>NC_135881.1:85202771-85802771 GCF_964194155.1 Cetorhinus maximus
TCACCCACCTGGCACAGACTGCAAAGTCATGAGTGTTTTAGTGGACTGCAGAACAGTTGGACGACTTGGCACGTTGTACAATCTTCTTGCGAAACCTGGCCATAGAACAGTCACTGGTGGAGGCACTCACAGCCCTTTGCAATGTCTTCATTCCGGTTTGGGCCAGTCTGCCCTATGGATCAAGCTGACAGTGCAGCCTTGCAGTGTGGGTTAGGAGAATGCCTGCGCCTGAGCTGAGAGCACAGCATGCAGTGCAATGGGCAAAGCTGCCGCCAGTTGGTCAGGTGGAATGGGGCGGAGGAGGGTGGGGCTTGGGGCAGCCATGCAGCGCACTAAACTCTGGCCATCCAAGTGATGGCCAGCACTCTCCAGGATGCATTAAGAGGCTTTCAGATTTAACCAAGAAAAGGTTCTTAGTATACCCAAGCTAACCTACGCGTCTCTCTCTTTCATCCTGTAGGAGGAGTACATCAGGAACATGGAGCCTGGTGAACTAGCTGTATGCCTCGTGGCGTACAGAGAGTGGGGCCAACAGAGAAGAGAGTGACGGAGGCACTTGGCTGTGCAGAGGGAAGAGCAGCACCCTCAGGAAAAAGGGGTGGGTGGTGCTCCCACACACACCCTGAAGAGCCACAGCGAGCCGTCGTTAGCTGGCGCCTAGCTAGACCCAGGTCAATAGACACTGCCTTTCATTCCTGCAGATGACCAACAGCCAGTGTCACCGAAGACTGCACATGCCTAGGGAACTGGTCAGTCACATCTGCCAGCTATTGCAGGATGTGGCGCCATGGGGATATGAAGGGCATCCACTGCCAGTGGCTGTGAAAGTGACCACGGGGGGGGTGTGTGTGTGTGGGAGGCGAGAGAGAGAGTGTGTGTGTGTATATGAGAGAGACTGAGTGATTGTATGTGGTGTGGGGAGAATGTGAGTCTGCCTTGTGCCCAGCTTCACGTTTTTCACTCACTCTCTTTGCCACACACCAACACACGCATACACATACTTTTTTTTTTGCAAAAATACACCCACACCCACTCGCAGTGCGAAGATGAGTGAGTGAACACCCTGAGACTGGGAGTGAGCCGAACACACACACCCTGACCCTCTCACACTCTGGTCATTTTAATTAATTACTCTTTTTTAACTTAACAATTTATTGCTATGACATTGCTATACTTTTGCTCAGCAATTGTTTCTTTCCTTAAAACCTCAACTTTTTTTTGAAGATCAGTTTATTGTTTTGCCAAACCTTTACTTTCTGAAATTTGCTCATTGGCTCTTTGAGAAAAAAATATGCAAATATGGACCCCCTGAGCGAAAAGGCTGGACAAGCCTGCTTTAAAGGATGAGTGCCCACCTCCATGAGCAGCAGACCAATTGGAAGGCTGGCACTCTTCAGTCCCAACAGTGCCACTGGGTGCGGTGGCCACTGCTGGGATTGCACCCAGCCAGGAGAAGCAACATGGATGCTGTCCTCGGAAGAGGCTACGTGGGATCCAGGTCGTCAGGGCCTGTTAGGCAGGCCATGACAAGGAGGAAGGAGTGGCTGGTGAGGGCAGGTGGGGGTGTTGCCACTGGGGCAACCACTGCTACTGGGGCCCCCTCTGTGGGCCACAGAACCGGCAGGAATGTTGCCAGGGTTTACACAGTGCTCTCCCCATGTGACGTAGGAGCCAATGGCTGCTGGTGAATGGTCATTGATGGTGGAAAGAGGACCTTAATTGGCCACTTAAGGGCCTCCATTGGCCTCTGGGTGAGAGGGCTATCCTCCACCTTCCCAGCTGCTGGCAGAATGCCATGACAGAAGATAGATGACAGGCCCGCCACCCCTGCTTCTCCCTACCTCCTGATTACCACCTCCCCCCCCCGGCCCCCGGCCTTCCAGACCCCACCTGCAGCCCCATAAAATTCAGCCCAGTGGAAGCTCTTGACCCATGTTAGAACCTGGCTGCAGCCTCGAGAGAAAAACTTGCCCATGATTATTGTCACATTTCCTCCATTCGCTAACTGGAACATAAATCTCATCCCTCAACCGCCCCCCCCCCCCCCCCTTTTACCAGCTTAAGCAGTTGGTGATAAATAGTGAAAAGCAGGTGGGCACATGTTTCTTGTTGTGAATTCTGCTATCTCAGGCGCATGGTGACAGACAATCTGTCCCTTGAGGCAGAGCTCAATACACCCATAGTGAATGCAGTTACCACCTTTTCCAACTTGCAAAACATGCATGGGATAACACCAAGCTGACCTTTAGGAGGGAACTAAGCTTGGGGCCCGTGTTCTCAGCAACTTGCTGTATGATTGTGAAATATGGGTGACTTACAGCTATCAGGGAAAGAAGCGCCATAATTTCCATCTCCGCTGCCTGTGGCGCATTATGGGTAGATCCTGGCAGGACAAAATCACAAATGCTGCAGTCCTCTCAAAGGCAGAGCTCCCACATTTGTTGGCACTAATCAAACAGAGGCAGCTTCGATGGCTCGGGCACTTCCACAGGTTGGAAGATGGCCTCAAACCCAGGGACCTTCTGCATGGTGAAGTAGCTGGAGCCAGATGACCAGTAGGACACCCAAGGCTCTGCTTCAAGGTTGCTTGCAAGTGTGACATGAAGGACCTAAACATTGTCTTTTGCATCTGGGAAACACTAACTGGCGATTTAGAGAAATAGCGACATCTCTTCTGGGCTGGCATGCACCACTAGAATGACCAGTAACCATAGTGGCTTGGCAACAGGTGCCAACGCCGAAAACAATCTGCAGTGTCACTTGGCAGCTTCATGTACAGCCTCTGTGACAGAACCTGCCTCTCAAGGATTGGCCTTCACAGCCATCAGTAAATGAAGACACCCCACCTAAATGGTTTGTTTGCTACATGTCTCTCATAGGTGGATGGATATCAACACATGATGGTCGGTTGTTCAAGGCCAAGGGTTCCTTCAAAGCTAAATGACCTGTGGACATTTTAAGAAAGACTAAAAAGACAAACAGTGTGAACAGACTTGAAGGTAGAAGATGTATTTACTTTTTGCAAGGTTGCTAGGGTACTCTACATTCACTTAGTGTCACAAATTGACCATACGATATTCTAGGATGATGTTAATTCTCAAATTGATGTTTTGTTATGAAGGAAAGGCTCAGGGCTTTTTAATCTTCCCAGTGACCTACCAGAGTTTGCAGAAATTGTGTCTACAAATCCCAGTGCCTAGTTTTAAAAAAAAATATTGGGATGGTCTTCCATTAAATAATTTTCAGAAAGAAGTGTTTTCCTTGCATTCAGTTGGGGGCATTCTCTCTGAAGGAGGTCTTATTCAATGCCCAAGTGCTTGTCTTTAAGAATGAACCTGTGCCAATTAACATTTTAGGAGTATTTTTTAAAAAGAAAATCCTGCCAAATTCCCCAGTGGAAATGATAGGGGCATGTTGAATATTTGCAAAACATTGGCGATGCCATTCTCTATGTGAGAAAAAAGTGCTGGAAGCCGCAGGTATTCAAATCAAAAGAGCTGGCAGCCGAAGACTGAAATGCAAAGACGTTTTTTTGAGTACTTTGTGCATTCACTAGTCAGGAGTTTTGATTTATAGCAATGAAGTTATTTTTTGCTTTATAATATCAATAGTGGGATAGACTGGTGTTGCAGAGTTGGAACATTTTCTGCTATGTGCATCCAGTGTTTTCTTTAAGCACTCCTGGTTAGATTTAGTCCAATTACCAAGTGTTCAGGCAGAGTAGAGGAACATCTACCGCATACAAGCATCATTAAAAGCACCCACTACTGCTCCAATCCTGTGTCCATTTTGAATAAGATTTGTAGTCGATGCAAAAGTCAAAGACAGTTTTGTGTTGTGAGCACAAAGGATGTGAAGAGGCTCCCCAGTGTTCAAGATCAGTTTTCAGGTTTATGCAGCCTTTTGGTAAGGAGAACCTTACCATTTATTCAGAGCTGCTAATTTTTATGTAGGCATAATGTGAGCCTTGTTTGTGGTGCTTGGAACTCTGCCTGAAGTTTTCTGAAGGGACTGCAATGAATTAATGTTAACCTTTATAAATGATAACTGTGGCATTGGATTTGGCATGCTGAATAGCTGTGGTGAACTTTTTTTTTCCAATATTTTTCCCTTCTCATATCCTGAAGGAGTGATTCATACTGAGGTGTAGTTCCACATACATGGGGCCCTAGTAATTATTCCTGACAAACCAGGACAGTGATCATTAGCAAAATATACAAACACAGAGAAATATCATAGGTGCAATCCCCTCTTCACTTGGTACTTCCATGATGTCACCCTTTCTGGATTCATACAACAATATTTTTAAAAATATCAATTTGGATCTGACCTCATGTCGCACATGTATTACCTAGTTGCCTGATGGGAAACAGGAGAAGGGCATGAGCAAAAGTCATAGGGCAGGATTTTTCAGATGGTGGAGTTTCCTGCCCACCACCGAAAAAGTCAGCAGGGAATGCATTCTTGCTGATGTCAGCAGCCACGTGCCATTTAGAACTGGGACTTCCACCAGGGAAGAAGTCCTGCCTCAGAGAGCTGCCAGCCAACCTGATTGGTTGGCAGCTCTGTCGTCCCAGCAGTGCCATCGGCCACTGGGAGTAGTGGCCACAGCTAGGACTACAGGCAGTCCCCAGATTCTAAGAGCCAAGAGCCCAGTAAAAAGGTAACTCCAGGGATCTTGCAGCAGGGATAGGAGGGAAGGCCTGAAATTGGGCTGGGTGTTGTGCTGGAAAGGCCAGGGAGATGGTGGGAAGGGGAAACCTGGGGGCGTGTGGCGCATCCTTGCAAGGGTCCTGATTGGAGAAGGGGGCAAATGATTGAGGCGCCAACCCCCACCCTTCCCTTTGGGGGTTGGTGGCAGCAGACCTTGCAGGGGTCCCAATTGGAAAAGAGCACTATTGCTGGAGGCATCAACTCCTACCCTTCCTGCCCAAGGCCCGAGCAGGTTAACCTGCCAGGGATTTCCCCAGCCCCTAGCCTCCTCCTACAGGGCTCAAAATTGTAATCGGGTGGGGCGAGGGTGGGCCCTAGGCCTCAACTGCCCCCTGTAAAATTTCCTACAGGCCAGGGATTGCTGGCAGGAAGGCCACTTGGAGAATTTTGCTGGCTTCCCTACCTGCAAACCTGTCGGTGGTGGCACATACAATTCTTCCCTGTGCCCAGAATTTGTGGTCAGCATTGAATGGATACACTAGCCATTTGTTATACAGTTGGCGGGCATTTGCATTGAGACATATGGTAATTAGAAAGCCAAAACAGGGGATCTGAGATCTGTGTGAACAGGGCAAGCAATGGCGTGTCTTTTCAACCAATCAGACTGATGAATTACTGAGACATGCAGGGTGGGATTCACTCAAAACCCATTTACTTATACAGTGTTAAATTAGAATATTCAATTCAACACCAAACCATTTAAATAAAACAAAATAGAGGAAGAGAAAGATGGGATTAAAATAAAGATCAAAGACAGAAAGAAAAACTAAAGATTACTGTTAAGTCTCCAACAACAATTGAAATCTGAAGGAGTGAGACTGCACACTTGCAAAATTACATTTTCAGTGCTAGAGAGGCTATTTGCTAGAAGCTAAGACATATTATGTAATTAAAAAATCATTTACATCTGAATGGACATGCTCCAATTTTTATTGACTTACTGGGAAAATAGCAACTTTATGTATTTGACTATTGAATGTCTTGGTGAGAAGCTGTTAAGGGAGCTGGAGTTGCAGGGCAGCTCATAATTTCAGCATTTAACTGCACATTTGCAGATGCTGGAAGTTGGCTGTCCGATTTACTCCTTATAAATGGTGAGCATTGATAGCCTCACTGTTTTTCTTATGCACAACCTGGGCCTTTGGATCCAATTCAGATCATATGTGTTAAATATTGATAGATGTAGATGAAGGAGCCACCTATGAGATTATCCAGTGGCTCTGAACTTTGGGCAATATCCATGGCAGACCCAACATTTGTAACATTAGCCAGGTCTGTATACAACATAGCTGTAGTGCAACAGTAATGACATTGCAGCTTAACTCTTGCTTGTCTTGTAGGAATGTGAGAGGCATCAAAGACCGAGTAGGACACAAAAATGCATTAACCAAAGCTCATTTGGCAATATTTATGTTGATGGTCTTGAACTTCCATGAGGGCCTAGTTGCAATGGGAGCAGGGGTAAGTGAAGGGTAATGAAGGCACAATAAATATGGTCGGAATACAATATTTGTTGGGACCCTGAAACACTGGGTCTCTTCCCAGAAGGGGAGATGATGTAAATTTCCATTGGGACCTGAGGAGGTCAAATGTTCCATTTAGAAATGGAGCTGACAAAAGGGTTTCTTCCCTGCAAACTTGTCCTGCGCCCAGAATTCCCATGGCCCTTGCCTACTTTGCCCTCACCAGTCTGACTGCTGGTAAGAAAATTGGCATCTACATATTTGGAGGGGTGTTGGTGAGGCCACCTGTGATGTCGTAGCTTGAACACCTCCAGTAAAGCAACCTGCCAAATTTTCTCCCTTTTAAAGGAAGTTTTCTAATAACACGGCAAGAAAAGCTTTAGTGTCAGTTTGCCTCATCTCAAGTGGCATCTTCCTTCTACAAAAAAGTGCACCAAGTTGCACCATTATGGCGAGGGTGCCCACCTGAGTTATTTCATATAGATCACCCTTCCCTAACTTTGGATATTCTGGTGGTGTTGACAGTAGAAGTGGTTCGAGTATTTAAATTTTTTATTTTTGTTCTTAGCTCTGAGGAATGTAGAATAAGGGCATTAAAAATCTTAAGTTCCAGTTGGAAAATATATTCTCATTTCAGCTGTCTGTAACTTTAATATGTAATGGGCTAGATGTTTCATCAATCCCTGTCAATTTTTTGGCATTGCTGGGTAAAAATGTGTCCACCCAAATGTAGAAAATAAATTTTAACTTGTGCAAATTACAACTCCACCATCTTTTGAGAAAGCACTTGATGGGATAAAATGTTCATTTTAATGAGGAAAGCAGTTAATGCCCATCTTAGTTCAGCTGTCCAGTGAGACTCTCCTTCATGCAGAATTTTACCATCCAATTCTTTCTTAAATATTCTGGGGTTTTTGGGTCCACAACCCTTCCTTAATACTATTTCATATGTTGAAAATTGTATGATAATTATTCCCTCTGTCAGTCCTCTATTTACCGTTTATTATCTTTAATCTGCATTCCTTTGTCCTTGTTTCAGACTTTACTTGTTCTATGGGCCAAAACATTTTCCTCTGGCAGAACTGAGGAACATAAGAACAGGAGTAGGCTATTTAGTCCTTTGAGCCTGTTCCACCATTCAGTCAGATCATGTCTGATCTGTGACAGAAGCATATACTGTAGAAACACGCTCTGGGAGCCTCCTTAGTCAAATAATACAAACTTTATTTCCACAAGAGCATCCATGGCTGCTTGTATACAGCCAGCCCCTCATACAGCCATCTTTTTTTCTAGGAAACGCCACCCACCCCACCTGAATTTATTCCCCCCGCGCTAGCCACACATTGGTTGAACAGATCACATGACCCCCTACTCAGCTGAACTGATCTTAAAGTGACAGTCATCACATATACCCACCTAATTACCATTTGTGGAAGGGAGATCTGAACGTCTACCAGCCTTTGCATGAAGAAGTAATTCTGAATTTCACTCCTGAAAGACTTATTTTAGACTATGCCCCCTGGGCAAAACTAATTGAATTTGTTTATCCCAATCTACCCTATTCTTTCCCATTATCACCTTGAAAACTTTTGTGATGAGCCATGTGCTTCCAGAAGCAGGTATTTTCTTCTTGTGCGATGTCCCTTTAAGGCCAAAGTGGACTGGGGAGTATTCTGAAAAAGAGTTAATTGGCTTCCTGTTTATGACATCATTAGGTTCAAGAAATGCCCGCGTGCCCTGAGATAGCCATGGGAATAAACAGTTCAGAAGCAAAGGGGAAATAGAAAGCTAATTGCAGTGGAGTTAGATCAGCTTATGTTTTCTGTTTGGCAGTTCAGAACACACTGAAAATTTGTGCAAATAGGAAAACAAGCAGGGTTCTCTCTGAATGGAACAGTTTTCTGTCTGGCAGCCTTTGAACAGATAATTGGTGTTGAAACAGTTCTCGGAGAATAGAGCAGAGACTATGGTACAGTATGTGTTATCTAGTTGGAAAGAGCAGACAACTGCAGGTAGGAAGGAAAAAGGCTTGTGGATTGGAGAAGACCCATTGCTGCTGCTTCAGTGTTACCAGAGCCCATCAGACCGTTTAAAGAGGTCAGAGAAAGGAGACTCTGGGGATTCCATGCCGTCAGGACTGTCATGATCCAAATGAAAGAGAGTTCGTAGATGTGCACCTTGTCGGTGTAGACTATATCTGAGGATGCCAGTTGGAATACAGCTGCTGGTGAATGCAACTCTAAGGCTGCAAAGATTGTATGGGCAGTGTGAAACCCTGCATAGTAAAGGCTGAGTTGGAAAGATGGTGAGATTGCATGTGTCACACATTTGTATGAGAAGTTATGTGAGCACTTGTAGCTATGTGAGGTGTAATTTTGTTGTATTGACTATTTAAAGTGAAATTCACCTTTTATTTGAAATATCCGATTAATTAATGTTTGAATTCTGTTGATTTTGGTTGGTTTGTTATGATAAAAGTTTTAAAAAGTGAAATCTTGTCCATCAGCTTCTTTCCATTGGTATTGAGGGGATTCCTTTCTTTTAAAAGTTATTGGTCTCTACGGGAATCATAACACTTGGATCAAATCGCTCCATAAACTTCTAAATTGAAGAGCTGGAGCCGATTATCCCTGCTCTTTGCCCCTTTCCACTCAGCCAGTTTCTTAACCAGGTCAATAATTTGCCTTCAATCCCATGCGCTTCATCTTCAGCTGCTAGTCTCTTTTGAGGGACTTTATCAAATGCTTTCTGGAGTCCATATAAATAACATCCATAGATATTTCTCTGTCTACTACTTTTGTCATTTCTTCAGAAAAATTCCATGAGATTCTTCAGACATGAGCCACCTTTTATAAATTCATATTGGGTCTCTCTGATCAGCTGAAAAATATCAAGACATTCAATCACTCTATCCTCAATTATAGACTCTAGCAATTTCCTGACAACAGATGTTGGGCTCAGCCATCTATAATTCCTTGGCTTCCCTCTGTTGCCTTTCTTATGCAAGTCCTCATACAGCCCTGCACAAGCCTGAAGACAAAATTTAAGGTTGCACGCTTGTTAATTTTCTCCCCATTACAGCTTGCCAATATAGCATTAGACTCAAGGCACACTGTGTCACGAGTCTCCCGCCTCTTTGTGTGACTCTCCAACAGACACTGGGAGATCTACCTCCTACATTGAGTGGCTGGAGTCAATTGTGTCATTATAGATGTCAGCACTTAGAAAATTTTGGTCAATGCTTAGAGCGAAAAATGATCAAAGATTGAAATTTCAGTGAAGGAGAGTGTTTCCTTAAAGATATAAATATTCAGTATCGCTGACTTGCATTGTAATTAAGTTGAATATTAGTGAAAAGAAAACCATGTTGTTGGAGCTTTTTGTCTTGACTCATCAGGATAAACACAAGAATGGCAAATTTCAAATTATCACAATTTATACTACAGGAGGAAAGGATGCTAATTGGTTGACAATTTGACTCTGATTGGCTGAGGGTTCACCATGGAGAAAACAACGGGGAACCATAGGCTCCCCAAGTTCCCCAGTAATTCAAAAAAACTGCAAGGCTTGAACATATTCCTTTTTTTTGCAGAAAGCGGGTTTCTTCGTATGAATGTATGTTGCTTCTAGCAATCGTACATGAGCCACTTTATGAGCTCAACTGATTATTTCAGCGTGCTAGTTGAGAAATCTGCTAATGGGTTCTCCACTACTGTTTACACAAACCTACCTTGACCGGCCAGTATACACGTTGGGATTCGTATAGCTCCATGCGCTATAATATTAGCCTTATCAGAAATCTTGTAAATATGGCCCTAGCCATTCTGCAAGTTTGATGCATACATAGAGTGCATTAAGGCTATCCTGCGGGACAATGGCAATCCTGATCATTGTTCACTGTGTATTGCGCAATCTCACAAATGGACCAAAGGCCGACACGTTTGGACCTAAAAGTGCCTGGTCTACCTCAAATTACCCTGGAAAGGCAAAGTTCTCACAAATTTCAACTAAAGGTTCACATGTCAAGCTGCTACTATGCAGTGGCTACAGTGGTTCCAGTGATTGGCTGATTGAATCAAACAGCATGTTCCTTCAGTTGTTCGTAATAGGCAGAGTACAGATCGTACTCAACCAGCCCGCTCTTACAAAACCTAAAACAAAAAGTCTACAGTTTGATCTGATTCCACAATTGGGCAGCACTTGCTGGATGATTCTGAGTGCGCTAAAAGCTACACTAACACTGATTTAAGATAGTCAGCCGAGCTTGTAACGTGGCTCATTTGCGCTTGCTGGAAATGACAAACATTCATATGCAGGGATAAGTTGTCCGCAAACAGAAGGAATATGTTGAAGCCTTGCACTTTTTTTGAATTACTCGGGAGCTTGGGGAGTCTATTGTTCCCCGTAGCTTTCTCCATGGCAACACCTTGGCCAATCGGTGTTGACTTGCCAACCAGCCAGCAGCATCCTTTTCTCCTGTAGGATAAATTGTTGTGATCGGTTGAAATTTGGAATTCTTGTGTTTGTCCTGATGAGTACAAGATGAAAAGCTTAGGCAGCATCTCTGTTTTCAGCAATATTCAAGTTCTGTGCTACCAAGCAACTGTTTATAATTAAGTTGTGGAATATTCTACTTTGTGCTGGTTTACAATTTTATATCAGTGAAGGAAAGCAATTATCTGATAAAGATGACAGTCCCATCTCTAAGTGTGATTATATCTCCAAGCTAAAATAGAATCCAGAGAAAAGAGGTTCTTAATGACCTGTATGGGAGTAGCAACTGCATGATCCAAGTCCCTAAGAGGCTTACCATATTTCTTGTGCACTATGATATACTGTAGCATGCTGCAAGTCCAACCAACTATTTTAAGTAACTTACTAGATTAGGGACCATAATTCACTATTATTTTACATCAGTACTTCAAGGAATCAAAGATACCTTTGTTCTCCCTGCATGGGATCCTAAGTTTGATGTTTACACAACAGATGGTTGCCATGGAGCCTCATGAGGCCTGCAAGACAAAGTCTAAAACATTGCAAGCGTGTTCCATCGCGAACTAATTTTATGATATCTTTTACATTCCTTCTCGTTCTGAGAAAATGGCAGTGCAGTCTGCATGGTGAAGGTGCTTCCATAATGCTGTTAGATAGGGAATTCCAGAGCTTTGACACAGCAACAGTGAAGGAACAGCAGTATATGTTCAAGGAATTTATAGGTAGATTCTGCTGCAGATGTCATGGTGTGCTGCTGCAGTGCATTCTGTAAATAGTACACATTACAGGCATGGTATGTTGATAGTGAAGAGAGTGGATGCTTAGGTTAGTATAGGAGGTGCTGATGCAAAAGATGGCTTTGACAAGTTTCTTGAATGTTGTTGCAGCTGCTCCCATCCAATCAAGGGAAGAGTATTCTGTCACACTCCTGACTTACACCTTGTACATGGTGGAGATATTGGACAGACAGTAGTTGAACCACTCGCAACGGAATACCCAATCTCTAATCTAAAGTTTCCCAATAAAATAACTTTTCAAATGTTATCCTCATTCAGATAAAGCTATTGAACCAGATTCCAGAATATCAAACCAACCTATACAACTGACGTGACCCCTGACCACCTGGAGTCCAGAGGAATCCCATAGGAATCGTCATAGCTTCCAAATAATCCTTCAAAAACCAAAATCCTATCTGCCTGTACTGGTGGATTTTAAAGTTCCTTAGGTGCTAATAAAAAGGAGCAGAGAGTTAATTTCATCCAGTGTCTTTGCTAACATTTCTCCTTCAATCAATGCTACTGCAACCAGAGTTAGTTATCTCTCTGCCATTGTGGGATCGAACTGGGCATAAAAATGGCTGCTCTGTTTACCTGTATAACTGCAATTGCACTTCAATATGTAATACAATGTTACTTCATTGCAATTTCAGACCCTTGGATAAGGTGCAGTTGAGGTGATAGCACAAAGTCAAAACAGAATTAATTTACACCAGGTAATATTCACAATATATTGGTCATTTCTAGGTCCAATTTCACTAAACTCTGCGTAAAAGACACAAGATAATTGAATATTGTTGATTGTGGAAATCATTCAAGATGTGAGCCTATCTGGAATATCAGTCTTGTATGCAAACTCAAACTATAGAAGCATAACACTTGCAATTATATAGCACTTAATTATCTTGTCAGAACATCTCAAAATGTTTAACAGAATGATTTGGTATTGTGTGTACTATAACTTATGTAGGCTAACTACAAACTGCGAGCTCGCTCATGAGCTAGCATTAATTGCTGTGGTGGTTTTCTTACTGGAATGCAAGCCTCCTTACATGATGATTTCTTACATTGACCACAGGTCAGTTAGTTTAAATATGATTGGAAACTCCTGGTTATTAGATTGCTCCTTTAAAGTTAGTGGCTAAATATTCATTAGGACTGTTGTCATTGAGAGGGGTAGGATGTAAACTTGGTGTTGCCTCCTCATTTACCTCAAGCGTTGGGCTGAGTAGGGCCTGTGCTGCTGGCTGCCTGATCGTTCAGCAAGGGGCTGAGCAATGCATGCCAATGACACATGGTTCAGACTGTCTGCTTCTCTTAAAGGCAGTCTGCCGTTCTTAAAGAGGAGCTGCACTCAGTGGAAGGGAGCTGCTACTGGCCATCTGTGCTGACACTGGCTGCACCAAGAAGAGAGGGGCTCCAAGGTTCACAGGTGTGACACTAGATCCCCTTGTCTTGGAGGCAGATAGGAGAGGTTTCCACAGGGGACCAGGAGGCCTTCAGGAACCGTCCTCAGAAGGAATGGGAGCAGGTGATCGGGGAGGTCAATGAAAGAACTCTGGCCCCGAGGACCTGACAGCAGTGCTACAAGAAGTTTAATGACCTCATGCAGATGGTCAGGGATAGTGAATGTGTCTTCAAAAATCTTCATACCCATCGATTCACAAACCTCTCACACTGCCAACTTCCTTACCCATCAACAGTTCCTGGCACTCAGGACTGATGCCTAACATACAGATCCTGCATTTCATACACATTCCAATGATGCCAGCTTACAGCCAGACTGCACTACTTTTACATACCTCCAGCTATTGAGTTGTGGTATGTACATCAACCAAACATAGTGCAACTCAGTCACAACCCCCACTCTTGCAGGGCAGGTATCCTTGGGAGCAGAGCAGATCTTGTGGGGGGCAAGGACACCTGCATCTCCTGAATCATACAGCAGAAATGGTTCTCTGCATCTTGGGGCTGGCTGCAACAGAGCCCATGGCATCTGGTGTCACATTGAGGATGATGCCAAGTTCCTGCCTTACACCCATTCTCAAATCCCAGCTGACTTTCATCCTGCTATCTGACACGTGTGCAAGCTGCTGATGGTGTTGCCATGGACCTCTCGCTTTCTGCACCACCTCCTTTCTCTCATCCACACCTCCACTTTTCTGATTTTGTTTTCAGACACCCATAAATTGCCTCCTGCTCAGCCACAGCAGCCCTGGGAGGAAGAGTGAGAGCAAAACCACAGCACTGATGGAGGGGCCCTGCCACTTTGTCTGCCTCTCACAGCCACCAACTCATTTATGGAAACTGCAGGTACTTAGAGGCCAGTATAGAGTTGGGATTTGCATCTGGTGAGTCACTGGGCAGGAGTGGGCTGCAAGCAGGCCAAGGGGAAAGGGTTGTTCTTGTGCCAGCTCACTGGAGGGGGATGTTGTAAATGAGTTCTGCAGCAGGGGAGTCAGATGAGGACTTCAGTGGGGTGGCACTCATGGGAGTGGTAATTGAACACACACACACTGAGATACTGGGTGCAGTAGCTGACCTGCCAGACAGCCTCCAGCCACTGTCAAGGAACACGGAGAACTCCTGTTTCAACTTGAGGGCATCAGCAGGACTTCCCCTCTCCGCAGCCTCTGCTTCAATTCTCTGCCATCCTGCAGAGCCAAAGGCAGCCCCATACCTTTTAAACTTTTTGTGGCCAGATGACCAAACCCACTGCCCTCCCTGTGAGGATTTGGCAACATTCCTTTCCAAATCCAGTAAACACCACAACGTCTTCAAAAATACTCCACTTAAGTTAGTCTAAAGCAACTTACCTGCAAGCTGGGTGCCAGGCCCTTTAAGTGATGCTAGTGGTGGGTTCTTCTTGCAGCTGTAAGAAAGTTATTTGGTGAGTGACAGGCAAATATGCTGAGTGGACTTGTGATCCATATTTGTAAATTGTGCACAAAATCAGTCAGTAAGGCTGTTTGATCTCACGATGTGGCCAGCTGGGAAGCTACAGGTGCACACATGGCTTGCCCACATGTGCGCCCTTCCCAAGATGGGGCGACATGTTGGAAGCCATCAGATGCGCTGCGCATCCCATTCAGATGGCTTCGGGCTTCCTTAGCACTGACTCTAGTGACAGTATGGAGTCTAATGTTGCAGCCTACATTTCTTAGAAACAGTTTTACCGCTGGTTCTTTTAAAATTGGACAGGATAGAATACAGCATTTCTCACTGTATCAGCTCTTCATCTCTGCCAAAGAATCTTTGCTATGGAAATAAGAAACCACACTGGTATCCAGAGATTGATGTGGAAGGCAGCAAGGACAAGCTATATTTAGGTCTTGAAAATATTCCTTTGATCCTTGCATCATTTTGAAAGACTAATCATTTGAAGCATGTGTTGAGTTGTGACGAAAATAAGTTTGAATATGGAATGTACTGAGTTATTCCTTCACACGAACATCAACAACTTACATTTGTATAGCACCTTTTAATGCAGTAAAGCATCCCAAGGCACTTCACAGGAGTGTTATCAGACAAAGTTTTGCACGAAACCACATGAGGAATTACTAGTACAGATAACCAAAAGTTTGATCAAGGGGTAGGTTTTAAGGAACAAGCAGAGACTGAGACGCTACAAAAACCAGAGCAGCTAGGCTGCGAAATTCGGTTTCTTAGTGCCAGTCAAAAAAGACTGCAGAAGGGTGAGCACATGCCATTTTGGAGGCATCACAGTTCATGTAGGGCAAAAAAGCCCTACATGAACTGTGCTGCCTCCAAAATGGCGTGTACTGACTCTTCTGCTGTTTGTGCCAGATGTCTCTGTTTGAAATTCAGCGAGTATAGGAATTGTCTGTCTGAAATATGCAGAGTAGGCAGATCATGATGTCAGTCGAAGTGTAATTTATGAACATATGAAGTAGGAGCAGGAGTAAGCCAAAACTTCTGTTGGCACTGTGTCCAGTCCTACAGCTGTTGTAATATTTGTCTGGATAGCCTCCTGGCCCTTATAGTAGATGACATTTCTCTACTTCTGCACCTCCTACATCAAGCCTTTTGGTGCAGCATCAGAAGATTTTGGAGCCTGTTCTCTTTCGTGCTGTGCCATTATTGAGTATTTACCCAGGTCAAAATCATTTTTAAAATGACTTCCAGCACCTGCTCCAGCCACAATGCTCCTGCCGTTTAAGAGTGCAGGCTAGCTTTGACTCATGCTAACCTCTCCTAATTGGGCTTCCTCTGTTCAGACATGCAGCCACTCAACAATGGACGTAGCACTGGCTGCGCAGTACAATAATTTAAATTAAGCAAGTAATTGGCAGCAATGGACATGAGCTTATCACGCATTGTGTCCCTGAGCTCATTTTTGGGCCCTTTCTATTTTTGTGGTCTTAACATATTAGGGGAATTTCACTTATGATATCCTTCTGCTAAATCTTAGATGCATTCATGTTTAGCTCTATTACAGATTACGTATCAAAAGAAAAAGAACATGGTGTCATGTGAAAAAAATTGTCCCAGGGTTTGGAGAAACTTCAAATTTTGGAGATCTAACCTTACAAAGCATTCAATTTTTATTTAACCTTTGAATTCATATTCATAATATATACACATATAATTGATTTGGTTGTTAAATTCTCTGTCAATTAAAAAGGATGAAGAATTGTGGTACTAAGACCAGGATTTTCCATTTGTTGAGCGGGCTCGGTGAGAGTGGGTGGTCACGGAGCCGACCACCACTTGTGATTGGCTCCGCACCGTGATTTCACGGCAGGCCAAGTAAGGATCGCGAGCGGTAGCGAGCACTACCTGTGTGGTCAGGGGGAGGAGGGAGAGTCGGGTCCAGCGCATGCGTGTGAAAGAGCGCTTCAAACTCCCTGAGGCACGGAGTTGCCTTGGAGATTGAAGCGTTTTTTAAGAACATAAATAAATACGATAAAAATTTAATGAAGCATGTCCCCTCATGTGACTGTGTCACATCAGATGGGACATGATTTTATTTTTCAAAAAAAGTTTTATTTAATTTGTAATAGCTTTAGGAACCTCATCCCGCTCATGGATGAGGTTTCCTAAAAAACGTAAAGGCCGCTTGGCCTTTTCTCCTGCCTGCCATACGTAAGGTTGGATGGGCAGCGTAAAATTGATGTTACTTGCCTGTTTACTGGTCTTAATAGGCCTATCAATTATCAGTGGGCGCACAGCCGACTCCAGTGCGCGCCCGCCGAACAAAATATTGCGCGACTTCGCGATGATGTCGGCACGCACACCCGACGTCATCGCGCGTCATTTAGCGTTCTGGCGTGTCGGGCGTGTGCGCGCATACCAAATGGAAAATCCTGCCTTAAGTTTCATAAAGTGATTTATTTATCACTAACTAAACTCCTGTGGCTTTGCATACAAGTAGTCTGCAGTTTGGGCCATGATGTTCACGTAAATCCAATTCTGTGGTGGGGCGCAGAGTGAAACAGCGAAGCAGAACAAGGCAATCAGACAGAGGTGCAGAATTTAAAAAAATAAGACCACTTGACCTCAAAAGTAAAAAATCATTATCGTTTTCCTCCATGTATCTGTAAACACAAACTTTTTATTTTGCGCAGTCGTACGCCCATTTTCACACAGTTTCCATTTGTTACTACACAGGATTCTTACATGTTGTGTGGGATACTGACCCATTTTGCCACACATGGTATCTGTACAATAGCTTTCAGAACGCATAAAACTCTGTTGGCATATTTTTGGAGAGAATTTTTTCTCCTTGGTGATTTTCAGTCAAAAGTTTTTATCTGAATGTGAAACAAAATTGTTTATTCAATGAGATGTTTCTCACAGCTCCAGAATTTATTATTGATACTAGAAGTGGATATTGACTGAAATATCTTTTACAATTTTGGAAACAATGTGCATATAACACCACATTTTCAGCAACAGATGGTATTTTTCTGATTTGCAGAGTGACACAGGTGTAATATAGGAGTTTAGTTCAGTGTATGGTTGAGCCTCCATGTCAACAGGAAAGTTAATGCAAGCTCCAGGAATGTAGCTGAGTTTAAGCCCCTGTGAGGCTACATTATGTACAATGTAAGAAATGAATTAAGTATTTTAAGTCTCAAAGCAGAACTTACCATTTTGCCCAATTAAGGCAGATGGCAGAAAAACATAAAATATGATTGGAAGAATGCTGTTTTGCATCACATTATAATTGGAGCCTGCATTAGAAATATAACTCTTTTTGCTAGGCAGAAAATAAATTTGTGTTATATTGCCTTTATGTCAAGGATAATATTCATACTTTTTAAAGGAATGCTATAATACAGTGTGTGCAATACCATGCTCAGTCACTCACACTCAACGCACCAAACAGTTGGTTCAAAATCAACTTGACTTTTTAAGTAAATACCTAAGTATTTTATTCATTATTATATCAAGCATGGATCTGATTGTGGGAGAACATAAAGTAGGATAAAAACAAAAAGCTAAAAGCTACTGCGGATGCTGGAAATCCAAAACAAAAACAGAATTATCTGGAAAAACTCAGCAGGTCTGGCAGCATCGGCGGAGAAGAAATCAGTTAACGTTTCGAGCCTTCATGGCCCTTCGGCAGAACTGAAGCATAGTTAGAAGAAGGGAGAAATATAAATTGGTTTAAGGTGGGTGGGGGGGGTGGGGTGGGGGGTGGGGGGAGAGACACATTGAGGGTGTGGTGATTGTGGAGATGAGCAGAACATAAAGTAGGTGCTGGGGAAGAAATGTCATGATCAGGATATGTATTTACACCAAACACTTTTTGGAAGCTGTCTGCATTATTTTTAATAACTTTAAGAAAAGGCTTTAATGAACAAAAACATAGTCTGTGACCTAATTAAGTTTTTCGCACACGAATTAAGGCTGCTTGAAAATCTCTCCAATTTTACTGATCAGGGAAGTGCTGTGCCCCTAAGCCAGGGGTTCCCAAACTGTGGGTCGTGACCCCCTGTTGGGTTGCGGGACGAGATTTTGTGGCCTCAAGCTCTGAGGCAGCAATGTCAGGCTTGGACCTCGGACTGAGTTTTGACAGCTGCAAGGAAAAAACTCCACTGACTGGAATCACACTGAGCACAAAGTAAGATGGTTGTGGTTGTTGGAGATCAATCATCTCGGCCTCAGGCCATCACAGTAGGAGCTCCTTGTGGTAGTGTCCTCGGTCCAGTTATCTTCAGTTGTTTCATCAATGACATTCCTTCCATCATAAGATCAGAAATTTGGATGTTTGTATGATTGCACAATGTTCAGCACCATTCGCGACTCCTCAGATATTGAAGCAATTCATGCCGGCATGCAACAAGACTGAGGCAATATTAAGGCTTGGGTTGACAAGTGGCAAGCAACATTCGCATCACACAACTGCCAGGCAATGACCATCTCCAACAAGAGCGAATCCAACCATCTGCCCTTGACATTCAACTGCATTACCATTGCTGAATCCCCACCATCAACATCCTGACGGTTACCTTTGACCAGACTGAACTGGACCAGCCATTTAAATGGCCACAAGAGCAGGTCAGAGGCTGGGAATTCTGCAGTAAGGGGTGTGCGAGGGGACAGGTGACTATGCTTGAGTGAGACAGAGAAACAAGTGAGTAGCGAATTAGGTTCACATGGAAATTCAGTGCACGGGAGAAAGAGGTGTGGTATACATAGGAATTATTCCACGTTAATTAAGAAAGCAATTAAATTAAGCCAACTGAACAACACCAGAGAGCCCATGAAGCAGCGGAACTTCAGAGAGAGAGAGCCCATAAAGCAGCGGAGAGAGAGAGCTGGGAGGTTACAGATAAAATCTATAAGTGATATCACAGGAGTCCCGTAAATTGATAAGTTGTTAAGTATGGGCCTTTCTGGACTCGGCACAGAGGAGATGATTGGTGAGTGACAGGTGAGTCATTGTATTATACCATACTGTAGTAAACACTTTATATAAAGTTTAAGGCATGTCAGTGCAGCTCGGCCATATGGAATGTGCATCCCGCAGGCGCAAAGTGCCCTCGATGACTACATCTGCAGGAATTGTCACCAGCTGAAGAAACTCGAGCGGCGGCTGGAGTCACTGTGGTGCATCTGCAAGGCTGAAGATTACGTGGATAGCACATTTAGAGAGGTGGTCACATCGCAGCTCAGAAGTACACAGGCAAAGGGGGAATGGGTGACCACCAGAGTAGATAGGAAACAGGCAAGTAGTGCAGGAATCCCCTGAGGCTATCTCACTCTTGAACCATTTTTCCATTTTGGATACTGATGAGTGAGATGGTTCCTCAGAGGACTGTAGCAAGAGCCAAGTTCGTGGCACCAAGGGTGGCTCTGCTGTACAGGAGGGGAGGAGGACGAGCAAAGTGCTATAGTGGTAGGGGATTAGGGGAGAAGGCAGGCCTTTCTGTGGCCATAGACATGACTCCAGGATGTTATGTTGCCTCCTTGATGCCAGCGTCATGGGTGTCACGGAGCGGCTGCAGGACATTCTTTTGGGGGAGGATGAACAGCCAGAGCTCATGGTCTATATTGGGACTAATGACATAGGTAGGAAAAGGGATGAGGTCCTGAAAACAGATTTTAGGGAGTTAAGGGCCTTAAAACCAAGACCTCAAAAGGAGTAATTTCAGGATTACTCTCAGTGCCATGCGCTCGTGAGCATAAGAATAGAAAGATTGAGCAGTTCAACATGTGGCTAGAGAAGTGGAGTAGGAGGGAGAGCTTTAGATTTCTGAGGCATTGGGTTTGGTTCTGGGGCAGCTGGGACCTATAAAAGAAGGACCAGTTGTCACACCTTAACAGGACTGGGACTAATGTCCTCGCGGGGAGATTTGCTGGTGCTGTTGGAGAGGGTTTAAACTAGATTGTTTCATCTAGGGAGGTGGGAACCTGAGGAGAAATTGAGAGTGAGAGGAGAGGAACTGGCAGTGGAAAGTAGAGAAGTATTAGCTGATAAGGAGGATATATCAGAGGTATCAAGGTGGATAGAATACTTGGAGTGTTTGATAAGATTTAGCGTAGGCAACAGTAAGTCATTAGATGGGGTCAGAGTAAGGAGAAAAGTAAAAAAAAGCCTAAATCAGGGCTAATGTACATGTATGTGAATGCCCGGAGTGTGGTTAGTAAGATTGGTGAACTACAGGCACAGGTTGACAAATGTAATTATGATATTATTGCTAAAACAAAGACCTAGCTCAAAGAAGGGCAGGACTGGACGTTAAATATTCCTGGGTATAAGGTGTTTAGAAGAGACAGGAAAGGAAGAAAAGGGTGGACCAGGGTGGGGGGTGGGGGCATGGAGTAGCAGTATTGATTAAAGGTGGCATTACAGAACTGGAGAGAGAGGATGTTCCAGAGGGTTCAAGGACGGAATGTCTCTGGCTAGAGGTAAGGAATGAAAAAGGTTCAATAACATTGATCAGTGTAGTATATAGACCACCAACTAGTGGAAGGGATGTAGAGAGACAAACCTGCAAAGAAATTACAGAGAGGTGCAAGAATTATGGAGTAATTATTAATGGGGGACTTCAATTATCCAAATGTGGACTGGATAGGAATGATGCAAAGGGACAAGAAGGATGAGACATCCTGGAATGTGTTCAAGGTAATTTTTTGCAGCAGTACGTTTCCAGTCCAACAAGAGGCAACGCACTGTTGGACCTGGGTCTGGGGAATGAGTCGGCCCAAGTAGATCGAATGTCAGCAGAAGAGCATTTAGGGGACAGTGACCATTGTATCATAAGGTTTAGGTTGGCTATGGAAAAGGACAAGGAGCAATCCAGAGCAGGGATAATTAAATGGGGCAAAGCCAACTTTGATGGGATGAGAATACATCTGAGTCGTGTGAGCTGGAATCAAATGTTGGCAGAAAAGACGGTGGCTGAACAATGGGCTGCCTTCAAAGAAAAAGTATTGCAGGTATGTCAAGGTATATTCCCTTGAAGGGGAAAGGTAGGACAAATAAATCCAGAGCACCTGGATGACAAGAGAGATAGAGGTGAAGACGAAAAGGAAGAGGTGCGCATATGACAAATGTCAGGTCGAAAATACAGTGGAGAATCAGGCTGAATATAGAAGGACCAGTGGAGAAGTGAAAAATCTTGTAAGAAGAGCACGGAGAGAGCATGAAAAGAGACTGACAGCTAATATAAAAGGGAATCCCAAGCTCTTCAGCAGCATATGAATAATAAAAAAGGTGGTAAAAGAAAGAGTAGGCCTGATTAGGGATAAAAAGGGGACTTGCATGTGGAGGCAGGAGAAATAGCAGAGGTATTAAACAAGCATGGATTCATTAAGGGAAAATCATGTTTAACTAACTTGCTGGAGTCTTTTGAGGAGGTAACAGAGAAGGTAACGCTGTTGATGTGTATATGGATTTTCAAAAGACATTTGATACAGTACCACACGACAGATTTGTGAGCAAAGTTCTAGCTCATGGAATAAAAGGGAAAGTAGGCACTTGGATAGGAAATTGGCTGAGTGACAGGAAACAAAGAATAGTGGTTAATGGATGCTTTTCAGATTGGAGCAAGGTTTGAATGGAGTTTCCCAGGGGCCAGTGTTGGGACCCTTGCTCTTCCTGATATATAATAATGACCGAGACTGCGGTGTTCAGGGCATGATTTCAAAATTTGCAGATGATACAAAGATTGGAAATGATGTCAACTGTGATGAAGATAATTTTGAAGGACATAGACACGTTGGCGGATTGGACAGATAAGTGGCAGATGAAGTTCAATGCAGAGATGTGTGAGGTGATTCATTTTGGCAGGAAGAATATGGAGAGACAATATAAACTAAAGGGAGAAACTCTAAAGGAAGTGCAGAAATGGAGGGACTTTGGTGTATATGTACGTAAGTTATTGCAGATGGCAGGGCATGTTGAGAGAGCAGTTCATAAAGCATATAACACCTTAGGCTTTATTGGTATGGGCATTGAGTGTAAGAGTAAGGAGGTCATATTGAACTGGTATAAAACACTAGTTAGGCCTCATCTGGAGTACTGCATCCAATTCTGGGCGCCATACTTAAGGATGTGAGAGTATTGGAGAGAGTACAGAGGAGATTCATAAGAATGATTCCAGGGATGAAGAACTGTAACTATGAGGATAGATTGGAAATGTTGGGACTGTTTTCCTTGGAGAAATGAAGGCTGAGAGGAGACTTGATAGAGGCATTCAAGATCCTGAGGGGTATGGACAGGATAAATAGTGAGAAATTGTCCCCACTCAAGGGAGCATCATGAACTAGAGGGCACAGATTTAAAATAATTGGTAAAATGAGTAAAAGTGATGTGAGGAAATTTTTTTTCCAGAGGGTGGTTGGAGTCCAGAGTGAACTTCCTGAGAGGGTGGTGGAGGCAGGTTCAATTGAGGTATTCAAAAAGGAATTGGATGGCTATCTGAAAAGAAAGAATGTGCAAGGTTACAGGGGTAAAGCAGGGAGGTGGGACTAGCTAGAATGCTCTTTCAGAGAACCAAAGCAGCTTGCTTAATTGGTCCCCCATCCACTACCTCCAACATCCACTCCCTTTACCACCAATGCACAGTGGTAGCAGTATGTACCATCTACAAGATGCACTGCAGCAAGGCTCCTTTGACAGCACCTTCCAAACCTGTGGCCTCTACCACCTAGAAGAAAAAGAGCATCAGGCGCATGGAAACGCCATCACCTCCAAGATCCTCTCCCAGGCATGACTTGGAATTGCATCACTGTTCCTTCACTTTTGCTGGGTTAAATTCTGGAACTCTCTCCCTAACAGCACTGTGGGTGTACCTACTGGACTGCAGCAGTTCAAAGAGGAAGCTCACCACCACCTTTTCAAGAGCAATTAGAGATGGGAAACAAATGCTGCCTTTGCCAGCAATGCTCACATCCTGTGAACAAATTTTAAAAAAACACACGTCAGCCTAGCCCCATCGAAGTTATCATCTGAGTCCTCTGCAGGTCTAGTGTGTGACCTTGTCATCCAGCAAACTGACATTTGTGCTCTTCTTCCCCCCGCTCCGCTTCTGTGGAAACACTGGCTTCTTACCATATGCAGTTCCTGTCTCTATCCAAATCTCTAAATTATGCACAGTTTCAGCATCTAAGCTGGTCACTGCGAAATCGAATGTTGGTGTATCTTCATCTCCTCTGTCTTCCTGCTCTCCCTCCACTGCCTGGGCTGGTTGCAGTTTTCATGCATGTGAAAAGAAAGAGGAACAAGAGTATCATTGTGGTGTGGGTAGAGGAGTAAGAAGTGCCTGCTTTCAGTATCAGCAGATTTTCTGTCAGAAAAAATTGTAGGATGAGGAAGGAGTAGGATTGGAAAGGAGGTTTAGATATGCAGATACCCTCATCCTCAGTGGCTTCAGCCCTGCCAGTGACCACGGCCTCAGAAATGGCCTTTCCCTTAATGACCAATGCTGTCTTTTCCATGGAGGTCAGAATTACAGGCACGCTGTTCCCCTCCACTGCCTCTGGGTGTATGCCACCTTCTTCTGCTAGAAAGAGAAAGAAGTGAGTTGTACAACTGTGTGGGTGATGTAGCAGCTGTGGTTGAACAGCTGGGCGATGTGGATGTAATGTATGTAACAGTCCTAAGTATATGAGGATGCGGGTGAAGCATCTGAATGTCAAGTATGAGTCATGATTGATAGAGATTTCTGGTAGATGAGTGATGGGGGTGTGGTGAATTGAGCAGTGGCTGAGACTAGTAGTGCAGTTGGTAGGGTATGACATTTGAAGATGCATTCACAGACCTGGACCACTCGTGTGAGATCACTAAACTTCCTCCTGTACTGCTTGTTTCTGGGCATTGATGCCTTCGGATATCTGTTACCACTGCCTCCTAAGCATGTGTCTGGAAAGCCTCTAGCCCCCTCCCTATCTCTCCTCTGGTCGATCTCTTCCACCAAAATCTCCAGTGCACTCTCCTAATTTCGGCCATTCTTCTTTGCTACACCGCACTTTTGCCAGCCATCTCAGTAGCTTCAGCAGCCACAATGCACCTTTCCTTTCAGGGGAAAAGCAAAATTCAGTAGATTCTGGAAATCTGGAATAAAAATAGAAAATGCTGGCGATGATAAGCAGGCCAGGCAGCATCTGTGCATGAGGTCATTAACCTGAAATGTTAACTCTTGTTTCTCTCCCCACTGATCTGCTGAGTGTTTCCAGCATTTTTTGTTTTTATTCCCTTTAATAGGTGCACGTGAATAGTACTTTGAGTAGCACTAGGAAGGAACAATATTTGGGCACTGCTGATACATGCAGCCAGTGAACACCATGGGTAGCGCTGGTTGCATGGAGAAATGAGCAGAAAACATGAACTTGGCATGCTGCCTGCATTCCACTCAAGAAGCATGGGACAATCAAGCATCTTGATCCCCGCAGCCATTTTCATGGGCTAACCAATTGAACTCCTACATTTGGAAAATATTCATCCAGATCTTTTTGTTAAAAAAACTTAAAGTTTGATCATATAAACACATATATGATACTAATTAGACTCATGGTGGTGTCTCCACAATATGTGAGAAATTAAAGAAAAATACCCAAAGCGTTCAAACTGAAAGTACTCCTTATAACTAAACCTGTGAATAGCATATAACCACTTGCAACCACATTACCCTTCGATATATACACAAACCGGTGAAGCTGTTTCCAAACAAAAAACACAGTGACAATTTGAGGATAAAAAATATTGGATTTCCATAATGTGACAATCAGGCTAAGTCACATTGTAAATTGTGAGAGGGTCAATTGGAGTGCTCTGTGAAGTTCAGGTGAACCTATTACACTACAGCATTTTAACAATTTGGGCCACGACAGAAATTCATGGAGGATACTACAAAGGCAATGGGCCCTAGCACATTCCAGTAGTAGTACTGAAGATTTGTGCCCTTTAACCAACTGCACCCCTAGCCAAGCAGTTGCAGTACAGCTACAACACTGGCATCTACACGACAATGTAGAAAACTGCCCAAGTTCATCCTGTTCACAAAACAGAGGACAAATCCAACCTGACTGGTTCCATCAGTCTACTTTCAATCATCAGCAAAGTGGAGACGTCATCAATATTGCTATTCAGCGGCACCTAAACAGCAATAACCTGCTTACTGATGCTTAGTTTGGGTTCAACTCAGCTGCTCAGCTCCTGACCTCATTGCAGCCTTGGTCCAAACATGAGCAAAAGAGCTGAACTCAAAGCGGGAGGTGAGAGTGACTGCCCTTAATGTCAAAGCAGCAGTTGTTTGAGTATGGCATCAAGGATCCCTAGAAAAACTGGAGTCAATGGGAATCAGCAGGTCACTACCACCTTCTCGAGCAATTAGGGATGGGCAATAAATGCTGGCTCAGCCAGCAACGCCCATATCCTATGAAAGTATAAAGAAAAGAAGATGGAACAATTTCAAATGCAAATTTTGTCTAGTGCAATTGAAGTTTCTGCAATCATTTATGCTTGTTTAAATAACCATTATTCTAAAAGCTGGGCCTGGCCACAAATCTGACCAGGCCCCAAATTACATTAATCACCATGGTGAGTTTCTGCCAATTGCGCCAGTTTGAAGGCCTTCCGGGAAGCTGTTAAAATTAAGCTGTTTTTTAAGCACAAACAAACTGACGGCACGCTTTAAAAGCTTTTTTTTTGTTAATTTACTAAAACTGACTACTGTACACCAATGTAACTCATAAATGGTTCTGTATAGATTTTAATGTAAATTTCAGTTATTTAAAGTTGGTTTGTTCACAGATTATGGACTAAACACTGATTAAAATGTTTATTTTGTGCTGATCCCATTTTTTAGTTGTATTATTGAAACTGCACCAGATTACCACTCTTAGATATATCAAAGAATATTTTTTAATGCAACAATTTAAAAAAAAACAGAATATATTATAAAACTGCCTGATTGTACTAGTTTATGCAAGATTTCATGGTCAGCGATGTGCAGTGAGTTTGCGAAGAAGCTTCAGCAAAAAAACACACTATTTAAAAAAACCCAATTTGTGCCCAGCTCACTAGTTGAGTTCAAAGCAGAAACTTTCGGCCAAGGCATCTCCAGTGCAGCAGGATTGAATTAATATTTTTCTCTGTGCTGGACAATGTGTACAACTGTGTAGTTTGCCAAGTTAACAATATAGCTTTCAGAAAATTCAACTGATCTCTTTAAAGTAGGAACCGTTAATGTAATTTTCCTTCCATGTATTATGAAGGAGAGGAAAATTCTGCCTTCTACAGAATAAAAAGTTGTGGTCTTTTATTCAAGCTACTAGGCAACTAACCATGCAGTGTCCACCCACATAACTTCTAAATTTAAACATACCACCACTCCCCTCTTTACTAAAGTTGGATGAGCTGAAGGAAACTATGTGAGGCCAACTATATGGCCCTGACCCAATTTGGGATTCATTTAAATACAAGACCATGCGCCAAACACAATAAACCAACAGTTACAAGCGTGCTTAGTAACTACTGTATTGAACTCTGCACAGTCACTGACTGGTAGAACTGCCAATAGTGCGACAGCCACAACAATCAGTTTCTATTCAGGCTGGTTGTAGGGCAGGGTGAAGATGAAGTGATTCAATAGCCTGTTGAAGGAAGGGATACTATGTAGTTCCACAAAGTGGCATTTATTACAACTTATAAAATGCAATGTTGAGAGGGAGTAGTTCAGTAAAAGTGATAGTGATCAAGACTGATGATAAGATTTTGTAAAGGTTCTTTGCGCTTGAGGGATTAGGTCTGCATCATTTTCTTCCAGCAACATTGAAAGCTAACTTTAAATCAAAAACAGCTCAAACTTGAGGTTTTGGCTGGTTCTGCATGAATACCAGGATTCTGCTTTGGAAACAGTGACATTTATGGCTAGAAACTCAATGTTTCCCTCTCTTTTCCAACTCCTGTGAAAAATTAGTAAAAATGCCCTTTGAAAAATAAAATTATAAATTAAACCTTGGGATAAATACATTTTCTGAGTTTAGAAAGCTGTGTTAAAGATTGGAGATTTTCATAAATGTTTATAGTGACATTTCAGAAGCTCAATGACTCATCTTGTCTGCAAAATTATCTTTCTTTCCAATCATTTATATTTATAAAATTCAGTAGCCATAAATCCCTAATGCCAGAAATTGCTCTCTTTCCTTTTAGTAACCTCAGAAGTTTTAAACAGAAGGAATCTTATTTATGATCTGTTATACAAGCAAAATCCAAAAATATGCTGATGCTCTCTATATATTTTTAAAAATATTGCAACCAAAGAACCTAAATGTAAAAGTAAGTTTTCTTTGACTGTGCCTCAGTCATTGTACAGCAGTGGTTATCAAATATTTACATGCCAGACATAGTACAAATATATTTTATAAGTTCCAGCATGTGTGAAAGATAATGATGCTCCCTGTGCTTTGCTCTTCTACCTTCTGAAAGACCGTTTCTATGATCAAAAAAGAAAACAATGCCTTCAAAGCAGATGCTATGTTTTAGCAACAGAAATAATCTGTAAGACAGTCAGAAAAATTAATTCAATCTAATGAATCAGTAAGGGAGGCCTGAGCAGCCTTTGTCTTCCCATTCCCCTGCCATGCTCCCCATCCACATGCCCCCACCAGGAACAGGAAAGCCCAAAAGATGTGCTTCAAAAGAGCTTGGGCCCTCTGCTCCATGCAACCGAGGTGTTGTCCCACTGACACCCACACACTCATGGCCGAGCTCCATGCTGGAGGGCAGAGCAGGATCCTGTTGGGGGCATTGCAATCTGTAGGATTTCAGGGCCACTTTGATGTGATTTGAGGGGAGGATCTGTTGCAACCACAGCTAACTGAAGTAAATTTTAATTGGATGTTGATATATCTAAAGTCATAATGATAAAATACATAAATTCAAATTGCAATGTATGTGTGATAGGTGTCTTATACAGCAACTACACTGTTAGTGGGTTTAGACTTGGTTCACAGGGTTGATGAATTGCCTTTTCAACCATCTATTTTGTCTTGGCATTCTTACTGGACAGCTCTTTGGATTCCAGCCTTCTTAACCCTGTTTCATTTAACAAAGACATTGTTGCACCATATTAAATTCAGGGGTTTTGATAGAGTAGATGAGAAGAAACTGTTTGCGCTTGCAGGAGGCTTGGTCACCGGAAAACCCAGATTTAATATAATTAACCTACTGTCTCACAAGTCAGAAAGAGAGCTTGGCTTTTACCATATAGATGATTGTAAAGCCTGAAGCTATTGCATTTTTTGCAAAGCAAAAGTATTGCAAGTCTAAAGTAAGTTTTTTAAAAAAAATCTTTAACAGGACATGGGTATCGCTGGCTAGGCCAGCATTTTTATTGCCCATCCCTAATTGCCCTTGAGAAGGTGGTGGTAAGCTGCCTTTTTAAACCGCTGAAGTCCATGTGGTGTAGGTCCACCCACAGTGTTGTTTGGGAGGGAGTTCCAGGATTTTAACCCAGCGACAGTGAAGGAACGGTGATACAGTTCTATGTCAGGATGGTGTGTGACTTCGAGAGGAACTTGCAAGTGGTGTGTTTCCATGCATCTGCTGCCTTTGACCTCCTATGTAGTGGAGGTCACCGGTTTGGAAGGTGCTGTCGAAGGAGTCTTGGTGAGTTCCTGCGATGCATCTTGTAGATGGTATACACTGCTGCCACTGTGCGTTGGTGGTGGAGGGAGTGAATGTTTGTGGATGGGGTGCCAATCAAGTGGGCTGCTTTGTCTTGGCTGGTGTTGAGCTTCATGAGGGTTGATGGAGACATTCAGGCAAGTGGAGAGTATTCCATCACACTCCTGACACAAGCCTTGTAGATGGTGGACAGGCTTTGGGAGTCAGGTGGTGAGTTACTTGCTGCAGAATTCCCAGCCTCTCAACTATTCTTGTAGCCACAATATTTACATGGCTGGTCCAGTTCGGTTTCTGGTCAATGGTAACCCCAAGGACGTTAAAAATGGGGGATTAGTGATGATAATGCCATTGAATGTCAAGGGGCGATTGTTGGATTCTCTCTTGTTGGAGATGGTCATTGCCTGGCACTCGTGTGGCATGAACGTTACTTGCCACTTATCAGCCCAAGCCTGAATGTTGTACAGGTCTTGCTGCATATGGGCACGGACTGCTTCAGTACCTGAGGAATCACAAATTGTGCTGAACATTGTGCAATCATCAGCAAACATCCCCACTTCTGACCTCATAATGGAAGGAAGGTCTTTGATGAAGCAGCTGAAGATTGTTGGGCCTAGGACATTACCCTGAGGAAGTCCTGCAGTGATGCCCTGGAGCTGAGATGACTGACCTCCGACAACCACAACCATCTTCCTTTGAGCTAGGTATGGCTCCAACCAGCGGAGAGTTTCCCTCCGATTCCCATTGACTTCAGTTTTGCTAGGGCTCCTTGATGCCACATTCAGTCAAATGCTGCCTTGATGTCAAGGGCGGTCACTCTCACCTCACCTCGGGAGTTCAGCTCTTTTGTCCATGTTGGAACCAAGGCTGTAATGCAGCCAGGAGCTGAGTGGCCCTGGTGGAACCTAAACTGGGCATCAGTGAGCAGATTATTGCTAAGCAGGTGCCGCTTGATAGCACTGTTGATGACCCCTTCCATTACTTTACTGATGATCGAGAGTAGACTGATGAGGCTTTGTCTGGGTTGGATTTGTCCTGCTTTTTGTGTACAGGATATACTTGGGCAATTTTCCACATAGCCGGGTAGATGCCAGTGTTGTAGCTGTACTAGAACAGCTTGGCTAGGGGCGTGGCAGGTTCTGGAGCACAAATCTTCAGTACTATTGTCGGAATGTTGTCAGGGCCCAAAGCCTTTGCAGTATCCAGTGCCTTGAGCTGTTTCTTCATATCATGTGGAGTGAATTGAATTGGCTGAAGACTGGCATCTGTGATGCTGGGGATCTCCGGAGGAGGCCAAGATGGATCATCCACCCGGCATTTCTAGCTGAAGATTGTAGCAAATGATTGTAGCACTGATGTGTTGGGCTCCTCCATCATTGAGGATGAGGATATTTGTGGAGCCTCCTCCTCCTCCAGTGAGTTGTTTACTTGTTCACCACCATTCACGACTGGATGCGGCAGGACTGCAGAGCTTAGATCTGATCTGTTGGATGTGGGATTGCTTAGCCATGTCTATCACTTGCTGCTTATGCTGTTTGGCACACAAGTAATCCTGTGTTAGAGCTACACCAGGTTGACACCTCATTTTTTGGTATGCCTGGTGTTGCTCCTGGCATACCCTCCTGCACTTTTCATTGAACCAGGGTTGATCCCCTGGCTTGATGGTAATGGTAGAGTGGGGCATATGCCGGGCCATGAGGTTACAGGTTGTGTTTGGTACAATTCTGCTGCTGCTGATGGCCCACAGTGTCTCATGGATGCCCAGCCATGAGTTGCTAGATTTGTTCAAAATCTATCCCATTTAATACGGTGGTGGTGCCCTATAACACAATGGAGGGTATCCTCAATGTGAAGGTGGGACTTTGTCTCCACAACGATTGTGTGGTGGTCACCTGCATCAGGCAGGTTGGTGAGGATGAGGTCAAATATGTTTTTTCCTCTTGTTGGTTCTCTCATCACCTGCTGCAGACCCAGTCTAACAGTTATATCATTTAGGACTCGGCCAGCTCGGTCAGTAGTGGTGCTACTGAGCCACTCTTGGTGATGGACGTTGAGGTTCCCCATCCAGAGTACATTCTGCACCCTTGCCACCCTCAGTGCTTCCTCCAAGTGGTGTTCAACATGGAGGAGCACTGATTCATCAGCTGAGGGAGGGTGGTACGTGGTAACCAGCAGGAGGTTTCCTTGCCCATGTTTGACCTGATGCCATGAGACTTCATGGGGTTTGGATTCGATGTTGAGGACTCCCAGGGCAACTCCCTCCCCACTGTATACCACTATGCCGCCACCCCTGTTGGGCCTGTCCTGCCAGTGGGACAGGACATACCCAGGGATGGTGATGGTGGTGTCTGGGACATTATCTGTAAGGTATGATTCCACGAGGATGACTATATCAGGCTGTTGCTTGACTAGTCTATGAGACAGCTCTCCCAATTTTGGCACTAGACCCCAGATGTTAATAAGGAGGACTTTGCAGAGTCGACAGGGCTGAGATTGCCTTTGGTGCCTAGGTCATTGCCAGGTGGCCAACCCTTTTTAGTGTCTTTGTAATGGTTTGGTACAACTGAGTGGCTTGCTAGGCCATTTAAGAGCCAACCATATTGTTGTGGGTCTGGAGTCACATGTACGCAGATTTCCTTCCCTAAAGGACATTAGTGAACCAGATGGTCATCATTAGGTTTTTAATTCCAGTTTTTAACCACATCAGGAACTTTATAGCTTTTGGTTCTTGAAGGATTAACAAAAGCCTGGAAGCTGCAGAATTTTCACTTCACAGGAAATCTGGTGAACAAGCTCCAAATAACTATTTTTCCATGAATCCTGCAACAACTCAGTTGGGCGAATGTTCTAATTCCAGTGCACTTTGTACCGACCATGAACTGCATTTGGGGGACTGGTTGTTGCTCCACTGCATCATTTTTGGTGGGCTATTTCTGGCCTTGTCTGGTCGATTCCTGTTTAGCACTGCCCTTGGTGAGAACTCCAGTTTGTCCTTTAGGCTTAGCACTTTGGTACAATCTTTATTTGTGATCTCAGCAAGCTTTCTCTCTTCACACAATCCAAAAATGCTTTTCATTTCAACTGGTTGCTGTTGGTCCCCATGAATGGACCACTCTAAATTGTAGTCCACAGCCCTAACTACAAAGGCTATTATAGGGTGCATACGGTAGCCCACATGATGTCTTACACCCACCTTCCTCTTTTTTTCCTTTTAATTCCAGATTTTTATTGAATTCAAAGTCCACTATCTGCCATGGTGGGATTCAAACCCAGGTTTCTAGCGAATTACTCTGGGTCTCTGGATTACTAGTTCAGCAACAATACCAACACACCAAGTTCCATGGTGGGATATGAACCCGGGTCCCTAGAGCATTAGCCTGGGTCTCTGGATTATTAGTCCACTGACAATACCACTACGCTATCGCCTCTCCCAATATAAAGTAAAGAGTACAATTCTAAGGTGGGTGCAGGAGCAGAGGGATCCAGGTGTATATTGTTGCAACAGGCTGTCGAGATTTGGTTGCTGTGTATAAGTTTTTCATCTTGTCCCAGTTGGGAGTGTGGTAAATAAGATTGGTGAATTGCAGGTGCAGATAGCCACATGGAAATGTGATGTTGTGAAAATAATGGAAACCTGGCTCAAAGTAAGGCAGGACTGGCGGTAAAAATTCTTGGATACCAGCGAGTACTCGTTTGGTAGTACAGAACTTGTGCATTGCTGAAAGAAGACATGCTGTCGAAGCTTGTCGTCTTGCATTCATCAGGACAGATTTGCAAGAATGCCAAATTTCAAAGCGAACAACAATTTATACTGCATGAGAAGAAGGTGCTGATTGATTGGCGAGTGGATTCTCATTGGTAGAGATAATGCATGAAGAATACGCCAGGGAACAGTTAACTGCCAACTTTTGTTTAAATTTAAACCAGATGAGTTAATTAATTCATTAATTAATTAAGGAAAGGCAGCACAGATTTGTTCAGGGATAGTTGTGTTTAACGAACTTACTGGAGTTTTTTAATGAGGTAACGGAGAGAGTTAATGAGGGTAATGCTATTGATGTGGTGTACATGGAGGTCCAGAAGGCATTTGATAAAGTACTGCAGAACAAACTTTGAGCAAAGTTGGAGCTCAGGAAACCATAGTGGTGAATAGTTGTTTTTCAGACTGGAAGAAGGTTTGTAATGGAGCTCCCCAGGGATCGATGTTAGGATTCCTGCTCTTCCTGATAAATGTTAATGATCTAGATTTGGTGTACGAGGCGCAATTTCAAAATTTGCGGATGACATAAAATTTGGAAGTATTGTGAACTGCGAAGAGGATAATGTAGAACTTCTAAAGTTCATATACAAGTTGGTGGAATGGGTGAACAAGTGGCAGATGAATGCAGAGAAGTGTGAAGTGACTTGTTTTTGTAGGAAGAATGCAGCAAGACAATATAAAGAGTACAATTCTAAAGGGGGTGCAGGAGCAGAGGGATCTGGGTGTATATGTGTACCGATCATTGAAGGTAGCAGGACAGGCTGAAAGCATGGTTACTAAAGCATACGGCATCCTGAACAAATAAGGGCAAAGCATACAGAAGCAAGGAAGTTATGTTTGACTTGAAGAAAACACTGGTTTGGCCTCAACTGGAGTTTTGCATCCGTTTCTGGGCACTACACTTTAGGAAGGATGTGAAAACATTAGAGACAGTGGGAGTATCTTTGCCAGATGGACTGAAGCTGTTCTAGAAGGCTTACCAGCGCCTTCTCAAGGAGACCAGGGATGGGGAATATGTGTCAGGATTTACCATTGGATTCTAGGCTGAATCTGTGTTTCGAATGATTCATTGCTACTTTAGCAGTTTCTCTGACTAGGAACATAGGACTTAGGAGCAGTTGGCCATTCAGCCCCTCAAGCTTGCCCTGCCATTTGTTAAGATCATGGCTGATCTGCTTCTGGTCTCAACTCCACTTTCCTGTCTGCCCCCAAAACCCCCCCTTGATTCCCTTGTCTATAGGATCTTTTGGACTGAATATAGGAAATGATATCCTGCAGTTGCGGCCAGGGGATCGTAACTTAGTAAATTCCCTTCTGTGTCATTAGATTCTAGTCTAACTCTGTGGCAGCATGGATAAGGCAAATTTTTCGTTTTTCCAGTAGATGTCAGAATTGCACTTTGTAATTAATCTGTCACATTTATGTAAAAATACATTTGCTCAAAGTACTGAACAGATCAAATCACATTGGTGTGGAGAACATGCACATTAATGGGGGAATGAAAAAAGCAGGCAGCTTTGGTCAGGATGGGGTTTTAAAGGCCTAATCAGATTCCTGATCCGACCCGCCCACTTCCAGCTTTAACTGAGGCATGAACGTGGACATACGGGTTACCAACCCACTCCACAGAGTTAAATTGCTACTTTAAATATCATAATGAGGCTGCGAGCTTCGCTGTCATGGAACTTTTCGAATTTAACTGTTGTCTGCAGTTTTTCCCAAGCCTCAGGAAACCTGGCAGCTTCCTTGATGTGAAGATTTGGTGAATTCAGGTGGTGTGCCTTTATATCTAGATCAGCATACCTGCTGTGGAGCGTCATTTCGGGCACCTTCCCCACCTCCCAGCAGCCGACCTTCTCCATTAGGCCTCAGATTCTTACCCTTGACATTCCCCCCAGGCCTTCTCCACTACACCTAGCCTTTTATGCCCCTTCCAGTTCCCAGATACTTCTTATCCCCAGGACCCTGGATTTGGCAGCCCACCCTGGGATTGACCTCCCAATCGGGTCCCCATTTCCCCTCAATCTACCACCCCCCCCGCCCCCCTCCCCTGTCCACCACCATGAGACTGACCTCCACTGAGATCAGCAACTCTCCCACTCTGGGTGCAGACCTACCTGGTCTTGCTGCGTTCAGCAATGGTTCCCCATCTGACAGGAGGCCAAGCCTGTCAACCAGGCAGGTTTCTAGACAGAAACTGATGTGACATATTGCACAAGCAGTGGAGTTAAAGCTTCAGTGTGTGGGGGGATTGCAACTGCAAGGTTCCCCACACCTTTTCGCTCTCCCTGCTCCCAGTGGGTCAAAAACGGACTTGTCTGTCAGACTCTTGAACCTGTATCATCAAATTCTCTGAGATTGTAGCTGATCTGCACCTCAACTCTATTTACCTGCTTTTATGTCATATCCTTTGATATCCTCACTTAAAAATCTAGGCCAGCACTTCAGGTGTGGGTCCATCATCAGAACTGGAAAAAATTATAGAGTAAAATTAGTTTTGATATAGAACTGTGAAAATCACGCACAGACACATAAGCACATCTACTTTTGTTGGGTGCTTAAATGGAAAATACAAGACAAATTATTATGGGTCAGCGAGGGTATTGTGAAAATCTCTCTAGGAGTGAGTCAGGAAGAAGAAATGACATGACAGGAAAGTGAAGAAAACAGGAACTAAGCTAGTATCTGAATATTTTATGCGTTGTTTGATTTCCAGCATCAGCTGTTTTGTTTTTGATAGAATAACTGCTGTATCTTAGGGCAGTATTGACCAATGTATTAACTACCAGCCACATGTTGGTAGTTGGGAATGCAGAATAGACTAATTGTATTTCTGCTTCGTAAATGTTTAATAGACACCGTTGGTCGGGTGATCTCTGTACTTTTCAACATGTATGCATATACACCTCAACCTTTTTGTGTGTTTCTTGGTAAAATGGTAAAAAGAAAATCAGAGTCTGTTTCTTTGGTTACTGAATGATTGTAGATGTTTGTAAATGTATATGTGCATTTACTTGTGTTGTGCATGCGTTAGTATGGCTTTTACCACTAAAATTAATGCATGTGGCTTAAGCAGTATCGCGTAACCACAACTAGGGACAAGATTTTAACTCATTTAAAACCCATTCACTTAACACAGAGTGAAAATCAGGCCCGATTTCTCAGTCAGCAATTTCTATTGGAGTGATTGTTTGAAATCGATGTAGAATTAAACAATAACCATACCAATTTCAGTCTACTGGGCAATACAATTTTCAATGCTTGCCTTTAGAAAAAACACTGAGTATATTTTTATTTTTATCAAAAGTAGTACCATTTTACGTACTATAAAACTAAACTCAACATTTAGATTAATTTGATCAGGATACAGAAGGGATACAAGGGGATACTTGGGCAAAGTTCATGCAAATTTGGTTTTAATGTGCTCACCTATAGAGCAGTATGTGGTGCCAGCCTGTGCTAAAAAATCAGACTGGATTATACACTCCCCTGCATATAAAATCCAGCGGGTGTCCTGCCTGCCCTGCCCCTCCCCCCACAATTAAATCGGGCACGGAGGAGCCCTTGGGCCTCATCCTGCTGCAGCAGCTATTTTACCCACGCCAGTCGGGAATTGCAGCAGCTTTAGCTGTGCAGGCTGGCGTCATGCAAGGGTGTGAAGGATCTCCTATGCAGGCCCCTGGGCCCATTGGAGGCACCACCCTCCAAGATCACACCCCCTCCTTTAACCCTCCCCTTGGCTTCTCGAACCTGGCCCCCCACTTTCCTCTTCACCCTTGCCTGGACCTGCCTTTTAGGCACCAGCGAGACCCCAGACTTATCTGGGCTCCTCGACATGGTGAGACACGTAGAATTCAGCAGGCACCATGTTCAGTCCTGTCCCCACTACAATTAAATGGGTGTCCCTCAATACTTGGATTTCAGAGGTCTGGGATGATGGAGAATTTGGGAGTGGTGGTTAGGATTTTAAAGGGGGACTTAATAAGAGGGAGTATGAAGTGTGAGCTATGGGAATGGTGAGGAGGATAATTGAGCCCTGAGGAGCAGGCCGACAAGGATGAAAATAGTTAAATGCATTTCTCAGATGAAAGAAGTGAGGGTTTGTATTTCTTGTGATTAACAAAACTCTTTTAGTTCCTTTTATCTATATCTATCTCATATTAAAAAATTTACATTGCCCTGTGATGGCAGTAAGTGGTACTTAGTGTTTATCTGTTCTCGGCTTTCATGCCTCCCTGTTGATTGCCATTAACCATGTATTTTTTTATATCACAAATCACTCAGTGCTTTCTGAAAAGATTTCTGTTTACAAGTTTTCCAAAACTGGAAAAAGTACATTTACTGCAATAACCCAACTTAATTTATCCACTGTCATTTTGTGTTTGGGTGGAATCGTCCCAGATTTGCACTCAGTGCAGTAGTGGGCGGGTAAAACGATGTTTTACCTGCTGACCGCGATGGCAGGTTCTCAAGCCGTATCGCCCCAAACCTGCCTTATTACTTATGCCATCCCGGGAAACATGCTGTTTCCATGGCGGGTGGGCTCTCATTCTCCTCCTACGCCATCACCTCGTTACTTCATCATGCCAGGCACCACATTTAAAGTACAGCTGGGCTCAGTGCTTCCAGCCCAGGACTGCAGCAAAGAAGACATGGTTCCGAAAGGCAAGAAGACTGCAGCCCCTCAAGCGCCTTTTGGACGCTGTGGAGGCCCGCTGTGATGTCCTCTACCCCCATTCTGGCCGCTTGAGGGGCAGCTACATTACCTCTCCAGCTTGGTAGACAATGGCAGTGACAATCAGTGCCAATATTGCACAAAAGAGGTTGGCCATCCAATGCAGATAGAGGATGAATGATCACATCCATGCAGCCAGGGCACGGCAACCATCTCATCACTTTAAATTCACACACTCAAGCCCACACAGATTCACTAGCATCTCACTCACTGTCAGCTCAAAGGACATCACCACCCATTTTCACACACATCTAGTCTCATCTCCTCTGGAGACTGCCTCCCCAGCCCTCACCATCTTGAGGCCACTTGCACAGATCAACATGTGCCCCCACACACACCCTGGGATACCCTTTTTCCCCAGTACAAATCTCGTCCTGCAGCCTCTTCCCTTGCCTGAGGCCACTTCTCCCCCTTACCCAAGCAAGACCTTGCCCTGCAGCTATTGAAAAGGCCACCCACATATGGCTGATCTAATAGAGATCTACTTATGAGCCCCCCTAAAAGTGATGTGGTGCTACCTGTGAAGCCTGGCGCTGATGACCGCTGATGCTAACCGAAGCACGGTCGGCAAACAAACCATGAATTCCTGAGCGAAGTGCAGCCAGCCAAATTGTGAAACATGTTGGCGTGTTTTCCCGCTGACGTGGGTAGACGATCCAGCGGGGGGGGATGAATCTGATGGGCCGGCCTTATAATGATATGCTGAAGTATTACAATGAGGTCCCTGACGTCCGATGGCGGGGAACACGGCTCACCATCGGTAGGCAGAGTGGATAATCACAAACTGGTTTTATGACATTGTGAAACCAATTTTTGGCCTTCTGGCCATAATGTCTGCTCACGCCACTGAACACACCGATGTTGGCGGGCATGGAAAATCCTGGCCTTTGTCTTTCAGTGCCTTCATTAAAGTTTACTGAAGGCATCAACTTCTCCCCACACTACACTTGCCCAGAGCTGTGATCCTGCTATTTGAATGCAGATTGTGCAGTTGTGGCAAGTGCCTTGTACCTACTTTTCCAAGATGCATCAAAAGCATTCAGTTACCTGAGGATCTGGTGGACTAGAACATTAACAGGGTTCATAGGGAGTAGAATGTGAATTTTTCCACAAGAATAAACTGACCCATTTCTAGCCTAGTATAATTATAAAAACACTGATATATATTTTCTTTCTGTATGCTTGTGAAATGAGTTTGGAAGAATATAGGACCCTTGAGGAACCAGACAAGAGGAGATCTTCATCCAGCTGGTGTGTATTGATTTCTAGAGATTAATGACTAATGTTTAACCCATTGTCCCATTCTCTCTCTGTTCAGCCCTCTGACAGTAGAATTCGGCCTTTTCTGTAACTCCCCCTTGTTTTTAAATGCGTTCCTCGTTTCTTCGTAATCCAAGCTGGATGTTTGTACTCTTGTCATTGGGTGGTTTTTGGTGTGCTAATACTATTTCTATCATATGATTCTCGTAAAAACGGGTCAGAAGTTAAATATGGTCTATGGTAAACAAGCTATTTATACTTCATTTTAACACTGTTACTTTAAAACGTTCCTGTTGAACATCTGATATAAAACCTTATGCACATGATCAGTTTTTCTAGAAATAGTTTTTTTTTCTATACTTGTTTCTTGCCTCATGGCAATTGGAACCCTTTTTTACCATTTTGAAATTAGAAGGCTTTATCAGATTTATAGCAAAGCAGTACGTGGTAAATGTCGGGTCTTTAGTACCGGTACAGGATCTGAAATTACTCAGGTCCATTATTGAGTACTTTAAATGGAAACTGCTCCTCCAGTTCCACTATACTGCTTTTTCAGATGTGTATGCCAGAAGTTAAAAACATTTTGTTGAAAAATAATGGTACGATCCTCCACATAAAAATGTTGGATTCTGTATTTTCTTTAGTCTCCATTTTTTTTCTCATGGTATCTTTTCTAAAAGCATACTATGTTTATTTTATTAAAGCATTTCTTGTAAATTTCAGAATAACTTGTAATGCTAAATGTAATGCTAAAACCTATACTTAAACTTGTAAAAAATAGCATGACCTTCGTGGGAATTTTAATACTAATGAGCCAAACTGCCTGAATATAATTTAAGGTAGTCTCCTGATAGATTATTGTGCAAGTTTGCCACAGGATTCTGTGCTGAACCCTAAATATGAAGGTTTTAAGTTCAATCCACAGTCACTGCTGAGTTAGTGACGTCATCTGGGTTAACAACAAGGAGAATAAAATTGAGCATGGTGCTCTTTGTGGAAGGGAAATAAGTCAGCCAAGACTCATGCACCTGATTGACATGTTGTGATCAGGTTGACAAGTTTGTGTGTGAACTGAAGATTAGGTGAGGACAGGATTGAACATGGTACCCCCATTGTCAAATTGCCAGCCACCATTTATCGCCCAGGCTCCTGCATGAAGAATGGACTTTTCTGTGAGGTTCTAGAGAACTGCCAGCACAGAACCATAACCCTGAATGAATGAGTATCTTCAGGAGAAGGGGAGAAAACTTGTCTGGCATAAATGTAACAAGAATTTTTTTTTTTAGTTCATTATATTTATAAGAGTGAGGGGTGATTTGATTGAAGTATACATGATCCCGAACGGCCTGGTAGACATCAAAAGGATGTTTCCTCTTGTGGGTGAGTCCAGAACTAGGGGACACTTTTAAAATTAGAGGTCGCCCTTTTAGGACAGAGATTAGGAAAAAGTTTTTCTCTCAGAGGATTGTGCGACTTTGGAACTCTCTGCCTCAGAAGCCGGTGGAGGTGGGGCCATTGAATACTTTTAAGGCAGAGGTCGATAGATTCTTGTTAGGCGAGGAAATCAAAGGTTATCGGGGTATTTGGGAATGTGGAAGTCGAAACACAAGAAGGTCAGCCATGATCTTATTGAATGGTGGAGCAGGCTCGAGGGGCCAAATGGTCTACTCTTGTTCCAATTTCTTATGTTCTCATATTCCATCTAGAAAATGTGATTGAGTTACAATACAGGTATTTAAATATGGAATTTGTTGACTGCTAATGTCGTACATTTTTCAATAGAAAAGCATGTTGCTAAAAGTTTTCAAACAGCTCTTTAGAAATATTAAATATATTTTTGTCGCTAGGTTTACTTTTTTACATCTTGTCTTGCCTGAGTAGCAGGAGATTCAGCTGACTGGCAAAAAAATAGTTTATTTTCCATCATTTGCTGTGTTCTGGGCAATTATTGGATTACTACATAGAGGGCTTTTTGGAAATATTTGAGGAAGCCTTTCTTGGCAACAGCCTAACTTTGCAATTGGAACCACTTTGAACAATAGAAGTAGCTTGTACAGCACAGCTGCCAATGCTCAGGCAATTATCAGCACAGTGACCTAGATTTCAAATGCACTTAAATATAGAGAGCTGTGCTTATTTCCCAGTGACATACATCAAATTAGTTAACATTTTAAGAAAAAAAACAGCTAATCTTGACTGGTCTGCTGTGACCTATATAACAGCTATTTGTCATCTGTCCATTTATCCATGCATTCCAATAATCTTGTATTTAAGTGTAACTGTGAATGTATTTTGGTAACTTTGTTTCCATCAAAACTTGCCAATTTATTTCATTGACACTTGCACGCCTGTTTCAAAGATAGATGTTCCTCCTCCATATTTATCTGAGATCTCTGAGTTTTTATCTCCAAGAAATTTGGCATTTATGAGGCTGTTGTGCAGAGCACCATCTCCTGGATGACAGAGTTGGGAGTGAGACCTACCTTTGTGGTTCTAAACTTGGAACCTTCGGCCAGATGCCATCTGCCCCTCCCAGTGCTCCATCATGGGCTGGCATCACTAGACCCAGAACCCTGCTCCCCAGTGCAGTGACCTGACCCACATCCCCAACACAAGAAAATGCAATCGTGGCTGCTGTTGGGACCTGGATTTTTTTTTATTCATTCACAGGATGTGGGCTTCGCTGGCTGGGCCAATGTTTATTGCCCATTCCTCGTTGCCCTTGAGATTATGGTGGTGAGCTGCCTTCTTGAACCGTTGCAGTCCATGTGGTGTAGGTACACCCACAGTGCTGTTAGGGAGGGAGTTCCAGGATTTTGATCCAGTGACAGTGAAAGAACGGTGATATATTTCCAAGTCAGGGTGGTGAGTGACTTGGAGGGGATCCTACAGGTGGTGGTGTTCCCATCTATCTGCTGCCTTTGTCCTTCTAGATGGTAGCGGTCGTGGGTTTGGAAGGTGCTGTCTAAGGAGCCTTGGTGAATTCCTGCAGTGCATCTGGTAGATAGTACACACTGCTGTGACTGTGCGTTGGTGGTGGAGGGAGTGAATGTTTGTGGATGTGGTGCCAATCAAAAAGACTGCTTTGTCCTGGACGGTGTTCAGCTTCTTGAGTGTTGTGGTAGCTGCACTCATCCAGGTAAGTGGGGAGTATTCCATCACACTCCTGACTTGTGCCTTGTAGATGGTGGACAGGCTTTGGGGAGTTAGGAGGTGAGTTACTCGTCGCATGATTCCTATCCTCTGACCTACTCTTGTAGCCACAGTATTTATATGGCTAGCCCAGTTCAGTTTTTGGTCAATGGTAACCCCCAGGATATTGATAGTGGGGGATTCAGTGATGGTAATGCCATTGAACATCAAAGGGCGATGGTTGGATTCTCTCGTGTTGGAGATGGGCATTGCCTGACACTTGTGTGGCGTGAATGTCATTTGCTACTTGTCAGCCCAAGCCTGGATATTGTCCAGGTCTTGCTGCATTTGGACATGGACAGTTTCAGTATCTGAAGAGTCGCGAATGGTGTTGAACATCGTGCAATCATCAGCGAACATCCCCACATCTGACCTTCTGATGGAAGGAAGGTCATTGATGAAGCAGCTGAAGATGGTTCAGCCTAAGACACTACACTGAGGAACTCCTGCAGTGATGTCCTGGAGCTGAGATGACTGACCTCCAACAGCCACAACCATCTTCCTTTGTGTTAGCTATGACTCCAACCAGTGGAGAGTTTTCCCCCTGATTCCCATTGACTCCAGTTTTGCTAGGGCGGCTTGATGCCACACTCAATCAAATGCTGCCTTGATGTCAAGGGCAGTCACTCTCACCTCACCTTGGGAGTTCAGCCCTTTTGTCCATGTTTGAACCAAGGCTGTAACAAGATCAGGAGCTGAGTGGCCCTGGCGGAACCCAAACTGGACATCAGTGAGCAAGTTATTGCAAAGCACGTGCCACTTGATAGCACTATTGATGACCCCTTCCATTAATTTACTGATAATGGAGAGTAAACTGATGGGGTGGTAATTTGCTGGGTTGGATTTGTCCTGCTTTTTGTGTACAGGATATACTTGGGCAATTTTCCACATAGCCGGGTAGATACTAGTGTTGTAGCCGTACTGGAACAGCTTGGCTAGGGACGCGGCAAGTTCTGGAGCACAAGTTTTCAGTATTATTGCCGGAATATTGTCAGGGCCCATTGCCTTTGCAGAATCCAATAACTTCAGCCATTTCTTGGTATCACGTGGAGTGATTCGAATTGGCTGAAGACTAGCATCTGTGATGCTGGGGACCTCCGGACGAGGCGGAGATGGATCATCCGCTCGGCACTTGTGGCTGAAGATTGTTGCAATTGCGTCAGCCTTATCTTTTGTACTGCTATGCCGGGCTCCTCCATCATTGAGGATGGGGATATTTGTGGAGCCTCCTCCTCCAGTGAGCTGTTTAATTGCCCACCACCATTCACGACTGGATGTAGCAGGACTGCAGAGCTTAGATCTGATCTGTTGGTTGGGGGATCACTTAGCTCTGTCTATCACTTGCTGCTCATGCAAGCAGTCCTGTGTTATAGCTTCACCAGGTTAACACCTCATTTTTAGGTATGCCTGGTGCTGCTCCTGGCATGCCTTCCTGCACACTTCATTGAACCAGGGTTGTTCTCCTGGCTTGATGGTAATGGTAGATTGGGGGATTTGCCGGGCCATGAGGTTACGGATTGTGTTCCAGTACAATTCTGCTGCTGCTGATGGCCCAAAGTGCTTCATGGATGCCCAGTCTTGAGTTGCTAGATCTGTTTGAAATCTATCCCACTTAGCACGGTGGTAGTGCTACACAACACGATGGAGGGTATCCTCAATGTGAAGGCCGTTCTTTGTCTCCACAATGACTGTGTGATGGTCACTCCTACCGATACTGTCATGGACAGATGCATCTGTGGCAGGCAGGTTGGTGAGGATGAGGTCAAATATGTTTTTCCCTCTTGTTGTTTCCCTCACCACCTGCTGCAGACCCAGTCTAGCAGCTATGTCATTTAGGACTCGGCCAGCTCGGTCAGTAGTGGTGCTACCGAGCCACTCTCGGTGATGGACATTGAAGTCCCCCACCCAGAGTAATTCTGCACCCTTGCCACCCTCAGTGCTTCCTCCAAGCGATGTTCAACATGGAGGAGTACTGATTCATCAGCTGAAGGAGTGCGGTACGTGGTAATCAGCAGGAGGTTTCCTTGCCCATGTTTGACCTGATGCCATGAGACTTTATGGGGTCTGGAGTCGATGTTGAGGACTCCCAGGGCAACTCCCTCCTGACTGTATACTACTGTGCTGCCACCTCTGCTGGGCCTGTCCTGCTGGTGGGAAGGGACATACCCAGGGATGGTGATGGTGATGTCTGGGACTTAATCTGTAAGGTATGATTCCATGAGGATGACTATGTCAGGCTGTTGCTTGACTAGTCTATGAGACAGCTCTCCCAATTTTGGCACTAGCCCTCAGATGTTTTTAAAGAGGACTTTGCAGAGTCGACAGGGCTGCGATTACCGTTGTCATTTCCGGTGCCTAGGCCAATGCCGGATGGTCTGTCTGGTTTCATTTTTTTGACTTATTAGCAGTTTGTTACAGCTGAGTGGCTTGTTAGGCCATTTAGGAGTCACATGTAGGCCTGACCAGGTAAGGACAGCAGATTTCATCCCTAAAGGATGTTAGTGAACCAGATGGGTTTTTACACTGATCGACATTTTTATGTCATCATTAGACTTTTAATTCCAGACTTTTATTGAATTCAAATTCCACCATCTGCCATGGCGGGATTCAAACTGGGGTCCCCAGAGCAGTACCCTGGGTCTCTGGATTACTAATCCAGTGACAATAACACTACGCCATCACCTCCCCATGATTAAAGATGTTAACACAGTTCACGCTTTTCAAATCTTTCTCACTAAAGGACTTAAAAAAGTTAAAGGGTGGAATTTTACACCCCTACCAGCGGCGGGGAATCGTGGCGGGCAGGTGGGCACTTAATTTTGCGTGAATGAAAAAATCTGGGGCTGAGGCCACTCTGTCAAGGGCATTGTTAAGAGACTGTCCTGGGTCCTTAATGGGCCATGTTAAAGGGCTTTGCATGGCACGCATGTCTTGGTCCCGGTCTTGGGCAGGCGAAGGCCTCTGGGCAGTGATGGTCATGCACAGAATGGTGTGTAGGGCATGGTCAGTCAATTAAGGCATTTGGCCCTGGGGGTTGAAGGCATGATATTAGGAAATAGAGGGCACAGTAACATTCAGGGGAGGCATCTGGATTCTCTGTGTCAGCATGGGGGAGGGATTAGATGGTCTCATTGGCGGCGGCGGGAGTCTTGAAAAGTAAGGGGTCTGTGGCCTCGAGAAGGGGAAGGATCAATTGACATTGGGCATGGGGACATCAACATTGAAGGCACTGACGGGAGAACAGGAACCTCAACATGTGCAACGATAGGGTCAAGGGTAACGGGGAAGGTGGATAGTTACAGGAGGTGTAGGAATTAGGTGGCAACTGGGGGGAGGATGGGAGGGACTTGGTAGATGATAGCAGGAGATTGGAAGCTGATGACACTCATCTATCTACTGAGCACTATGTTCGCCTTCAGATATCAATGATGCAGTTGGAAAAACAAGTTTGAAAAATCGATATGGGAGGAGGCTCAAGAAGTGTGGGAGGAGTTCAGCACAACAATTCTGGGCCGATTGAATGGGCACCGTATTAATTTCCTGCTCAATCTATGGAAAACAGGGCTCAATTGAGTGCTGGACTCAAGGGTCTAATGCACAATGAACGAGCTTGGCTCCTTTACTAATTATGTGCATTCTGGTGAGAAGCCATCAAGTTTTGGTGCTGCAGTGCAGTTAGTCTTAATGGCCATCTGATCCTCACAGAGGCGTGAGAAAAGGGAAGCAGGATCAAACAATCAAGGATCATTGCTGCTGCACAGAAGCTAAATGGGCACTCCAACCTCAATATTCCCAGTGTACTGGTCATGGCTTACAAGGCACCATGCTTATAGTCATACCATAAGTATAAAGCTAGGGTATCAACAGTTATTGTCTAGGCTACTGGAGGCAATTATAGCACATGGGGTGTATTGAGCCTAATCCTAATGAGTTTTGAATGCACAGCCATGTCTGAGGGGGATGCTCAGCCACCTGTGGACCTCCAGGATGTTATTAGCTTGCAAGGGGTGGCCTGGGAGGCCATATCTAGACTGAGGGCTGACCAAGGGTTTGAGACTAGATTCCTGGCTTTGAGATGGAAGGAAACCATTCAAGATGAAGTAGCAATGATTGCTTAATTGTATCCATTCACAGATACAAGGCAGAGTGGAGAATGCAGGCTGCAGGCCTTATTGATAGCTGTGATTAAAATGAGGAGAAGAAGAGCCCGTCACCAATTGGGACAGCTCCAGGAAGACCACCGGCCTGAGAAACAAGGGCAAGCAAGGCCCCAGGAAGTTCCAAATACTGCCAAGGAAAGACGGAATCCATAAAGACATTTGACACGACCAGGGGTGTATAAAAAACACAGCTTATACATGGAGATGAGCTAAAGATAGTACCGCAGGCACCTTCACTTGTCTAGGGATGTGGTAGCTCACATTTTCCATGTACTCTGCGAAGAACCCATGCCACAAGGACTTGGAGGGCATCCCATGCTAGTTGCTTTGAAGGTTACTGCCGCAATGAACTTTTCTGCCAGAGGATCCTTCCAGGACTCCACTGGGGACCTTTGTGGAATATTACAATTGGCAACACACAAATGCATAAGGGAGGTGACAGATGCCCTTTTAATAAAGCTCACCATTATGTCCAGTTCCGCATGAATGATGCAAGCCAGATTGCCAGAGATGTGGGATTCGCTGCGATCTCAGTTTTCCCACAAGTCCAGGGTGCCATCGACTGCACACATGTGGCCTTGAGAGCTCCATGGCAGCAACCAGTGAGATTCATAAATAGAAAAGGATTTCACTCTCTTAACGCCCAGCTAATTTGTGATCACAGAAAGCAGATCCTGCATGTTTGTACTAGTTACCCAGGGAGCTCTCACGACTCTTATATCTTGACTCACTGCAGGTCCCACAGATCTTTGAGGGACCTCTGTACTTAGAGGGCTGGCTCCTTGGGGACATAGGGTAACCCCCGGGGACATTGTTAATAACGTCTGTTCGTCGTACACAGATTGCATCTGAGGAGAGACACTATGCCGCCACAAGGTCCTTAAAAGAGCAAATGATTGGCCAGCTGAAGATGTGTTTCTGATGTTTGGACCAGTCAGGTGGGGCTTTCCAGTACTCACCATAGAGAGTGTCCCACATCCTCATTGTTTACTGTGCCTGCAGAACCTTGTGCTACAAAGATGAAGGGGCACCTGGAAGGAGGTCGCAGTGCCCCATCCCCCTCTTGCCTAGCCACTGCTGGAATGCACCCTTGGCTAAAGCAACAGTGTGCAGGTCTGAGTGCAAATCCGACAGAAACTGCTGGACCTGGGTCTCCAATGCGGCAACCACCCTTCCAATGGAGACTTCAATGTGCTCACATGCTGGAGCCACAACATCAGACAGAACGTGGACGGACTCCTCCGCCCTTCGGTCCAATCTGCTGGTGGCCTCTGATAACTCTGCTTGATGTTCCCCTGCCTGTCTCTGCATCTCCAAGAAGTCTCTTAGGACTGAGTCCAAAGGCTCTTCATTGGATTTGGAGTCAGCAGGCACCTGATCTCCATCAGCCCTTTGAGTGTCAGAGACCTTGGCTGTCACTGCCTCCGCCACCTGTGGACCTATGTCAGTGAAGTGATCACCAGATTGTGAACCCAAGCCTACTCTAGAACTAGGTCCCACCGAGGTGCGTGTATCTGCGCTGGTGGAAGATGCAGCTGGATGCAGTGATGATTCTTCCTCTGAAGATACATCTGCTTCCTCCTCAGAGGTGGTCTGGTGTCTGGGGCTCAGTTGAGGAAGTCCTCACCTTTTTCTAGTTGGTACCTGGAATAGAGAGAAGAGAGAATTAGTGATTGACTAGCAGGCTTATACAATAAAGATCACTCACATTCATTGTCCCAGGTTATTGATGTATACTGGATGCACCCTCACTGGCTTGTTGGGGGGAGGCTGATCTTATCTTCCATGCAGGAATGATCTCTATCCTCACCAGCGAGCTCTGCAGCCTGCTCTTCAAACTTTGACAGGGCTCACAACTCCCGGTTACACCTCCAGTTATGGCTCTCTATTTTGTTATGTGTAATCTTGTCCTGCATAAAGACAGATCAAATGACCGTGAGCACTATGGATGAAAGAGCAGTTCAGACGTTTGCATGCCTGCTGTCTCAGCTGAGCCCTCCCAAGTAAAGGATTAAGATGCCTTTTGTGCAAGAACTTAGTTGAGATGGTGAGCTTAACGTGGCTGGCAGACATGCAGTGCTGATGTCCCATCTGCTGGTCATATATGACATTCCTGTGGACTCTAACCCTCAGACTGTCTGATGCCTTTTTAAGAGTTTGAGCTTGGAGTGAGTAGAAGTTTCACCTATCCTGGTGCAGTGCAGCAGATCATTCATCTGAAACAAAAACAGAAAATGCTGGAAAAATTCAGCAGGTCTATGAGCATCTGTGGAGAAAAAAAAACATAGTTAACGTTTTGAGCCCATATGACTCTTCTTCAGAGCTAAACCTTTTAGCTTCAAAGAAGAGTCATACAGACTCGAAACGTTAACCCTGTTTTTGTTCTTCACAGATGCTGATAGACCTGCTGAGTTTTTCCAGCATTTTCTGTTTTTGTTTCAGATTTCCAGAATCCGCAGTAGTTTGCTTTTAGCTTTGATCATTCATCTATTTTTGACACTGCAGGACAGTCCTTCTCTGTGTGCCATGGGCGCTAACCTCCCCTCCTCCCAGGCTGGCGTGGTCAGGTGGGAGGACATCCTGCTCTCATCCCTCAGAAAGAGGTCGTCCCGTCTTCCCTGGATGGCCTGGAGGATAATTCCCAGGGACACTTCACTGAACCGTGGAGCAGAGGGTTTGCTTCTCTTCTGGGCCATTGCTTTCCTCTCCACCACACCTGGCCTGCAGTGAGTGAATGTCTGTCCTGGTGCCATTTAAATATGGTGGCAGGACCTTCGACTCCATGGGCAAATCCTTACCTGCCCTGCCACGAAATTCATCGAGCTCCTCACTCATGCTCCTCACTGATGGATAATTAATGAGCTAAAAAGTGGAAGATTGCACGTGTTCAGCCATCCTGCCACCCAGCGGGAATCACATCGACATTCCCGCCCACCAGCGGACAGAATGGAAAATTCTGCCCTAAGTCACTTTTGACTAAAGTTTGTTTGCTAGTGTAAAATGTAGTATTCTTACTGCAATAGTAAGAACTGAACTGTGACGATCAAGCTCACTTTATAACAGGAAGCAGCCACAGCAGCCATTTATTCCAGCTAGTCTGGCTTTAAATACAGCATGGTCGTAAAGCCTCTATTTACTCAATTACATATCCCAGCTCTGATGCAGATTTATTTGCACCTTGGGATGATCTTTGCTTTCACCACTTGATCTTCACTTCCTTTGTGTCTTCCTTTACTCCCACATTCTAGTTTCTTAAAACCTAAACTTAGCAGACCTAACCACAACTGCTGAATTTATTTTGCCTTTTCTATAATTTTCAACGATGGCTTGTATTGTGGATATTTATCTTTAGTTTTAGAATTTTTTTAAAAAAGTGCTTCTTTTTTGGTGTTTAATGCATTTTTGATTTGGATTTTTCTGGTTTTTTTTAGAATTGTTACTTATCCTGATATTTGGCGATCTTTGAAATACTTCGTAATTTTGACGAAAGTAATATCAGAGATAGAATGATAGATAATTCCATTCTGCTAGATAAGATCAGTTTAATAAGTGTCTTGACTAATTGTGAGCAAAATAAGCTCATTAGTTCTTCGAGCCAAATTCATTACATTTTTACACAGATCTGTGCTGAATTACTTGAACTGCAACCTATCTCCATTTCCTCATAATTGTATTAAATAAATTATAATTTATTTTCAGTGAGTTATGTCCAGTTCTGTTCGCAAATCCTCAGATAATGAAGCAGTCCATGCCCATGTGCAGCAAGACCTGGATAACATTCTGACTTGGCCTGAGAGGTGGCAAGTAATATTTGCGCCACATAAAGTAATAGGCAATGACCATTTCCAACAAGAGAGGATTCCCCCTTTCAACGGTGTTACCATCATCGAATTCCCCTGCCATCAACATCCCATGGGGTTACCATTGACCAGAAACAGAACTGGACCAACCATATAAATACTGTGACTACAAGAACAGGTCAGAGGCTGGGAATTCTGTGGTGAGTAACTCACCCTCTAACTCCCCAAAGCCTGTCCATCATCTACAAGGCACAATTCAAGGTGTGTGATGGAATACTCTTCATTTGCTTTAGAGAGTTTAGGGGGAACATTAGGGGGAACTCCTTCACTCAGAGAGTGGTGGGAGTGTGGAACGAGCTGCCATCTGACGTGGTAAATGCGGGCTCACTCTTAAGTTTTAAGAATAAATTGGATAGATACTTGGATGGGAGAGGTCTGGAGGGTTATGGACTGGGTGCAGGTCAATGGGACTAGCGGAATAATATTTCGGCACAGACTAGAAGGGCCGAATGGCCTGTTTTTCTGTGCTGTAGTGTTCTATGGTTCTATTTGCCTGGATGAGTGCAGCTCCAACAACACTGAAAAAGCTCAAGACTATCGAAGACAAATTGGCAAAGACACCCCCTTCAACTATCATTCCCTACATCAATGGAGCACAATGACTGTACTGTGTACCATCTACAAGATGCACCGCAACAACTTGCCAAGGCTTCTTTGACAACAGCTCCCAAACCCCTGACTTCTGCTGCCCAGGACATGTACAGCAGGCACATGATAACACCACCACAAATTCCCCTCCAAGTCAGACACCACTCTGACTTGGAAATACATCACCATTCCTTCATTATGACTGGGACTAAATCCTGGGATTGGCTACCTAACAGTGCTGTACCTTCACCATGTGGACTGCAGCAGTTTAGGAAGATGTCTAACAACCACCACCTTCTCAAGGGGAGTTAGGGATGGGCAATAATTGGTGGCCCTCTTTCCACTTAAGATGGCTGCCCATTCTGTCAGGTTTGTGTTGATCCTTCATTACCTTCCTTTCTGACTTTGACACTTTGAGTAATTGAAGCCTCTTTCATCTTGACCAGCATGTGTTTCTGAGCTCCCATATTAGCCGACTGTTCAATGTTCTGACGCAAACTCCTCAATCCCTCCTACCCTGCATTACAGACTTCTCAATTCCTACTACCAATATTTTGGTGCCTTTTCTCGTTGTATTTTGTTCCATTTGTGAGCATTGCTTTCTGTCCCTGTTTTCATAACAATTTTGTTTTATTACTTGTGTTTTTATCTTTGCTCTCCTGAGCAAGAGAAACAAAATTGGCTGACATTTTATCTCTGGTGATAAATAATTTTGACTACCTTCAAAATCTTCTAAAAAAACTAAATTGGGGTAGTAAACCCCGTGGAATTAGAATAAACTTCTACAGTGTTGCTGAGATTTACTTCCACAGTTTTAAGATATTAACTCCTAGAAGCTTGAACAGTTTTGTGATTCATTTTTGTTTTGGTAAACCCAAGCAATAACTTTGGATATTTTTCATGAAGTAATTGTCCAGTTTGTTGTTCAAAGATTCAATTTCAACCCAACCGTTTCACCTATTCCTGTGATGTTAACAGAAAATCATCATTTGTTGCCACGGAAATTACTGTTACTGTTTTGAAGCAGTTTGACACTGAATGAATATGCAGTTTTGCTGTCAAGAATGAGTGAACAGTTCCCCAGAAGGCTATATACCTCTGCTGAATATATTGCTGAACTGATAACTCGTGTGTAATAAACTAACATTTTATAAATTTATTGCTTTAGTGGAAAGCCTAGATTATTGATTTGTGCATAAATGGCATGATATGTATTTTTCCAACTTTGTGCTTTGTGAAGGTTTCTCTGAAGGACACCATGTATAGCTATCGTCTAGTAAGAGGCATTTCCAGCAACTGAGTTAATCTGGATTAAACTCTGAGTGAATAACATTCTTAACTAAATTCTTGAGCTGCATTTTTATTCCCTGATGTTGGGACTATTTCCAGGGCCTGACCCCAGTCACCATCACTGCCGGATGTCTGATGGTATTTTAAAGGAGGTGGCCAAATAATGGCCTGCTGACGTATTTGCTGTCCAATTAGGGGTGATGAATGTATTGAGGCAAGATGTGGATGTGTTGAGCCTTATTTAAAGGGCACCTGGCGCCCTAGGCAGAGGTCAGAATGTAGTGGAGCAACAGCATGGCATCCACCTATGGAAGGGCATTCCCACGATTTGCCGATGCCATCCTGGAAGTTATATTAGGGGCAGTGGCAGTCCTGAAGAGCATCCTGTTTCAGGAACAAGCTAACCAACCAGAGAAAGCAGGCATGGAGGTAAAAGCTGCAGTGTGGTCAGCAGAACATGGGTGCAGTGCAGGAAATGCTTCACCGACCATCTGAGATCTAGCACAGTGATTACAATGTCACACCCAGATGACAGGCTTCCTGTTCTGGTGTCATCGGCAAATTGATGAATAGAGCAATCTAAGGGTGCATAATGCTCAGGAACACTGGGGATAAGTGTGCCTAACTGGACTCCTGAGCAGTGAGCAACGCTCACACCACAAGTACTGGTGGAGGAGGAGACACTGGAACCATGGCCATCACATGTGAGTGAACCACAGGACGTGGTGATAAAGAACACCATGGTCTTAATTCTCTCACTCTTGACTGTTCAGGAGATAAGAGCACACAACACGCAAGAAAGGGGTCGCACTGATGGTGGATTGGTGCATTTTGCTACAGTATCAGCCATGGAGGAGGAGGCCATTGAATTTGCATAGAGTGGCAGCTTGGCAGGAAGTCAGTGAAGATAAGATGAGTGTCTGCCTGGGAGAGGGTGAAAGCATGTTACCATAAAGCATGCTACCATTTCTATGTGAAGGGTGTGGAGCTCTGCTTTGTTTGTGTAGTCCATGCCAATGTTATTGGCTGCTGCGGCTTGGCGTAAGCAGCTACTCACAGAATAAAGCTTTCAAACCAAAACCTTATGTATTCCAAAGGGCTACTTGTGGAGGAGCAGCCTCAGCATACCACTGCTGTCAGCGGTAACTTCGGAGGAAGAAGATGCATCCGAGACAGTACTATCACTGCAGTCAAATGCACCGTCCGCCAGTGCAGATGCACTCACCTTGGTGCAGCCTCCCGGAGTTTATAATGGGTGGCACAGAGTGACCACCACTTCAGATGTGAGCAGGAGGAGGAAACAGAAGAAAGGCAGCTGTGGACAGTTCCCCCTGGAGGGTGGAGGACAGCTCCAGCCATGCTCAGCTGAGCGGAAATGCAGAATCTTGGAGGTGACAAACAAGGCGGGTCTTTCTGGATCAGAAGCAGGAGATGTGTGCCCAAATATCTGAGTTTCCTCAGGCACTGTGGCACCATAGGCAGAGAATTTCATGAGATCTGTTTCACAGTGTCACAGACAGATGAATGCATGACCTCCTCCATTGAAAGATGGTCAGCCTTGTGGACAGCCATGCACAACAGCATGCTGAGAGGATGCAGGAACATTGCACTACCACACATGCCACATTCTGTAGCATTGATTGATCAGTTGCACTGAAGGCACAAAGATGCATGGACAGGCAATCAGCTGCTGATCAGATGCAGCACCGCCTGCACGCAGCCACTCCTAAAAGGCTCCTGCCGTGGCAGAGGCAGAAGTGGAGTCAGGCTGCATGCTTGTGTCTGCTTGCAGCAAAGATACTGATGGTGACCGTCCACAGCGTCACAGTGCCAGTGGGGGCACAGCCACAAGCTTATACAACTGTGATGTTGCAGGGACAACCTTGGTCATGAGGACTTACTGTATAAATAGTGTCTCAGTCATAGGAACCAAGTGAGCAGATGATGATGAAGGTGCCCCTTGAGTGAGGAATGGTCCCCTCAACAGCATCCCTGACTGTCCCACCTTTTCATGGTGTACATGCACATCTTAGTTTCACTTGGGCAACTTTTATAATGCTTCTGTTCACTGATTACCCCGCAATGTGATGAGATAGTTGAACTCTGATTTGTGTGGTCCCATTATTTTGAGGGCATTAAGGCACCAGCATTATGAAGGTGGTGTGCGACACAAAGATGAGTGGTCGGGACACTCCGTAGCATGTCTTCCAGATGTTGTGGGGAAACAGCACATATGCCTGCGTGGCAAGCACTTTGAATTCAGCCATTTCATGTGGTAGAGGTCGGGCACTAGATTAAATGTAATCCAGGATCTGCTGTCCTTAGGGAAAGTGTGCCAGATTAGTGCGACCTGAGCTTCCCTGCCATCCTGGCCAATGGTTTAATGCCTCAATTGGACCGAGGGAAGGCCATGTAATATGGAATCACCCTTCTCCACCACGTCTTTCTCCTCCTCCGATGACAGGTGTCGCTCTTCTGCATCTCCCTCCTCAAGGTCCACACCTCTCTGGAGGGCCAAGTTGTCCAGAGCTCAGCAGGCCACCAGCATGTGAGCAACCCTTGAGGGAGCATACTGGAGGGTGTCCCCTTCACAATCTGTCAAGACACTGGAACCACATCTTGAGGAGTCCAGCGGGTTGCTGTACGGTGGCCCTTGAGCTGAGATGACAGGAGTTAGGGTGACCCTGTGTCTCCATTGTAGGGTTGCACACAGGTGGAACAGCTATTTCTCAAACAGAAAACCCTTGTCCCCTAGCAGCCATCCACATCATCTCTGATGGTGTCAACAGTTGGGGCACCTGCGATTGCCTCAGGGTGACATGTTTCCCATGCATCATCTCAAAAATCTAACTCAACCCTACCACGGGCTTTCAAGTGGCTTTGATTACCTGACACTTTTGGGTGGGATGTCATGATTCCCGAATAAACATCTCCACCAAGATTGCTGGGCGGGGAAAATGCATCATGCGTCATCGCGGGGAAGCAAAAATGTGTCGTGCGTCATCGCAGGGAGGCGAGAAGTTGAGAAAGTAGCATGCCGCTCTGCGTTGCGTTTTTCCCAGCATGCCTGCCTCCAAACCCGGTCCACCAAAAGATGACAATTTAGCTGCGTGTGTCTCAATGTTTAAAGTGTTATGATGCCAAACTGATCTGCTTTCTCAAGTCCAGTTTCCTGTGTTTACTGGCAACAATACTGGTAAGGCTTCAAGAGCACCTGCTACGGCTGTCTGTCAGAAAGGTCAACGTTGCTGAAAGATGAGCCACTTCACCCAGCATGTTTCTCAATGTTGCACTACTCACACTGAAGCCTGATCCCTTCCTTATTTCAATAGTTTGCATTACTTCCAGGGAATAGCTTTGGCATTAACCATTCATTTTCCGAGTTTTATGTAAATGTGTTGTTAATCTTGAGAGATGACAAAATGTTTCTCCAGTATACAGAGAAGATCTGAATTACAATTTCTCAACATTTGATGCCTGGATTTATATTCCACTTCATTATATTTACATATGAACAGCTTCTCTGCATTTCTTTGGTCAAACTTTATATATTGAGTAAAACTGTTGTTCTCACTACAGATGAGGTTTCAATTTTTGAGTCAAAATGATAGAATGCATGGTTGACACTGAAAATCCCCTGGGAAACTGTGTTGCCTTGTCAGTGATGCCCATATCTCAAGAATTAAATAAACAAGATTTGAAGAATTTAATAAATGAGTTTTTAACCCTTTTCTAAAATATTTCTTCTGTCTGTTGAGCTATATCTCATTGCGGGTCAGCAGTTCCTAGGGTCTTTGACTATGCCTATGTGACCATTCTTCAAATGTGAATATTGGTATGCTATTTGTATATGTGAGGATTCACAAATGAGGCTGATCCTGTAACTGGATAGTGTTAAGGATGGAGACACTCTGCCTGATTTTCTACCCTTAAGCCAATTGTAGAGCTCCTATATTTGCTCTGTCTAAAACCAATGAACTGAACGAAGACCGAAAATTGACCCTGGTGTCTTCTTAATCTGTATGGCACAGTTAAGGAGTTCCTTTTTTCACTTTTTACAAACTAATGAATTGTCAGTGACATTGTTCACAGTCAACTTTTTTTGAATATTCATTCATAGGGTGTGGGCGTCGCTGGTTAGGCTAGCTTTTATTGGCCATCCCCAATTGCCCTTGGTGTGCTGCCTTCTTGAACTACTGCAGTCAGAAGAAGGTATAGGAGATAGGGGCTAGGTTGAAATGAGACTTAAGAAACTCATACTATGAGCCACTGAGTGCCTGTAGCCACTACATCATGGCCGTTGACATTGGGCCATAATTTGCTGTCAAAATAATGAAGTTGCACCTTTTTATTTGCAAGAAAAGGCTAGCTAGAAATATAAAATCAGATAGTAAGGATTTCTACAGGTATTTAAAAAGGAAAAGAGGAAGTAAAGTGAATGGGCAATTAATAGTGGAATGTAAAGAAATAGTGGATGAAGTGAATAGATGTTTTGTATCTGTCTTCACTGTAGAGGATGTAAATAACATCCCAGAAATAATTATGAATCAGGAGATGAAAGGGTAAGAGGTACTTAAAACAGTTACAATCTCCGGGAAAGGGTACTGAGAAAATTATTAGAACTAAAAGATGACAAGCCCTCAAGTCCTGATGGACTTTATCTTATGATCTTAAAAGAAGTGGCTGCTAACATAGTAAATGCATTGGTCTTAATTTTCCAAAATTCCCTAGATTCTGGAAAGTTCCCATTAGATTGAAAAGTCACAAATGTGGCTCCTCTCGTCAAGAAAGAAGGGAGATGGGAAACAGAAAACAGGAGACTACAGAACAGTTAGCTTAACATCTGTCACAGGGAATTTGTTAGAATCCATTATTAAGGAGGTTATAGCAGGGCTTTTGGAAAATCTGAATGTAATCAAGCAGAGTCAACATGGTTTTGTGAAAGGAGATCATGTTTGACTATTGGAGTTTTTGAGGAAGTAACTGGTACAAGAGTGTTTGGCATAGCAAGGGTTAATGTAGGACTGGAGAACCATACTGCCCACAGTGTGATGTAAAGGGTCACATGACATTGGAATGAGTACAGTAGTAGTCTAGCAGAAGCCAGCTAGTTACCCCCTCTCAAAATGCCACAATTTGGGAGAATTGATCCTTTTGAACCAGTCACAGACGATTGGTCTCAGTATGTAGGATGCCTCATGTTCTTTTTTAAAGCAAACAAGATTACAGGGGAAGAGAAGAAGTGAGTGTTCCTCTTGAGTATTTGTGGGAGCAAAACCTACAGCCTGATTCAAAGTTTGACAGCACTAGATTCAAAGAATTTTGATGAATTGGTGGACCTCGTGAAGGGTCACTTTCAACCCAAGCCCTCAGTCACGATGCAGAGGTTCAGGTTTAATTTGTGAAATAGAGCCCCAGGTGAAACAATTGCATGCTACCTGACAAATTTCAGGCAGTTAACAGAACATTGTGAATTCAGTATGACTCTGAACGACATGCTCAGAGATCGTTTAGTGTGTGGTGTGAAAGAGGACACTATTCAGAAAGACTTATTGTCGGAAGTGAATCTAGATTTCAAGAAGGCACTAGAGATAGCACTGGCCATGGAAAACGCAGTAAGAGATTCAGAAGCAATACAGGTTGCGCAAAATGGCGCCATCCTCCACAACAGGTGAGAAACCTCAGCCGGAAGAGGCGTGAAAAAGCAAGATTCCACCAAGAAGCGGGAAACAGCCCCCACGAGCTGAAGAATAAAGAAAGATAACTTAACTTAACAGCAAAAATGAAGAATAATTTTAATAGAGGTGGAAACAATCAGTCTTTTAGCGATTGGCAGTTCAAAAAAATTGAATGCTACTATTGTCATAGAAATGGACACATCAGGAGGCAATGCAAGGAAACATTCAAGTAGGCTTGTAAACAAAAAAAGAAGCCCAATGAAATCTACAATGTAGGAGAGCCTGAAACAACAAATTCAGACATTTACTCATTGTTTAATCTGAAAGTTGGAAAGACAGAACCAATATTTGTCACAGTGAAAGTAAATGGCAAACCTGTTAGAATGGAAGTAGACATGGGAGCTTCCACTACAGTAATTGGGAACATATCTTCAGATATTTGAATAATGGTGAACGTCAATTAAGTTTAGAAGAAACAGCTGCCAAGCTAAAAACATATATGGGTGAAAACATTCAAGTATAAGGCATAAGCAGAGTAACTGTCTATTATGGAAGCTAATTGGCAAAGCTACCCTTGATGGTGATAGCAGGTGAAAAGCCAAGCCTTCTGGGGCAAAATTGGTTAAAGGAGATTAAGTTAGAATGGTCTGAAGTTTTCCAGTTGAGAGGAAGTGGGCTACCAGAGCTACTTAGAAAGTACACCACTGTTTTTAAGGATGAACCAGGGAAAATCCAGGTCCTGCAGGCCAAGATTCATGTGGATCCGGAAGCAACCCCTTGCTTCATGAAGGCGAGACCGGTGCCATATGCCCTGCGAGAAAAAGTCAACATTGAACTGAACAGACTAGAGAAACTGGACGTCATACAACCTGTTCAGTTCTCAGAATGGGCAGCACCCATAGTCTCTGTCTTTAAATCCGACCAAAGCATCCGAATTTGTGGAGACTACAAACTGATGGTTAATAAAGTCGATAAGCTAGACAGGCACCCCATTCCAAAAATCTAAGAGCTGTATGCCCAGCTGGCAAGACATAAGTCATGCTTATCAACAACTAGAGTTGGATAATGCGTCCCAGGAATTTGTCACAATTAACACCTACAGAGGGTTGGACCAATATACACGATTGCCTTTCGGTGTCCTCCGCTTGTGCCATCTTTCAGAGAACAATGGAAAGCTTAATACAGGGACTGCCCCAGATTGTAGTGTATTTAGACGATGTATTGGTGACAGAATTCACCGAAAAAGAGCATTGGGCAAACTTAGAAGAAGTCTTAAAACACTTCTTACAAGCTGGAATGCGTTTAAAAAAAAAGTGCATGTTCCAAGCGAGGGAGGTAATCTATTTAGGTCACCGGGTAGATTCATAGGGCCTCCACCCGGTTGAGGAGAAATTGAGAGCCATAAGAGAGGCACCTGTGCAAAGAATGCCTCAGAGCTCAAATCATTCCTAGGAATGATCAACTCTTGTGCACGGTTCTTAGCCAATCTGTCTGCAGTGCTGGCCCCCTGCATTCTCTGCTCAAAAAGAACCAACGTTGGTCTTGGGAGGCGCCCCAGAAAGAAGCTTTCATAAAGGTGAAACAATTGTTGCACTTGTCCAATCTATTAGTGCATTGTTACCAGATGGAAGAATTGCTGTTGATATGTGACACATCTCCCTATGGAGTGGGAGCAATGCTCTCTCATCGGATGGACGATGGCACGGAACGGCTAAAAGGTTACACATCAAGAACACTCACTACAGTGGAAAAGGGATCCTCGCAGATAGAAAAAGAAGGCCTGTCCATCATCTTTGGTGTCAAGAAATTTCACCATATGTACGCAGCTGCCATTTTACATTCGTTTCAGACCACAAGCCGTAATCTCAGTCTTTCATTCTGGCAGTATACGAGTACACTGTTGTACATAGGCCTGGCAATCAAATCGCAAACGCTGATACCCTTTGTCATTTGCCTTTACAAGAAAATGACAAGCATATCCCAGTTCCACAGGAATTTGTTTTACTGTTAAATTTCTTAGATTCCTCGCCGGTATGTGCTCAACAGATCAGAGACTGGACAAGTCGGGACCCAATCCTATCTGAAGTAGGAAAACAAGTGTTACATGGTTGGCCACAGGAGCCCGTATCTGACGAAATGAAACCGTACTTCAACAGAAGACATGAAATAACCAGCCAGGATGGCATCTTATTGTGGGCAGTACAAGTGATAGTTCCTCAAAGGGATGGAAGACACTACACAGTGCTCATCCAGGAATTTCCTGAATTAAGACCATAGCACGCAGCTATCTACGGTGGCCTGGGATGGGGGGCAAAATCGCAAGTTTGGTAAAGCACTGTGTGCAATGTCAGCAACTGCAAAAATTTCCAGTGACAGCTCCATTACACCCTTGGGAGTGGCCAGGTAGACCCTGGGTGCAGTTATACATTGCCTACGTTGGATCTTTCCTGGGAACAATGTTTCTGCTCATTGTCGATGCCCATTCAAGATGGTTGGATGTATATGAGATGAAGTCACCAATGTCGGCTGCTACAATTGAGAGATTATGTCAGAGTTTTGCCATTCACACACTACCAGAAGTAGTCATTTCTGATAACGGCACGGCATTTATGAGTGCTGAGTTTCAACGGTTTATCAGCCTCAACAGTATCACTCATTTGAAAATTGCACTGTTCCACCTTTCCTCAAATGGACTGGCGAAAGAGTGGTTCAAACGTTCAAGGCAGGCATGAAGAAGCTAACTGGCGATTCCTTGCCAACCAAGCTAGGATGCTTTCTTTTTCATTACAGGACTACCCCTCACACGACAAGTGTTACACCTACGGAGTTACTGTTGAAATGCCGTCTTAGGTCGAGGTGGAGCTTGATGATGCCGAATTTAGAGGGGAAGGTGGAAAGGAGTCAGGGAAGACAAAAACCCAGACATGACTGGCATAGTCGCAAGAGGAAATTTACCATGGGAGAGCTGGTATACGTGAAAAACTTTGCGGAAGGACCAATGTGATTACCGGGTGAAATAAGTGCGGTGACTGGACCCCTATCTTACCACGTTGAGGTGGGAGGCCGGTTCATTCTGAAACATGTGGACCATTTAAGGAAAAGAGAGACAAATCACCAAGATTTGGTTCCACCAGTGACCATGACTGGGTCTGTGTTTCCTGTTGCGGACACTCAACCCAGGACTATCATGTCTGGTGTTCCTGTAAGAGTTGAGGATACAGAACTGTAAGTGCCCATTGAAGCATCTGATGTATAGGCAACTCTGGAAAAGGAGGTTCCTGACAAAGCATCTGAAGTTGTGGAGCTGCGACATTCCACATGTACCAGGAAACCACCTGAAAGTCTGAACTTTTAAATTCTTTACCCAGTGTAAATATTATGTTGTCTTGAAAAATATGTACTTGTAAGTCTAATATGTACAGCCGAGTTAAAGGGGGAGGAATATAGTAATTATGGTTTTATTTAGTGTGTACCTTTAAGAATAATACTTGTTAAGGAAGATCACATGATCTGTAGTAACCAATAGGAGAGTAGTGCAGGCTACCTCAGAGTGAGTGCAGAGTTAGAGTTGGAGTTGAAAGCACATGTGCAGTTGCTGCTGAGCATGTTGTAAATAAATCTAAAGTTTCAACTCAAGAAGTGTCTGCAGATCAACTCTATCATTAATAGCACAACTCGGCCACCCTACAACAGACATTAGGTATTCCTTGTAACAGATTTTGCAATTGAAGACATTTCGACCATTTCTGTATACAGTGCAGTGTGATTACACAAAATAGTATGTAAAGATTTTCCAGAGTTTTTGGAGCTCCACAATTCCAATTTTGTTGGTATTTTATTGAATAAATCATGAACAATTGGGAAGTTTTTATAAGAATTGAAAAATATTATGTGTCTATGTTTAAGAAATGGAGTGATGCGCAAGAACAAAACTTTCACCGAGAACATGTCCATTTTGCTTGAGGTTGGTGGGAGTTGGGTACGGGACGGAGGAAATGCCATTCATTAACCGTTTTATTTTCACATTGTTACAATGCATCATTTTCTATTTTGCATTAGTTTTTGACACCAAAATGATGATACGATCATTTAAATACACCATACATTGAATTGTCATCTATCTACCTTCCTGAGGCAGATCGATACATTTGACCCTCATATTGTTGACATTGGATACTTCCAAAATAATATTGTGATGACTCATTCAACTGATTTTTAGTTCTTTGTATTTTAATAGTGACTAGAACCGGCAAGTAATCAACATTTTCTTTGTAGGTTTTGCAGATATTTAACAGTTTGCAGAGGCAATATTTGTGAAATCTGGGTATCAATTCAGAACTTCAATTTTATAGCATCCTTTCAACCTCCATATCACAAAGTGCTTCACAGCCAGTTAATTGACTTTTAATGTGAAGTCAGTATTGAGGGAAACAACAGTGAGATACATGACCAGATAATCTGCCTTTGTTCTTCATGTTTGTTAATCGGTAAATGTTGGAAGAACTCCACTGCTGTGATTTGAATAGCCACGTTGGATCTTTATGGTCACCTGAGAAGAAAGGTGGGCCTGGGTTCGAAATTTTATCTCTCAGTTGGGGATGACACAGTCATCACTGATTGTAATTTTATTCGTGGTCCGAATGCATTTTTGCATTGCATAATTGGATTGTTGTTCCTTGGTCTAAGGATGAATTGCAACAATTTAAGTATTATTTTCATGCTCAGTGTCCTAAATTTGCAGGAAGGCCTTTCTTTCACAAAAAGTTAGTATGTATGACTATGAAAACCTGTATACTAGAACTTTTTCAACTTCCAACTTTCCATGACAAAATTTATGGTTAGAACAGGGAAGCAGAAAAAAAGGTTACATTTTGAAATTATAGAAAAAATTGAATGGATATATTTTAAAAATTGTATTGAAGGCAAAATACTGAAGGATATAAAAAGAATAGGGAATAGAAGAAAAAAAATGCAGGGTTCGAACAGGTAAGCATTGATGGTTTATTGTGTTTAATAGTTTATGATAATGTAATAGTAAAGCTGTTCCTGATGTTTGAGTAGCTTTGAAACATACAACCCTGTTAGTCCACTAAAATGGGATGTTACCTGAACAAACCAGCAGTCTGTTTAAAGCAGGACAAAAAGGATTGCGAAAATTCAAAATTCCTTCCTGCTCCTGAAAGACTAAATGCACATTGGAAACCCGCTATTTGGAGCCTGTCGTGTGCCTGTTTTTAAGGACTTCTGTCTTTTCAGCAAGTAGCTACTGCCTTATCAGTGCCACAAAGAGGAGAGGAGAAAAAGAGAAAAGCTTATTGGTCTCATATTTGAATGTAAGCTTTTCTTATTATAATTGAGGTACTTGACTTGCTGTACTTTCAATGTTGGGTTTTGGAGATAATCTCAGATGTTGAATTGAATTTTTTTAAATCTCATGTAACATTTAACTTTGCAGCACAGTAATACAATACCTCTTGATGCAGACTGCAGGCCTGAATTAGAGGAGGTCAGTTGACAGTTAAAGTAGTTAACACGCTGTCAGTGTGATATATGCCAGTGAAGCACAGCAATCTTAAAAAGTACATTATAAGAATGTCTTTTCCCACTGAGCTATAGCATTTACTTATTTAAATGTGAACCAGTTATTGATATGGGTTCAGGTAGATATGATCACTCTTTTCAAATTACTGAATAACTATAGTAATCATGTGTGGGTCCAAAAGGTTCCTGCTTGACATTGCATTGCTTGCATTATGGTGATGAAATAGGTTGTTGACCTCTCTGGTCGACAGTCCCTTTAAGAGCATAGTATTTAATTTCTAGGTGGTTTGCAGCTTGCAGTTTGCAACCAAGAAAATCCACATAAGAAAGACTGGTGTACAAGATAAGATGCTGGTCAGCTGAAGTAGTGCAAGATCTGTTAAAGTTGTGTTTAATATTATCTTAATCTGAAGCTACATTAGAATTAAGCCTCATGGGAAAGTGCATTATTTACTGACTGTTTTTAATTCTGTGAAGCCAGTCACAAACTACTACTTTTTAGGAGCTGTTTATAAAAGGGTGTGTGAATATAACCAAGTAGAGGTCATGAGTTAATTGTTCAGTGCACTGGAGCAGGGTTTTGTTTGCCTATCCTTCATCAGTTTTCAATGGACAAGTAGTTTGATTCCCATGGCCCACAATAGGCACAACATGAAATTTAGACCCAAAATGAACTTATTCTGCCAGTGTCAAGCTATGCATACGTTTGCTGTAAATCTTACAGCAAAGATTGTGTAATTTTTGAATGTGATTGTTTTGTGCCAGATTATGTGAGCATCTGTGTGCAAATACCCTTGAAATTCTAGGCCGAAATGACTATAGTAGTACTTCTGTAACTGCAGGATGCCCTCCATCTGTGCCCAGATGAGCAGAGCTGTATCTGTACTCCCTCCTCCAAAGGGCTGCACACAGCTGTCTCTGAGTGTGCCTGTGCTGATGGAAGGTGTGCTTGTAAGATGTGATGGTGCTGTCTCTGCTGTCTCAGTTTCTAGCGATGGTCCAAGTGCCTTGACAGAATTCAGGTGTTCTGCCGCCATTTCGGGACCTGTGGGAGATAGAAGAAGACATTGGAGTACAGAGAATCAGATAACCCCTATAGCCCCTTTTCCTGAACTTTGAAACAGTTCAAAGTGATAATCCTTATTGGTGAAGGTGGTTATAATTGATTCAGTAGAAGTAAGACTTGACACATGCAAATGTCTGAGACCATAGCACAAACAGCATTACCATTACACTCTAGGTAGAGTTGCGAAATCCACATAAACAATCCTTGGTTTGTCCCAGGTCCAAAGCACAGTAAATGCAATATATTAAACCTCTTCAAATCTCTACACTTGGGGAATCCCTCCTTAGACTTTGCTGTGAAAAGAAAGAATATGAAAACTGATTTAACCCAATTGTTGCCGAGCAGGTATTTGAATGGACCAATTACAAAAGCTGTCATTTGAACCATCTGTCTGCCCTGGCCAGGTCATGCTTGCAAGACGTTGGAGTACTGAGAGTCTATTAACTCCTTATCCCCTTTTCCCAAACTCTGAAACAATTCAAAACATTCCGAGGATAGCATCTGGCCAAATTGTGGCCTTGGTGTTCAGTTATTTTGTCTTGCTCTAACTTTCTGTGCCATTGAGATGTGTTTTGTCTTCATTCCACACAGCAAACTGCATGTTTTCTCACCCAACTTGATTTCTGCTGAAATCTGCCCTTTTACCATTTGGCCCCCTTTACATCTCTCAATAAAACATTTGGTCGATAAATTCCTTACCAAGTCACCTCTTAACTGCTTTTACTCAGGGTGCATAAAATAACAGCACTAAAAACACAGTTCAGTAGAACAATGAAATTAAATAAGTGTACAGTCAGCTATAGTATTTGAGTTAGTCTCCATTAATTAACAAGAAAACTTGATGTGGGGATTTCTCAGGATTCTTACATTTTGACAGCCAGAAACTCATCAGTGATAGGACTTCCCAATGCAGCTATGTCTTTGCTATGCTATTGGACGGTGGGAGGTGTGCATTCCACTCCCTTCATCTACAGATTGCAATATCCTTTCACCCTCTCCACCAGGGATACCTACTTTTCCTTTCCCAACTTCCTCCTGTAGGGCTACTCTTGCAATTTCCATGGCTCTGTCCTCTATGACCGTGATGATGTGGAGATGGGGCACTCCTCCTCTAGTCCAAGCTCTCACCTCGGCACTGTGTTCCCTGCAAGGAGCAAAGAGAGAGAGATAACACACTGCTGGTCTTTCTGACCTTTGCCAATGGCATTGCCATCCTCAACAGAGTTAGGGCTCTTGAGTCTAGCTAAAAGGAAATTAAGTACCCTGGGCACACCTTACTCCCATGTTCAAGAGCAGCAAGCACCCTCAGACTCCTGAGCTGGTGCGTCTGCTCGAGGTTGAATACCCAGAGGCCTGTAATCAGGGTCTGGCATTGCACTTGCCTTCCCAGAGTGAAGTAGTCATTGAACCTTTTCCTGAACTGGACCTAATTCCTATGGACCACGCTTCTGATGAGCAGGAGGATATTTCCTTATTTACCATTCTAATATCACTTGTTCTGCCTCTAATGAGCCCATACGTACTTAGGGCTGAATTTTCAGTCCCCATTGGCACAGGCCGTTGTGAAACCAGCTTGCGATCGTCTGCTCTGCCCATCAATGGCGGGCTGCCTTTCTCCCGCTGTTCACGTTGGGAACATCGTTTTAATACATCTGCATGTAATTATAAGCCCAACTCGCTGGAATCATTCTCCCACGTCAAATTTACTGCCCACATCAGTGTGAAAACACACCAGCCCAGAACACGTTTTGACAAGAGTAACGTGCAGAAGTCGAGACTCACCGTAAGGGCCTTGCTCACATTGCGGGCATCCGAGGAGCAGAAGATTTTGGAACCCTACAGTTACCGGACCCTGGAGGAACACCTGCATCGCATGCTGGGTGGATTCTTGTGGACATGGCTCTGCCATGAAGCAGCTCACGGAAGATGGAAGGTCACCGTTGATATCTGGGGTCTGCGTCGGAACATCACGGTCTTAGCTATCTCGGATCATCATTGAGGGGTGGAGAAGAAGGTCTAGGTTTCACTAGGAGAGGAAGATGTAACTGCAGGGGGTGGTGAGGTTGGTAGGGGGGGAATGATGGTGTTGCAGGGGGGTGAGGTTGGGAGGGGGAATGATGGTGTCGGGGGGTGAACTTGGGAGGTGGAGACGGAGCATGGGTGGAGGAGGGGGGTGTAATGGGGCGAATGTGGCAAGAGGAGGTAGATGTAAGCGGGGAGGAAGGTGTAAGGGAAGGAATTCGGGTGGAAGGAGTTCAGGGAGGAAGTAGTTCAGAGGGGGGCAGTACTTCAGGGGGAAGGAGTCTGGGGGGAGGAGAGAGTTTGGAGGGGGGGAGGAGTCCAGGGTGAGGAAGGAGTTCGGAGAGTGGAAGGAGTCTGGGGGGAGGAAGGAGTTCGGAGGGGGGAAGAAGTCCAGGGGGAAGGAAAGAGTCCAGGGAGAGGAAGGAATAAGGGTGGAGGAAGGAGTAAGGGGAGTGGTGTCCAGGTGAATGTGCAAGGGGGCTGCCTCCTTGGGAACAAATTGAGGGTAGGAGTGATAGGAGGGAATGGTGAGTATGAGAGAGGGCAGAGTGAGCCAGTAATGTGGGATGGTGAGGATGCGATGGTAGCGGTAGAAGGGATAGTGAGAGTGGTTGGTGGGGACTTGGACGCAGACATGGACCCTGGGGATGGGAAAGAGGAGGTCGGGGAGGTCAACATGGATGGCAGTGGGATTCTCGGGAAGGTCAGGAACGTGTATGTTCACCTGGACACCCTGGAAAGAAAAGGATCTGGGTTGGTAGGTGACAGTAGGGAGGTTAAAAGTGATGCCTGGTTGGGCAACTGTGATGGGGGAAAGGGCATGGGTGACTGGAGGAGGGGAAAGGACGGGGGAGCTGAAAACATACTTAACAACCACAACACTTCTAAAATTGAAAATGAAAGGAGCCTTATGTTGGACAGGCACAGCTGCTGCATGGGAGTGTGATCAGTGGGTGGGTGGAGATGCAGGTCAGCGCAGATGGTCAACTGAAAGAAAACCTCAGCAGGCAGCATTGAAAATGCTCAGGATATTGAGATGAATGTGATGGAGGAAGGCTATATGTGCATGGGAGAGTGCTTGCACGAGGCGCCAAAAGGCCCTGCCACACAAACGCTTCTCCCGCCAGAAACATTCGTGGTCCAGCAGCGTGCAGCTGAACTGCTACTGGGTTGTGGGTGATGCAGGGGGAGGACTCGCGAAGCCTGTCAATGATGCTGAAAGACATCATTACATATGATTCAGTGAAAGTGAATATATTTTCAGACAATAAAGTGACAAAATGTGTTCATCCGTGCAACCACTTGTGATCAGAAATTCTTAACTTTTCTAGGCCTACCACTTCTTCTAGGTGCTGCCCTGACATCTGCAGTAGATAGCCTGTGCAGTGGTTGGCCCTGTTGCCTCCGATGACTTCAGTGTGGGTCCTCTGGAGAGCCAAGGCCTTGAGGAACTGGCTTGCTTTGGCTGTCCTTCTGTGGGCCAGCTGCTTCCTCTGCAGTAACAGAGGAAAAGGTTGAGGGGGTCACAGGCAAAGGGGACTCAGAAGGAGATGGCAGCTTCTGAGCTTGCTGAGTGGATGACTCAGGGGTGTCCAGCTGCCGCTCCTCCTCCCTTCGGGTACTCGAGGGCCCCAGCCCAACCCCTTGAGGGGAAGGAGCACCTGGAGGGATATCGAGGTGCCCCGTTTCCCTCTTGCATTGACGCTGCAGGAACTCACCCATGCCCACCATGATGGAGTGCAAGACTGCGTGCATCTCCATGTTCTGCTGGACCTGGATCTCCATGGCGTCTGCAATTCTTCCCATGGAGACCTCCATACGTGCACATGTGGGCACCACTTCATCAGAGAGCAGGTGGATGCACCCCTCTGACTCACATGCCACTCTGTTGAGGGCTTCCAACTCTGTGATGTTCCCCCTGTCTTCCGCTGACTGCAGGATGAGTTGGAAGGCCTAATCCAGAGGCTCGTCATCTGACTCGGACCTCACAGATGTCTCTTTCCAGCAGTCCTCCGAGTGCTGGTGACCTTGGCTGAACTGGCCTCCTCCTGCTGCAGGCACGTGTCCATGCGGTAACCACCAGCTTGTGAACCATAGCCTGCTCTAAATCCAGGTCCCACCGAGGTGTATGTCACTGCGCTGTTGGAGGGTGTGGGTAGGCACTGAGACGGGTCTTCCAGGCTGCTTACTTCTAGCACTTCAATGGAGAAGATGTCTCCTTCATTGGAGGTGTGGACTTGGATGGAGCTGCGGGACTGGCTGGCTGAGGGTGTCAGTTGCTTGGCAGAGCTCCCTGTGAACCAAAGTAGAGATAGTTAGTGCATGTCAGCAGAGTCAAAAGCAGGAGAGAGCACTCATATTTGCATTGAGAAAGGGATGATGTGGTACAGGATCCTCACAGGCCACAGGCATGGTCCACTTCCTCGCCAGTCAGTGCGATGGCACGCTCCTCAAAGTGAGTGAGGGGTCTAATATGGGCAACTTTCCCTGCTGTTGTCAGCCAGCTTCTTCTGCATGGAAAAAGATGAAGAGAATGTGAGCAGGACACATGGCACTGCATGGAATGCCTTTGTGCTGAGTGAAGCCATGGACGGGATGAAGATGTGAGCTCCAGAGGACATGAGCTTGATGGAGATGTGAGGGTGTGTGTGAGAGTTAATGGTGTTGTCCCATGAGGTGTGAGATCTCTGTGAATGTGTAGTAGGTTTTTGAGTGTGAGTTGAGAGTGATAAGAAGAGTGACTTACCCCTGCGAAACGGATGAGACCATTCACCCTCTTTTGGCACTGGGAGGCTATCCTCTTTTGCAGGGTGTTGGCACTGATCACTGCTGCTACCGCCTCCCATGCTGGATTGGTGACTTTGCTTGCTGGCCTTCACCAGTGCAGGGGTAGATGATGTCATGGCAGGCCTCCACTGCGTCCAGTAGGCTTTCAAAGGAGGCATTGCTAATTCTGGGAGCAGCATGTTTACTCCCTTTAGCAGTCATCAATTCCCAGCAGCTTCCTGTCCCTTGAAGCGTGCTAGCTCTTTGCAGGTGTGGCCTTTAAATATGGTGCCCTGTTGACTGAAGGCCTGAGGTGACGGTGGAGCATGCAAATCAGAGACCGCATCGCCAGCCAACCAGCGTGTTTCCTGGGAATTCATTATTAAGAGGCAGGTATGGGACGATTTGGCGTGAAAAGCCACCATTGTGGCCGGTGGATAAAACATCCTTTTTCACGCCTGTTGCTGCATTTAGTGCAAATCTGGGATGATTCCGCCCTATGACTAATCTCTTCTTATTGACATACCAGAGAAATGTTTACAATATGTTTTTATGTCTCTTGCTAGCTTAGTCTCATATTCCCTTTTTTCTTACATTGTCAATTTCTTGGTTCTCCTCCGAATCCTCAGGCTTACTACTTTTTTGGCAACATTATAAATCTCTTCATTTGATCTAATACTTTCTTTAACTCCTCTTGTTAGATTGGATGAGTTTTTCTGTGGGTTTTTTGTGTCTTAAAAGAGTGTATATTTGTTGCAAATTATTTATTATATCTTTAAATTCTAGCCATTCCTTGTCTACCATCATACGTTTTAAAAACTCAGCAGGTCTGACAGCATCTGCGGAGAGGGATACAGTTAACGTTTCGAGTCGGAATGACTCTTCATCAGAGTTATTTGGACTCGAAACGTTAACTGTCTCCCTCTCCACAGATGCTGTCAGACCTGCTGAGTTTTTTCGGGTGTTTTTGTTTTTGTTCTAGATTTCCAGCATCTGCAGCATTTTGCTTTTATCATACCTTTTAATGTCGTTTCCCAGTCTATCTTAGCCAGCTAGCCCCTCAGACCTATGTAGTTTGTTCTTTTTAGATTTAAGACCCTCGATTTATATTTCACTAAATCCAGCTCAATCTCAGTATAAAATGCTATCATATTGCGGTCACACTTCCCTAGAGACCCCTTTACTATAGGGTTATGAATGAACCCTTTCTCATTGCACAATATTAGATCCATAATCGCCTGTTCCCTAGTTGGTTCCTCAATTTACTGAGCTGGAAGACAGTCTGGTATATATTCCATAGATTTGTCCTTCACACTACTGCTGCAAATTTGGGTGGTCCAGCCCATGTGAAGATTAAACATCCCATAAGTACTGTATATGCCTTGGTACATGCATCTCTAATTTCCTGATTTATTCCCTTCCCTACACTACAATTACTGTTCGGGGGGCTATAAACAACTCCCACCAATGCTTTCTGTCACCTGCTATTTCATAACTCCACCCAAACTGATTCTACTTATGATTTTCTCAACTAAGTTACTTTCTCTCTAGTATCTTTATCCCGTCCTTTATTATCACGGTTACTCCCCCTTCTTTCCCCTATTGCCCACCACTTCTGAAAGTAAAGTATCCTGGAATATTTGGTTCCCAGCCTTGGGGCAGCATTTTCCGGTTGGCGAGTGGGGGCGGGGTCCACTCGCCAATGCGTAAAATGACGTGGGGTGATGTTGGACGTGCGTCCCAACGTCACCCCGCGTCATTTAGATTTTCAGTTTGGTGGGCGTGCCCGCCGACCTGTCAACGGCCTATTAAGGCCATTAAATAATTAAAATGATTAATGGCTGGCGGGCAGGTGAAGAGCTCAGGCGGCCTTCCGAAAAAGCATGAAACCTCATCCATGGGAGGTTTCATAAGGGATTTAAAATGTTCGGAAAATTTTTAAATAAAAGTAATGGACATGTCCCAGCTCAGGTGACAGTGTTACATGAGGGGACATGTCAGGAAAACTTTCTCTTACCTTTAATAAATTTTTAAAACTTCAACCGGTCTCCCTGAGACGGCATTTTGCCTCAGGGAGATCTGAGCGCTCTTCCACACGCATGCACAAAACAGCGCACAGACCTGCTCAGGGAATCCCCCTGCCTGCACAGGGAGCGCACAGCCCTTCCGGGCAGCACACCCCCGACCTGGGTCGCCGATCGGGAACCTGCCCGCTCGCGCCCACTTCCGCACAACCCCCCCTGACGGGGGAAGAATTCTACCCTTAGTAACTTTGCAACCACATCTCTGTAGTGGTTATAAGGTCAACCCTTCAAATTCCTCTGGGTGCTATTAATTCAGCTTAAATTGTTACAATACACCATGCATTCCGATATATACCTTTCATTTGACATTTTTCTAATTTTCCCTGATGTCACCTTAGTCATTAATGCCATATTACCTTTTTTACCCTCACTGTCCCTTCCTGACCCAATCTGCTTATTGTTACCCAAAATGCTCTTCTGCTCTAGAGCCTTGACAGTTCCCACTGCTTTTGAATTTTCCCATTCTTGTGCTCCCACTCCTGCTTTATTGGTTTAAAGCCCGTCTGCTGCCCTAGTTATTCAATTTGCCAGGATACTGGGCCATGTCCGATTTAAGTGGAGCTCGCCTGCATTTTTTGAGGATGTAACTGCAGAATAGATAGGGGAGAACCAGTGGATGTGGTGTATATGGGTAGCTCTTGTTCCCAAGGAGCCAACCCTGCATCCTGTGTGGTCTCGGGAAGGTGTCAGGGATGCTGAGGATGTACGAGTTGTGGATGGTTCCACGGTATCTTGTACACACCTGCATGATCCGTTTGTTATGGTCTCAGAACAGCTGAACATTGAGTGAAAGTCTTTGCAGTTCAAATACTGGACTGCTTGTCGCCAGGGAGATTTAAGAGCCACGTGGGTGCAGTCGATCGCACCCTGCACCTGTGGGAATCCAGAAATCTCAGCAAATTCCAGCACTCTTGCTTCCTGGCTTGCCTGATCTCTGTCAAGATTGACAAAGGTGTGTGCCTTGGTAAAAAGGGTACCTGTGACCTCCTGGATACATTTGTGGGTGGAGGGTTGCGAGATCCCACAAGGTCCCCAGTGAAGACCTGGAAGGAGCCACTGCCGTAGAAATTGAGCGCGGTGGTAACTTTAACTGCCACTGGCAGCAGATGCCCTCCGAGTCCCCGTGGTGCCAAATTCTGCAAAAGCTGACATGTGTGTGACCAGTTCCCTTGATATGCGCAGGTGTCAGCAACACTGGTTCTCGCTTATCTGCAGGTAGCATATGCGCTGTCTGTAGACCCTGGGTCTAGCGATGCACCAACGAGTGACGGCTCTGTGGGGTTCATCCTCTACATACAGAGGAGGCCGTGCTACCTCTCGGTCTTCAGGGTTCTGCTCCGCCCTTTGGTGAGCCTGGTGCCTCTGTTGCATTCTTCTCCTTCTCTCCTGCCTATAAGCAATCAGCAAGATCACCAGGCTCCATGTTTTTAATGGTCTCCTCACTGCAGAATCAAAGAGAGAGACGCAAGAGCCTGCAATTGTCCCCTAAGACCTGCTATTGGCCAAGTCATCACCTGCAGCTGCCTCTCAAGGCCCCTTAACGCATGCTGGAGAATCCAGGCCACCACATGGATGCCCAGTGCTTAGTGCGTATGATGGCTTACCTTGCCCACATCCAGCACTGCCCTACACCACATGATCGAGGAGCGGCAGCTTCAGCCCCTCAACTGTATCCTGAACTCTCATCTCAGGCACAGGCATTGCCCTAACCTGGACTCCAAGGCTTTATGGTTTGTTTGTACCATGAGGGTGACTTTTCAATGTTAACTGAATCATAATCCAAGGGACTAGGAGTGCACCCCTCCATCACTGTTTGATGGCCACCTTTCCCAACAGGATCCTCAGGCTTGCCCAGTCGCCCAATGGTTCTTCAGTACCAGAGCGTTCATTCAAGTTTGAAGTGTGTGTGTGAGGGGTTAACAGTAGAGGAGCAATAATTGGCACTGTGAGGAATTAGTGCTGCTTGAGTGGACACATCTTTGACACGTTTTGCCATTAGCCCGGCCGTTTTCCTCTCTGCTCCCCCCAGCCACCACCGCATGTGATTGTGCTCAAACTTCAATCAGTGCTGCCATGACACCTTCCTTTGCACTGTTGGGGTGTCAGCTGTGGCTCAATTCATAGCACCCTCGCCTTTGAATCAGAGGGTTGTGGGTTCATGTCCCACTCCCGGAAACCAAGAACTGTGATTGTACTCGAAAGAGTTGCAATCTGTGACTGTTGATAACTCGAAAGAGTTTCCTTTGCACTGTTACCCTTGCCCCGAGGTTGCCTTCTCCCCCTTCCACCTTTGCGCTGTTGCCCTTGCCCCAGCACCACAAGCCAGCTATGAAGAAGCCGCTGCTGAGACTTGCCTGTGCTCCGCCTGAATCCATGGAGCTGCTGGGATCATCCCAGTGCTGCGCAAAGTGTGCACTTGCCTCCGAGTTCCTCTTGAGATTGAGGTCGTCTTTTAAAAGCAGTTGTAAATCTCACTGTTGTGGAATCATGCCGACGTGGGATTTAAATTTGATGTGGAGGTATGTTTCCGGCATGTGGCCACAACAATTAGATGCTAATTTATTACAGTTAAGTTCCCGACGTTCAAAGGCGGGAAACTTGGCCCGCCATTGATGGGGGGAGGGGACAATCACGCCCTGGATTTACATCGCTGGGGAACGTGACTCGGACCTTCAGGTGTGATTCTCCGATCTTGCTACCCAACATGCCCGTTGTGAATGGGGACACAAAATCCCAGCCTTTGTGTTTGACTCCTTGTTTTAAAAGAATTTTTGAATTTTAAATTGGTTTCAAAATCTCTGTCAACTATAAGGCCATTCTTGCAATCAAGTGCTCCTTTCATCTGTCTGTAATTTACATAATGCTTGACTACAAAATATAGAGTTTTCCGAGGAAAGTCAATGATATCATAGGCTTCAGTAAAATGGCTGAAGTGATGTCTACTTCAGTGTTCAAACACCTGATATGCACAAGTGATTTTTAAGCAAAATGCCATCACACCAAAAGCATTTCCTACGTTCTGTCAGAGGCGACTGCTGGGAATTAGCAGTTACTTTTAACAGCAGCATAGATGTAACAACAATAACTGGGTTTCAGAAGATTGAAGTCATCATTAATCATTGCGGCTGGGAACTCTTTGATCAGTTGCCATAAACAGGGCATTGAGGATCTGAATAAAGGTCAGGAGGTGACACCAACCTGATCTGGATTGAAGGCAGCCATGGAATCATCTTCAGTTAACTAGATATCATTTCAGTTCCAGTCAAACTCTCTGACCCTTAGGATGAAGCCATACAGCAGAATTACAGTGACAAACACTGCGGACCACTGCTGCTTAGGAACACAGGAACAGAGGAACAGGAGTAGGCCATTCAACCCATTGAGCCTGCTCCACCATTCAATTAGATCATGGCTGATCATCTCCCTTAACACCACTTTCCTGCACTATCTCCATATCCTTTGATGTAATTAGTCTCCAGAAATGATCGATTTCAGCCTTGAACATACTCAATAATTGAGCTTCCACAGCCCTTGGAGTAGAGAATTGCAAAGATTTGCCACCGCCTAAGTTGAGAAATTCCTCCTCATCTCAGTCTTAAATGGCCTACCCCTTATCCTGAGATTATGTCTCCTGGTTTTAGATTCACCAGCCAGGGGAAACATCTTATCTACATCCACCCTGTCAGAATTTTGTAAGTTTCAATGAGGTCACCCTTCATTCTTTAAAACTCCAGGGAATGCAGACACAGTCTCCCCAGTTTCTCATGCGACAATCCAACCATCCCAGGGATTAATCTGGTGAACCTCCGTTGCACTCTCTATGGCATGTATATCCCTCCTTAGATAAGGGGATCAAAACTGCACACAATACTCCAGGTAAGGTCTCGCCAAGGCTTTTTACAACTGCAGCACGATATCTTTACTCCTGTACTCAAATCCGCTTGCGATAAAGGCCAACATATCATTTGTCTTCCTAATTGCTTGCTGCACCTGCATGCTAACTTTTAGTGACTCATGAACAAGGAAACCCAGGTCCCTTTGGACACCTGCACTTCCAAACCCCTCACCATTTAAGAAATATTCTGCCTTTTTGTTTTTTCTACCGAAGTTGATAACTTCATACTTACTCGCTTTATATTCCATCTGCCATGTTCTAGCCCATTCACTTAGCCTGTCCAAGCCTTCTTGAGGTGTCCTTGCATCCACCTCACAATTTGCGTCCCCACCCAGTTTGGTGTCATCAGCAAATCTGGAAATATCACAATTGGTCCCCACATTGAAATCATTTATATAGATTGTGAACAGCTGTGGACCTAGCACTGATCCTTGCAGTACCCCACGAGTAACAGCCTGCCATCCTGAGAATGATACGTTTAATCCTACTCCCTGCTTTCTGTCTGTTAAGCAATTCTCAATCCATACTAGTATATTTCCCCCAATCCCATGTGCTCTAATTTTATTTACTAACCTGTGTGGGACCTTATCAAAAATCTTCTGAAAATCCAAATACGCCACATCCACTAGTTCTCCTTTATCAATGCTACAAGTAATATTCTCAAAAAACTCCAACAAGTTTGCCAAACATGATTTCCATTTCATTAATGCATGTTGACTCTGCCCATTTTTACTATTCTTTTCTAAATGTCCATTTATCGCAATATTTATAATGGATTCTAGCCTTTTCCCTGCTACTGACTAACTGGCCTGTAGTTCTCCATTCTCCCTCTTCCTTCTTTAAATAGTGGGGTTACATTTGCTACTTTCCAGTCCACTGGAACCTTTCCAGAATCTGTTGAATTTGAAAGATAACCACCAATGCATCCATTATCTTTCTAGACACCTCATTCAACACTCTGGGATGAAGCTCACCTGGTCCAGGGGATTTATCAACCTTCAATCCAGTAAATTTTTCAAGTACTATCTCTTTACTAATACTTGTTGCTTTTAGTTCCTCAGTTTCACAAGTCCCTTGGTCGCCTAATGTATCTGGGAGATTTTCTGTACCTCCTTCCATGAAGACAGAATGCAAAGTAACTTTAGTTTCTCTGCCACTTCCCTGTTCTCCACTATAAATTCTCCTGACCCCATGCGTAATGGGCCCACATTCGTCCCAGCTAATCTTTTCCTTTTCACATACCTAAAGAAGCTTTTATAGTCCACCTTTATGTTCCTCGCTAGCTTGCATTCATATTCTCTTTTCCCTTTATCAGTTTCTTGGTGGTCCTTTGCTGGGTCTTAATTTGCCCGCATTCCTCAGGCTTACCACTTTTTTGGCTTCCTTATAAGCCATTTCCTTTGATCTAAAACTTGACCTTGCTTGACTTCTGGCTTTTTTTCCCCCTGTTGACCCTACTAATAGGGAGGTCTTGTGACGGAGTAGTAGAGTCCCTACTTCTGGGCCAAAAGCTCCCAGTTCAAGTCCCACTCAGGGCTTGATGACCATGGAAGATGCGTTCATAAGTTGACCAAACAGGTTGATTATCAGCCTGTAAATCCTTCCAATGTACCTGATGGCAGGTGAATGGAGATGTTGTAAAAATGGGATGCATTGGCCTCAGTCACAGACAGGTTCATTTTGAGGGTGAAAATGGAACGTGGATAAGACCAAAATTGGACAAGGTTTAAAATTAAATGTTAGTAAAGGACTACCAAGCCTCCTAGCTTTAACGGAAATTTGGTTTTGCGTGGGAAAGGGCACTTAGATTTACTTGTAAGGTAATTTCCAGTTGACGGAATACAATGTCCTGTGTAATTGCACTGAATCAATGTAATTCGTTTCTCCAGTCCCATTCCTGTAACATTGAGATATTTTTAATGCATTACATGTTTTATTTAGTATGAGGTTTGATGTTGGCTTTGTTTTCTAATTCTAATTCTTAAAAATAAGGGTTTTCCTGTTTCTAATTGGTATGTTCGTATTATCAACAAGCTGCGGCTGATGCCTGATCCTGCAGCAAATATGTTCAAATAAGCGAATCGGCACTCCTCCAGAATCATTGCATGATTTTGCAATCAAATGAAACTATCCATTCCTGCCTTAATAGGAATTCCTTCTCAGGAATGGATATGGAAAATCGATATCCTGTTCATAGCTACTCTTGCACACCACCTAGTGACAGGCAGAAGAAACATCCTTGAAGCCGATCATGTGCCACACCCAGCTGAAGAACAATCTGCAGTGTCATAAAACTTAATTTGTGGGGAGTGGATATCTTTATTTTAAATTATTCAGAACTTCTTGAATTTATTCAAGTCAGTTGATGTTAAGAATGCCACCTTTGACTAACCTTTTATTTTAATCTAATGCATGCAGAATGACATGTTCTGTTCAAGCAAATATTTGTACTAGTAAGATGTCTCAAGTGCTCCATATATTGGTATACTTCAATATAATTCTATTCAAATTCTATTCCTCCGATTGAATCATTGATGGTTGCCATTATCTAGTAGAACTGCTTCAACTGGAACTTTATTTTGAACTACAAAGATAATGCAGAAATCTATGTAATGATCTTCTTAGCACAGTTCTACTACAAAACAACTTGGCAAAATTGAACATTTATAACCTTTATCAAATATTAATGTTTTTTGAATCCAAATCAGTACAGAGGAATACTTAATTTTCGCTGACCATGTGTTAAGGCAGCAATTAGATTTTGCAAATGGTAGTGCATTATATATTTATATCTAAAATATAAATATTTATTTATTGAAAAACATAATTAAATATTTGAGAAAAAAAGTGATGGATGAGTGGCATCTGGAGAAAATGGGTGTCTTTAAAGTTGGAATGCTTTACTATAAAAAGTCAGATTTGGAATACTGGTGAGGCGAACAACGCTCTCAGTTATAATGGGGTAATTTGAACAGTGACTCCCAGCATCAGTACATGAGCAGTTAAACATGCAAATACTGAATTTCCTGTCAGAGATACCCTGCCATCCTGATATCCATGGGGTGTATTGGTGCAATCCTCACTGATCAACGTGGCACTGAAGTAAATGCAACAGCGTGAACTTATGGCACTTGTCCACTGGTTCTGCACAAAAAATAGCATTAACAACCATTTTAAGATAATCAGCAAGTTACATAGCTCATTTACGCATGGTATAGGCGACATACATTCCTATGCAGGGATCTGTTCTCTGCCAACAAAAGGAATATGTTCAAGCCTTGTACCTATTTTGAATTATTGGGGAGCCTTTGGTACCGTTTCTTTCTCCATGGTAATGCCACAGCTAATCAGAGTGGACTTGCCAACCAATCAGTACCCTTTTCTCCTGCAGTATGAATTGTTGTGATCATTTGAAGTTTGGCATTCTTGCGTTTGTCCTGATGAATGCAAGACGAAAAGTTTTAGCAACATTTCTCTCTTTTCAGCAATATTGATGTCCTGCCTCAATAAATATGCAAGAGAGAACACCCCTGAACTCCTCTACAGCTGATGCAATAATGGTACTACACTCCACCACTAAGGACAAGTCAAACCCAACACCCAACTTTGCTGAGGCTAATATTGATATCCATCTTTCTCTGACTCCTCTCTTCACTTTCTCAAGCCCCATTCACCGTATTCCCTCTTTTTACCCATTAATCCTGCTTGATTTGAAAAGTGTTTTACATCTTGACTTCCCAATAAGCAATGCTATTAAGATTGACTAGAATGGGGAGCTACTCAATACAATTACAAGCAATCTAACTTTATCAGCTGAAAAATAAAAACTTTCTCCAAATTTTAATAGTACTTTGTGTGTCACTCGACTCAAAGGAAACGGTATTTTAGTGACCTGCTTGTGTTCTTTTAAACTGTATGCCTATTTTGTGGTTGTAACTAGGTGAAAGAGACCTTCTTGTTCTGTTTTTATTTATTCTTATTGATCCTTTCATGGGATGTGAGCATCTCTGGCAAGGCCAGTATTTGTTGCCCATCCATAAGTGCCCTTGAGACATGTGAGCTGCCTTTTTGAACAGCTGCAGTTCATCTGGTGTACATACATGCACAGTGCTATTAGGAAGGAAATTCCAGGATTTTAACTCAGTGACAGTGAGGAGACAACAGTATTGTGCCAGAATGGTGTGTGACTTGAAGGGGAACTTGTACATGATGGTGTTCTGATATGTCCTTGTCCTTCTAGGTGGTAAAAGTCATGTGTTTGGAAGGTGCTATTGAAAGAGGTTTGGCGAGTTGCTGTAGTGCATTTTGTATATGGTACACACTGCTGCCGCAGTGCGGATATGGTGGAGGCAGTAAATGTTTAAGCTGGTGAATGGGTTGCCGATCAAACAAACTGCTTTGTCCTGGATTGTGTCAGGCTTCTTGAGTGTTGCTGAGAGCTCAGTTCCTCCTGGCAAGTATTGAATATTCCATCACACTCCTGATTTGTGCCTTGTAGTTGGTGGACAGGGTTTAGAGAGTGCGGAGGCAAGTTACTCACTGCGTAATTCCCAGCCTCTGACCTGCTCTTGTAGCCACAGTATTTATATGGCTAGTCCAGTCCAGTTTCTGGGCAGTGGATACCCCCAAGATGTTGATGGTGGGGATTCAGCAATGGTAACTTATCAGCCCGAGCCGGAGTGTTGTCAAGGTCTTGCTACATATTGTTCCTCACTGCTTCAGTGCCGGAGAAGATATAAATATTACTGAATGTTATGCCCCCACTTCAGACCTTATGATGAAGCGAAAGCCATGGATGAAGCAGTGAAGATGTTTTGGTCTAGGATAGTACCTTGAGGAACTCCTAGGGCTGAGATGATTGGTTTTGAACAACCACAATCATCTTCCTTTATGCTACGTATGACTCCAACCTGTGGAGAATTTTCCCCTGATTCCCATTAACTTCAGTTTTGCTAGGCTCCTTGATGCCACACTCAGACAAATGCTGCCTTGATGTCAAGGTCAGTCATTCTCACCTCTCCTTTGAGTTCAGTTCTTTTGCCTATGTTTGGACCAAGGCTGTAAATGAGGTTAGGAGCTGAGTGGCATTGGCAGAACCCAAGCTGAGCATCACTGAGTGGGCTATTGCTTTGTAAGTGCTGCTTGATAGCACAGTCAGTGACACTTTGGTGATCATCGAGAAAAGACTGATGGGGTGGTAATTGGCCTGATTCGATTCTTCCTGCCTTTTGTGGGCAGAACCTAGCTGGGTAATTTTCCACATTGTTGGGTAGATGGCAGTGTTGTAGCTGTACTGGAACAGCTTGACTAGGGGTGAGGCTAGTTCTGGATTACAAGGCCTGATTTTTCACAACGACAGAGAGGGGTCTCCAGTTTAGCCAAAATGGTGCCAGAGCCCCAATTCGGGAAGTCCCATCCCCGAACCCAGCACCCACCATTTTCATCTGGGTGGAGTGGGGAGTGGGGAATGGGGGCAAGTTATAGTTTGCTGCACCTGTAAAAGTGCATCTGCCTTCAAACAAATCCAATTTTCATTACTGAATGTCTAAAACATGACTTATGGTCTTCAGACTTTTCAAGAGAAGGTCTAACTTACCAGAGCTCTTTGAAGAGGTTGGGTACCCTTTTGGAGAGCTAAGGTACTCTTTTGGATAGGTTCACGGCCACCTTTCGGACAGGTCAAGTGCCATTTGGGAGAGGTCAGGTGCCCTTTGGAAACTGGTCAAGTGTCCTTTGGGATTGCTAGAAGTAGACTTGAATATGCATAAAAGCTGATTGGAACTGTCAAGCTGTCAAGGCATTTAAATCTTCTGGCCTTTAAATTTTTAAAAAAATCAGTCTGTAGTAAAAGGAAAATCAGTGTTTGCTATCTCACTCTGTCAGTTGACATAAGCCTGATGGCTTTCATTATGGGATTTGTGCTGCATAACTGATTTCACAACCTATCATTATCACAGTAGTGTGCCTCTTAGTTCACAGTTTGATAGACAGTTCCAAGCGGTTATACAGTCTTTGATTTGAGGCTATGAATGCAAATGCTCGTTTTTATAAGGGATTAAGCAGTTGAACAAATTTAAATGTAGTGAATGGATTTTTATCATTGAGAGTTTTTTTTTAAAACAGTGAAGTCATCAAATAACACTTGGAACTTTATTTCATCTCAGCATGGGTCCTGAGGTCTGCCCATGGTGGATACTAGGTAAGTTGGCATGAAATTTGTAAAGGCAAAGGGTGGTCGGTGGGGAAGAACAGGTTGGCATGAATTTGGCCCTAAGTTGGCATAGGGGCTATAAGGGCCATGGGGATGAGTACAGGGGCATAGGTTGGTATGGAGGGCATGAGGTAGCATGGTTTGGCATGGATGGGGCATGGGTAGAAATGGGGATGAGGGCTAGAGGGTTGTTGTTTCTTTTCCTTTTTTTCCACAGCTGGGACGAAGTGGCAGAGCAACAAGGCTGGCTTTTCATACAGTCTGTCCCTGCACCTGGCAGTCCCTGTGGTTGCCACCACATTGTTTCTGGGGTCGGCGGGTCCAATTCCCGTTTACACCTGCCCCTGGAACAAAAATCTAACCATCCAGGATACTTCTGTGGAATTTCCCCAGCTCTGCACTTCCAACTTGGGAGTAAACATTCAGGCCCAAGCCTTCAGTACTACAGCTGGGTTGTTGTCAGAACCCATAGCTTTTGCTGTATCCAATGTCTTCAGCTGTTTCTCGATCTGACATGGAGTGAATCAAATTGGCTGAAGACTTTCATCTATGATGCTGGAGATCTTAGAAGGAGGTTGAGATAGAACATCCACTCAGCATTTTTGGCTGAAGATTCTTGCAAATGGTTCAGCCTTATCTTTTGCACTGATGTGCTGGGCTCCCCCATCATTGAGGATGTGGATATTTGTGCAGCCTCCTCCTCATGTTAGTTGTTAAATTGGTCACCACGAATCACAGCTGGCTGTGAATGGTCTGCAGTGCTTTAATCTGATCTGTTGGTTGTGGGATTGCTTAGTTCTATGTCTTGCATGCTGGTTCCGCTATTTGGCATGCAAGTAGTCCTGTGTTGTAGTCTTACCAGGTTGACACCTCATTTTTAGGTATGCTGGTCCTGCTACTGGCATGCCCTCCTGCACTCTTCATTGAACCAGGGTTGATCCCCTTGGTTGATGGTAATTGTAGGGTGCGGGATATGCCAGATAACGAGGTTACATATGCCAGGTTAATTCTGTTGCTGCTGATGGCCCACAGTGCCTCATGGATGCCCAGATTTGAGTTGCTCTGTTCTGAATCTATCTAATTTAGCACGGTGGTAGTGCCACACAACACGATGGACAGTGTCCTCTGTGTGAAGACAGACTTGGTCTCCACAAGGACTGTGCCATGGTCACTCCTACTAATATTGTCATGTGGTGATGAGGAGAAAGTCGCTGGTTTTGAGGAACCAGTCTAGCTGGAACTGATGCACATGGCATTAGCCCTCTTGCAGCATCAGCACGCAACCGGCATCTGGCTGTTGCTTGTTTGTACCTACAATCGCAAAGAGGTGGAAAGCCAACCAGAGAGAGATTCAATTAGTCTGGTGGGAGTGGGGGCACACACCGGGTGGGCAGGCGATCAGGAGGTGACCAATTTTGCTTCTCTTGACTCCACATTTGATTAGGTTACACCTTTCTTTTTCTTTATCTTTTTTGGGTAGCATCTCCAGCCTTTTCTTTAAGGTCCACTGGTTTGGCTGCTTTTAGCCCAAGCAATCTGGCTGCAGCTTGCACAATGCGAGCTGTTGTCAGTCACAATCCAATTTTCCAAGAGGACCTGAAAAATTTGCATATCCCTTTGTATAGACCTTGAGTCTCATGTTAGTTTCTGACAGTCACACAAGACAATGCTGGGGCTCTCTAACCAATTTGACATGTAGTGCTTGACTGAACATGCAAGACAAATTGAACCATTCCGTGCCTGTTTTTCACCCTGAAAAATAGGTGCTGCACAATCCAATGTGTAAACCACTGTCTCTTTTGTAGTTGTGTGTCAGTTAAAATGTTGAAGCATAGTAATCTTCATGTTTCGGTAATTTAAGGTAAGAAACAGTATTGCCTAGTACAATGACACCTTAAGTCAAACATTTTAAGATTAAACACAACTGGTTTAGTTTTTTATGTGTGTATTTTATATGTATAATATATATATATATATATACACACACATAGCCATTATTACATTTTAAGTTATTTATTAAACCTATGGTATATTCAATATTGGTGGACTCCATGACCAAGCACGATGTTCGTGACAAGTAAAGCTATTTCCCATCTCTAGCATCTCTACATTTAAATAGGTAAAGATTGATTTTCTTCAGAATTATTAAATTTGAATGGTAATTCATTATGCCTCCTGCATAATGAATTACCACATTCATGTAAAACCCAGTGTTGTTCGATATTGGCTAGGTAAGGATGGGTTGGCGATAATTGTATAATTCTCAATGAGTGTACCCATGTAATTGGTCAGAAAGAAAATTTATAACATGTGTTTCTAGTTCTACTGTGACATAAAATGGGCAAAACTCATGGGCAATCACTGGCTGATATGAATGGCAAGCTGCCATAGACTGCAGCTAGCAATCAGGTGGTTGGGAAACTGTTTGCTGTATAAACTTCTGGCTCATTGCTTGTAAAACAAAAGTACACACAGATATTACTCTTTTGGAATTTATTTGTATGTATTATTCTTTGGATTTATAAATTTATTTGCTTTTTCAGTAGAATGAAGGGTCGAGCTCCACTTCCACCACCTCAACCAGCTCCACGTAGGTTCCTCACTGCTACCCAAAATTATGAAGTTAAACACAATGATCAGAATCCTGGAGACGTGAAAGAAAATGTGTTGCCTGGAACAATGGTCATATTGGTTTTCTTACCAAATGGTGCAGAAAAAACAGTTGAAGTGAGTGAAAGGTAAGCAATGAACAAAATTCATTTCAGTCATTGGGCTGCATACTGTGCAAATAAAATTATATTTAACACTAATAATATTGCATTCATGTGGAAATAAAATCTTAATTAAGTTGAGCTTTGTATTTGGATAGCTAATGGATCATCACATTATTTGAACTTTAATTTCCCAAACAGCATAAGCCTTGTGTTTCTTAAAGTTTGTTCAGAATGGATTATTGATGAAGACACATCAGAAGTTGGTTATAGCAGTGTATAACCCAGTTTCGATGTTTGAACTAATTGGCAAATTAGAGGGAACAATAAATTACTCCTTGTGCATCAAGACTTATGCTGCAACATAATAGAATTCTGACAAGTGAATTTATATTTATTATAAGATGTAAATCTAACGCCTGTCATTTGCTTTGCTAAACTAGTTTGTGTAAGCTATTTACAGTAATTAAAAGACAAAACCAAAACAGAAATGATAGTAATGTGCAGCAGATTAGAATGCATTTGAAAGATAAAGGTTGTTTAACAGTTGATGTAGACTTATGCTTCAGATTAAACATTTCCAAGAAATCAACCCTTGTTAGAATAAATTGTTTAAAATGTCAACTGATATGGAAAGGTATTATGACCAAACAGTATTAAATAATAATTGTAATCCTGGTTCCTACTGCTGTGACTACGCTTCACCTCAAGCAAAAAGCAAGAGAGACTTGAAAACTTCACCTAAACAGCAAATCTCTGCATTCAGTTTGGGTCATGATGACCCAAATCAAATGCCATCTCATATAGACTTGTACAAAAAACTGAACAACATTCAGTCATGCATTCAGAGCTATTAAATTGCTAACAAGCACATTTGTGACTTTTAATTTACTACTTAATCCATGGGTGATTCAGGTCAAACCTTTGGATTAGCTCAATGATAACTTTTACCTTTCAACAAGAGACAATAGGATGGGTGATAGTGGGAGTTTTGAAATTACATTTCTTTCTTACTAGATAGCTTCTTCCATTGTTTTGCCCTTGCCTGTTTCCTGCACCATGTTCTGTGAGTTCACAACAAATGTTTTTAGAACAGAAATATAAACAGGATGCTTGTTCCTGAGCCATAGAGATGCCACGATTAAAGTGTTGCCAGATTGCCACCTTGGCTGCTCTCCTTCAGATATTGTTGCCAGGAAACAACATTATTTCCACTTTTGTAGTAGTGAAATATCTTTTTGAGTTGTGTGAGAAATATTGATAAAGTACAGTAGGGAATTGTACTATTTATACACTTTTTTTTACTCTTGTAAATTGTTAGCTGTAGTAGCTCTTTTACCTATGAGTCAGAAGTTTGTTGGTTCAAATCGTACTCCAGAGACATAGGCCCAGATTTTCACAGGGGAAAAGAAAGGACTCCAGAGACATACACAAATGGCAGGTGGGAGCCCATTCCAAGATTCCTACCTCTGTTCCTTGTGCTGCCCAATTTTCGCTGGTGCGAGATAGACATGTGGGCAGAGAGCCCACACCCTGCACTTCTGACCTGGCTGGCTCCATTGTGGGGACAGGCATCTCATAGCCTCCATAATTTTCATAGTGTTGGACCAGCTTCTCCATGGCTTGTTGCTCACAGACCTCAGAGGAGTCATGATCCATTGTCTGGACTTGGGAACCTTTTGAAAGGTAACTTCAAAAGGTCTTACTCATGTCCCCTCCATGCCAACTCATGACCCCACACACCTCCAATGGCCCCTCATACCCTCTATGCCAACTCACGGCCCTTCCATGCCTATTCATTCTGTATCCACTACGTACAGAATCAATGAAATCTACAAGAGCAATAACATGCATGAAACTGCTTTAAAAAACACCCTTTCATGATATTTTGAAAACAAACTGGTGTACCTACAACCCTATAAAAGTTTCACTCAAATAGACCATTAAAGTATCAATAACAGAAGTACTGCATATCCCTTAATCTTGTGCAAATAAACTTTAAGACATTGACAAAAGAGATCACAGAAAAAATAACTTACGAAAACCATTTAAAGATGTAAATCAAGTTCTCTGCACCTATGTAAACAAACTCACTCACATGATCCTTTTCTGAGAGCCTGGGTTCTTAGCCAGGCTTGGGAACTATAAGGGGCCATGGGGGTTGGTGGGGGGCATGAGTTTGGCATGGGAGTATGGAGGTGGCATGAGAAGTGGTTGGGGGGGGGTGATGGTATGTGAGAGCCAGAGGGCCTAAAATATAATCTAACAACTGGAACTAAACTGGACCTTTTAACCAGCCCGCCTCGGTGTTCGGCTGCCCCCTGGACATCTCTGATCTGCTTCCAGGAGTGGTGGACCCGACTTTATCTCACACCTGCCTCTCTGGACCGAAAACAGTGCGTAAAGGGGTACTTTATACTGAGCTGGGCCTGCCGAGTTGAGAAATTTCCCGACTTGAGCTACCCAACTTGGTAGCGAAAATTCGGTCCATGATGTAAGTGGATGCTCCAGTGTAGCAATGAGGAAGTGCTGCATTGCAGGACGTACCATCGTGGAAATGGATTTTAAATTGTGGTCTCGTCTGTTCTCACAAGGGAGATGTTAAAGATCCTGCAACCCTAATTGATGAAGGGGAGGGAATTTCTGCCCAGTGCCTGGGCAATATTAATCTGCATTTGTCACATGGTTGTTCGTGGGAGCTTGTTGTGCAAATATTGTTAACGTGTTTCCTACATTACAGCAGTGACTACATTTACAAGTGTTTCATTGGCCATACACTGCTTTGGGATGTCCTGAGAGTGTGAAATGCGCTATATGTATGCTGAATGATTGCAAAAATTGCTCTCATACCTAAAATAGTTTTAATATTCCTAACTTCAAACCTGTATCAGGTTTTATGGAGAGAGGAACTTGAATTTATATGAATTGGCTCACTGTTCTTTGAGAGCTATTGACTTTTTTGTGTAAAGGATAGAAAAAATTATTTCCTTAAGACAAGTACTTACAACTTACAATAAACCTGTTGACTACATTTAAAATTGTCAGTTGCACTACAGACCTTTCAATCCCTTGATAGTTCACTTGATCATGGAAGGTATATTTAGGCTTGGCCAAGCAGCTTAATTGTCAACCTGTGACTTCTTCTGATAGGTCTACGGCAGGTGATAAGAGCAGGAGACCTTCCTGGCCAGCCAGAACTATGTGGTAACTGCAGTGCAGCAGCCTCCCCATGTTAAAAGACTCCACATGCAAGCTCTTGTCACGGGCTCCATGGCAAGCGTCCTCCTCATTTCGAAGAACTGCTAGAGAAAGAGCGAATTCAGTTGATATGTGAATGCATACAAGAGTGATTGATTGCACAGTTCTCTTAAATGGGGATAATAGGCACATTAAAAACATGCAATACCTTCAGCCCTTCATTTGTTCTCTATTTCCCAACACCTCACTTCTGAGCCGAGTTGCCTTATCCACTGACAGAAGTCCCACCTGTCTCAGCCCTTGAGCCATACTCTGTCTTAGAACCATAGAAATAGTTACAGCACAGAAGGAGGCCATTCGGCCTATTTTGACCATGCCAGCCTGAGGACACCCAGGTGCCCTTTCTAATCCCACCTTCCTGCACCCGCCCATCGCCCTGCAGCTTACAGCACTTTAGGTGCAGATCCAGGTGCTTTTTAAAAGAGTTTAGAGTTTCTGCCTCTACCATCAACTTGGGCAACGAATTCCAGACACCCGCTACCCTCTGCGTAAAAAAGTTCTTCCTCATGTACCCCCTACACCTTCTGCCACTTATCTTGAATCTATGTCCCCTGGTTCTAGAATTCTCCACCAAGGGAAACAATTTTATCCTGTCCACTCTATCTATTCCCCTCATAATTTTGTACACCTCAATCAAGTCACCTCTCAGTCTTCTTTGTTCTAAGGAAAATAACCCCAGCCTATCCAATCTCTCCTCGTAGCTACAGTTTTCTAACCCTGGCAACATTCTTGTAAACCTCTTCTGCACTCTCTCCAGAGCTATTACATCCTTCCTGTAATGTGGTGACCAGAACTGCACACAATACTCCAGTTGTGGCTTCACCAGTGTTTTATACAATTCCAACATTATATCCTTACTTTTATATTCTATACCTCTGCCAATGAAGGAGAGCATTCCATATGCCTTCTTTACAACCTTGTCTACTTGAACTGCTGCCTTCAAGGACCTGTGTACTTGTACGCCAAGATCTCTCACTTCATCTACCCCTCTTAGTATATTCCCATTAATTTTGTAATCCCTCTAACTGTTTGACCTCCCTAAATGTATGACCTCACACTTCTCTATGTTAAAATCCATCTGCCACTTTACCGCCCACTCCATCAACCCATCTATATTGTTTTGGAGATTATAGCAATCCTCTACACTATCCACTACTCGTTCAATCTTTGTGTCATCTGCAAATTTCCCAATCGTGCCCCCCACGTTCATGTCCAAATCGTTAATATATATCACAAACAGCAAGGGTCCCAACACCGAGCCCTGTGGAACACCACTTGAGACAACTTTCCATTCGCAAGGGCATCCATCGACCATTACCCTTTGTTTCCTGTTACAAAGCCAACCTTTTATCCAGTTTGCCACATTACCCTGAATCCCACGAACTTTTACTTTCCTGACCAATCTGCCATGTGAGACCTTGTCAAATGCCTTGCTAAAATTCATGTACACAACATCCACTGCACTACCTTTATCAAGCCTTCTTGTCACTTCCTCAAAGAATTCAATCAAATTTATGAGGCAAGACCTTCCTTTAACAAATCCATGCTGACCATCCCTGACTAGTCCATGCCTTTCCACATGACAGTTAATCCTATCTCTCAGGATTGATTCTATTAATTTGCTCACCACCGATGTAAGACTAACTGGCCTATAATTGTTTGGCATTTCCTTTGATCCCTTTTTAAACAATGGAACTACGTTTGCATTTCTCCAGTCCTCCGGTACCTCCCCTGTATCTAGTGAAGATTGGAAAATCATCCTCAGAGCATCTGCTATCTCCTCCCTGACTTCCTTCGGCAGCCTTGGAAACAATCCATCTGGCCCTGGTGACTTATCAACTTTCAAGGATTTCAACCCTTCGAGTACTTCCTCTCTCTTTATGATTATCCCGTCCAATATCTCGCAGTGTTCCTCCTGGACTACTATATCTACATCCTCCCTTTCCTTTGTAAACACGGAGACAAAATATTCATTCAAAACCCTTCCCACAGCCTCTGCATCTACACACAAGTTTCCATCTTCATCTCTGATAGGTCCCATTTTTTCCTTAACTAACCTTTTAGCATTAATGTATTGGTAAAACATCTTTGGGTTATCTTTAACTTTACTTGCTAATCTTCTTTCATGCCCTCTCTTTGACTTCCTTATTTCCTTTTTCACTTCGTCCCTGCACTTCCTATATTCATCTAGGCTATCTGCAGTGCTTAGTTCTTTGTGCCTATCGTACGCTTTCTTTTTCTGTTTGATCTTCCCCTGTATTCCTGTAAACAACCAGGGAGGTCTAGATTTGGCAGTACCACTCTTATTTTTGTAGGGGACATGTCTACTTTGTACAATTAGGATCTCGCTTTTTAGTGCTTCCCACTGGTTTTCCACTGTTTTATCCTCCAGCAGTGCTGTCCAGTCCACCTCAGCCAAGTCCCTTCTCATTTCTGCAAAATTTGCCTTCCCCCAGTTCAAGACTTATACTCCTGCCTTATCTCTGTCCTTTTCCATGGTAATGCTAAATCTAACTGAATTCCAGCCGTGGTCTTCATCAACAGAAAGGCTTCCTTTTTATTCATTCACGGGAAGTGGGCTGGCTGGGCCAACATTTATTGCCCATCCCTAGTTGCCCTTGAGAAGGTGGTGGTGACCACAGGCAAGGTGCAATGGGATGCACGCAAAAGAGGCTCAAAACACCCTAATACATAGCCGTTTCCTGTGACCTTTTTGTCTTTTTCGAAAGATTCCAATAAACCCTTACCTTTAGTCAGTCCTGCTGTTGTCACCTTCATTTGCATTCCATTTCCCAGCGCTCAGGTGCACAGTACAAAGTGTCAAGGTTAAGGAGCTGATTAGACTCAGCTTCAACATTGAGGGAGCAAGGGTGTCGATGGGATCTCACAGGGCATCAAGAATTAGAATGAGAAGCAGCTACAGTGATTGAAAGATTTACTGAGGCGCAACAGAAAGGATCCTTGATATTTAAATATCATAACCACCTGTGAACCCCAAGTGCAGCTACGTGTTTTTCTTAATCACTTACATGTGCTCCGATGAGGTGCCACCCCTGTGCCCACACCTGAGTTGGAGGCAGACTTTGCTGCCCAGTGGCTTGGGATGACCTTGGTGGCCGTCCTGAGGCCTGGAGGCCCCCGGCATGCTGAGGGGCTTCTGCACAAGTACAGGAACCTCTTATGTACTGGAGGCGCTGATACCTCTGGCAGAGGGGCTGAGGAGCCACAGTCCACAGCAGGGGTGTCTTGACAGGACACCTCAGATGCAGAAGTCAGCTGCTCCTCCTCCATTGCAAAGAACACATATACCTCCCTGTTGACCTGGGCAAGATGAGAAGCTGCTGGAGAATCCAGGTGTGCTATTCCCCTTTCGCATTGTCACTGCTGGATAGAGCGGATGATCGAGTCAATGTCATTCAGGTCTACACCCGTCTCCGGCATCCACTGAGTGGCCTGCTGTGTCAGGCTCTCTATGGGAATCGCCGATCTCTTGATGGATGAAGTTGTGTACGTCAGTGACACGGTAGCGTTGATGCTCTGAATGGACACTTCCATTGTACCTGGTTGGGTGCGCATAGTCTCTGGAAGCTCCGCCAGATGCTGTGGCTGTTTCCAGAGGTTCGGCATCACCTGGGGCTCAGCATGGGCCTGACCTCCCACAGCCCTCTGTCAGTGCTCTCGACTGTCACAGCCTCCGTCAACTGTCTGGGCGTATCTGTGGTCTGTCCACCAGCTTGTGACCCTGAATCTAAACATGAAGATATACCACCGAGCCCCATGACTCTCACCCAAGTACAACTGCTCATTCAGCTTCCTGCTACAGTATTTAACACCTCTTCAGGCAACCACTTTCAATTGGTTGATATGTTAACTGCTATGAACAGGCAGTTTCTGTTAAACTGGAATCACATCAAGTTTGCATTTTCTTTTACAGCTTTTAAAGTTCTAGGCCAAATTCTAAATGTTAAATGAAATTTCAGCTTGGGAAATAGCAGAGAATTCCCGCTCACACCAAATTCCCCACTTTAGCACCGTGTTAACAAAGCACTTTTTTACAACCACTTTGTGCTCCACTCTCATTTAGATCTGCTACCTTTTTGTTATTTTCTCATTCAAGAAAATGGATAGAGTTTATACCACAAATATCTGTCTGTGTTCAGTATCTGTTATACTGTTACATAATTGCTTACTCATTGCTTAATAAAATGTTTTACTATTAAGCATAAGATTGAGGTTGATGTAACGCTCATCAGTTATTGATGGGTGATGATGTATACTTTAAAGACTATGTAACTGCAAGTTGTTGTTGACATTGATCTTGTGTAGGCTTAAAATGATTCCAGAACCTTAAAAATAATTAACTCCCTAGGACTTACATTATCCTGGGCGTGTTACTGGATATTTTACCTATATGGTAAGGCTAATGAAGGCCCTTTTTTGAGTTGTAAAAAAATTGGGACTCCCATCTTTCAAAACAAAATTGTATTTTTACTTGAATGGAAAAGTTTGAAGAGTTATGGGGAAAATTTGTGAGGGAATGGGACTGATTGGATAGCTCTTTCAAAGAGCAGGCATGATGTACTGATTGGCCTCTTTCTGTGTTGTAAAATGTTATCATTCTTTCACAGCCCTTGGAGGGTGATCCAAAACAGGAAATCTGAAAGTGTACAAAAAAAAAGGTACAAAAGATCCTAAAACCTAATTACCGACAGCAAGGGGATTCTGAGAACTCTCATGCATCCGAAGTGAAGATGGAACAAAAAGAAATGAGCTATTCATAATTTTTAAAAAGATACCTTGGTTAGGAAAGTAATTGATTCTTTTCACTGTTGAAGCAACAAATGAGAATTTCAGATAGAGTTGCTGAGACGTGAAGAATCAAGAGGACATCAAAGCTGTACAGCAGAGAAGATTAATGCAGATATAAGGCGAATGAGAATACGAGACAGAGACACTATGAAGCTGATGAGCATGAGAGTGACACAAAGCGACCATAGGAAAGAAAATGTCCTTTTGGGAAGGCAATCTGCCATCCTTACCTGGGTCTGGCCCACATGTGACTCCAGAACCACAGCAAAGTGGTTGACTCTTAACTGCTCTCTGATTTAGCCGAGCAAAACACTCAGTTGTACCAAACTGCAGCAAAGTCAAAAAGGAATGAAACCGACAAACCACTTGCCGCTGACCTAGGCACTGGAAACGACAACAGCACATCCAGTCCTGTCGAGCCCACAAAGGCCTCCTTATGAACATTGCGGGGCTTGAGCCAAAATTGGGAGAGCTGTCCCACAGACTAGTCAAGCAACAGCCTGATGTAGTCATACTCACAGAATCATACCTTTATAGCCAATGTTCCAAACACCACCATCACCATCCCTGGGTATGTCCTGTCCCACCAGCAGAGGTGGCGACACAGTGGTATACAGTCGGAAGGGAGTTACCCTGGGAATCCTCATTGACTTTGACCCCATGAAGTCTCATGGCATCAGGTCAAAGATGGCAAGGAAACCTCCTGCTGATTACCACCTCCTCAGCTGATGAATTAGTACTTCTCTCTGCTCTAGTTGGGGGACTTGAAGGTCCCCCAACTCGATAGTACTACTACTGACTAGACTGGGTCTGCAGCAAGTGGTGGGGGAACCAACAAGAGGGAAAATTCTACTTGGCTTCGTCCTCACCAATCCACCCGTCACAGGCGCATCTGTCCATGATAGTATTGGTAGGACTGACCTCTGCACAGTTCTTGTGGAGATAAAGTCCCGTCTTCACATTGAGGATACCCCCAATTGTGTCGTGTGGTACTACCACTGTGCTAAATGGGATGGATGTAGAACAGATATGGCAGTTCAAAACTGGGCATCCATGAAGTGCTGTAACATCAGCAGCAGCAGCAGATTGTCTTCAAACACAATCTGTAACCTCATGGCCTAGGATATCCCCCACTCTACCATTACTATCAGGCTGGGGAATCAACCCTGGTTCAATGAAAAGTGCAGGGGAGCATGCCAGGAGCAGCACCAGGCTTATCTTCACCTGGTGAAGCTATAACACATGACTATTTGCATGCCAAACAGTGAAAGCACCATGCGATCCCACAACCAACAGATCAGACCAAAGCGTTGCAATCTTGCCACATCCAGTTGTGAATGGTGGTGGACAATTAAACAACTCACGAAGAGGAGGAGGCTACACAAATATTCCCATCCTGAATGATGGGGGAGCCCAGCACATCAGTGCAAAAGACAAGGCTAAAGGATTTGTAGTCATTTTCAGCCAGAAGTGCCGAGTGGATGATCCATCTTGGCCCCTTCCGCAGGTCCCCAGCATCACGTTTGCCAGTCTGCGACCAATTTGTTTCACTCCATGAGATATGAAGAAATGGCTGAAGGCTATGGGCCCTGACAATATCCTGGAAATAGTACTGAAGACTTGTGTTCCAGAACTTGCCGCGACCCTACCCAAGCTGTTCCAGTTCAGCTACAACACTGGCATCTACCCGGCAATGTGGAAAATTGCCCAGGTATGTCTTGTCCACAAAAAGCAGGACAAATCCAACCCAGCCACTTATTGCCCCCTCAGTCTACTCTCAGTTATCAGCAAAGTGATGGAAGGTGTTGTTGACAGTGCTATCAAACAGCACGTAAGCAGCAATAACTTGCTCACTGACGCTCAGTTTGGGTTCGGCCAGGGCCACTCAGCTCCTGAGTTCATTACGGCCTTGGTTCAAACATGGACAGAAGAGCTGAACTGAAGAAGCGAGGTGAGAGTGACTGCTCTTGACATTAAGGCAGCATTTTACTGAGTGTGGCATCAAGGAACATTGACAAAACTGATGTCACTGGGAATCGGGGAGAAAACTCTTCACTTGTTGGAGTCATACCTAGCACAAACCTAGCACAACTCCTGCACTGATGTCCCAGGACATCATTGCAGGAGTTCCTCAGGGTGGTCTCATAGGCCCAATCATCTTCAGCTGCTTACAGTGGTCAATGCTGTTTAAAGGATCAATTTCTGAGGATATGGTTCACCAGGATTGCAAAACTCTGCAGCAGTTGAGCTGCTATGTGATCTCAAGTATTTTGAGGCTTGGCAGCTGAGTAGGCAGTTAGATTTGACCCAGTGGTTAGCAGTGGTTAGAGGGAGACAAGCCCAGCCTAGAGTGCATCCATAGCCCTCGAACCAGGAGATGGGTTGTCAGTTGATATTCGATATCTTGGGTGCTAGAAATGTAACAAAATTGAGTGCAGTATGAGTCCTTGGCCCAAATGTGGAGCTGGATAGCAATCAAATCAAATCCAGTCAGGATATGTAGCAACACTCAATGCAAGTAGTATGACTGCATTCTTATGCATAATCTAAATAAATAACTGAACAATTGATTGAAGGATTACATCATACTGGGTACAGCCTAACACTGAAATGGCCCTGCACCTGGTTCAGATCAGTCAATAGTGGAGGGTTGGTCCATGTTCATAATCACAATGGTTCAGTGAAAATACCACTCTCAAAATTCCAGCTAGAAAACCATTTGTGGCTGCAAGTAAAAGTAGGACTATCTGTACTTGTATTCTTTAAAATTCTCCTGGAATCCAATTTATGTGATGGAAACATTATGGCTGATTTATCGGAGGGGAAGAGAGTGTTGGTGGCTCAACTTGACAGGAGACAAAGGCCTCAGTGTTCACAATGGCTGTTGGACCAGGCAAAGCAGCAATCTGTATTCACATGCTACTGGTAAACAAGACCTGACAGTGTGGGAGGGTGAGATGGGGTGGTGTGGAAGAGACTCTTTTGATACCACTTTGATGTTGAGCCCTTCAGGAGGATCTGGGGCTTCTTTTTACATTATTCAGCAAGAAGTAATTAATCACATTGATTGTCTGCTAGAGGGCTTCGAAGCTCAAACCACCCCAGGCATTGAGTAGATATAGGGCTAAAAATGGGTCTGCACCTATTTTTGAGCAGAGGGTTAATGGTTCAGGATCCAACCATTCCTAGTTCCATTGAGACAGACAGCACACAAACTTTGTGCTGCCTCCTCATTAGAATGACTGCATGGGGCAGCTGAATGTGACCAGGTTTGCTGGCTGGCTTTACGCTTAACAGAGGGCCTAACAGTGTGCAAAGCCAGCACACGTTTCAGCTAACCTCCAGCTCTTAAAGGCAGTCTGCGCTCCTGCTAATGCTAGTACTCCAATTACAGACAACAAAAATGGAGCACCAGGGTAGAGAGAACCAGGTTCATGGATGAGGCACTGGAGGCCTTAATCATGGAGGTCAACTGGAGGAGAGAGGTCATGTTTCCATGTGGGGGACATCAAGAAATGCCTTCCACGCCCTGCATAGGGAATGGGAGTAGGTAGCAAAAAGGAGGTCAATGAAATGGTCACTGAAGACCTGAGAAGCTCAGTTACTTGATGTGGGTCAAGTTCAATGAATGGATCTTCAAAGGTCATCTCTTGCCAACTGTACCACCAACCTCTCACACTTACTCAATGCACCACACCCCCATCACTCACACAGCAGAAGCCCCTAGTAGTCTGGATTTAGGTCGAGCATTCACATATTCTACCTGACCCTCACACACTATAGAACTATACGGCACAGAAAGAGGCCATTCAGCCTATCATGTCTGCGCTGACCGCAAAAGAAAACAATAAAAAACTAGCTGCCCATTCTAATCTCACCTTCCAGCACAAGGTGCAGATCCAGGTACCTTTTAAATGAGTTGAGGGTTTCTGCCTCCACCACCAAACCAGGCATCGAATTCCAAACATTCACTGCCCTCTGGGTGAAGAAGGTTTTTCTCAAGTTCCCTCTATTCCTCCTACCAATCACCTTAAATCTGTGCCCCCTGGTAATTGATCTCTCTGCTAGGGGAAAGAGGTCATCCCTGTCTACTGTATCTGGGCCCCTCATAATCTTGTACCCCTTAGTTAGGTCACCCTTCAGCCTCCTCAGTTCCAAGGAAAACAACCCCAGCCTCTCCAGTCTTTCCTCATAGCTGCAATTTTCAAGCCATGGCAATATTCTTGTAAATCTCTGTACTCTCTCCAGAGCAAGTATATCCTTCCTGTAATGTGGCGACCAGAACTGTACACAAAATTCCAGCTGTGACCTAACCAGCATTCTATGCAGTTCCATCATTACATCCCTGCTTTTGTATTCTATATCTTGTCCAATAAAGGAAAGCATTCCATCTGCTTTCTTTACCACCTTATCCACCTGTACTGCCACCTTCAGGGACATGCACACCAAGGTCTCTCACTTTTTCCAGTATCCTCCCATTTATTGTGTATTCCCGAGCTTTGTTTGTCCTCCCCAAATGCATTACCTCACACTTCTCTGGATTGAATTCCATTTGCCACTTTTCTGCCCACTCAACCAAACCATTGATATCATGCTGGAGACAACAGCTATCCTTTTCACTATCAACTACAGGGCCAAATTTTGTGTCAGCTGCAAATTTCTCAATCATGCCACCCACATTTAAGTTCAAGTCATTAATATTGCAAGAAACAGTAAGGGACCCAACACTGAGCCCTGTGGAATGCCACTGGAAACCGTTTTCCTTTCGCAAAAACATCCATCAACCATTATCCTTTGTTTCCTATCACTGAGCCAATTTTGGATTCACTTTGCCACCTTCCCTTGTATCCCATGGGATCTCACTTTTCTGACCAGTCTGCCATGTAGGACCTTGTCAAATGCCTTACTAAAGTCTATGTAGACAACATCCACTGCACTACCCTCAGCAATCCTCCTTGTTACTTCCTCAAAAAATTTGATTAAATTAGTTAGACACAACCTTCCCCTAACAAAACCATGCTGACTATCCCTGATTAATTTGTTCCTTTCTAAGTGACAGTTTTTCATGTCTCTCAGTTTTGATTCTAAGAATTTTCCCACCACCAAAGTCAAATTGACCGACCTATGATTATTTGGCCTATCCCTCGCACCTTTTTTACATAATGGTGCAACATTTGCAGACCTCCAATTCCCTGGTACCTCGCCAGTATCTAGTGAGGATTGGAAAATCATCTCAGAGCATCCGCTATTTCCTCCCTGACTCTGTTTAACAGCCGGGGATACAATCCATCTGGCCTTGGTGATGTATGCACTTTCAAAGATGTCACTCTCTCCAGTACACCCTCTGTCACTATGCTTATCGTATCTAATGTTTCACACTTCCCCTCTTTAGCTAGAATATCTGCATCATCCCTCTCCTTAGTCAAGAGGGAGACAAAGTACTCTTTGAGAACCCTGCCCACATCTTCAGCATCAGCGCACGAGTTACTATGTACATTTCTGATCAGCTCTACCCTTCTGTTACTTATTCTCTTGCTCTTAATGTACTGGTAAAAAATATTTGCGTTTTCTTTGATTTTACCTGCCAATACTTTTTCATATCCTCTTTTTGCTTTCCTAATTGCCTTTCTTACCTCAACCTTGTACTTGCTATATTCCCCATGGCTTTCTACAATATTAAGTTTTTTGTTACTGTCATAAGCTTTCTTTTTCTCCTTTATCTTAACTTGTATGCTTCTAGATAACCAGCGGACTCTAGATTTGACAGAAGCGTCCTTCTTTGTGGGGACATGTATACACTGTGCCCGTATAATCTTTTGAATGCCTCCCACTGGTCTGTCACTGATTTCCCTTAAAGTAGCTGTAACCAGTCCACTTTCGCCAGATCACCTCTGAGCCTCATAAAATCTGTCTTTCTCCAATTTAGCACTTTCACTCCTGTTCTATCTTTCTCCTTGTCCAATATTATACTAAATCTAACTATTACAGTCACTGTCTTCAAAATGGTCACCCACTGCTACTTCATCCACTTGCCCAGCTTCATTTCCTAAGACTAAATCTAGAATTGCATTCCCTCTCATTGGGTTTGTTATGTGCTGGTAAAAAAGTTCTGTTGAATGCAGTTCAAGAATTTGGTGCCTGTTACACTGCTTGTATCCCAGATTTTTAAAATTCATTCATGGAATTTGGGCGTCGCTGACTCGGCCAGCATTTATTGCCCAGCCCTAACTGCCCTTTTCAGAGGACATTTAAGAGTCAACCATGTTGCTATGGATCTGGAGTCGCATGTAGGCCAGATCAGCTAAGGACAGTAGATTTCCTTCCCTAGAGGACATTAGTGAACCAGATGGGCTTTTACAACAATCGGCAGTGGTTTCATGGTAATCGTCAGACTTTCAATTCCGGATTTTTATTGAATTCAAATTACACCATCTGCCGTGGTGGGATTTGAACCGGGGTCCCCAGAGCATTACCCTGGGTCTTTGGACTACCAGCCCAGTGACAATACCACTACGCCACAATCTCCCCTAAAAAAAAAAATTTAGCGGTCTCCCATTTATAAAGATGAGGAGAATTTTTTTTCTCTCAGAGGGTCACTAGTCTGTGGAATTCTCTTCCCCAGAGAGCAATGGAGGCTGGGTCATTGAATGTATTCAAGGCTGAGTTAGATGGATTTTTGATCGACAAGGATATAGGATATTGACCTTCATAATATGATGAGTGCGATCACATACTAGCTGGAGTGGAACTCTAGAATGCAATGCCTGCAAGGCCATGTGAGTAGTCGCTGGCACCCTGCATCATGGGGAAGCCTGCAATCCTGGTGAAGCTGCTTGCTTCCTTAACCTACTTTTCTTGGGCAAGAGATAATGAAATGTATTCAGCTCTCTTTGCACACTGAGCCTCAGTGACCTCTCTTTTGCAACACTGAATGGCGAACTGAAAGATGTTGTAAGTATTGCCTGTTCCAGCAAGAAAGGAGCCAAATGCAAAAAATTCATGGCCACAGTCATATTCACAGTCACTGGCAATGCTGTCCTTGCCCTGCTTTGAGGCTGCAGTTCAGGCTGAAACAGGTGGCTAATTTCAGTGAGCACCTCCCTAGTGAGCCGAAGATGTTGCACACATTGTTCTGTGCTGAGGTTTGATGAGGAGAAATGCTCTGTGGAATCCCTGGATGGATATGGTCTGCTGCTGAGAACCCTCTCCCCACTTCCTCTTCCCTCTTTGAACAGCTTTTCTTTCTCTGTGTTGCCTCTGCACATTCTCCCTGTCATGCTACAGGCTGAGGGGTTGAAACCTACTGCATTCATGACTGAGAACAAGTGATCCCAGCAGAACCCTTGAAATCAGAATCAAGGGCTCAACGTCTGATCTCTGGATAGTCGTACACCAGAGGTACGAGCCAAGATGAGCTGGGGGGCCCCTTGAAAGTCCCGATGCACTGACTACGTGGGAATTGCCTGGGAAGTTTGGACTTCTGAAAGAAATTCCCCTGCATCTGGAGCCCTCTGCAACTTCGAGTTAGAGTGGGAGACTTTGGGTGGGAAAGTTAGGATTAAAACCAGTTCTAACTCCGGGTAATTATATTACTGAACCCTGACTCCACACTGGACCTTCCAACGACCCTCACTGACTTGGCTGTCCCCACCCCCCCGGCCCTGACCCCAGGATGCATCTGCAACCCTACGCACCCCCCACCCCCAACCCACTTACCTTCTCTCTGTACCTTCTAAAAGTAGCTTTGGGACCTTTAAATTTACTGGAATACAGCAGCTATTACTGAAAAAGGGGGTGTGGCTTGGCTTCCCTCACCAATCCTGCACTATGAAGGAAGGACTCCCAGAACAGGTATGCTTCGCATTTCTGAAGAGGCCCAGTTCGCAAGTCCAAGTGAGAAATGCGGAGCTCCAGTGCAAGGTTAAAAAATAAGAGTGAAGTGGAAATTCAATGGTGATTGCTACTCCTTGGAAGATTCGGCCTAAGGTCTTCATCTTGTGCCATACCATTCGCTGTAGCCTTCAGCAACTTTAAACCATAAAACAAAACGCAATTATTTCTTCAAACTCAGCAACAGCCAGTGGAAAGCAAGCAACAGCTAAACTAAGTTGATGATTCCTTTAAATGCTGCTGGTGTGGGGATCCTTCCCGTGTTGAACATTTGTTCAGTTGTGCAAGATTAAAAGATGGTGTTAGCTGGAGCATTCAATGCAAAAATGGCACAGCTGGCATTAGCATTACCCGCTGACTGACATTATGATCTGCCTATTCTGCATACTTATGTGGCATGCTCCCAATAGCTGCGCAACATGCAAAAAATTGTGTCCAATGCGGCCTGCATTTTGATACCAAAATGGCATGTGCAGTTCCGAAAATGCAGGCGATATAGAGCCAAATTTTGCGGCACTAATCTATAATCATCCATAAATTTTAGTCAGTTGGCAGATTTTATTCCTGCTAATGCACATAGAAGTTCTATAAGGATTTGGAACACTTAGTCTATTGCATTAGTGGATAGAGGATAACGGTGTAATTTCATATCAGTGTATAGTACAGGAGAGGCTCTGATTACTAATTGACCTAAGTGTTTTCTACCCAGCAACTTGGGTGAAGAGAAAGTTTGATGAGATCCCTGTCCCTGATTGTTGCCTAATAACGTAGGCAAAAAAAGATGTGTGGATGCTGTGTTCATGCAGGTTTAGTCTTAGCTGTGATGTCAAATAGCTGACTGCCTTAGTTCATGCAGAAAGAATGAAATCTCAAATGGGGTGCCAATAAAAACATAGCCTGCCATGAGCAGCAGCTTTCAAAATTGAAGGTGAGGAGAAAATAATTGAAGACTGAAGTTGAAATATCTTTTGGCCCATTTACTCATTAGAACTTACATATGTCCATATGAATACATTTTCATCTTTCTCCTTATGAATATGTACCTTGTTACCTGTGTTTAACTAGGGTCGGTTCCAGTTGGCTCTTGCATTATTCCGTAGATTCAGCATTCACTTCAGTTTGTTTCAGAAGTTTAAAACTCTTGGCAAGGGAAGTTTTTTTAGTTTAAAGTATTCCCTCCTTATAAAATAACATAAAACAATTGTATGTTTTAACAAGAATTTATTTGGCAGTTTTTAAAAAACTTGTAAATAATAGTAGTCCTTGAGTAAGGTTTATCTCAATGCTTGGATATTGCAGTGATATTAATTGCAGAATGTATCCCATGTGAGCTGGAGGGACTCCAGTGCTCATTGTGCATGGAATGATTTCAGACTGGCATGAGAGTGATTCAGGAGCTGCTTTGATCTTGAAGACCACACTATGAGCAGAATTTTATGGTCCCCTACCTGCAAGTTTGCAGGCAGGAGGGGCCTGTAAAATTCCGCAGGTAGCCTTCCCGCTGCCCTTCCACCTTCCCTCAACCTGTTCGCAATTTTACAGGGAGTGGGCTCGTCATGACCCCAGTTGAGGCTGCTTCCTACCAGGCTGCAATTTTGAGGCTGCCGGGAGGAGCTCAGGGATGGTAGTGGGAGGAAGCCCAACAGATCACCTGCTTGAGCCTTAGGCATCTCACCCCTTGCCGCTGCCCTCCCCACATAGCCTTGCCATCATGACCCCCACCTCCCTCTCCCCACCAGCCTCCGAGCCTCCCACCCACCCCGTCCTTGCCGTGGGACCCTGTACGTACCCTGTCCTGTGGGCTCTGGCACTTTGTTACTGGAGACTGCTTGTAGTCTCAGCAATGGCAACTGCTCCAGGTGGTGCTGCTGTGACTGCAGAGCTGCCAGCCAATCTGATTGGTCAACAGCTCTCTGAGGCAGGACTTCCACCCGAGAAGGGTGAAAAGTCCCATCTCCAGCCAATTAACTCTCCATGCAATGCTTAATGGCGATGGGTGGCAAGGTGGAAAATCCTACTATCCGAAAAATCCTGTGTTAGACAATCTGTGTCTTAGCTTGTTGCATTTTCTGTTGTTGAGTGCCTCACGAGTAGCTGGAAGCCTGATTTGAAATTGGACCCCTGTTTTCTACCATTGATCTGCTATGTAATATTCCCTGTAGCTAACAGAACCAGAGTGGCCTAGAAGAAAGGTAATCTTCCTTGATCTCCATAATATTCTTTTTAAAAGGTTGCGTAAATGCTGGTAGAACAGTTGTTTTATCTATAGAAATATGGAGTACTTTATACCCAACATTTACCTGTTGAGACTTGCATTTCTTTTTTAACTCAAGGGCCAGAATTTTGACGTCGGCGTGCGGGGGCGGGCCCAGCATGCCAAAAGGTAAAATGATGCATGGTGACATCGTGCGTGCGTCCTGATGTCAGCGCACGTCATTTAGATATTACATTCGACAAGCACGCGCCGGAGGCGGCTGCGCACCCGCCGAACTGTCAACGGTCTATTTAGGCCATTAAAAAACCAATTACAGTAGTTATCAACTCTGCCTGTCCAACCTTAAGATTGGTGGGCAGGCAAAGAGCTCAAGCGGCCTTCGCATTTTTCAGGAAACCTCATCCATGGGCGGGATGAGGTTTTCTGAAGGTTTTATTAAATGAATACACATTTTTTGCACAATTTATGAACATGTCCCAGCTCATGTGACACTGTCACAAGAGGGGATATGTCTAAATAATTTTTAACTTTATAATCACTGAACTTTTATTATGTACTTAATCTCCCTCAGGCAGCTCCATGCCTCAGGGAGATTTCTGCGCTCTTTCGCGCGCATGCTGGGCGGGCCTTAATTGGCCCACCCACATAAAATGGCAGCGCGCAGCCGATCACGGGTGGCAATCAGCTCCGCGCCTGCCTGCACCCACTTCCGACTGGCCCGCCAGACATACAGAAAATTCTCCCCAAGGAAGTTTATTGCCTAACTCATAGTTTTGTAAGTTTAGAATCATACCCTGTGGATTTCTCCTTCAGTTTCCTTACAGAGCTTCCTAATTTCCAGATGACTTATTTTCAATCTTTGTATATTTCTTTTCTTAAAAGAAACGTATTTTTAAGTACATTCCATCTCAATGGATAATATTGAATTGTTTCAATTATAATCAAAATCTATACTAGGTATACTGGATTGGTTTCTGAGATGAGTGGCTGCAGGGTAAATTGGGCTGATACTGTCTGGCATTTAGAAGAATGAGAGGTGATCTTGTTGAAACATCTAATATCCTGAATGGGCTTGACAGGGTAGACACTGAGAGGTTGTTTCCCCTGGCTGAAGAATCTAAAACACAGGGGCATAGTCTCAGGATAAGGGGACGATCATTTAGGACTGAGGTGAATAGAAATTTCTTCATTCATCAGGTTGTGAATATTTGGAATTCTGTACCCAAGGGTTATGGATGTTGAATATATTCAAGCCTGAGATTTTTGATCTCTCAGGGAATCAAGGGATATGGGGAGCAAGCAGGTAAGTGGATTTGAGGCAGAAGGGCATGATTGTATTGAGTGGCAGAGCAGGCTTGAGGGGCCATATGGTCTACTCCTGCTCCTATTTCTTAATTTCTTTTATTTATGTACACTTTTCTTACTGCTTTTTATGTAGCCACAATTACCCAGGTTCATGCCTTTAACCTCTTCAGTACTGTGAAATTGTACACATGACTAGAAATAGTTTATTCTAAAATTGCAAAGAACCCCAGTACAAGGGAATTGATCCTGTTTTTCCTTTTATTTTTCCTCTGGATTCTTGGATACAAGCACAGGAATATTTCCACCACCACCTCTTGTGAATTGTTTTAGGAAATAGAGATAGTTTAAGTAAGTTATATTTGTACTTGTGGGTTTTAGGAATGAGTTTTAGCTTTGAGGTTTAAGTTTGATTTGTATTTCTGTATCTGCGTGTTAAGAGAGGTCAAATAGAGTTTTAGTTTCACTTTAAAAGTCTGCTTGCATTCCTAATGAGAAGTTTACAACCCCTATAAAGTAAAAGTAAACACACAAGAGTAGAAAGAATAGCACTGTTGCCTAGCAACGGGGTGGGGGCTTGGGGGGGGGTGGTGGGGTGTGCAGATAGGCAGGTTCCTCCCACAGACATACACACAGAACTAGAGAAACAGCAGTTTTAAGTTCAGTTGAAGCCAGGATCCCAGAGAAACTGGACACTGGGGAGAGGGAACTGCAGATTTCCCAAAAGAACAAAAAGGTCCCAAGCGAAGAAAAACCCGAAAAATCCAGGAGAGTGGCAGAGGGGAAAGTCCAAAGGAGAGCGTGTAGTCAAAGGAAGGACAGGAACCTAGGAAAAGATCCTGTTAAGTGAAGTTAAGAGTGACGGGCAGAGAGAAAGGCTTCAAGCTTCAGATTTAAAGTGAGAACTGCTTGCAAGAAGCAAGAAGATTCAAAGAGACAATTGAAGGTCTGTAATTCTTTGCCAAGGGCATGTGAAGCAGTGGTGTACTGTTGGCAGCTGAGTCAGTGAGAGAGAGCACTTGGAAGACAGCTTGAATGCATGTGGTGACCCAGGGAGGAGGAACATCAGAAGGAGAGTTGGAAACCCTGGAGGTGAATCCTTGTGGAAGGCGTCCAAAGGAAAGCATCGGTTTGGGAGAAGATTCCAAGGCGAGGTCTTGGAGAGTGGAGATTGGAAACCCTTGTGTGAAGGTCGGAATTCAGTGAGACTGTTTGGCTCACGGTGTGACAAGCGTCTGAGGGAAGTTGAGAGACCTATAGCATCTGGTTGAGGTGACATCTGTCACTTGGTTTCAGAGTGTGGTGTGTCTGACCACAGAGTGCCTATTGGTTCATGGACTGTGTGAAAAGTAGTGTATAAGATAGCTTTTGTAACTTGTGTTATCCTTACAAATCTGTATATATCTGTAAAGGTATAGTTGTGGGTGAAGGAGTATTATAATATAGTTCATGTTTTTGTGTTTAATAAACGTTTTATGTTTTGTTAAGAGTTCATCAGCTGACTCCTGTAACTCTGTTCAGTGGCCACTCTCCATGTATCTAAACAAACAAATTAAAAGTTAGGGTCTATCAAACTGGGTTCCACTCTCGGATCAGGCTTGTCCAGAGGTAACCTCAGCTGGGAATCGTAACATCAAGAATAATATACGAACATATGAAATAGCAGAAGTAGTCCATTCGGCCCTTTGAGCCTGCTCCGCCTTTCAGTAAGATCATGGCTGATCTGTTTGTGTTTCGAATTCCACATTCCCATCTACCCTGATAACCTTTGATTTCCTTACCTAACAAGAATCTATCTACCTCTGCCTTAAAATTTTTCAGTGACTCCACTTCCACCGCCTTCTGAGGTAGAGAGTTCCAAAGTCACGCAACCCTCTGACAGAAAAAAATTCTCCTCATCTCTGTCCAAATAGGGTGACTGCTAATTTTAAAACAGTGGCCCCTAGTTCTAGGCTCACCCACAAGAGGAAACATCCTTTCACCCTTGTCAAGACCACTCAGGATCTTATATACTTCAGTCAAGTCTTCTAAAGTAAGTGGTGGGTAGTCTTATGGTCACGACCGATGTTTATTGCTGCGCAAACCAAAACCCAGAGGGAAAATTGGCTTATGGGCCATATCCTTTTTTTTTGTATTCTGAAAACAAGAAGACGACATACTGATCTCAGCAGCAAGAAGTCCAGTAACACTTTTGGGATTTTAAAAATTAACAGCAGAAGTTTTATTAACAGGAATAGAAGAAAACTTAAGCACGCAAGATTATAGTTGCACAATTAAAGTTAGTCTTACAAAATGTTTCACCAAAAAAACTCCCTACTTGGTAAGACCCACAAGTAAACAGGTTCCAGGCGACAGTCCCGTATAGATGTTTAACTATAAAAATCCAGTAATATTACCCAAGGCAAACTGCTGTAGCTTTAATAGAAGCATACCACATAATTTCTAACTCTCTTCCATTCTGCTGTGGAAACCCAAACCTTCAGAACAAAACTGCTTTTTGCAGACCAAGACTTTTCTGGCTTGACTGGATGGCTGATTCAAACTGTATGTTCTCCCAGCTTAGAGCTACAGCTAACAGCTCCCAGCTCAGCTCCAGCTAACAGCTACAGTGCACAACTACAGCAGCTCAAACAGCTACTCTAAAATATCCTTGTTTCCCCTTTTGTCTCAGGTTCCATTGTTCTCATACTTATTTAAAACTCAAATCCTTCCAAATATAAAATCTTTCATGTCTCTATTTTGTCTTTGCTTTAGGGTCAATAAAATATGATAACCCCTCCTCTGTTTACCTATGGAACTCCTGCAAGATGCAAACATGTTTTTTTCACCTCTGATTTCCCTTTGATATTCAGACAAACTCTCAACTTATCTAAAAATGCAAATGTTAGATCTAACCCAGCCACTTGTACCTCAAACCTAACGCCTCTATCCTTTTCATGTTTTAAGCTCCCCAGACAATCTCTCTAGTAACCTTTGCCCAGCTTAATTAAATCATTTACACACACACACACACACACATACACACAGCCTCCTTCACAGAATAACACAATATTCTGCCAAAATATTAAAAAAAAACCTCCATTTCTCACAGTAGAAAATACCAATGAAATCTGCATAGCAGATCAGCATGACATGCACAGCTTCTTCCAGGCCGCCAGGATAATCTATGGACCAAAACCAAATGGTCCGTCTCCCCTCTGACTGAAGACAGCAATACTCTGCTCAAAGACGGTGTAGCTATCCAAGAGAACCACTCCCAGAACCTTCTCAATCAAGAATCAACAGTATCGGACAAAACCATCCAAATAATCCCTCAACAGCTTGAGAGATCATATTTGGGTATGCTGCCCACACTTGCTGTGATACAAAAGGCTATCCAACAGATGGAGAATAACAAGGTGTGTAGTCCAGATAACATTCTTGCAGAGGTAAAGCTGGTGGTCATGAACTCTTGCTCAAATGGTCAGACCATTTTGCAAATTGCACATTTGCAATGCCATCAATGTTTCAGTTTTTAAGGAGGGTGATAAATCAATTTGTGGGAGATATAGAGGCATATCCCTTCTGTCCACTGTGGGAAGATTCTCACACGACTCCTCCTGAACCGCCTGCTACCAGTCTGCAAAGACATACTTCTGGAGACCTAATGAGGTTTCAGACATCCAGAGGAACCAGAAGTATGATCTTTGTCACTCAACAAATCCAAGAAAGGTATTTGGAACAATGCGAAGAGCTCTACGTGGCCTTTATTGATCTGTCAAAGGCCTTCGACTCCATCAATTGTGAAGCCCTTTGTAAAGTCCTCCAGAGACTTGGATGTCCATCAGAATTTTTTACTATCCTGCGACTCCTGCATGATGGTATGACAGCAACCTTGCTTTTCAATGGATTTGAGACTGAGCCCTTTCATATCTAGAGAGGCATCAAGCAAGGCTGTGTGATTGCAACAGCTGTCTTCACTATTTAACTCAGCCTGGTCACGGAATGCATTCATAACCAACTTCCACAAGGGGTGCTGATTGAGCTCCGACTCAATGGGAAGCTTTTCAGCCTCAACAGACTCAGACTGAGGTGACCCTCGAGCATATCCAACACTTACAGTATGCTAACAACTGTGCAGCTGTGATCCACACTGCGAGCGACATTCAGACCACCCTCAACCTCTTCAACTCCTCATATCGGAGGGTTGGTTTCTCACTTAACATCAACAAAACACAAATCTTCCAGCAGCGTGGCTTGGACAAGCACCTGCATTTCCAGCTACTGTTATCGATGGGGAAACTTTGGAAGTCATTGAACACTTCTCATATCTCAGCAGCTACCTTTCGGAAAAAATCACCACTGAAGTGGAGATCCAGCACAGAATTAGCTGTGCCAGCGGACCTTCCAAAAATTGCGTAACCAGGTCTTCGACAACAGAGAATTCTATAAGAGACAAAGGCTTTACAACGCTGCAACGCTGTTGTTGTCACCACCATTATATATGGCAATGAGACTTGGGTCATCTACCAAAGGCATGCCCGGTCACTGGAGAATTTTTACCAGTGGTGCCTCCGCAGGATACTCAAAGTCAAGTGGGAAGACAGGCGAAGCCAATTCCTCCAGCATCGTAACTATGATCATGCAAATCAGCTCTGCTGATCTGGACACTGTGCTGGCATGCCAAAATAATCGGCTTCTGAAGCAGCTCCTCTTTTCACAACTTAGGAATGGCACCCAATCTGAAGGAGGAGAGAGAAAATGGTTTAAGGAAACTCTGAAGGCCTCACTGAAAAGGGGACAAATTGACATCAGTGTATGGGAGGAGCTTGCCTCTAATCGTGCCATGTGGCAGCATCTCTTCTAACAAGCCGCAACACAGTTGGAAACTAATCGCATAAACTCTGCAGCGACCAGCGGAAGGAGAGAGAGAGCAGAACCCCTTCCTTAAGGCAACTCTTGTCTTCTCTGCCCAAAGACCTGTGGCTCCAGGATTGGTCTGTTGAATCACTTGTGGACACACATATCATGAAACATGGCAGACGTCATCCACCTTTCGAGAGACTGATGGTGGCAATGACAATATGCACTCGAGCTGTAACCCACAGGGCATCAGGCCAGAGCTGGAAGATAGAATAAGGTGAGATTGCTCATTTTTGGATGGAACAGGCACAATAGGTTGAGTGCCCGCCTTCTGTGCTGTGAATTTGCTATTTCTGTGAAAGCAGATGCATATTTTCTGCCATTGTTTCCCTCTTTCCCATTGTAAAGGTACCATTTTTGGGAACATTTTTAAGTAAGCAAAAGAATTGAACAATGTGTATAGTCCTCTTCCTAGATTCAAAGGCAGTTGATATTTCAAATTTCCCTTCTTATGATCTTCCAGTTTCTTTTTCTCTTAATCTTTGAAGTGGCTAATTTTTTAATCATTCTGTTATACTTTTAGCTCACCGTGCATTTCTAAGTTTTAACATCAGCTTCTTACTTCACTGTTCTGTATGTGCTCCCTGCCTATTTTGCAACTTTTAAAATTTGCAATATAAACAAATTACATAAATCAGTAAAACATCACAGCATGTTAATGAAGAATGGAGAGGAAAACGCAACTGAAGTGTTCAAAGTAACCACTAACCACATGAAACTGCTAAAATACCATTGTAAAAGCCTGTGAAAGTTCTGGCTTTGCAAGCATTTTATTTTTCTGTAGTGTTCTTTACTCTGATGTACTTCCAAATAAATCATCCCCATTTGTTCAGTTATGGAAGTTGCATCTGTTACTGTGTGGCATTTTAATGTCTATGTTCTCATAAAATTAAATCTTAGCATCTGTTTCCCAGATTCTTAAGTGGCTATCATCATTTAATAGAAGGCAAGACAGAACAAAGTGTGACTTCCACCCTGACTGTAGTCTGCATGTGCAAAGCCAAAATTTAGTACACTGCTGACATAATTCAGTTGTTCTCATCTTTTGAATGTGGATCTCTGAGTCTTCCTGCCCACTTCAGTCATAAAGTATTTATGAAAATTCAACAGGTATGAAATCAGACCCTGCAGAAGTACTTCACTGCATTCAAAGTCATGGAAATTGTGTAATAAATGTTGCTGCCATTTTTTGTCACGAAAGGGGCTCTAACATTCAGAGTTTATAGTAGCAAAATCCTTGTGATTACACTGTTAGAACCTCTTGGACCTCTGTAGAGTGCCATAGATCCTTAACTTTTGATATCATCAAAACTTAGACCATATATTCATAACAAGATATTTATTAAGCATGGACAGAGCTATGTGCAGAGTTAGGTGAATCTACTAAATGGATTGGCAACGGGGAATTTGTGAGAGTGGGAATTTTGTGCAGATCGGGAACGTGGTGCTAATTTTTTTAAATCAAAAGGGAGCAGTGACTCTGTAAATAGAGTAATTAATTAGGCCTAGGAGAATAACATTAACATTAATTAAATATAGAAGAGTGACATTAAAAGGATTCAAACTGCATTGAATAAAAATCTGGGATACATAAATAATTAAATATTAAATAGGAATAAGACATGAAATGAAAACACATATATAAAATACAAGCAGATAGACTTTTAAGAACAATTATGGTACACTTGAATAAAGGCAAAATACTGTGGACTCTGGAAATCTGAAACGAAAACAAAAAATGCTGGAAAAACTCAGCAGGTCTGAGAGCATCTGTGGAAAGAGAGACAGAGATAACGTTTCGAGTCCATATGACTTCTTCAGATCTAAAGGGAAATAGAGATGTGGTGAAATATATACTGATTAAAGGGAGTGAAACCAAAAAATGCTGGAAAAACTAACTTGAAACTTGTTGCCTGCAATTTCTGTTCAATAAGAGAACTCCAGGATGCTTCATCTGTCTTGGATAACCACATGTCCACATCCTGGTGGTTTCTGAGCTTGAGTGGCAGGAGTCATTGTAGGTAGGGCATTTAGCGGCTGAGAATTCCCTGACATGCAGATTCTAGTTTGTGTTCACCCATGTAGCTACAGAGAGCTCAGGAGAATCGTAAGTGGCCAAGCTGCAGGTTAAGAAGCGGCAGGCAGTGCAGGAACCCTCTGGGAGAGTGGCACTCTCAAAATGATTTTCAATCCTGAATACTGGTGAGGGTGAGGATACCTCAGGGAACTGTAATCAAGAGGACATCCACGGTAGAGTGGGACAAGTGACTGCATGAGGACGCAGTAGTGTAGAAATGCAGTTGTCATAAAGGATTTAATAGGCTTTAGGACAGTGTTTCTGTAACTGGCATGCGAATGCTGCATGGATTGTTACCTTCCTAGTGCTAGGGTAAATGATATCACTGAGAGGGTGCACAATATTTTAAGGAGGGGTGGGCATCAGCCTGAAGTTGTGGTCCTTGTGGCAACCAATGACTTAAGAAAGGAAAAAGGTTTGTTTTGTAGGCAGAGTTTCTGGAGCTTGGGAAGAAATTAAAGCGCAGGACTCAAAGATGGAAGTGTACCACCATTTTTCTTAAGAGTCTTATCTGCTTTTATATATATGTGTTTTCATCTAGTGTCTTATTCCTATTTAATCTCTACCATGGACTAGTGAGTATAGGAAGAGGAGGATAAAACAGGTCAATGTGTAGCTGGAGTAATGGTGCAGGAGGGAGGAGTTAACGTTTCTGGGATATTGGGACTACTTTTGGTGTAGGAGGGATCTGTTCAAGGCGGTAATGTTTCATCTCAACAGAGCTGGGACTTATGTCCTTGTAGGAAGTTTAGCTGATAGTGGGGTGGGTTTAAACTATTTTGAAAAGAAGATTGGCATCAAGATGAAACACTAGAGAGGAGAAAAAAATGCACAGAGGACTAGGGGAGACAAATAGCACTAAAGTATATTTTAGAAATAGAAGGAATCAGACAGAGAGTAAATGCGAAGCACCCTAAGATGGCTCTGGAGTGCATGTACATAAATAGACACATGAGAAGTAATGGCCTGGATTTACGCTCCTTGCCCCGGGAACCCAACCCACGGGAGAAAAGGTCCAGGAGGTCAGATTTTTGTTCCGAGGGGGCAGGGGCAGGGGCAGTAAGCTTGGTTAGAAGTCGGGCCTGCTGCCCCGAAACAAGGGGTGGTGAAGGGCTGGGCAGAAGACTTGCCTCTGTACACGGGCACTTTGGTGAAGTTATTGAAAAAATGAAGAAAACAAAAAAACAGCCCTCCAGCCCTCACCCCCCGCACATACTCCCCATGCCCCATCGATGTCAACCTTTGCCACCTTATGCCCCCCACTTACCTATGGCTCCTCATATTCCCAATGCCACCCTCTGTCCCTCTACTCAGCCCCTATGGTCCCTCATAACCCAATTCCACCCTATGCCCCCTACCCACCCCACATATGACCCCTTGTACCCCAATGCCACCCTGTGCCCCTCTACACACCCCATGTGGCCCCTAATACCCCAAATACCAAGTTGTGCCCCCCACTCATCTCCATGGCCCTTTATAGCCCCATGCTAACTTCGTGCCAGCTCATGCCAAACCATACCCCACCCACCACCCTTTGCCCTTACCCTCTCACCTAGTATCCCCCATGGGCAAACCTCAGGAGTCTTACTGACACAAAATAAAGTTATGGGCAGAATTTTTCGCTCGGCATGCGGGTGCACGCCCAACACACTTGAGCGTAAAATAGCACGTGATGATGTTGGGCGAGTGTCCTGACGTCATCGTGCACTTGTGAGATATTTCAGTCGGTGGGCGCATGCGGGTGCCAGAGCTGTGCCCGACATTAATTAAAAGGCCAGTTAAGGCCATTAAAAAGTCAATTGATGCTGATTTTTCATTACCCGTGCGATTTCACGCTTGTTGCACGTGCAAAGGGGGCAGGCGGCCAGCCGACAATTTCAAATACCCCATCCATGGGCAGGATAAAAAGGGTCAGCAGAATTGTTAGTGTGAGTAGTGAGGAGTTTGGTAGATAGTTTGCTGCTGGTGACTTATTGGTATATGGCAGCTTCATCTCTGTTCAGGGTTTTATTGTTAGCATTTCCAGGCTTGATTTCAGGAGGACCCTGGACAATTCAGACCTTGTGGACCCTTCCTGGTATCAGGAAGCCTTCTGTTACCCTGGTAATGGGGATTGTGGTCTCAGCTGGTGGCACCTCCTTGGAGGAGGAAGAGAGGGGTAGAAGGGAGAGGAGACCAGGTGTTCCTATGCAGCTTCCGGGGCAGCAACCTGTGAGAAGAGAAGTGCAGACACAGGGGGTGCAGGGCCAGCTAGCTGTCCAAGGGGCCACAGAAGATGTCACTATCCTGCTGCCAGGGTTTACAGGCGGCGATGTAATATGTCCGAGGCACAATGCCGAAGGAGGCTCCACCTCTCAAGAGAGGCAGTGACCTCCATCTATCAGATGATTGGGCCTGAGATCACTTCCAACTGTGTGGGTGGAAACTCCATGCCAGTGGCCCTCAACTTCTATGCATCCAGCTCTTTCTAGGGATCATTGGGGGATCTGTGTGGTTTCCCTCAATCAGCTGTCTACAGTTGTATCAAGCTAGTGCCAGAAGCTCTGTTCAGGTGGGGACTGACCTTTATTCTTTATCGTACATACAAGGCCAGCCAGGCTGAGCGAGCCAGACGCTTTGCAGCATTGCTGGGTTCTCCCACGTCCAGGGTGAAATCAACTGCACACATGTGGCCATCAAGGCGCCACCGGGTCAGCTGGGTGCCTTGGTCAACAGGAAGGGCTTCCACTCCATGAACGTGCAGATAGTGTGTGAGCCCAGGATGCAGATTCTGTAAGTCTGTGCAGCATACCCTGGCAGCTCCCTGAGACACTCCCAGGTGCTGAGGCTCTTCAGTGCTCCAGCCTGACTGGATGGATGGCTGCTGGGTGACAAGGGCTATCCCTTGAAAAGGTGGATAATGACGCCTCTCCACCACCCAAGAACAGAGGCAGAGCAGCAGTATAACAGGAGCCATGCCTCCACAAGGGCTGTGATAGAGAGAAGATCTTCTGAAGATTTGCTTCTAATGCCTGGACCATTCAGGGTGAGCACTACAATACCCCCCAGAGCGGGTGTCACTGATGGTGGTCACATGCTGCACTCTCCACAATCTGGCACTGGCAAGGTGGGTCCCACTGGAGGAAGAGGATCTTGGTGCAGCTGCACAGACCACAGATGATGAATCCAGTAGTGAGTCCGAAGAGGAGCACGGTGAGGAGAACGCTGAGAGCGTGGAAGCAGACCTCTGTACCCTCCAGGGAGGCAGGGACGCCTTGATCCAATATTCCTTCAACTAGGTTGCCAAATAAGTGCCACCACCTCATGCCAGGGCTGCCACCTCCATCCTGGGTGTCTGAAATGACCCTTTCATTTGAACCCAAACTCCACTCAGTGCCTGTGCAATAAAGTTTTGAACCACCGACGTCCAGCATTACATGCTGGCGCACCCTTCACCACATTAAATAAAAAAGGTGAAGCATACTCAGGCTATTACGACAAAAGAAAACGTGGCCAGTCCCTCTTGTGCTCATGGTGCCTTAAACTTATGTTTGAGAGTGCTACATCTTGGTGCACCCCCTTTGCTGGCATCAGCATTGGAGACAGCCTGCTGACTCTGCTGTCCTGTTGGCCTTGATGACCTTGGTGATTGTCCTCTGGAGTCTGTGATGGCCCCACCTGGTAGGGAGCAGCCAGCTCCATGGCTGGCATCTCCCTAGTCACCGCAGCCTCATCAGATGCTACGGTCACTGGCAGAGGGGTGGAAGAGCTGTTGCCATCACCCAGAGCACCCTGATAAGAACCCGCAGAGATGATACACAGCTCGTGCGCCAACGTGAGATTGCTCTGGACCTCCCTGCTCACCATTGATGGATGGGCAGCTAGCTGGGATACTGAGTGCCTCATCCATCTCCCACACTGACACTGAACACCTGAGATCAGTGCCTGTGTGAGGATTTGCAGGTCTGAGCACAACCCCAGGAACCCCTGATTTTGTCCCTGGTGCTGCCTCTCCATGAGAGTCGCCACTCTGTCAATGGAGGAGGCAGTGCGCTCAGCCATGAGTGTCCACGTGGTACTCATGTTCTGGATGGACTCCTCCATAATGGAGACCATGGCACGCATACCCTCATGGATCTCCGCCAGATCCTCCTGCACATCTCACTGCACATCCAGCATCTGCCATCTAATGGATGACTCTGCCTTCAACTGAGCATCATCCTGGTCTCCAGCAGTCACCAACTGTCGGTGCCCTGGGCATTCTCTGCCTCCGCCTGCACCTCAAATGAGTGTTAAGTGCCTTCACTGCTGTGCACCGTCATTCCAGCTGAAGATCTAACGCCCACCGAAGTGCTGGTAACTGCACTGGTGCCTGATTCAGAGAGTGGGTGTGACGCAGGTGCATCTGGAGCCTGGTGGTCCTCTGGCGTCAGGGGTGGGTCTTCGGAGTCCTGCGATTGGGTGTGTAGTGGCAAACCTAAGGGAGAACAATGACATGTCATTAGTTTAAGTCATTAAGTCATCACACTGTAACTGTACATGCCGAGTGCCCTGGTGAGATTATAGAGATCTGCATCATGGTGTCATCATCTCTTAACGATCAATGGGGAATTCAGTTTTGAGGCTGCCATCAGTGATGAGACTACACAGGAATGTTTGCATCATCTGAAACTTGTACCTCTGTGTACTGCACTCTTACCTTTGTCTGATATCTCAGCCTCTCCATGGCCGGTTGGCTGAGGCGTGTGGCGCCTTTCTAGTTCCAAGGCATCCTGCTCGTATCTGCTTAGCATTAGGAGGTTAGTGGGGCCTCCGCCAGTCCACGATCTTTCAATGTTGTTATGGACCATCTTCTCCTGAGAGGACACAGGAAGCGTTGATTAATCCACTCTTCACCTGCAGCGCCATTGCAGCCTAGCCAACTCCACCTGAGGAGCACCTTGCAGGACACATCCAAGTTCTGGCCCTCGAGCTACAAGGCACTCAGTCTAAGCAGCCAGGACTCACCCCCTTGGCCAGCTCCAGCGTCATTGACAGTTGGCACACCCCTGAGCTCCACAGGGGGATGGCCAGCCCTTAATGCTTCAACACACTGATCCATGCCAACATGGTACTCACCCTTCCTGAGTGCAGCAGGTCGATAAACCTCTTGCAGCACTGGACCCAGGTGCGCTGCACAACATCATGGCTGCTGACCAGCACTGCCACCTTTTCCCAGTGTCTTTTTGTAAGGTGCGGCGGCCTCCTCCTTCAATCCCTGGGGACAAGTGGAAAACTGGGGGGCCGAGTGCTCACCCCACCTGCATTCCTGCCTGACGTCTGCAGCCGCTTTGGAATCCATAATTTCTAATCTTCTGCTGACAACACTGAAGATGTCTTCCTCACCGGCATTCTTCCAGGGTCTGACACTGCCAGTTTTAAACTGGCCACCGGGTTGCCATTGGACCCCATGGCCAACAGGCCTCTGCCTACCCCTTCTGACTATTGGGAGCTGCCGTTCTCGCTCGGCAGGCTTTAATTGGCCCGCCAGCGTGAAATTGCAGTTGGGGGCTGATCGCAGGCAGCAGCCCATTTCCTGGCCGCTGCGGGGCCCGCCGATCACGCCCGCATGCTGAGCGAAAATTTCTGCCCTATGTGTGTATTGATGATGTCACCATTTTAAAAAATCACTCATAATAAAAAATAAAATACTTTGAAATTCCTTCATCCAATCTCTTATGAAAACAAACATTTCTATTCAATACAAAAACAGAATTACCTGGAAAAACTCAGCAGGTCTGGCAGCATCGGCGGAGAAGAAATCAGTTAACGTTTCGAGCCTTCATGGCCCTTCGGCAGAACTGAAGCATAGTTAGAAGAAGGGAGAAATATAAATTGGTTTAAGGTGGTGGGGGGGGGGTGGGGAGAGAGACATTGAGGGTGTGGTGTGGTGATTTCTATTCAATAACCACTTGGAGCTGTAATTCAAACTGCTCACTTAACAGGCACCCCACTGTGATAATGTTAGGTTATAAAATCAGTCATGCAGCACAAATCTTAGGCTTATGTCAACAGAGTGAAATATCAAGCACTGATTTTTTTTATAACTCCACACTTTTTTCCAATATTTAAAGCCTAGCAGAGTTAAATCCCTTAATAGCGTTGACAACTATTTGACAGCTCTTTGACAGTTCCACTGAGTTTATGCACTTTTAACACACACTCATGTCTACTTTAACAATCCTAAAGGGGACCTTACCTATACAAAGGGTACCTGACCTCTCCCCAGTGTTGCCTTACCTCTCCTAAAGGTATCCCGAGACTATACCCCAAGGGGTACCTTACCTCTCCAAAAGGGTACCCTGGCTATCCAAACGAATATACAAGGATCAGACCTGCTCCTACCAGGTCTAATCTGCACACTTCGGGTTTCTGACAGTTACCTCATTGAAACCACATGATTGGAGTTAGCTGCTGATTTATATGGGCAGCTGCCTCCAGGAACCATACATGTGTGATTTATAACCTACCCCCTTTCACAACCCCAGCCCCTGTGAAATGACGGAGGCCAGATTTGGGGCGGGTCCTCTGGATTCAGGCCTCCGCGGCATTTTCGTGCAGATGGAGAGCCTCTCTGTCTGAGTGAAAATTCAGGCCAACGTTGCTGAACTGTAGGCACAAGTTGCCTCATGGGACTGTGATATAGTGGGAATAACAGACCTGGTTTAAAGAAGGGGAGGATTGGGAACTTGATACAAGGTATTTAAGAAAGGTAGGAAAGGAAAAAAATGGAGGTGGTGGTATTGGTTAAAGAAACTGTTATAGCACTGGAGAAGGGTAATTTAGTTTAGGGGTCAAAATTGTCATGTTTCTATAAGATAAAGGCACCAATCATTCAAAAGGGATTGCGTAAACATGTTTGGTTTCATTTATTTAAACTCGGCACATGAGAACATATGTATATATGTAGAAAGCTTGAAGACATCAGCAGCAGAGCTGTGTGTGCTGTGTTCTGCTCACATGCCAACATGAAACTGAGACTGGATCACATGACACACCTTTACTAGTGATGTAATGCTGCTATCCCTTAAAGGCATATTACAACAAAAAATAGAGTATATTTATCTATTATAATCTGTAGGAGCAATAGAGGAACTGTTGCGTTATTATACTATATATGGATACTATAGGCCACCAAATAGTGTGGAGGAGATAGAGGAGGCTTTGTAGGCAAGTTGCAGAAAACTGCAAGAACTGTGGAGTAGTGATAATAGGGGACTTCATTTATCCTGAAATAGACTTGGCTAGTAACTGTGTAAAGGGCAAAGAGGGGGTGGGATTTTTGAACTGTGCACAAGAGAACTTTCTTCAATGTGTTTCCAGCCCAAAATGGAAAGATGCAATGCTGAATTTAGTCCAGAGAATGAAGTGGGGCAAGTGGAACATGTTTCAGTGAGAGAGTATTTGGGGAACAGTGATCACAATATTACTAGGTTTAGAGAATAGCTATGGAAAACTACAAGGTACAGTTAAGTGTAAAACTGCTTAACTGGAAGAGGGTTAACTTTCAGTGAGCTGAGAAAGAACCTGGCTCAGATGGATTAGAATCACGAAGTTGTAGGCAAAATGATGTTTGAGTGTTGGGAGGTCTTGAAAAGGGAGATAGTTTGGGTACAGAGTAGACACATTCCTACCTGGGGGAAACAAAGTGCACCCAAAACTAGAGAGCTCCCTGGATGACAAAAGATGTAGGGATTAAAATAAGGCAGAAAAAGCAGGTTTATGACAAATATAAAGTTCGTAATATAGCAGAGAACCAAGCTGAATAAAGATAGTCCAGATGAAGTCTATTAAGGTAATGAGGTGCAAAAAGAGAGTGTGAGATTAGATTAGAGGTTAATTTAAAAAAAGAACCCAAAGGCTTTTTTATAAACAAAAGAAGGGTGGAGTTGTTCAGGTGTCAAAAAAGCGACCTTCTTGTGAAAGTAGAAGGTATGGCTGAAGTCCTAAATGAGTACTTGGCAGCATATCCCTCTCTAATGAAGACAATGTAGCAGTAAAGGAGGAGCTTGTACTGATATTGAATAGGGTAAACATCAACAGGAGGCATTTCAACGTTGGCAGTCTTCAAAGTAGAGAAATTATCTGATCTGGGTGGGATACATCCTCAGTTACTGAGGGAAGTAAGGGTGGAAATTGCAGAGGCTGCGGTCATAATCTGGATATGAAGGTAGATTGAGAGGACTGGAGTGTTTCAAATTTTGGACCCCGTTTAAAAATGGGAGTGAGATAAACCTGGAAATTATAGTACAGTCAGTCTAATGTGCTGAAAAATTTTAAGTATTAATCCAGAACAAAATTAATTGACATTTGGAAAAAGGGTGGGTTAACAAATAAAATTCAGCAGAGATTTGTTAAAGGCAATAAAAATAAAAACAAAAACTTGTTTCCACTGTGACCTCATTTTGATGCTTCAAAATTAGCATGATCCCATTTCCATCAAAAACAAAACAGCAGGATAGTAACATTCAATATTTAGTTAATAAAGTTTGCACATTAAAGATAAACATACAGAAATCTGTCTTTATAAACGATTTTGTGAAAATGTTATCTTATGTACTCACTGGGCTAAATGAGACACATGAATGTCGCAACACCATCTCTCAAAATCTGGCAGTGTGGTTAATACTGCACATCTAGGGTGGAATCTTATGCCCTCTCTGTGACGAATTTGGTCGCAGGACAGTATTTAATTGGGCAGGAGGGTGCCAGGTCAGATTTCCTCTCTACTATCTGTATTCAGCTTGGTTCTCTACTGTCTTATTAACTTTATATTTGTCATAAGCATCCTTTTTTTTCATCTTATTTTAATCACTACATCTTTTGCCACCTTCTCAACTCCACCCCAATTAAGGGTCTCATTCCGCTGCCTGTAGCAGTAGCGAGGGCTTGCCATGCTGGTAGCACAACAAGTAAACCCTGGCGTGTTTGCTTGTGGGTTCCCTCATTCAAAGGCACTTAACCCACTGAAAGCCACTCCCAGCCCTTGCTGCCAGCCACCCCCAACCCATGACCCCCTTTCTGTCATCACTCGCCTGTGCCTGGGCTCCTCAATTCGAGGCCTTGGGTGGGTGTAGCACCAGCAGCAGTCACTGCCACCCCAGTGGTGCTGCTGAGTACAGAAGAGCTGCTGGCCTTGAGCTACCCTCAGTGGACCTCAGTGTGAAGCAACAACACATCATGATCAGACCCCACAGTTTTGCAGATTGATGCACCCACTGCAATACTTCTCCTAGCTCTGTGTTCAGTTCTTTCGTTGCTAGTTATTCCCTGTGAATCATGCAGTGAGTCCAAACAGCAGACAGAGCAACTCTCTTCACCACGGCACGCAGACTGACCCGGGGCCTGCCATAGAACACCATCAGCACAAAATCCAACCATGCAATCCCAGGGAATATTTTTGTCCTCCATGTACCCTGTAACACATTGAATATTCATTGTGCTGTTTCATGATCAGGATGCAGGTGACAAAACAGAATGTCTTTAAGAATACTTTTCTCCCATAAGTATCGCACAAAAGCCTGCACCATGCCCCTCAGTGCTCACATCAGTTTGAAAAGCAGAAGCATGTGTGGATTTTAGGTGTTCCACTAACGTGGTTTCCTGATCAGCAGCAATTGCCTCAATTCTTCACTTAATGGTGTTGTTTGAGAGGGGCACAGCTGCAAGTCCATTTGCCTCTGCCTCCACAACTTTATTTTAACCATAACAAAAACAGAATTACCTGGAAAAACTCAGCAGGTCTGGCAGCATCGGCGGAGAAGAAAAGAGTTGACGTTTCGAGTCCTCATGACCCTTCAACAGAGCTGAGTAATATTAGGAGAGGGGTGAAAGACTCGAAACGTCAACTCTTTTCTTCACCGCCGATGCTGCCAGACCTGCTGAGTTTTTCCAGGTAATTCTGTTTTTGTTTTGGATTTCCAGCATCCGCAGTAGTTTTTTGTTTTTATTTTAACCATATTGATTGCAGCAGATAAAACCAAAATTTTGAAATCGTGTGAGGCTTTTTTGCTTGTGCAATCTGATAGCTCACCTCAAAAGGTGCTCTTTGAGTTTGTTCAGAAACGGTGGGGTTACAGCCCTCTTAAACTGAACTTGTTGCTGCAAAAGTTTCTCTTAGTGGCATTGGAAAAATGATTGTGGTTTCCTGACATGTTCCTTGTGAATGGTCTCTAACTGTCACTTAAGCTTATTTGGCTTTGTGCTTTGGCTAGACAGCACTTAGGGACAAATGACAATTTCTTCAGATTTAGCAAAAAATACTCATGAACCCATCCTCAAGGAAAGCCTTATCATATTTACAGAGACATTTCTTACCTCCTTGTTTCTCATTTACGATGGAGTCAGAAGGCTCACTGCTGGAGGTAGAAGTTCTGCATAAAAATTTGTCCATGGTGTTAGATGCAAGCTGCTGGTAATTATCAAAATGACTCAGTCTATACAGCTCCAGATTAGACTTAGTTTAGCAAGATAAGCACCTTGCCATTAGGAAGTTCTGGACCTTTCCACCCAGGAGCTCCTTCATGGCTCCTCCGCCTCACCCCAACTCTCCACTTGCAGCATGATTTCCCTCCCCCACTCACTGATCTTCCAATTGGGACTCCTGTTGATCTGTTGATCGATGTGTCCCTGTCATGTTTGGGGTCACTTGAAGATACTCTCCCCTCCCTTCCCCTTTCAGTGAACTTGGGCCAGAAAAATTAATCGGGCATGCTAATGGCAGACACTGATGCTGCCTGTATGGGACTCATTCACTCCCCTCCCCTCTCAGTGAACCGGGGCCAGAAAATAAATTTTGCATGCAGGCATATCGTGGAGCCTCAGAGCTGGTCCCAGGACTTTCCCTACAGTCTTTCAACAGTCGTCATTGCTGCCTTGGGCTCAAGAGCCCAGTGGCTTGTGGGGTGAGACCCACGGTTTGAGAACCCTGAGCTAGAAATACTCAGCAGGTCAGGAAGCATTTGTGGAGAGAAACAGAATTCATGTTTTATATTGAGTTAAGGATCATCTCAACCTGAAACATTAACTGTGTTTCTCTTCAAAGATGCTGCATGGCCTGCTTAGTACTCCCAGCATTTTTGTTTATATTTCAGATTTCCAGCATCCACAGTATTTTGCTTTTGTATTAGTGTTAAAGGCAAATCACGTTTGACTAACTTGGTTGAGTTCTTTGATGAAGTAAATGAGCAGGCTGATTAGGATAGTGCCATTTATGTTGGCTGGAATTTTCCACACCCGTTGGCATCGGGTATCATGGCGAGCACGAGTGGACAATATGGCCATAAGGCCAAAAATTGGTTTTATGCTGTCGTAAAACACTTTGCCCATCAATGGCGGGCCGCATTTCCCACCGCCGGACGTCAGGAACATCATTTTAATACATTTGCATCTAATTATAAGCCCAGCTCGCCAGAATCATCCCCCCACGCTGGATCATCCATGCATGTCGGTGTGATTGCACACTGACATGTTTCATAATTGTACATAAGCGACATGCACCTGGCGAGCTGACTTCGAGGTTTGTTTGCCTACCTTGCTTTGGGCAGCACTCATGGTCATTAGTGCCAGGCTTTGCAGACAGCACCACATCGCTTTTAGGTGGGCTCACAGGCATGCCTCTACCTGCCAAACCAGCCATAAGGCGGGGGTGGCATTTTAATGGCAGCAGGTCTAAGGCTTGCTTGGGGAAGGGGGAGAAGTAGCCTCAGACAAGAGAAAAGGCTGCAGGATGAGGGCTGTACTGGGGAAGGGGGGTAGCTCAGGGCATGTTGATCTGTGCAAGTGGCCTCAAGATGGTGAGGGCTGAGTAGGCAGTCTCCAGAGGAGATGAGGCCAGATGATGTTGGGAGGGTGTGTGTGAGAGATTGAGTGGTGATGTCCCTTGAACTGGTAGTGAGTGAGATGCCAGTGAATGTGTGATGGCCTTGAGTGTGTGAATTTAGAGTGATGAGATGGTTGCCTTACCCTGGCAGCACGAATGAAATCATTCATCCATTTTCTGCACTGGATGGATGACCTCTTCTGTGCATCATTGGCACTGACCACCTCTGCCACCACCTCCGAAGTTGGAGTGGTGAGACTGATGGGCCTCCTGCAGCCAAAGCGGGAGTGGAGGACCTCACGGTGTCCAGAAGGCACCCTAGGGATGCATCACTGAATCAAGGGGCTGCACTCTTCTTGGCTTTTGGGGCCATGCCTTCACCGGTGCCCTCCTGGGCTGCAGGCATTGAGAAGTGTGCGCGCAGCTGCAGTTTAAATATGGCACCCTGTATGAGGAAGCGATGTGGCGGGCAAATCAGAGGCCGCCCACCAGTGAGATGGCGTGTTTCCTGTGGCTGCATAATTAATGAAGTGGGAATAGCATGATATGGCGTGAAAAGCTGCCATTGCAGCCGGTGGGAAAATGTACATTTTCCCACCTGCCGCGGCATTTAGTGCAAATCTGGGATGATTACGCCCGTTGTGTTCATAGACTTTCAAAAAGTGTTTCATAAAGTACCATAAGATTGTGTGTAAGGTTGGAGACTGTACAGAGGAAATTTACTAAAATGGGACCGGGGTGAAATACAGCAGTTATGTGGAAGAACTGGAGAAGCTGGAGTTCTCCTCCTTAGAGCAGAGAAGATTAAGAGGAGATTTCATAGAGGTGTTCAAAATTATGAATTGTCTTGATAAAGTAAATGAGAAGAAACTGTTCCAGTGGCAGAAGGATCAAAACCATATTTAAGGCGATTGACAAAAGAACCAGAGCCAAAATGAGGAAACGTTATTTCACCAGCAAGGTTATTATGATTTACATAGGATTATTAGGATATATGGGACAGAAGCAGGCCATTCGGCCGAAATAATCTGTGCCAGTGTTTATGCTCAACTCGAGCTTTCTCTCATCTTTTCTCATCTAAATTTACCATCGTAACCATCTATTCCCTTCTTTCTCAAACTTGTCTGGCTTGCCCTTAAATGCATTTATACTATTTGCTTCAACGACTCTCTGTGGTAACAAGTTCCATAATATCACCACTCTTTGGGTAAAAAAGTTTCTTCTGAATCCCCTCTTTGATTTCTTGATGACTATCTTAATTTGATGGTCTCTAGTTACGCTGTGCCCCCACAAGAGGAAACATTCTCTCAGACATGTTTTCTCACCCAGCCTGTCAATCCTTTACTGATTGGAATACCCATGTATTTCAGGTATCTTTGTAACTATTCTCTGCATCCGCTCTAGTTCCTCTATATCCTTTTCATAACATTACGACCAGAACTGCACGCAGTACTAACCATCTAACCAAGTCTAACCAAGTCTCGATACAGGTTTAGCTGCTTTTCAATTCTATTAAGATTTGGAATGCACTGCCCGAAAGGGTAGTGAAAACAGATTCAATAATGACTTTCATTAAGACTTTCAAAGGGGAATTAGATAATAATTGAAGAAAAAAATACAGGGCTATGCAGAAAGAGCAGGGGAGTGAGACAAATTGTACAACTCTACCAGAGACCCTACACAGACATGATGGGACAAATGGCCTCCTTCTGTTCGGTACGATTCTATGATTCCCAAGATAATTGTGTTTTTGAAACTTAACAAAAGTACATTTCTGAACATTTTATATTTTCACTATATGTGGCTGATAGAATTTTTGCTTTTAAATTTCGTGCGTCTGACGATATATTAAAGGCATTGCCTGTTGCATACAATTCCTATCTACCACGTTACTTTTTGTTCTCACTTCCTGCCATCTTACCTTTTTTATGTCAACATTAGAACATGTTCCACATCAGCCTTGTCATGTTGTACTTACATTCCTCTGACCATCCAATGGTACTGTTGCAAACTGAAAATCTACTCTGCAAAGAATTGCAAATTTCACAAATCTATAATCTGCCAGGTAAGGTTAGGCTCCAAATTCATTTTAAAAACCCACATACACCCGATTAAAAACTGCAAACCAGTTTTAAAACTTAAAGTAAAAGCTATTTGTGTAAAATTTGACTATAATCTAGAGTCACTAATCTGTTCCCTGCTCTTTTTTAAGGCCTCAGTTCCAACTGAAACTGACCTAGTTGTAACTTTGCCTGTTAGCTGCCTGCTCTTGCCAGGTCCTCTGGCCTGTTACACTTTTCTCCCTTGTCCTTCTTCCTCAGTTAGCCTCCCATTCCACTCTTTGCCCTTCTCTGAATTACCTGCATATGTTTCTGTTATCATAGTCTTATTGCAGCATTCCAGTCTGCTCCCTCATCTTCACCAGCTTCACCTTAGCTCTGAGTTAATTGACCAGTTTCTCGCTCCATTCTCCTCCTTCCCTGATCTTCTCTATTCTCAATTTTAGGCGTTCGGCCTCCTGTTCCTGAAGGCTTATGCTTAGGTCCCACTCCATTTTCCCTCTGTATCTCCACCTACAAGCCTTCACCATGATCACAATTGCAAGATAAGTATATTATAGACCCCTCTTTCAGCCTAGCAGCATTGCGGATCAATGTTTGTTTTACAAAGTTTATTACTTTTACTTTGATTAAAGTTATTACAACCGTCCCCAATCTGGTTCGCGTTAGAGAAACAATAAAGGTATCATTACACTACTGGCTGTATTCTATAGGACACCAATAAGTGGGAAAGATATAGAGAAGCAAATTTGCAGGGAAATCACAAAGAGGTGCAAGAACTATAGAATAATGATAATGGGGGACTTGAATTACCCTAATTTAGACTGGGACAGTCTCAGGGCAGATGGGGGAGAATTTATGAATTGTGTTCAGGAGAATTTTCTTGATCAGTATGTTTCAAGGCCAATGAGGATGGAAACATTGCTGGATCTGATTCTCGGGAATGAGGCGGGTGAAGTAGATCAAGCGTCAGTAGGGTTTATTGACAGAATGGTATCATCTTATCATAAAGTTTAGGTTAGCTCGAAAAGGTAAAGGAGCAGTCTAGAGCAGAGGTTCTGAAACTGTGAGTTGCAATCGCCAGTGGGGGTCTTGGGATGAGCAATTGGGGTTACGAACTCCGAGGCAGCAATGGTGGCTGTGAAGTGGAGACTCCGAATTGACAGTCCTGGAATTGGCTACAAGGCCTCTTTAAATGTGCGCGACTTCTTTTTGCTTGTGGATGTGGCATAATCCAATGTATTTTTGAGGCCTGATCACTGACACCAACCCAGCCTGCAAAATGTTAGGTTTCTGAGTTGTTTTTTGTGACTGTACGAACCCCCACCCTGTTTGAACCCCCACCCTGTTGAACAACTTTCACCCTGCCCTCTTCCAATTTTCTCTGGGGTCGCTCCAAATGTGATGTCTTAAAATTTGGCCAAAGCAGAAAAGAGTTTGAGAAGCACTAAGCTAGAGTAAAAATTCTTAACTGAAGGAAAGCCAATTTCAGTGGAGTGAGGACAGATCTGTCCTGGGTAAATTGGAATCAAAGATTGGCAGGCAGAATTGTAATGGAACAATAGGCTGCCTTTTAGAAGGAGTTGGTACAGTCAAGGTACATTCCTATGAGGGAGAAGCATAGGGCAACTAAAACCACAGCTCCCTGGATGATAAAAAAATATAGAGAATAAGCTGAAGCAGAACATGACAGATGCCACGTTGATAATATAGGTGGGAACCAGGCTGAAGATAGAAAGATAAGAGGGGAAATGAAAAAGGAAATAAAGGAGGAAAAGAGGGAATATGAGGTGAGAATTGCAGCCTACATAAAAGGGAAACCAAAGTCTTCGATAGGCATATAAATAAATATGACTCATCTTAAAAGAGAAGGTAGTTGAGATAATGGATGAGCTAAAAAGTGATAAAGAGTAAGGCTGGCTGTATTTAAAGTAGATAAGTCACCAGGACCCATTGGGATGCATCAATGATGCTGAGGGCAGGAAAAGTGGGATTTACGGAGGTACCGGCAATAATCATCCAATCCTCCTTAGACACATGGGTGGCGCCCTTGTGTTACACTCTTGTTCAAAAAAGGGCGCAAGGATAAACCCAGCAACTACAGGCCAATCAGTTTTCTCTTGATGGTGGGAAAATCTTCAGGAAAGATAACCCAGGAGAAAATTAACAGTCACTTGGACTAGGGTGGATTAATTAAGGAACTGCAGCATGGATTTGTTGATATCAAATCATGTTTAGCTAACTTGATTGAATAGAAACATAGAAAATAGGAGCAGGAGTAGGTCATTCAGCCCTCTGAGCCTGTTCCTCCATTCAATATGATCTTGGCTGATCCTCTTTCTTAACGCCATACTCCTGCTCTCTCCCCATACCCCTTGATGCCTTTAGAGTCCAGAAGTCTATCTATTTCCTTCTTAAATATATTCAGTGACTTGGCCTCCACGGCCTTCTGTGGTAGAGAATTCCATAGGTTCACCAGCCTCTGAGTGAAGAAGTTTCTCCTCATCTCAGTCCTAAATGACCTACTCCGTGTCCTGAGACTGTGACCTCTTGTTCTAGACCCCCCCAGCAAGAAGAAACATCCAGGCTGTCCATCCATGTCAGAATTTTATACGTTACAATGAGATCCCCTGTCATTCTTCTAAACTCCAGTGAATACAGGCCTTGTCAGCCCAACCTCTCCTCATATGACAATCCTGCCATCCCAGGAATCAGCCTGGTAAACCTTTGCTGCACTCTCTCTATGGCAAGTATATCCTTCCTTAGGTAAGGAGATCAAAACTGCACGCAATACTCAAGGTGTGGTCTTACCAAAGCCCTGTACAGCTGCAGTAAGACATCCTTACTCCTGTACTCAAGTCCTTGGGCAATGAAGGTCAACGTACCATTTGTCTTCTTAACTGCTGCACCTGCATGCTTGCTTCCAGTGATTAGTGTACAAGGACACCTTGGTCTGTTTGTACATCAACATTTCCTAATCTATCACCATTTAAATAATACTCTGCCATTCTGTTTTTCCTACTGAAGTAGATATCTTCACACATATCCACGTTATACTGCATCTGCCATGTATTTGCCCACTCACTCAACCTGCCTAAATTACCTTGAAGCCACTTAACACCCTCTTCATTGCTCACATTCCCACCAAGCTTTGTGTCATTAGCAAACTTGGGAATATTACATTTGGTTCCCTCATCCAAATCATTAATAAATATTGTAAATAGCTGGGGCCCAAACACTGATCCTTGCGGTACCCCACTAGTCACAGCCTGCCGCTCCGTTTATACCTACTTTTTGTTTTCTGTCTGCTAACCAATTCTCAATCCATGCCAATATATTACCCCCAATCCCATGTGCTTTAATTTTGCACACTAACCTCATAGGTGGGACTTCGTCAAAAGCTTTCTGAAAATCCAGATACCTACTGGTTCACCCATATCGATTCTGCTAGCTATGTCCTCAAAAACTCCAGGAGGCTTGTCAAACATGATTTCCCTTTCATAAATCCGTGTTAACATTATCTAATCCCGTTGATATTTTCTAAGTATCCTGTTATCACAAGTGTTAACTATAGTATTTTCCCTATTACTGATGTTAGGCTAACTGGCCTGTAATTCCCCGTTTTCTCCTTCCCTCCTTTTTTAAATAGTGGGGTAACATTTGCCACCCTTCAATCTGCCAGGACTGTTCCAGAATCTACAGAATTTTGGAAGATGACAACCAACGCATCCACTATTTGCATGGCTGCCTCCTTTAGTACCCTGGGATGTAGATTATCAGGCCCTGGGGATTTATCGGCTTTCAGTCCCATTAATTTCTCCAGCACTATTTTTTATCTAATACTGATTTCCTTCAATTCCACCTTCTCACTAGATCCTTGGTTCCCTAGCATTTCTGGGAAGTTATTTGTGTCTTTCTCTGTGAAGACAGAACTAAAGTAGTTGTTTAATTGCTCTGCCAGTTCCTTGTTCTCTCATAAATTCTCCTGTTTCAGACTGTAAGGGACCTATATTTGTCTTCACTAATCTTTTTCTTTTTTCATACTTATAGAAGCTTTTACAGTTTGCTTTTATGTTACATGCAAGTTTACTCTCATACTCTATTTTTCCCCTCTTAATCAATCATTTGGTCCTCCGTTGCTGAATTCTAAACTGCTCCCAGTCCTGAGGTTTGCTGCTTTTCCTAGCAACTTTATATGACTCCTCTTTGGATCTGATACTATCCTTAATTTCTTTTGTTAGCCAAGATTGGGCCACTTTTCCTGCTGTGTTTTTGCATGAAAAAGGAATGTATAACTGTTGCAATGCATACATTCATTCCTTAAATATTAGCCATTGCCGATCCACCGTCATGCCTTTTAATGAAGTTCCCCAATCTATCTTAGCCAACTCACACCTCATATCTTCGGAGTTTCCTTTGTTTAGATTTAGGATCCTAGATTCAAATCGGACTACTTCACTTTCCATCCTAATGAAGAATCCTACCATGTTATGGTCACTGTTCCCTAAAGGACTCCGCAAACAAGATTACTAATTAACCCCTTCTCAGTGCACAGTACCAAATCTAGGATGGCCAGTTCCCTAGTCGGCTCCTTGACACCCTGGTCCAAAAAAAAACATCTTGTACACACTCCAGGAATTCATCCGCCACAGTATTATTGCTAATTTGGTTTGCCCAGTCTTTATGCAGATTAAAGTCACCCATGATCACTGCAGCAGTCTTGTTACATGCATCTCTAATTTCCTGTTTAATGCCGTCCATTACCTTATCACTACTGTTTGGAGGGCTATAGACAACACCCACTAATGGTTCTGCCCCTGTTTGCTTCTTAGGTCCACCCAGACTAATTCTACATCTAGATTTTCTGAGCCAATATCCTCTCTCACTTTTGCACTGATCTTATCCTTAACTAACAATGCCACACCACTTCCTTTTGCTTTTTGCCTATCCATCCTAAATATCGAGTACCCTTGGATATTCAGCTCCCAGCCTTGGTCATCCTACAGCCATGTCTCCATAATCACAATCAGTTTTAGATCTGTTTGCACTGTTAATTCATCTACCTTATTGCCAATGCTCTGTGCATTCAGATACAGTGCCTTTCGACTTGTCTTTTTAACATTTTTACACATTTTTTGCACAACGGCCCTATTTCCTGCTAGCCCTTGTTTCCTCTGCTTTTCACTTTTGCTTTTTACTTTTCTTTCATTCCTATCGTTGTTTCCCTCTCTTGTGTCTCCCAGCTCAGATTCCCACTCCCCTGCCACTCCGGTTTAAACCCTCCCCATAGTATGAGTAAATACCCCAGACATTACTACCTTTGAGGCCCTGCTTTTTAATTTATTTCCTTGCTCCCTATATTCTGGTTGCAGGACCTCTTTTTTTTTACCTATGTCTTTGGTACCGATATGGAATACGATCTCTGCCTGTTCACCCTCCCCTTCAGAATATCCTGCAGCTGCTCAGTGACATCCTTCAGCCTGGCACCCGGGAGGCAACATACATCCTGGTGTCATGTCTGCGGCCACAGAAACATCTGTCTGTTCCCCTTACAATAGAATCCCCGATCACGATTGCCCTCCCACTCTTCTTTCTCCGACCCGTGTAGCTGAGCCACTTGTGGTGCTACAGACTTTGCTCTTGCTGCATTCCCCTGAGAAACCATGTCCCTAGCTGTATCCAAAACGGAAAATCTGTTAGAAAGGGAGATGAACCCAGGGCACTACCTGCCTAGTGCTTTTACTTTGTCTGTGGTCAGCCATTCCCTTTCTACCTTTGCAGTTCACCTGCGGTGTGACCACCTCACTGTGCATGCTATCCATGAGGATCTCATCCTTGCAGATGCTCTACAGTGACTCCAGTCACAGCTTCAGCTCCGAAACGTGGATTTTGAGTATCTGCAGCTGGAAACACTTCTTGCACACGTGGTCACCTGGACACTGGAAGTGTCCCTGATTTCCCACATTGTACAGGAGGGGCATTCCACTTGGCCGAGCTGCCCTGTCATGACTTACCCTTAAATCACTCCCTTTATTTTTACTTCCTCTAGCTTAGAGAATATTAAAGACAGAAGAAATACTCACCAGGCCCAACTTACGAAGGTCGCTGCTCTTCTTACCGAGAAAAGGTAGAAAATGAAAGGATCCCTCCTTCCCTCTTCACCAAACTCCCTCTCTCACCAAACTCCAACTGAAGCACTCTAATGCAGCCCAAAGCTGCACTCCAGGTAACAGTGAGGGTTGGAGGTGTGCATGGAATTCCAAAAGATGTTTGATAGAGTGTCACATAATAGGCTTGCCAGCGAAGTTGAAGCTCAGTTGGCTGAGTGACAGGAAACAGAATAATCATGAATGGTTGATTTTTGAACTGGAGGAAGGTATATAGTAGGGTTCCCAGGGGTCAGTACCAGAACCACTGCTTTTCTTGATCTATATTAATGAGCTCGGCTTGGGTGCACAGGGCTCAATTTCAAAATTTGAGAATGACACAGAGCTTGGATGTATGGTGAACTGTGAGGAGGATAGTGATAGACAGGCTGGTGGAATGGGTGGATATTTGGTAGATGAAATTTAATGCAGAGGTGTGAAGTGATACATTTTGGTAGGAAAAATGAGGACAGCAATATGAAATACAGGATACAATTCTAAAGGGCTTGCAGGAACAGAGAGACTTTGGGGGTATATGTGCACAAATCATTGAAGGTAGCAGAGCATGTTGAGAAAGTTATTAAAAAGTTAAAGGGATCCTGCCTTTTATAAATAGTGTTATGATCTCAGTCCAGATCTAGCTTTTTTAAAGAATCCAAAAACCCAGGAATTTACTAAAAGAACAAAGTCAGAAGGTTCACATTTTAAACAAAATAATTTTACGACACAAAAATCAAAGAACATTAACTATAATAATTACACTCTATTTTAAATAGTCAGTTACATTAAAGAGAATAAAAATACAATGAACACAATTACTTATGCTCAAAATAGAACGTTGTAACTCCACTTTCCTTGTACACCCATTCGACTTACACCCCAGAACCCTCAAGTCAGATATTTACTAAAACTCGGAAGATTAACTGCTTGATCTAAGTATTGTGTCAATAATTTGTGAGTGGCCTGCCATTTTTTGGGCCTTCCATATACTTCTGGCAAGGTGGTTGCTTCAAATCTCCTCTAACCATCCTAAGGTTACAAACTCCCCGTTCAACATGGGCATCCCTGGTGTCTTAAATGTAGCCACCTCAGGTCAGAACTCTTCAGGTTCTAAACTTCTTTACCTTTGGAGTTTTGTATATAAAGCTGTCTTTCCTCAGCTTGTCTATAACAGAAATTAAACTCGCTGTTGGTTAGTCCTTCAGTTTACATGTGTTTTAACTCTTTCAGCCAATTGCGGAATCACATCTAACGTTTGACATTGTGTTCTAAGTTTTGCAAGCACGGGTTGTTGGGTATGGTCGATAATCTTATTACTTTTTACATTACAACTAACTTTTCTTAAAGCTATCATAATGCTCTTCTGAAAACTACATACATGCAGTTCCTGCATATCAAAGTAACCACTTTATTAATTTACTCAATGACTCATTAACAGTTATCCCACCATCCCCCTCACAACTTGTGCTTTGTGCCCACCACTAATTAATACTGAATTGGTACCTGGTCTAGAGGAAAGCAATGGCACAGTGGATGAGCTGTACATGGGGGTCTGAAGGAGAGGAAAAAGTAAGGTGAGGGCCCTGGTTCTTGTGGCATCTACTCATCCTAATGATGCAGAGATTCTCCTCAAAGAAAATAATAGGAGAGGCTGACATGCTGATCTAAACAGAAAAAAATGCCAAAAGCAGATTCCAGCCATTTGGTTTAAACCAGACAATTATTTATGTTATGAAATTGCAATTGAATGACAAGAACTGGTGACACATGATATGTTAAAAAAAGTGTTGCTGACCAAACTGCAGCTGCCATGTCACTTCCTGCTCCTCTATCTCCCGCAGGTTTCCCAGCCCAGCAGCCCCAGGGCTCCCACAAAAGGCCAGAGCACTTACAGGCAATATTTCAGCACTAAAAGCAAGGGAAGTTAAATTTAGCAACAATAATCTGCAAATAGTAGCAAATGCCATTTCTGTCATTCTTTATGTGTTCCACATTGAGCCTTTTGCACAACCTAGCAGAATAAGCATAGTTCAAAGTAGTATATTGTGATACAAAGCTATAGGACGAACTTTAGGTTTTGGCATATTTGTAGCTTTTCAGCTTGAGTTGTGATATGCATTGACTTTCCATTGGAGTTTGTTGCTGTACTAAAATTTTCATTGCAAGCTTTTGTGACATGTGTCAGAGCCAAAGGAGCTATCTATTTTTTTCATTTTTTCTCCTCCTTTATTTCTACATCTAAACGTATTCAAAACAACTGTCTGGAGCATTCACAGCCTCTTTTCCACATGCTACTTCTGCATATATGATTTCAAAGGAAAGTACAACACTACCACTATTATGGGAAACAACTACTTTAAGATGAGTGTGTTTTGTGGAAGCACAAAGATACACTGAAGTAATAACATTCTTTGTGGATGGTCAAGCTCTGAAATTGTTCTCTTCCTGTTCAACCACAGTTGTTGCAAGTGAGCAGGTTTTTGTCAATTTATTGGATGCACTGCACCCATATGGAGAGAATAATAACCTTGATCTATGTTTTTTGTGCCAAATTTATGTTCACCACAACATAATTTGCACCAAAGTCCTAATTAGAACTCCTCTTTGATTTGGCTCCTGTGTTTCTAGCAAGACTATGCCTTAGTGGCTCAGAATTTGAGAAGCTGTTCGAATATCTCTAAATGGCACGGTGGCCCATAAACCAGGAATTATCATGACATCACTGTCTCGTAATGTGCAATATTAAACTTACCTACCCATCTATTTATCAGTGATTTATCCTTCTTGTTCGTTAGATTAGTAGACCTGTTGGGAAAATTGTGAGTTCATCACTATTCATCGCAATCTCTCTCGAAATAACTTTTAAAACTGCATACATAAAAGCGCTCTGTTGTCTTGAACAATCCTCCGCCCCCAAACGTGCTTACATGATCAGTTTTGACATATTTCCTATAACAAAACAATAACTATAACTGCTAAGCAGGTTTTCTTATGCTGCATCTATGCTGTGAGTGAATGAGAGCTGCTTATCAACTGCCAAGTGATGCATATATTGAACATTGACCACATCACTGGGCATTAAGAGAAAAGCAGGCCTACAGCATTATGTAGAGCTCTGTAATAATCCATCAAGTGTCCTAGCAATGAAGTCCGAGGTTGAAGTATTTTGTGCATCTACTCAATAGGAAGCCCTCAATTTGATGCACATCACTCAAGCAGAAAAACAACGTGGCAAGCAACCATTAATCATTAGACAGGCCTCTACGCCCTTGTAGTTATTCTTACTAATTGCACTGTTATTCAGCATTTTTGTATGGGATTGAAACACGCAATAATTAAGTCCATTGTGTAAAAAACCTGCAACCAAATGATCAGTTCCCGTGCAATGCCATTGAATTTCTTGTTCACATATATCAATCTGGCACCTCTTTGGATGCAAATATTTTTACAAGCTGTTAAATGAAGATATTACAGCTGAAGTAGTCAAATAATTAAAGATCAAAATATAGTGATATATTTTGTGAGCCGTGATACTGCCTTCCCCGGCTGGGAATGTTGAAAACAGGGAAGCAACAGTTACATTTTGTTAATTCTTTTGAATTTCTCAGTGCATAAATTTTTTATCTTATTTATTACATATTTGCTGGATATTTGGAAGAAAACATGAGAAAATTCTAAGATTCCATAGAAGTGTTAAGAGCTGCTGTGCATTTTGAAGTCCCAGCACTCATGGTTATGTTTGAAAATTGAATTGATGCAGGAATACTATTGCAACTTTTGTGGTGTAACTAGTGCTTTCTATCCTGATTTATTTTGTTGGAAATCAATAGAAGTTAATATATTTTCTGCATAAACAATGCATACGATCTTTGCTTTTATTTAGAGGAAAACCATTATAATTCTGACTGGCTTGAATAAAATTGAATACTTGGTGAGCAAAATGTGGATTACATATCAAGTGGTATTTTTAGGTTTGCTCAATATTTGCCAGAACTCTTAAGATGTGCTTATGCATTAAGAGGACAGTTTTCTTGAGTTTTGAACCTGCGAAGTAGACATTTTACCAGGCAAAGAACAGGAAAAATGTGCAGATACTCTTCATGCCGAAGACCAGACTTGGCTTATATTAGCCCAGGAGTGCTGAGGCTTCCCTTGAGGCAGGAGCAGGGCCTGTACCTATTGCAGGTGCAGACCCAGAATATGAATGCAAAAGATGCTGGAGTGAATGTTTGCAGTGTAGGGATGCCCTAATGATTGGGACATCCAGCATCATGCCACCACCAAAGACATCTTCCCCTCACTCCCCGCTATCAGCATTCTATAGGGACTGTTCCCTCTGTGACACCCCGGTCCACTCCTCCATCACCTCCAACTCCTCATCCCTTCCCATGGCACCTTCTCATGCAATTGCAGAAGGTGCAACACCTCCCCCTTTCCTCCCTCCACACCGTCCAAGGCCCCAAACAGTCCTTTCAGGTGAAGCAGCGCTTCACTTGCACCTCCTTCAATTTGGTCTGCTGTATTCGCTGCTCCCAATGCGGTCTTCCTCTATGCTGGGGAGACTTAATGCAGACTGGGTGGCTGCTTTGCAAAGCACCTTCGGTCAATCGGCAAGCATGATCCAGACCTTCCTGCCATTTGCCATTTCAACACACCATCCTGCTCTCATGCCCACATGTTTGTCCTTGGCCTGCTGCAATGTTCCAGTGAAGTCCAAAGCAAACTGGAGGGACAGCACCTCATCTTCCAATTAGGCACCTTACAGCCTTCCGGACTTAACTTTGAGTTCAACAACTTCAGACCATGAACTCTCTCCTCCATCTTTACGCCTTTTTAAATCCTTTTTATAATTTTTAATTTTTAAAATGTACTTGTTCTGCTATTAAAACATTGCTATCTTACCTTTGTGCCACTATCAGCACCTTCTTTAGTCTTTAACACGACCATTAACACTCCCTTTGTCTTGTGTCCGTGGCATCTTTGTCAATCTCTCCTGAGCTCCCACCTATCCCTGACCTTTTATTTTGCTCCACCTCCTCTTAAACGGTATAAAATCCATCATATTTCTACTTCTCTTTAGCTCTGTAGAAGATTCATACAGACTTGAAACATTAACTCTGTTTCTCCCTCCACTGCCAGACCTGCTGAGTTTTTTCAGCATTTTCTGTTTTTATTTCAACTGGTACACACGAGTGTTTATATTCCACATGAAATGTAGAAAAGAAAGAGTCTGGCCACCCACCTCAGCTTTGTTTACATTGGTTTGGCCATAAAATATGACTCCGTACTGCCCATTGTTTTGGCACTATGGGTGCTGCTTTGGTGAGGTGTTAGCATAGGCATTAAGAATGTGCACCAGAAGTAAGCAGAGTAGGCAATCATGACATCAGATAGCATGTAACACTGATTGATATCAACAGTGTCACTCTAGCTAATAACCTCTCTTAAATACTCAGAGCTGAACATGCATTCTGCCTCTGGATTTTTATTAAATTCCTGGTGGGATTTGAACCCCAGTCCCCAGAGTATTACCAGTCCAGTGACAATACCACTATGCCACCACCTCCTCAGCATTCTGCCTCTGGAAGGACCCCTAACCAGTGCTATTTAAAGGAATCATCAACTAATTTCAGGTTAATTGCTGATTGATTTCAATGAGTTCTGTGAGTTTGTGGAAGTGAATTTTCTACTGTGTTTAAAGTTTGGGAAGTCAACAGGGAGTGGTGCTAAAAAAGAGAGAAAGCCTTGACTGTGACTTCAGAAGTTCTGGTCAGACCACTTGCTCCCAGCCATGAAAGTTGTAGGTATAACCCTGCTTGACCTGCATGAAGAAAGGGAATCTGAGCAGAGGCAGCACAGAAAAGAACAAATTTTCACAGAGAGTGAGTCGGGGGAGAGGGGCACTCAGCAGGAGGTATCTGTAGTGTAAAGGGTTAACATCAGAAGCATACATGATCCTTATGTATTAATGATGTCAGATCACATGACTGAGAAGTAAGAGAGATCTGGAAGGAGGAGAAGCTCCACTCTCGTGTAGAGGTCCAAATGTGAAAATGTATTATTTATTCATGGGATGTCGCTGGCTGGGCCAGCATTTATTGCCCATCCCTAGTTGCCCTTGAGAAGGTGGTGGTGAGCTGTCTTCTTGAACCGCTTGAACCCATGTGGTTTAGGTACACCCACAGTGCTGTAAGGGAGGGGGTTCCATGATTTTGACCCAGCGACAGTGAAGGAACGGTGATATATTTCCAAGTTAGAATGGTGAGTGGCTTGGAGGGTAACTTCCAGGTAGTGGTGTTCCCATGTATCTGCTGCCCTTGTCCTTCTAGACGGTAGCGGTCGTGGGTTTGGAAGGTGCTGTCTAAGGAGACTTGGAGACTCCCTGCAGTGCATTTTGTAGATGGTACACACTGCTGCCACTGTGCATCAGTGGTGGAGGGAGTGAATGTTTGCGGATAGGGTGCCAATTAAGTGGGCTGCTTTGTTCTGGATGGTGTCAAACATTTTCGGTGTTGTGGGAGCTGTGCTCATCCAGGCAAGGGGACAGTATCCCATCACAGTCCTGACTCATGCCCCATAGATGGTGGACAGGCTTTGGGGTGTTGGAATTTGAGATACTTGCCACAGGATTCCTAGGCTCTAACCTGCTTTTGTAGCCACAGTATTTATATGGCTAGTCCAGTTTCTGGTCAATGGTAACCCCCAGGATGTTGATAGTGGGGGATTCAGCGATTGTAATGCTATTGAATGTCAAGGAGTGATGGTTAGATTCTGCCTTGTAGATGGTCATTGCCTGGCATGGTGTGGCGCGAATGTTACTTGCCACTTGCCAGCCCAAGCTTGGATATTGTCCAAGCCTTGCTGCATTTGGACATGAATTGCATCAGTATCTGAGGAGTCACGAATGGCAGCAGCGAATATCCCCACTTCTGATCTTATGATGGAAGGAAGGTCATTGACGAAGCAGCTGAAGATGGTTGGCCTGGGATACTAATCCTTGTTGTAAATAAAGAGTAATGGTTTCGAGAAACTATAGACTTAGGTAACATACTTGGGAGAATAAACAATACCCAAATCCCCTGTCTAGACCCTGACCACAGAACAAAACATGGTGAGAGCGAGTAAGAGATCCAGCAGACCTTAAAAAGAAGATACAGGGCCGGCGAGAAAAGAGATCCTCAAAGGAAGGACAAAAAAAAATTTAAGACTCACCGAGATGTTGGAATATTGCAGGAGCAACAGATACAAGCTGAGACACAGACCCGGAGAACAGACATAAGTGAGCACAGGCCCAAAGCACAAGCATCCTCACAGAAGCTGGAACAGTTTCAGGGCTCAGCAAAAGCTTAGAATCTACACTACCACTCCCAGAACCATTTCAGAGTGCAGAAGGCTTGCAACAGTCCCAGAACAGGGACAACTGGAAAAAAAAGTTCACAAGGTACAGAACTGCTTCATGATTACATAAAAACGGGGCCAAATGCCCAAGGAGTGGCATTCATAGTCCGATTGCCACTCCACTCCTTTTTACTTACCTTAGTTGGGAGCTGCACATTTCTCACCCAACGTTCCAACTGGTGAGGCCTGATGAGAAACCTACTGTGCAGCGGGTTCCTGGGCCTTCAGTACAGTACAGCAGCTTCGGTGGAAGTGAAGCCACGCCCCTTTTTTACAGCACTAGCTGCTGTAAAGCAGGTAAGTTTAAAGGTCCCAGCCAGTTTGAGGAGTCAGGGCGAAGGTATAATGTAAGTGGATAGGATGGGGGCGGGGGATGGTGATCGTAGGCAGAGTGCAACAACTGTGGAAAAATAGACCATTTCAAAACTGTTTGTCGCTTGAAAATGCTAACAGCCTATAAAAAGAGGGAGAAAAATTTAAATCAGAGCCACATACAAGAAGTGGAAGAACCACAAGCAAAGGAATTAACCTTCCTGGGGAAGTAACTGATACTGGAAACAAGTATTGGAGTATTAAACTTGAAATGGATGGACACTAGACACAGGAGCAGGGGCTTCTATTTTGTAAATGAAGTCAAATGGCTCATACAGATTACATTGTAATCCTTATCTATTAAATTATAAGGTCCTGGTGGGACAACTTTAAAAGTGAAAGGCCAACTCATGGCAAAGCTGAAATATAAAGACCATGAAACCCTTGAGCCTCTCTCTCTCATTCAAAATCAAGAGTGCTTTCTACTCAGCAGAAAGGCATGCCTTAAATTCAAGCTAATCTATAAAGTGGATGATGTTGCTGATGCGAACTATAGCAGTACATTTCAAAATGAATTTCCAAAATCGTTCATGGGTCTAGGGAAGCTAAAGACTGAGGAAAGTCCCTCACCCACTCTTGAACAAAGTTAAGGGTGAAATTGAAAAGATGCAGCAGCAAGGGGTTATCTTACCGGCCACCATGCCAACAAAATGGTGTTCAGGAATGGTTACGGTTCCAAAGCCAAACGGCTGTATAAGCATCTCCATACATTTAACTCATCTAAACAAATCAGTGGAACATGAGATCCACCTGATGGCCTCAGTAGATGAGAGCCTTGCCAAACTAGCCAGAGTACTTTATTTACCAAATTGAATGTGAACAGTGGATTTTTGCAGTGACCTCTGGGCAAAGAATCCAGATTATTGACCACATTTATAACACCATTAAGTTGTTATTGTTTCAGTAGAATGCCTTTTGGATTGCGTCTGCTCTAGAAATTTTCTAGAGAACAATGTCTCACATTCTAAAAGGGATGGAAGGAATAATATGCCATTTGGACAACATTCTTACATATGGCTCCATGAGAGAATTGCAGAGTCAGAGCAGTCCTGAGAGTCCTACATTGAATGAAAAATATGAGATTGCCAAACCATTGATCAAGTTTCTGGGTCACATAGTAGAAGCCGCAGGAATCACAGTTGATCCACAGAAATCAAAAGTAATCAAAGAATTTCCACAACCCAGGAACATAACTGAGCATCAAAGATTCCTTGGGATGGTCAAATAGGCAAGTTCCTATCAACTTTAGCAGAGGTCAGTGAGTTCTTGAGACAGCTGTTGACACAGGATCAACAGTGGTGTTGGAATGTGGACCAGCAAAATACTTTCAAAAGGATTGAATAACTTTTAATCTCTTCTGAAACCTTGCACGTTATGACCTGGAGTTGCTGACCATAGCAGCAGCAGATGCATTGTCTACAGATTTGGGGGCAGTTTTATTTCAAGTGCAGAGAGACGGCAAGCATGGACCAGTCTACGATGCCTCTAGATCACTAGAACAGAAACAGAACAACAATACACCACGATAGAAAAAGAAGCATTAGCAGCAACGTGAACGTACATAAAATTTTCAGACTGTTATGGGATTGCGTTTAAAAAGCAAAACAAACCATAAGCCACTAGTCATCCTGTGAACATGAAATAAATTGCGAAGATGCCACCCAGAATCCAGCAGTTCAGACAAAGATTGATGAGATATGACTCTATCACAGAGTATGTGCAAGTAAATTACCAAACAACGGCACACACTGTCATGAATACCATCAGAAGGAATGAAATAAGAGGATTTATTCTTCATTGAGGAGGTTGAAGCACATACATTCTTAATCACTCAGCATTTGCCAGCTATTGCAAAATAGTCGCAGGAAATAAAACAAGCTTAGTGACAAGGTGCAGAATGTCTCCAGATCCAAGAATATTGTTTGGAAGGATGGCAAGACTATATCCCCACTAATCTGATATTATGGCAGTACTTTGAAAAGCACAAAAACCTCACAGTCATTGACAATTTACTAGTCTTCATCGAGAGAATAGCCATACTGAGAACACTTTGGCTTGATAGTCTTCAAAGACTTCACCAAGGTCATTATGAATAGCAAAGTGTTGCACGAGAGCACATCAGTCTAGTTGCCAAACATTAACTCGCTCTATACAAGAAATGATTTCTAACTTACTTGTGCCATTAGTCACCAGAAACAAAAACTCAAACCCAATATCACCACGAACAAGCACAAAGAGGGGAAAACATCATGAGGAAGAACAGAGAAGCAATCGGATTGGAACCTCAATTACTTGCATAGAGCACGTGAGTTACCAGCGTTGAAGCCCATCAAGAGAGTTTGGGTCCGAGACCAACAGAAGGAAGCCATGATCATTGAAAAAACTCCACAACCAAGATCGTACAGCGTTGACACAAACCAGGACATCATAAGGAGAAATCACAGTGCCTTAATATCCTTGGAGAGAAAACTAATAGAAATTTGGGCCTACTATCCAGCTGCTGATGAAGAAGAAAAAAGACTTATCACAGGCTCGACAGCCACCCAGGAGAAGAACACTCACACCGACAGAAGGGAGAGTGTGGAATGTCTTCAACCTCAAAAGGAGATCAGAACGAGATCAGGGAGATTGGTCAGGGCTTCTCAGAGACTAACCCTATGAAGCCTGAGACTTTGGAGGGAGATGTAAGAGGATGTAAATATGATAGGGATGAAGACTTGGGGGGAGATGTAAAGAGTTAACATCAGAGGCCTACATGATGCTGATGTAATAATGATGTCAGATCACATGATTGAGAAGTAAGAGAGCTCCAGCCTCTTGTAGAGGTCCAAATGTATAAATACTTTCTGTAAATAAAGAGTAATGGTTTTGAGAAACTACAGACTTGAGCCGCATACTTTGGGAGAATAGATAATCCTCAAAACCCTGGTCTAGACCCCGATCACACATGAAAAATTATCCACCTAGGGCACTCTTGAGATCATTCCCTGATCTCGAACTAAACTAGTAAAAATGTGTGCATTGTATCCATTTTACAAAGGAGTTGCTCGCTGACAGCTGATGCCTTTCGCAAGCAGACCTGCAACCTCAGACCTGGGCGAGAACAATGCTACCAATGGATGTGAATGTGACCGTGACCACAAATTTCTTTGCATCGGGATTCTTTTAGGCTGGAGCAGGTGACATCTCTAATATTTCCCTGTTCTACATCTACAGTTGCAAAGGGGAGGTGATCAGAGAGAAGCAGTTAGAGCGTGCACATGGTTTTGCCATGGTAGCAATTTTCTCCATAGCGCAGTGTGCCATTGATTGCACAAATGTGGCTTTGTAGGTGCTGCATCTAAAAATGAAAAGATCTACCACAACCACAAAGGGCTCAAAAACCAGAATGTGCATTTGGTGCGTGACCACCCTTTGTGTATTGTGCCCATATTGCTATGCTGTTGGACAGAGAATGAATTAAGAAATAAGAGGAACTTAATACAAGGACAATGCAATAACCATGGGGAACTTGAATCTTCATATAGACTGGACTAAATCAAATTGGTAAAAGGAGCTTGGAGGACAAGTTCATGGAGGGCATTCAGGACAGTTTCTGACATTAATACATCATGGTACCAACCAGGGAAGAAGCTATTTTAGATCCACTGAGAAATAAAAACTCCAAAGGAAAAAGAACCATCCATGCTAACTAACGAAATAGGTTAAGGATAGTGTTATATTAATCAAAGAGGCTTAAAATATTGTCAAGAAGTGTAGCAAACCTGAAAACTGGGAGAGTTTTAGATATCGTCAAAGGATGATCAAAAAATAAAGAGGGAGAAAATAGACAATGAGAGTAAACTAACCAGAAGTTTTAAAACAGCTTGTAAGCACTTTTACAAGTATGTATAATGGAGAGTAATGAATGTGTAGGCCGCTTAGAAGCTGAGACAGGAGAAATTATCAAGAGGAATAAGGAAATGTCAGTGAGGTTGAACAAATATTTAGGGTCGGATTTTCGAGTCGAAGGTGGGAATTGGGATTGATCTTGCCTCCCTCTCGAGGCTACCAGCGGTTGGGATCTTCCGTGGGTCCTGGCTCTCAGTGGCCTGGAGATGGGCCTGCCAGAAGTGGAGGTTGGCCAAGTCCAGAGCAGGCAGGTTAAAAGGCTCTCTTCCATTTCCCAAAAATCTTTGGCCTGGTGCTTCTGGGGCAATCAGCAGCTCATCCAAAGACAGTTGAACCTTCTGACTGCTTTAATCACTACCCCCACAACCTTCACATCTTAGAACTGTCAGCCCCTTACCCCTCTCACCTATGTTGTATGTTCAGTAACACAAACACATTCTGAAAATGGCTGAGGACGGAAACGGGAAACGGAGGCAGGACCTCCAGCCATCCCGTCCCGCCTCTGTTTGGTTTTGATCGGGACCAGGAAAATCGGGCCCTTTGTGCCTGTGTCCACTCTTAGTGTTCCAGGGACATCCTGTCAACTAGATGCAAATGCCTGGTACCCACATAATGCCATTGCTCTAGAGGCCACTACTTCTGGGGCATTCCTTTTTTTCTCCCTCCTGTCTGATCTCTTTCCCCTTTGAGATCCAACATGTCTTGAACACATGGCATGCACATCGATATATTGCTGTGAAGCTCTCCTTGAAGGGCAGCAGCATTGATATTAATGACTGGGAAGAACTTGATATCATTCATTCAGAATGGCAACAACTTGTCCATCAAGTTGCATCACTCTTTGAGTCACAACGTCTTAGTGATGATGCAGAGTACTGGCAGAAAAGGAAGCAAATCCTGCACACTGAATCCCACTACTTTGTGGGATGTCCTGCCCGATGTAACCAAAGATCTGTGGGCAGAGAATCGACCCTGTCCAGCCACATGAAGACCCATGGCAGAAACTCTCGAATCTGAGTAGACATCATCTTAGAATCGAGGGACACCCGACGACGTCAACTGATGTGAATAAATTCACCTTTGCAATTTGCAGGTGGTCACTGATTCATTTGTAGCACTGGACCCAGTTGCGCTGTTGAACCACATGGCTGCAGACTTCCGCAGCAGTCTCTGCCCAGGCTTCCTTGGTAATGTGTGATGGCCTTCTCTTGCCATCTGCAGGGACCAAAACATTGCGCCGTTCCCAGGTTGCCTGGAGTGGAACTTGAGGGAGGAATCGCTGAACCATGGGGCCATTTTTTTGGAAATCTTTATAATTGCCAAACTACTCAGTCTTCTCTCAGGCTCTTCATATATAGCTTTAGGCGCTGACCTCTCTGATTTACTTGGTGCACAGTGGAGGAACAGCAACTTGCCCTTTTGGACCTTTTAATTTTCAGCTGATGGTTGATGCTGTTATCTGAACTAATGCTGATTTTATGTGGATAGAATTTAAAAGCAGGAAAGTTGCATCAAACCTGTGTCGAACCTTGGCTAGACCACTCTTGAGTGCTGTGTTCAGCTCTGGCCGAAGAGGTTATAGAGGCACTGGAGGGGGTGCAGAAAAGATTTACAAGGATGATATCAGGAACATGTGGGTATCGGGAAAGGATTGGCAGGATGGGTCTCTTTTCTCTTGAAAAAAGGCTGGAAGGTGACCTAATAGAGTTCATTGAAATTATGAAAGGTTTTGATGGAGTGGATACAGAAAGAACGTTTCTTCATGTGGGGAGGAGCATAACTAGAGGGCATTAATATAAAATAGTCACTAAGAAACTTAATGGGGAATTCAGAAGGAACTTCTTTACCCAAAGAGTGGTGAGAACTGGAGTGATTGAAGTGAACAGTATAGATGCATTTGAGGAGAAGCTAGGTAAGCTTATGAGGGAGAAGTGAATAAAGAGTATGGATGATAGACTTCAGTGAAGAAAGTTAGGAGGAGGATTGAGTGGAGCATAAATACCAGCATGGACTGGTTGGATCAAATGGCCTGTTTCTGTGCTGTATAACTTATGTCATCCTTTGTAAAGATTTGTCAGGCATGGCCTACCCTTTACAATTGATTTCTCTGATCAACTGAAAATTTTCAAGGTATCCAGTCACCCTACCCTTAACTATGGACACTAGCAATTTTTTGATTACAGTTGTTAGGCTAATGTGTGTATAATTCCCTGGTTTCCCTGTTATGGTATTTAAGTAGCTAAGCAACATGCATAATTTTCCAATCTAAAGGAATGGTTCATGATTTGAGAGAACTTAAAAAAATTATGTTGTCACCTACTTCCTTTAAAACCCTGGGATGAAAACCATCTGGTCCTGGGAGTTTGAGTAGACAGTAACTTGGTTTGAAGACTAATAAGTATGATAATAGGTTTGGAAAACTCTCACGTGCTCAAGTTACCAAACAGATCGCTTGAGTTACCTGCCTGATCAGATAATCTGAATTACTTGGAGTTTGGCATCCTTCCACCACTGCTTCAAATGTAATACTCTAAAGAATATTCTTAGTGAGAGGAATTTCCCATTAAGTGAAAAATCTCATTTTGGGTGTAAGTTAATTATGGAAAATGATTGCAAACAGTCACTTATAAGATTAACATTACTTATTTTTTAAGCAGCCTTATCTTTGTTTTTGAGAAGATTCTTATAAAATGCTAGCATTTTCTTTGAATCCAACTATATGGAGAATGCTCCAGTGGATAAATGTATGTATACTGTTGGCTTTGATTCTTGCTAGCTTTGGACAGCTTCACACATCATGCAATGTCATAAATAAAACATTTTTTCCCTCAAACTGACAAGCAAACAGTATGATGGTTTTCCTTTCACCTGGCAGATTTCCTGGTCGAAATTCCTTCTGTAGAAATTATAAATAATTACTTGGACGACCCAGCCATTAGTATTTTATCCAAGTACAATAGGACCCTCAGTAAATGAAACGCTGTATGAAAACCATTTACGCAGCATGCCCCTTGCAATATATGTTTTCTTATGACTTCAAAATACATTGTTTTAGAAAGCTACAGTGGAGCCATGGACAAGTTGAACATAAGGTACCTAAAGGAGCTATTTTGTTTTACAATATTTAACATTACATGACACAGTTAATTGGCTACTGTTAGCCTCAAGATTTAAAGTATAAATATTCTATTGAGCAGTGTTAAAAGTGCACAATGAATATACTTACTGTTGATTTGGGAAAATTTCAATTTAACAGGTGACGATCAGGCCTGATAAAGACATACAAGTCATTGCTCTCATCCAGTTGCCATAATTAGGAGACCTGTGAGTTACAGAGTGGACATAAAATGAATATACGCTTAAATATCAAGAGAAAATATACAACAGAAGAGCCTGCACCTTAATCTGCATTGTCATGGACTCTCCCTATTTTTTTTTGAAGTTTCTGTAAGACTATGGCTGAGAAATTATGCTCCATAGTGCCGATGCCACCAGTGTTACAAAGGCCCAAAGGCTTAAAATGACACTGGCTAAGCCTCCGACCACTTACGGTATGGCCCACTCAATGCCCTGTGCTGTGAAGAGCACGAGTATGTGTGTGTTGTGTATGCACTGGAAGCTCCAGAAGAGGTCCTATCATGACATCAAACAACCATTTTGGTTAATTTGACTCTCATCTTGGGTTATGTATGTGCACTGAACTCACAGCTGAACATTCATCCAGCAGCAGGAGGAATCTGCCCCACTACCCATTAGCATTATTTAAAGGGCCAGCCACCAACTTTCTGGTGAGTGATTTTGACTTATTTCTGCTTAGGCAAAGTTCGTAGAATAGTGTCAATAGTGTTTGGAGGTGTTTTGGAAAGCTGCTGCAAACATTCAGGGAGGCAATAGAGTTTTCCAACCCAACTCTACACATGGTATGGGGGCTATGGGCGCTGTGCCAATGGAATTGCAACATGACCAGCAAATGCAGTGAAGGCTGCAGAGAGGGAGGAGAGACAGAGAGCGAGCTCTCCACAGAAAGTCCTACCACACCCCACTGGATTTTTGAGAGCATTTCTCCTACCTCCACCCCACACATAGGCTGCACAAGCGACATTCCCGAACTCTCAACTGGACCACACTATTTTAAGGACATATTTCTACAGTTCTACAACACCACCCTGAGCAACTGCTAGAGCAATGTCCTGTGACTGAGATGATTGACCTTCAACAACCACCTTCCTTTGTGCTAGGTATGACTCCAACCAGTGGGGAGTTTTCTCCCTGATTCTCATTGACTTCAGTTTTGCTAAGGCTCTTTTATGCCACACTCGGTCAAATGCTGCCCTGATGTCAAGGGCAGTCACTCTCACCTCACCTCTTGAGTTCGGCTCTTTTGTCTATGTTTGAACCAAGACTAAAATGTGGTCAGGAACTTAGTGGCCCTGGCGGAACCCAAACTGAATGTCAGTGAGCAGGCTATTGCTGAGCAAATGCTGCTTGATAGCACTGTCGATGACCCCTTCCATCACTTTACTGATGATGGAGAGTTGACTGATAGTTCGATAATTGTCTGGATTGGATTTGACCTGTTATTAGTGGACAAGACATGCCTGGGCAATTTTCCACATTGCTGGGCGGATGCCAGTGTTGTAGCTGTTCTGAAACAATTTGGCTAGGGGCACAGCATGTTCTGGAGCTCAAATCTTCTGTACTATCGCTGTAATGTTGTCAGGGCCCATAGCCTTTGCAGTATCCAGTGCCTTCAGCCATTTCTTGATATCACGTGGATTGAATTGAATTGGCTGAAGCCTGGCATCTGTGATGCTGGGGACCTCAGGAAGAGGCCAAGTTGGATCATCCACTCGGCCATTCTGTGTGAACGTGCAACTGCTTCAGCCTTGTCTTTTGCACTGATGTGCTTGGCTCCTCCATAATTGAGGATGGGGATATTTGTGGAGCCTCCTCCTCCTGGTTAGTTGTTTAATTGTCCACCACCATTCACAACTAGATGTGGCAAGACTGCAGATATTAGATCTGATCCATTGGTTGTGAGATCACTTAGCTTTGTCTATTGCATCTGCTTCCACTGTTAAGCATGCAAGTAGCTTTGTGTTGTAGCTTCATCAGGTTAACACCTAATTTTTAAGTATGCCTGGTGCTGCTCCTGGCATGCCCTCCTGCACTTTTCATTGAACCAGGGTTGATCCCCTTGGCTTGGTGGTAATGGTAGAGTGGGAGCTATGCTGGGCCATGAGGTTACAGATTGTGGTTGAGTACAATTCTATTGCTGCTCTTGGCAGTGCCACATGGATGCCCAGTTTTTAGTTGCTAGATCAGTTTGAAATCTATTCCATTTAGTAGTGTAGTGCCACACAACATTGGGAAATAGGGTGAATTGACTTATTTTTTAGAATGGTGTGGTTTCTATTTTATTTAGAATGTGGCTGATTGTTTTCGAATGTTGTGGATTGTCTCAGCTGCTGTGGTGGAATTTGTCACAGCAAGCCCAGCCAAATAGAGCAGGGTGGTAGTGAATGGGGACTGATTGGGACTCTGTTGAAGGAAGAAGTGAAGAGCTCTGAAACCATCCTGTTGGGCGATGGAGATGCAGAGGGATTGGATGTCTATAGTGAAGAGAAAACAGGGCCAGGAAACTGGAAATTGTTGAAGTGACGTAGGACATCAGAAGAGTCACGGATGTAGGTAAGGAGAGATTGTACAAGGGGAGAAAAAAATGGAGTTGGGTTAGAAAGAAATAGGTTTAGTGGAGTGGGAACAGGCTGAAACAATGAGTCAACCAGGGCAGCCTTGTTTATGGATGTTGGGAAGGAGGTAGAAGTGAACTGTTCGGGGTTTGGGAACTGAGGTGAAGGCTGTGGAGGAGGGAAGACCTCCAGATAAGGTAAGGTCAGTGACAGACCTGGACACAATGACTTGATATTCAGTAATGGGGTCCTGGTCCAGGGGAGGAAGGAGAAAGTGCCAGAGAGTTGGCTTTCAGCCTCTGCTAGGTAGAAATCAGTATGACAGACAACAATAGCACCATCCTTGCCAGCAACTTTGATGATGATGTTAGCCTTGGACCTGAGAGAACGGAGTGGATCAAGTTCAGATCAGGGAGACAGGTCAGAGTGAGTGAGAGGAGCACAGAAATTGAGACAGCCGACGTCATGCCAGCAGTTCTCACTGAAAAGATCTAGAGAAGTTAAGAGGCAAGAGGGAGGGAGAATATTTGAGACAGTTGAAGGAATATGTTAAGTGGGCGGAAGACCCTCTGGTCAAAGAAGTGGGTATGGACGCAGAGGCAACAGAAGAGGTGCTCACCGTCATGCCCAGTTCAAAATTTATTGAGGTGGGAATGTAAGGGGTTGAAGCTGAGGCCTTCACTGAGGACAGAGAATTCAGAGTCAGGGAGGGGAAGGTCAGAATGTATTGTGAGTACCCGTCAAGGGGTGAGACTCGAAGAGATAAGTTCAGAGGGAAGGGAGGAAGGATTCAGACAGGTTTTGGCACCCATGACTTGCTGAAGCTTCACACCTGAAAGGAAGATGGAATGTTTTTTGTTGAAGCGCTGACTGAGACGAAGGATAAAATGAAACAGTGGACCAGGACAGTGTTGAGATAGAATGAGTCAGTGTTGTGTAAGGCAGAGATTGAGAGTGTGCAAGTGGCAGTGCATGGCATTGAGAGTGCGGTGAGAACAGCGGTTCAGGAGTTCTGGACGTCTTAGAGATATCTGTAACTCATTACCTTCCTGCTCTTCCATCTCTTGCTTTCCCACCACAGCCTGACCAGGCTGCAGTTTCTGATTATCTGAAAGGAGAGTAGAAGGTGTGGATGGGAAGCAAAAGATATATGCTTACACCATCTGCAAAGATCAGAAAAGATTATGGGATAAGGGGAAAGTGAGATGTGAGAAGGACATTTAGGTGCGAAGATAGCATAATCTTAGATGGTTTAAGCCCCGCCATTGGCCACAGCCTCAGTAGTGCCTGATCTCCCACAATGTGGCACTGCTGCCTCAGTTGTGGAGCATCTTGTCCTGTAAAGGGGGTGACGTATGTCAGTGAATGTGGTACAACATGTTTGGGTGATATGCCGAAATGGTTGAATAGTTGGCAGTGCATGCAAGCTGTGATATGTGGGTGTGGGGCTTGCAACAGGTCTAAATGTATGAGGGTGAGGTTAAGCTGTTAATGCAAGGTATGAATTGTGATTGATAAAGATTGCTGGTAGTTGAGTGTTGAGGGTACGATGCATTGTGCAGCGTCAGAGGCTTATGGTGCAGTTGGTCAGATCTGGCATTTGAAGGTTAATTTACTGACCGTGACCATTTGTTTGGGGCCATTGAACTTCTTCCTGCGCTTCTTCCAGGCCCTTGAAGCTTGACAGCTGGCATTGACCAAGATGGATATCTGCTCTTACTGCCTTCGCACATTTTGTCAGGAGGGCTTCCTGGACTGTCGTGAATGGAGGATCTCGGTCCTCCTCTCCACCAAGGCAGCCAGTGCAGCACCAGAGAACCTTGGAGCCCACTCTCTATGCTGTTGCACCATGATTCACTCTTTGTGCTCAGATTCTCTTCCACAGAAGTTCCAGCACCTTCTCTGGACAGAATGCACTTCCTTCTTAAGAGTGCAGATGGTTGTGAATGGTGGTAGCCTTGTCCAAACCTGGGCCCCTGCCAAAGCACTCAGCCACTCAACAGCACGGTTGGCACTGGCTGTACACAACAACCATGCAAATTAACATGCAGCATGAAGTGTGTGCTGGTTGTATTGGAAGCTACAAGTACGAGTTAATTGTGCATCTTACGTGCAAACATACGAATTAGGAGTAGAAGTAGGTCCCTCGAGCCTGCTTCACCATTTTAATAAGATCACGGATGATCTCATTGTCACCTTCCCAGAAGGAAAAACCAGTAAAAACTGGGAGATAAGAATACTGGTCCGAACTGGTCTTCTATACTTTAAAATGGAACACCAGTAAAAACTGGGAAATAAAAGTACTGGTCTGAACTGGTCTTTTTCTTCTGGGTTTGTGGCCTCAACTCCACTTTCCTAACTACCCCTGATACCCTTTGTCTCCCTTGTTAGTTCAGTTACATTCTTAAATAAGGAGACCAAAACTGCACACAGTACTCTAGATGTGGTCTCACCAATGCTCTGTACAACTGTAGTAAAACATCCCTACTTTTATATTCCATCCCCTTTGCGATAAACAACAACATTCTATTTGCCTTCCTAATTACTTGATATACCTGCATATTAATCTTTTGTGATTCATGGTACCAAGATACCCAGATCACTTTTTACCTCAGAATTTTGCAGTCTCTTTTCATTTAAATAATATGCTGCTTTCCTATTCATCTTGATCCCTGTGTCTGTTTTTGGACGCTATCGTATGTAGCTCTCATAGTATTTTGTTACTTACCTGATACATACAGACTGCAGACTGCCTGGTGTAACAAATGTCTCCTGAGCTGATAGAGAATGATATCCTCGGACATATCCTTCCTAAAATGGCCAGATATCTGAGAATAGGCTGTTAAAGTATTATCCTAGATAGTATTAAGGATTATTAATCAATAATATTAGGATAATTTAAAATATTAAAGCAGGCAAAAATAAAATGCTGCAATTGTTGGAAAGCGGAAATAAAACCAGAAAATGCTGAAAATACTCAGCAGGTCTGGCAGCATCTGGCCTGAAACAGTGGGCAGGATTTTCCTGTCAGCAGCAAGCATCATGGGGGGCAGGACGGGAAAATGCGGAGAACAGCCAAAAGTCAGTTTCCCGCTGGAATAAGAATAGTTTGCAATTTTCCGCTCCAAACTTTCAAGCCAGCTGCACCATGTCGGGAACTGCATTTGCATTGATTTGAATATCATAAATATTCATTAAAAAGAAAGCTCACCAGAATCATGCTGCCACTCCAGATCAAATGGCCACACTGGCGACAACTTAAACTGGTGTGATTCACGACTGGATATAAGTGACGTGCACCTGGCGAGCACCACTTCACTCATGACTTTGAGGTATGTTTGCCTACTTTTCATTGCGCTGTGCTCATGGCTGCTCCGACTCCGTGCCAATGCTGCGCAAGCAAGACCAGCGGGAACTCAAAGGGTGGTCAGAGCCAAGGCTTACCATGCCGCACCACTGGTGGGGCGGGGTGGGGGAGTGGATGGCAAAGGCTTGACTGAGGAGGGGATGACTGGAGAATAGAGCACAGAGACACATGACCAGGGAGGGTGGTGACTGGGGAAGAGAGCACAGAGACACATGACTGGGGGAGGGGGATGACTGGGGAAGAGAGCACAGAGACAGGTGACTGAGGGGGGTGGTAACTGGGGAAGAGAGCACAAAGACACGACTGAGGGGGGTGGTAACTGGGGAAGAGAGCACAAAGACACATGACTGAGGGGGGTGGTAACTGGGGAAGAGAGCACAGAGACACATGACTGAGGGGTGTGGTAACTGGGGAAGAGAGCACAGAGACACATGATTGAGGGGGGTGGTAACTGGGGAAGAGAGCACAGAGACACATGACTGAGGGGGGTGGTAACTGGGGAAGAGAGCACAGAGACACATGACTGAGGGGTGTGGTGACTGGGGAAGAGAGCACAGAGACACATGACTGGGGGAGGGAGCACCACAATTTATAGGGCTGTGCTTGGCACACCTGTCCTGATCCCAGTCCATGGAGGGGGAGGGCCTGTCGGTCCTGTGTCAATCATGCCCAACATGGTGCGCAGGACGTGATCAATCCCTCACACATGTTGTTCCTGGGGATTTCTGGCTTGATACTGGGCCGCAGATGGCACAGTCACAGTTAGGGGAGGCATCTGCACACTGTAGATGAGGAACAGATAATGTAAGGAGGAGGGGGCACTCGATGGTGTCATGGGGTTGGGTCTCTGTAAGTCACAGTGCAATGGGGAGTGGCGTCAACATCAAATGGTTCAGGAGGGAGGACAGGGATATTAATGACTATAACAATGGGAGCAAAGATTAGAGGGGGAAGAAGGAGAGTGATTGGAGGGAGGGAAATCTGAACATGATGCTCCTCCAGCAGGCTGGGAGGGACTTCCACAGTCATTGGCGGGGGGGGCGTGGGGCTCGAAGTTGGACTGGTATTAAAATCCAGGCATAGAATATAAGAGCAGGGAGGTTATGCTGGAACTGCATAAAACGCTGGATAGGCCACAGCTAGAGTATTGCGTGCAGTTCTGGAATCCGCATTATAGGAAGGATGTGATTGCACTGGAGAGAGTGCAGAGGAGATTTACCAGGATGTTGCCTGGGCTGGAGAGTTTTAGTTATGAGGAGAGATTGGATAGACTGGGGTTATTTTCCCTGGAGCAGAGGAGATTGAGGGGGGTCATGATTCAGGTGTATAAAATTACCAGGGGCATAGATGGGGTAGACAGGAAGAAACTTTTTCCCTTGGTGGAAGGATCCAGGGGGCATAGATTTAAGGTAAGGGACAGGAGGTTTAGAGGGGATGCGAGGAAGAATTTTTTTCACCCAAAGGGTGGTGGGAATCTGGAACTCACTGCTTGAAAGGGTGGTAAAGGCAGAAACCCTCATAACATTTAAGAAGTATTTGAATGTGCACTTGCGATCCCATGGCATACAAGGCTATGGGCCTAGTGCCGGAAAATGGGATTAGAATAGTTAGGTACTTGTTTGACTGGCGCGGACTCGATGGGCCAAAGGGTCTTTTTCTGTGCTGTACACCTCTATGACTCAGCACTACATTGTTCAAACTGATATCCAATGACGCAGTTGAAAAGGAAGCTATGAAAATAATTGCCAGGGGAGGGCTGTCAGGGCTTGTGGGAGGAGTCGAGTACTGCATTTGTGGGTCAGCTGATGGGCCACCCTACTAATTTCTGCTTTACCAAATGGATAGGAAGGCACAGCTGAGACATGTTAGGAACCGTCAAATGCCAATTAAGGAAGTGGTGCCTTAACTCATGTTGCACATTCTTGCAAGAATATAAATCTGATTGGGCCCATAGTAGGATTGGCTTCCAAAGACTCTTGGTCCCTCCCATGGGAAATGTGGGGGGTTGGTGTTGGGGAGGAGGGGGGGGCGATGTGTCCCACCAGTGATCCAAAAGGCTGTAATAGTGCTCCAAGGGACGAAGTGGGGATGTAATGGCTGGGATGAAAGTGACCCATGGACTTCACACTGATTCCCTAGTTAGCAACTGGAAGTTGACGTTGCAGGCTTATGTTCATTCATGTTTTTGCTCAATGTTCCCAGAGACACGAGCACGAGTGCCTCATGGATGGAGTAGGCAATGTTGCGTTCATCCTGGCAATGAGACAACTAAGGAGGAGGAGAAAAAAGGTCCATTGTCAGCAGGCTGGGCTAAGAGAAGAGCCTCACCTTGATGGACAAGTGTTAGCGGGATGCTCACAAGAGGCCATCCATTGCCAGTGGCTCTAAAAGTGTCCACTGCTCTGAACTTCTCCACATGTGGCTCATTCCAGGGCTCTACTGGGGACCTCGGCAGGATTTTTCAAGCATCTGCTCACAAATGCATTTGAGAGGTATTTAGCAAGGCACACAATCATATCCAGTTCTCTCTAGATGAAGCCAGCCAAGCTGCCAGAGCAGTGGGATTTGCCATGATCTTCGGATTCCCAGAAGTGCAGGGGCCATCGATTACGCTCATGTGGCTTTAAGAGTCCCCTGGCAGCAGCCACAATTCATCAACAGGAAAGAGTACCACTCCCCCAAGTGGAAACCTCATGCATCATCGTGGTTTGCTGTGCTTTACACAACCTGGCGCTCCAAAGTGGTGAAGTCTTGCCAAAACGAGAAATGGACGTGCTGCAAATCTTCTCCAATGATGAGGACATCAAGAGGGCTGAGGGTCATCAGGGTGAGGAAGCTGAGGGTCCAGAGGAAGAGCCCATAGCATGGGCTAGACAAAGCAGGCATGCATGCGACATGCTTATAGCCACCAGGTTCCAGGAGGATGATGACAAATAGCTTAAATGAGCCTCTTTCATGAGTGCCCTCCATGCTAGGTCCACCTTAACACCATGGTTGTGATCCTAATCATCTCAACGTAGCACATTCATCTCTGAATAAGGAGTGACAATCTTATGTCACAATGTCCTCATCCTTGGAAGGTATGGCAGCCTCGGGAGCCTTTCTGTTATCGGATAATAACAGCAACATGGCATTTTGTGAGCAGAGTTGAGATGGTGCAGCCTCTTAAAGCATCTCGCCAATATTCCACTACCTATGGCAGCCTTCAAGAAGCAGGAGCAGCACTTTAATCCTCAGTGCGCTTGTGGCAGTTTGCCTGTAGTCAAGGAGGACAATCATCGCTCAGTGGTTCTCGCCTTCCTGTGAGGTGGATTCTTAATCCACGCTTTGGTTTGTCCACACAGGCAATCGTTCAGGCAAGACAGGTGTTCAGGCCTCATTGTCATACTCAAACCCCAACATTAGAGATATCTTCAGGATGCAGTCATCTGTAACTCTCAGTAATGGATGTGAGGCTACGCTTCAGCTCACCTTTCAGTGCACTGTGAAACCTTCATGAGCAGCATAATCTGATACTTGTCAAGCACTCATGACCATACCTCTGTTTGGAGTCTGCCAGTGTCCCGTGCTGCCTAGCTGTGGCACTTGTGGGCCTGAAAGAAAATGACACTCCAACTGTGCCTTAAGGACCCCGACTGTTGATAATAAAGATCACACATCAGATTATTGGAGCCTTGCTCTGACCCCATTTGAGGACTCCATGTTTTCATTCCACCAGTCTGAAAAATGCACGTGGAACCCAGGCCCACCGATGCCGTGGTAAGTTGCACATTACCATGTTGATTGACTATCTCCGAGTTGGCAGAGGGTTAATATGATGAGGTGCTAGCCAAGCCTTCAGGCCCAGCGCTGCATCCTCCCATGTCAAAGTCAGGCATCTGGGGCCTCTGCAGACAACACCTAGGTCGCACAGTTTAAACCATCTAGCAGGAATAGCAAGGCTCAACGTGTGTCAGCAAGGCTCATAGCTCTAAACCATGGAGGTGGGAAGGTGGTGATTAATATTGGGGTGATGTTCAGAGGCACACCTAGACATGAGATAACGCTGCAAGTGGACAGGAGTGCAGAAGAGCTCCAAGTCTGGGTTCAAGCACACTCAAGGCTGACGGAAAATACATGGAGGCCAATGAAAGATGCACCGACTCCATGCACATCACCATTCAATCCTGTAAGGTCCACATTGAGCATTGGACGATGCAGAAGCATTGGGAACTAAAGCAGCCCCCAGGTTCTAAACTCATGAGGCGACATTATATGAAGCTCTGAAGCAGGTCTCAGAGATGCCTTGGCCAACCACAACTTTCTTAGAGGCAGACGCTTCTCTTATGTCGATACTGTGCACAGAACGGTCAGGCACTGTAATGAGATAGTTCTGGACACCATGAAGCTGAGGCAGACGATGGGACATCTGGGAGAAGGGGGGAATCTGTGACGCTTGACTGACCATGGAGTGTATTATCAGAGAGAAGACGTATACACAACATGAGAAATGGAATGAGTCAAAATATATTTACATTTATGCACATTATATACAGATTATGGACACCTGTCCTCTGTCGTTTGTTGAAATCTGGTGACGGCAGCTGACAAGCCTGCCTGATGTTCCCGTGTCTGTCCTTGCAGCTGCAACACCTGTATGAGGGCCGAGTCCAGAGGCTCATCATCTGACGTGGACACTGCAGGAGTCTGGCCTCCAGCAATTCTCTAAGTGCCGATGACCTTGGATGACCCTGCCTCCGCCTGCTATGGACCCGAATCTGTGGTGTGCTCACCAGATTGTGACCCTGAGCCTGCTCTAAAACTAGGTTCCTCTGTGGTGTGTGTCTCTGTGCTGGTGGAGGGTGCAGATGAACGCTGCAACGGGTCTTCATCCAGTGTGCCCGCAGGATCCTCATCCGAGGTGGCATGGGGACTGGGTCTGATAGGCTGGCTTTTCCTGCTGGTGTCTGTCAAAGAGAGGAAATAATTAGTGTTTGGCTGCATAATCAACAACATTACAAAGCACAGTCGGTTGATCGATGAGCTGGTGATGGGTCTTCACTGGCTTGGCGGACACCGGTCTCACATTCAGCATAGGCATGGTCCTGGTCCTCGCTGGCGAGCTCTGCGCATGCTCCTCATTCTTTGTGAGGGCCCTGAGCTCAGGCAACTCCCCTCCAGTCTGGGATCTCTCCTTTTTGTTGTGGGCAATCTTTTCCTGCATAAATTAAAATAGACAGAATGTGAACAGGACAGATGCCAAGGCAGATGATAAGGATGCCTGCCTTCTGTGGGTGTTGAGTGGACCTTTGTAAAGGTTGAGGATGCAAGTTGGATGTGAGAAGAGATGAAGATGACAAAATGTGTGTGAGAAAGTCAGTGGTGATGCCCCTTGTGCTGGTAGTGTGTGAGATCCCTGTAGACTGTTACCTTGCGAATGCTTGATGGCCTTGTGAGTATGTGAGTTGAAAGTGAGGAGAAGGTTGACTTACCCTTGTGAAGTAGCTGAGATCATTCATCCTCTTCCTGCACAGGATGGCAGCCCTTTTCTGAGCCCTGGCGACCTGCTCCAAGCTGGCATGATGAGGTTGGTGGATCTCTTTCTGCCATCGCGGGGGTAAAGGATGTCCTGGTGTACCTCAGCAGTGTTGAGAAGTGCCCCCAGTGCATTGTCGTTGAACTTCGGGGCAGTAGGCTTCTTTCCTTTTGGTGCCATCACTCGCCACGAACAATCCTGGGCTGTAGACAGTGAATGATGTGCATGGGTGCAGTTTAAATATGGCACCCAGAAAGATGATCTGATGAGGTTACGGTGGGCCGGACAGATCCCAGCCCACCCTGCTATGAGATACGACGTCTTTCACATTCATGCATATATAATGAGCAGAAAAGCAGATGATTTGGCACAGAAACCTGCCACGCTAGCCGGCGGGAAACGTGCTGCTTTTCCTGCCCATAACCGCTCTTGGTCTCTGGAGCTGAAATTTTTGCCCATTAACTCTGTTTTTCTGTCTGCATATGCTGCCTGATTGCTGTGTATTTACTAATTTATTTCAAATAAAACAGATCCTGGGATAGTGATTGCTGCTTTAATATGTTTTTAAAATGTTTTTGATCTAATTAATCATGTGAAATTAACTTTGTTGGATTCTACAAGAACTGTTAATATCAAACTAATACTATAGCTGAAGGGGTTATTTGCGCTGCCTCATTTTAAGCAGTGGATAGGTTATTATACAAAACATGAACATGCTAAAGGCAAAGCCTGACCCAAACTTCCTTTTTCCTTTTGTTTGAAGTTGCTAAGCTGATCAAGCTAACTTTACAATTCATTTAATAGGGGTTTCCTACAATAATGCATGCTAAAACACAAGTTTCATTTCATCATCGATAAGAATTACAAGTTTGGGTTTCTAATGCCATGAATAATTTATCTTGAGACTGCTGATAGAATGGGAAAATAGAAATCTGACTGGAATTAAAGTAGATTGTGAACATGAGAGAGAAACCTAGATTTGGGAAAAATGGAGGTTGCCACGGTGAGGAAGAATTACAAGAACAAGGGCCAGGACCATTGTCATGGCAGGGAGGTCTGCTCGTGCTGTTGGGGTTGGTTTGGCAGGGGGATGGGAACCTATGTGTAGATTCAGAAGGGGGAAAACAAAGCTGGAAATCGAAGGTAGAAAATTAGTAAGTGAGTTTGGGAGGCCAAGAATGTAGAATTTTATCTATGTTGATGTTTTTCTTGGAACAGGGGAGCTGAGGGGAGATCTAATTGAGATGCATAAAATTATGAGGGGTCTGGATAGAATGGATAGGAAGGATCTGTTTCCCTTAGCCAAGAGGTCAATAACCAAAGATTAAAAGTAACTGCTAGATTAGAACGGAGTTGATGAATGCTTATTTCACCTAGAGGATGATGGGGGTCTGGAACCCACTGCCTTAAAGAGTGATAGAGGCAGAAATCCTCAGCACCTTTCAAAAAATACTTGGATATTGCCTTGAGGTACCATAATCTACATGGAGTTGGAAAGTGGGATTAGACTGGATAGCTCTTTCTCAGGTGACATGAACACTTGGCCTCTTTCTGTGCTGTAAATCTATATTTCTAAACAAGTGATCCAATTGAGAATTAGAAAGGTAAATATGTATCAGCATTCGAACATACTTTTTCAATCATCAGAGTAAGGAGGATGAGCTCCTTCACAGAATCACAGAATTGTTACGGTGCAGAAAGGGGCCATTTGGCCCATCGTGTCTGCACCGGCTCTCTGAGCATTTTAACTTAGTAACCAATCTCTTGCCTTTTCCCCATAACCCTGTACATTGTTTCTATTTACATAATCATCCAATGCAATCCATGCTGTTTTGAATGCCTCATTTGAACCTGCCACCACCACACTTCCAGGCAGTGCATTCCAAACCTTAGCTACTCGCTATGTGAAAAAGTTTTTTTCTCACCTCGCATTTGATTCTTTTGCAAAACACTTTAAAACTGTGCCCTCTGGTTCTCGATCCATTTACAAGCTGGGACAGTTTCTCTCTATCTATCCTGTCCAGATCCCGCATGATTTTGAAAACTCCTCTTAGCCTTCTCCTCTCCAAGGAAAATAGTCCCAACCTCTCTCATCTTTCCTCATAACTGAAGTGTCTCATCCCTGGAACCATTGTCGTTAACTTCTTCTGCACTCTCTCCAATGCGTTCACATCCTTCCTATGGTGTGGCATCCAGAACTGTACATAATACTCCAGCTGAGGACTAACCAGTGTCTTATATAAGTTCATCATAACCTTTTTTTTTCATTCGTTCATGGGATGTAGGCTGGGCCAGCGTTTATTGCCCATCCGTAATTGCCCTTGTTCAGAGGGCATTTGAGAGTCAACCGCATTGCTGTGGGTCTGGAGTCACATGTAGACCAGACCAGGTAAGGACAGCAGATTTCCTTCCCTGAAGGACATTAGTGAACCAGATGGGTTTTTACGACAATCGGAAATGGTTTCATGGTCATCATCAGACTTTTAATTCCAGATTTTTATTGAATTCAAATTCCATCATCTGCAGTGGTAGGATTCAAAAGCAGGTTCCCAGAGCATTACCCTAGGTCTCTGGATTACCAGTCCAGTGACAATACCACTATGCCACCACCTCCCTGCTCTTGTACTCTATGCCCCTATTAATGAAGCCTAGAATGCTTTAGAAACAGCTCTCTCTACCTGTCCTGCCTCCTTTAATGACTTATGTACATATACACCCAGGTCTCTCTACTCCTGCACACCCTTTAGAATAGTATGCTTTATTTTATATTACCTCTGCATGTTCTTTGTACCGAAATGCATTACCTCACACTTCTCCGCATTGATCTTCATCTGCCACCTATCTGCCCACTCCATCAACGTGTCAATATCCTTTTGAAGTTCTGCACTGTCTTTCTCACAGTTTACAATTCTCCCAAGTTTTGTGTCATCCGCAAACTTTGAAATTGTCCCCTGCACACCAAGATCTAGATCATTTATATACATTAGGAAAAGCAAGGGTCCCAATACCGACCCCTGGGGAACTCCACTACAAACCTCCTTCCAGCCCGAAAAATACCCATTCACCATTACTCTCTGTTTCTGTCATTCAGCCAATTTTATATCCACGTTGCTACTGTCCCTTTTATTCCATGACCTATAATTTTCCTCACAAGTCTGTTGTGTGGCACTGTATCGAACACCTTTTGGAAGTCCATATGCACCACATCAATGGCTTTTCCCTCATCAACCATCTCTGTTACCTCTTCAAAAAACTCCAGCAAGTTAGTTAGACACGATTTTCCTTTAACAAATCCATGCTGACTCTTCTGAATCAAACTACATTCTTCCATGTGACCATTAATTCTATCCCAAATAATTGTTTTCAGAAGTTTCCCCACCACCGAAGTTAAACTGACTATTCCTTATCTCTTAATGTCAAGCAAAGGAATCCTTGGTCTGAGGGCTGACAAACAATCCACAAATTTACAATACAAAAATAAAAATACCTGGAAAAACTCAGCAGGTCTGACAGCATCTGCGGAGAGGAACACAGCTAACGTTTCGAGTCCGTATGACTATTCAACAGAACTAAGTTAAAATAGAAGAGAGGTGAAATATAAGCTTGTTTAAGGTGGGGGGGGGGGGGGGGGGGGGGGGGGAGGAGGAGGTGGGACAAGTGGAACTGGATAGAGGGCCAGTGATGGGTGGAGATTGCCAAAAGATGTCATAGACAAAAGGACAAAGAGGTGTTGATGGTGGTGATATTATCTAAGGAATGTGCTAATAGGTGACATTAAAGGTAGAAAGCAGGACGAGCAAGGTACAGATAGCCCTAGTGGGGGTGGGGTGGGGGGAAGGGATCGAAATAGCTAAAATGCTGAGATAAAACAATGGATGGAAATACATTTAAAAATAATGGAAATAGGTGGGAAAAGAAAAATCTATATAAATTATTGGAAGAAAGGGGATGGGGATGGAGGAGAGAGTTCATGATCTAAAATTGTTGAACTCAATATTCAGTCCGGAAGGCTGTAAAGTGCCTAGAAGGAAGATGAGGTGATATTCCTCCAGTTTACATTGAGCTTCACTGGAACATTGCAGCAGGCCAAGGACGGACATGTGGGCATGAGAGCAGGGTGGAGTGTTGAAATGGCAAGCGACAGGGAGGTCTGGGTCATGCTTGCGGACAGACCGAAGGTGTTCCGCAAAGCAGTCACCCAGTCTGCGTTTGGTCTCTCCAGTGTAGAGGAAACCGCATTGGGAGCAGCGAATGCAGTAGACTAAATTGAGGGAAGTGCAAGTGAAATGCTGCTTCACTTGAAAGGAGTGTTTGGGCCCTTGGACGGTGAGGAGAAGGGAAGTAAAGGGGCAGGTGTTGCACCTTCTGCGGTTGCATGGAAGGTACCGTGGGAGGGGGTTTAGGTGTAGGGGGTGATGGAGGAGTGGATTTACAATTTCCTGCCCTCTTACAGAAACTGTAAACTTACTAAAAATAATTATCTTATCATGCTCCATGTCAAGTTTCATTCTTCTTTATTTTAAAGGGTTTACTCAATGACATAGGTACAATCACCAGGAACTACATCAGTATAAAATGGCTTACTGCAGCTATTTTTCATGGAATTACAATTTGTTTTTGTGACCTCTATGTGTTGTCATCACCTAAAGCAAGTGGTACTTTTATATTTCTTAACCTTGTGTCAATCTTCACTACTTAGTGAATCAGCATAGCATTTTAACCAATCTGTTCCATGTACTGTTGAAAAACAAGGACCACCTAGCACTGTACAGTTAAACAGGTCCAGGACTAACAAATTCATCACAGAACTAAATCCCCTTGTGACCAGTAAAGTTTGTTTGGTTGCACCATTATCTTCACCACCTTCCTCAGAATTCTCTGTGTCCTGTCATTTTGAGGACCCTGCCTCTCTGCTTTGGGCAATTTGTCACATAATGATACATCGAGTGACGCCTGAGGCACCTATTAACTGTTTACTGGGTATTTCTGAGATTCATTCGCATACCATTGCTGTTCTAGCTCTGACTTTTGTTATAGTAGCCAGATTTGCTAAAGGTGCTTTCATCCTCATTCTGTCTTCCATTATATCTGGACCATTTCAAAATCTGGCAATCATTAAGTCATCTGTTCTTTGTGTCACTGCAGAATGTGCCATTTACCATGAAAGCTAAAATAAATTACTGTTTCCCTAGGAACTTTATCAAGGTAACAAACATCTGATCCACCCGAAACTCTGATTCGGAGAATCGAACCCTAATTAGAACCAGGAGCTTGTCCATAGAGACACCTAAGCACAATCTAGCAATTTAAATCCTGGTACTGATGCAAGTGTCCTCAAATTGAATTTTGTCAATCTTTTATACAGTCTGTTAAAGTCAATGATACATTCTTTCCTGGAATGTCCATCTGTTTTCCGAAATCTATCAAAACCCGTAATAGGCATTTAACATCCAAGAATTCTAATAGAAAGTCTAAAACTTTGTCAATATCCACCTGGTGAGCATCCAGCACAAAATACTTTGCTCCTGATTTTATTTCTGGTAGGAAAGAACAATGCAAAGGCCATACCGTGTTTCCCCTTTTGTAGGCATGTAACCTATATCCATAAATCCACTTCATTCTTCCTTTGGCCATATGGTTCAAACCCGGTGAACATTGGAGGGTAATCATACCCTGACAATTTAAACTTGGGTCTAGATTTTTGCAGAGTTGTGGAGATTCCAGGGACCTTTAAAAATGGTGATCAGGACATAGATCCGGAAGTCCCGTCCCATTTCCGACAGATCCTACTTTTTGCTGGTAAGGGAAAGGCGATGGGGTGTGACTCAGATATGAAGGAAACCTGAACTCAGCAGGGCCATTTGAACTTAGTTTTATGTTCACATAGGTTCTATTTTGCTGGAGCAAGGCCTTATTCCACAGTGTGTGAGTAACAGATTTTTAGAGTAGATGTAAATGTTCATGAAGGGTGGATAAAGTCTGTAGAACTGTTAAGCTGTCACGTTATTAAAAATTGCCCACTCTTTAAAAATTGAAAAAATACAGCCTGGCTGCGTCTGTGATTTGAAAAAGAAATCTGTTCCAGCGGTTTCAGTTGCTGTTTGTTGACATAACTCTAAGTGCTATAATTATGGCATTATTAATGCCTGACTGCTTTCTTTAACCAAACATTATCACATTGGGGGGGCTATAAGATCACAGTCTGATTGACAACTGATAGAGGTTATTCAAGGATTATTTGTCTTTGAAGTGGGGATATGAATACAATTGTTTGTTTTTATAAGAGATAAAGTACTTGAGGGGATTTAAATATATTGAATGGTCTTTCATGAATGAGTATTTTTTATATATAGCGAAGTCAAACGGATAGTTAGAAATTTATTTTATTCAGTCTCAGCATGACTCCTGAGGTCTGCTCATGGTGGATACTGGGTGAGTTGGTTGGAAGATATAAGGGCAAAGAATGGTGGATGTGGGGGGCATGAGTTGGCACTAAATTGGCATAAGGGCTATAAGGAGCCATGGAATTGGGTTGAGGGAACAGGTTAAAATGAGTTGGCATGGGAAGTAGGTGGGTAGGTGGTAGGAGATGGTATGAGGGATGAGGGCTAGAGAGCATAATGTTTAAGAAAACAACTGCAACGATTTCCTAGAGAACCGAGGCAGACCTTTTAAGCAGCCCACCTCGGCACCCAGCAACCTTTGTTAATGCCTCCAAACTACACTCAGGAATGGCAGGCCCTACTAATTCCCAGGCAACCCTGACAACCACTACCGGAACAAAGATCCCATTATTTGGGGCACTTTTGCCTGGCCCTGTGCACCCGCCTTGGAGTGAAAATTCTGGTCTTGTTTTCTGCTGTTTTTCACAATGGCTAGTAGGATTGTAGTTTTCTGTCTGAAATATTTTCCCTTAGTTTCCAACCTTCACCTTTAGGCAACCATCCACTACTACCATGTTCTATTAGAGGAGCAAGTTGGTGAAGGATAGAACTAGAACCAATCTTTACACACTTGGCCATCCAGTGCAGGTAGAGGATGAACGATCTCATCCGTGCAGCCAGGGTACGGCAACCATCTCATCACTCTAAACTCACACGCTTAAGTCCATCACACATTAACTGGCATCTCGCTCACTGCCAGCTCTCAAGAGACACCACCACCTATTCTCACACACATTTTCTCAAATGTCCATCTGGCCTCATCTCCTCTGGAGACTGCGTCCTCAGCCCTCACCATTTTGAGGCCACTTGCACGGATCAGCATATGTCCCTCCCCTCCAACACCCTGTGATACCCTCCTTCCCCAGTACAGTTCTCATCATGCAGCCTCTTCCCTTGCCTGAGGCCACTTCTCCCTCTTCCCCAAGCAAGACCTGGCTCTGCAGCCTTTGAAAAGCCACCAACATATGGCTGATCTGGTAAATAGAGACCTACCCGTGAGCTCCCCTAAAAGTGATGTGGTGCTGCCTGTGTAGCCTGGCGCTGATGAGTGCAAGTGCTGACCGCAGCAAGGTAGGCAAATAAACCTTGAAGTCCCGAGTGACATGCAGCTCACCACGTGCACGCTGCTTATGTGCTGTTGTGAAACACGTTGGCGTGTTTTCCCGTTGACGTGGGCAGACAATCGGGGGGGTGGGGCGGGTGGTGACTCCGGCGGGCTGGCCTAATAATGATATGCAGATGTATTATGATGAGGTTCCCGACATCTGATGGTGGGAAACGTGGTCCACTGTCGACGAGATGATTGGACAATTACAAACTGGTTTCATGCTGTCGTCAAACCGATTGCGCCATATTGTCCACTCACGCCACCAAATATGCCCGATGCATGCGGGCACGGAAAATCCCAGCCTCTGTCTTAAATGGGCGACCCTTTTATTTTTAAATAGTGACCCCCTAATTCGAGGTTCTAGATCCACCAGAGGGCAGTAATGTTCCAAAACACACGATGCCTATGCCCCAACTGACCAGCAGAGGGACCTCAACCAGATTGGACCCCAGGCTCACCCACCATAATTCAGAATTGCAAGGTGACCAAACAGAGTTAACCACCCTATTTTAAACGATCCATGAACAGCACATCAGGTTACTGCACTGTAGCCACATCCGATTTGGATGCAGGAGAGGCCCCTGCCAGAAGGCCATCTCCCTCTCATCCAGGCCCAGAATGGCTGGCCCAAGTTCACAGGTCAACTGCCCACCTGTTGCTGTGCCAACCCAAAGCACCTAGCACCAGAAGCTGGAACTCTCCAGCTGTGCTAGCACCCGAGCTGGATCCTGAACTGGAATACCCCAAAGAGGCCAAAGACCCTTTAAAACACCCCACTCTCCTGATCCTCAGCCTAGCCCCAGTCTCTGGGTCTGAACTGATGAACCCACAGGTTACCAAAGTGGACAGGCAAGAGGCTAAGCTGGACAAGAGCAGCTCAGCCCTATAATCCCGGGCCAGGCACCCACCAAGTAAGATTTCCAGCATTCCCCTGCGGATCGCCCAGAGCACCTTGACCATCACTCACCCCCCGACTGCTCATCACCCCGTAAAACCCCAGACCCTTTTGGGGATACTTAATCAGGAAGTTGGAATGCCTGACCCCCGACAGAGGGAAGTCAGAACTTTAGCACCGAATAGACTTCCCCATGCCGATGAATTTTGAATCCTTCCAAGTCACCTAAACTGTCCAAAATCCCAGGACTGGACAATGTCCTTGTGGGAGCCCTGTCCTGGGTTTAAACCATAAAATGAAAATGTAGCAGGGAACTGCCATTTCCCCTGCTAGCTGTGTGTCTGATGGGCCAGCATGAATCAGAGAACACCTGTATATTTCTTCACTTCCTATTCTTCCTTCCCTAAGACCACATAAAAAAATGAAATAGAATTAATTTTTTCTCCAGCAGTGGAGGTCTGACCTGGCCCAAAGACATGAAGGAAATGTTTATATCATCCTGGCTACTTTACAAAATTATTATTTTTTAAATGGATAAAGGCTTTACACTGACTGAAGCCTGACTAGCTACGGCTCACACAAAAGGAATCTCTAGCCTTCAGAAAACAGTAAGGATCTCATTATCTCTAAAGAGGTGCTAATGCCCCCATGACTGCAGAAATTTAATTCCAAGGAAATGCACAAAGACCCTTTCCATTTCTAAGACAGAGCTCTAGTCAAGAGAGACAATACATCTGCGAGGACAAAGGTGCCCTGAAACCGCTGAATCTTATTAATGGATGCAACATTTAACCATTGCAATAATCCAGAGCAGGAATATACATCCTTTGTAAAGCCAAAGGGAAGAAGTGGGAGTTATGTCACATGATACCCCCCCCCCCCCACCCTTCCTCCTCCAAGCTGCTAGAACCTATAATGTGTTGTAGAGCTGAATCCAGGCAGTCTGCAATCATTCATCGACAAAAGCAGCAGAAACAGAGCTCTGTCCAGGTTTAAATTGTCTGGCCCTCATCTACACTGTTTTCTACTAGAATATCTGAACTTCGGTACCAGTGCCTACTGCAAGACTGATCTGTACATGCTTCTCCCATCGTGGAAGTCAGCACTACTGGAAAAGTGGATCACCCGCATCAGTTCCCGATGGCTAACCTCTCTAAAGGAATACACCATTGGACTTTTCATTCTGGATTCTGGACTCATCTGAATCAATAATTTGTACTGCTGAAAAAAGAGACATGTCTTGCATTTATCAGGACACTTCATAAGAATACCAATATAAGGGGAAAACAACAATTTATACTGTATGAGATGAGAGTGCTGATTGGTTGGCAAGTGGACTCTGGTGGAGGCGTTGCCATGGAGAGTGCACCAGTGATGGTGATTGACAGTTAACTGCCAAGCATTGTTTGAAATTTAAACCAGGCAGCTTGACCCTGATTGGTCAAGGCATTGTCCTGAGAAATGAGTCAGCGAATGCCTGTCACTTATTTTGCTTAGCTGAAACTGACACAATGAGTGTACATGTTCTTTCTGTCTCCAAAGAACAGGGCCCTGTGTATTAATATCAGTAGCCCCCAAGAACACGCAAATGCATCACACTGTGAGCCTGACTGACAATCTTAAATTGGTTGTCAGTGTAATTCTTAGCACACTGAGGACTATTTAGTAAAGGTTGTCCAATTGCGGAATCACATCTAATGTTGGACACTCTGGCTGAGATTTACAGTGCATTCTAGCGTCGGGCGTATTTGATGGCGTGAGCAGACAATATGGCGAGAAGGCCAAAAATCGGTTTCACGACGTCATGAAACCAGTTAGAGATCGTCCGCTCAGCTCATCAATGGCGGGCTGCATTCCCCGCCATTGGACGTTGGGAACCTCATTGTAATACATCAGCATTTCATTATAAGGCCAGCCCGCCGGACTCATCGCCCCCCCGCTGGATCATCCACCCACGTTAGTGGAAAACATGCCTTGACGACTGTGATGTGAGAAGTCGGGATTTACCACTAGGGCCTTGCTCACATCGTGGACATCTGAGGAGCAGAAAATGCTCGAGCCCGACAGCAACGGGATCCTGGGGGAAACATCCATGCCATGCTGGGTGGATTCTCATGGACATGGCTCTGCGGCGAAGCAGTGCACGGAATTGGAAAGTCATCGTTGATGCTCCTAACGGATGATGGTCAAGGGGATGGGAGACGAAGGGCTAGGATCGGTTGGGATAAGAAGAGGTGTCAGGGTCGGTGAGATTTGGGGGTGGAATGAGGATGTCAGAATGGGGTGAGGTTCGGAGGTGGGGAAATGAAGGTGTCAGAATGGGGTGAGTTTGGGAGGGGGGAATGAAGGTGTCGGGGTTGAGATTGGGAGGGGGTGAGATTGGGAGGGGGAATGAAGGTGTCATGGGGTGAGGTTTGGAAGGGGGATTGAAGGTGTCAGGGGAGTGAGATTGAGGGGAGGAGTCAGTAATGGGGGAGAAGTTGACAACTGGGTAGGCAGGTGAAAGGGGGGTAGAAGGTGTAAGGAAAGGAGCTCGAAGGGGGTAAGTAGTGCAGAGAGGGGAGGGAGTCCAGGGGGAGGAAAGAGTGCGGAGAGGGGAGGGATTCCGGGGGGAGGAAGAAGTAAGGGTGGAGGAAGGAGTTGGGAAGGGGGAAGGAATTAAGTAAGGGTGGAGGAAGAACTGAGGGTGTATGAGGGAGTCAGGAACAGGGAAGGAGTAAGGATGGCAGAAGAAGTGAGGCTGGAGGAAGAGGTAAGGCTGGAGGAAGGAGTCAGGAGAGGGGAAGGACTAAGGGAGGGGCCGGAAAATTCTGGCCTTTGTGTTCCTCAGTATCTTCTATTTCCTTAATACTGCTTGATCCAGTTGGTCTTCCTGTAAATTTTTGATCTGTAAATGGAAGTTTTCTGCTGCTACAGCATGCTATTTTAAAATGCCCCATCTTGTGGCATGAGCGGCACTTGGCATCCATGGCTGGGCAGACTTCTTGCCGATGACGTTTTTTCCCTACCACAATACGACAAGGAACAGTGGTGCTGACTGCGCCCTCTTCATACTGGCCCTGTTTTCTGGCAACTGTGCTGATAGCTTGCAAAGTTCAACCTCCCTGGCTAACTGTTCTGCTTTTGACAAAATGAGATCTTCTCTGGACTGTAAAATGTCTGACAATACTTTATCAACCACCCTTACTACTCCGATGAGCTCCTTTCTCCATGCCCCATATTCAGTTATTACTAAGCGATATAGGTCGTTTATAAAAGAATCAATATTCTATCTAGGTTCCTGGCTGCACCGGTTAAATTTTGCCCAGTTTATTATAGTTTTGCTCCCTACGCTAAAGTAAGACTCAAAGGCCTTGATGATCCCTTCATATTTCATGGTTTCTTCATCAACTTCCTGTCTTCTTAAGATGTCATTGGCACAGCTGCCGATTGCATAAAGGGAAACACTGACCTGATCCTTATCTGGTTTCTGAGTGAGCCTGGAGGCAGTCCAGTATTGGCTGAATCAGAGATGCCAGTTTCTTCACTGTGCAGCTTCACCAAGGCCCTCCACGAGGTCCAGGAGCTTGGATAGAGGTAAGACTTTTTCCATAGCTCTGTGCATGGGAATTCCAGTGTTGATTAGTTGCTCTGATTGCTGCTGTGGGCATTTCTCAAATGCGCTCTGCCGGGTTGACAGCCTTCATTTTTCCCACTTTTATCAGCATCACCTGGGATCCTTAGTAAATGTTTCGCAGACCGCTGCCACCATGTATTATTATCACGACTGGGCTCTGGGTGCCTTCGATTGAAGAGAGCTGGCAACCATGCTGTTGCAAACTAGTGAACATTTATTGACTATTTACACTATATACAGAGGCAGACTTAGCAGGACTGCATTAGAGCCCTTTCCTCAGGTCCCAGTTACATGTGATCCAAAATCATCTGACATCACTGATGACGCACTCTAGCTATTAGCATAATAGCTGTTAACCCTTTATGCTACAAAATTCAAGTAGGGAGATGGTGGAGAATGAGGCAGAGATTGTGTGAGTGGAGTTCTGAGGGGAGGGAGGACATGCGCGAGGGGCTGAGTGGGGGTGGAGTGCATGAATTTGAGAGTCGGGGCTGAAAGGGGATGGAAGGGCACGAGTGAGTGAGTGGGGGGCTGAGTGGTGGAGGGAGGATATCAGAGACTGAGTGGAGGTCTGTGGAGCGGGAGGCTTGCGTGAGTGAGTTGGCGGGGAGACAGGTTAGGAAGAGGTTTTGTGTGTGTGTGTGTGTGTGTGTGCACACGCGCTTCACTGAGTTTTCTGTCACCATGGAATATGGAGAGTTTGGCTGAAACCTACATGGCTACATAAATAAGAACATTTTTACCAAGTACTTCAATTTTCACATTTGTATGATATATTGTTGATCTATAATATGCAAATTTTAATAATAACATCAAATGTTACGGCTTTATTGCTGTTTTTTTGCTGGCACCTGGGGTCATGTTGATTTACAAGAGTTTTTTAAAGTATACATTTGTTCATGTGATGTGGGCGTCGCTGGAAAGGCCAGTTTTTGTTGGCCATCCCTAATTGCCCTTGAGAAGGTGGTGGTGAGTTAAAATTGGGTCACATTGGAAAATAGCTTGTGAAGCACTGCTGCAGTGCTTTGCTTTGTTTCCCCTGTACATAATCTAGAAAGGTCATGTTTTGTTGTTAGCATGGACTTCATCCTGTATTACGTGCACTAACTGCATTGAATGATGAAATACTTAAGTCACTTTGGCGATTTGATGCAAATGCATTGGTCCACAGTCTTGACAGTAATAGAAGGTAAACAAAAGGAAAACTAATGTTTCTACCCATTTGAAGTGGCCTAGAAACATTTGCATTCCAAGGCAGATGTAAAAAAATGTTTTAATTACATGATTCCTTGTCACAGAACATTTTCAGACATTCTTGTCTTCGGCTACTAATTTTCAGATCTTTTGTCTTTGGCCACTCTCACGCCTGGGAATTGTTCTCTAAACACACTGAGTGGACATGGCCTTCTGCTGAGAGCTCTTTTTTCCATACTCCTCACTCTTCCAGCAGCTCTGTCTGCCTATTCATGTACCCATGGGTGCAACTGGTTTGTACAGAAGCCTTGAAGTCAGGACAAAGATCTTCAGCTCCTGCCACATTATTTGCTATAGACTTATGCAACTGGAAACAACTATAGCAAGCACCAAAGGACAGGGGAGTTGGTGGCATAGTGGTATTGTCACCGTATAGGTAATCCAGAGACCCAGGGTAATGCTCTGGGGACCTGGGTCCGAATCCCGCCATGGCAGACAGTGGAATTTGAATTCAATAAAAAATGATGATGTTGATTGGTTCACGAGGGAAGGAAATCTGCTGTCCTTACCTGGTTTGGCCTGCATGTAACTCCAGACCCACAACAATGTGGTTGACTCTTAAATGCCCTCTAAGCAACTAGGGGTGGACAGCAGCACCCACATCCCATGAGCGAATATTAAAAAAACCCTTGTAGAATTATCTTAACAGTCAGAAGCGATTAACCAGCAACTAACCCTGAAATAGAAATGGTGCTGCACATGTGTTCAGCTGTGTGAATTTAAGTGAGAGCGTTAGCCAGAGCATTGAACTCAAAATGACAGTTAGCATTGCACACGCTAACAGCCTCACCAAAAGGGGCCTGGTGTGATTCGCCCACAAGTGAACAGACACCATGGGTGTCAATTTAGAGCTCTAGGCACTCATAGGGGAGAACTTTCTCCTGGTTGGGTGCAGGCGCGCTGCCATTTTACCAATTACATGACACGTGCCCAGAAGCACTCAGTGCTACCTGTGCGGGTGGGGGAAAGGGGGAGAGTTGGGGCCTGTGCTCTTTCGCACATGCGATTAATTTCATAATGTGAACTTTAAATTAAGAACCTAAAAAATCATTTACATATGTCACATGAGCGTCACATGAGCTGGGACATATTTTTCAAATGTTCCAGAAGTACTTATTAATGCAATAAACCCTTCATGAAACCTCATCCCACCCGTGGATGAGGTTCCATGAAAAATGCGAACGCCGCTTGGGCTCTTCACCTGCCCGTCAACCTTAAGGTTGGATGGGCAGCATTTTCAATTGTCTTAATTGTTTGATTAATGGCCTTAACAGGCCCTTGACAGTTCAGCGTGCGCACACCGAATCAGAATGATGCGCGGTGACGTCGGGATGCACACCCGACGTCACCGCGCGTTATTTTACGTGTCGGAGGATTCTGCCCATAGTGCACAAAAAACTGGTGCTAATGATCCCAATTTCTCATTGACGGTTCTGAATTCTATTTATGGATGAAAAATTCCAAGATGACTATTTGGTCATTTTAAAACGAAACATTTTTTAAGGAAATGTTGTTCACAGTGACACAGTTGAGCTTGTCATTACTCAAAGTCTCTTAACAACCTTGATCCAACCCAAGCACAGCAGAATCTTAGTGAAGCTTCTAAGAAAAAGCGTGCTACAAATCAGTAACTGGAACTGAAAGAAGAATATACTATTGATGGAGATGATGTTATTTATGAAAAGTTTCACTGTGTTCAGTCTGGGTTTTTGTGGAATTATGTTGTGAATCAGATTTCATTGTAATATTAAAATAAGACAAGAAATTAATGAATGGTTTAAAATGCTAAATGATAATTTTAAATGGCTTATCAAGGTTCTCTAAATATTTCTGTTTGTTTAATTGTATTTTCTTCATTCATTGTTCCATGCTTCATTTCACCATGAATGAACACTTTACTGATTTCTGAATTTTGTGGCTGTTTTTCATAGAAAGGATCAAATTAAGGGTCATCTCAAAAATGCTTTTAAGTTAAAGTTTGTATGAAAGGGGTTAAATTCACAGGAAAACAGAGCTCTGAGGTATACTATATATACTATGCCTTGGATAGGGTGTCTGAACCGACATCCCACCAACAATGAAATATGATTTGACATTTCAGCAACTGCTCACACCCGATGCTGTGACAACCCTATTCATCTGAACTCTGAAGGGGTCATTGTCAAGTTAGGCTGGTGAACTCCATGCTGGGCAGAGATTATGGATCGCCAGGTTTGACTTAAAGCTGAATCTACAGTGAGGATTAAGATACAAGGCCTGGTTTTTGGAAATGAGACTGCAAGGGCAGTCAGATAGCAAAAGCCTGCAAAAGACAGGAAACCATTGAAAGAAGAGGTTCTGTGTTCAGACTGTAAGGCAGTATGTAGGATGGTCATTCTGATTCAATCAAATCAGACAACCCGACACATTCACTATTTTATTGTTGTTACATGAAACAAAATTGCATCAATTGAACTGGACAACTCTGAGCATACATGCTGCTCTGTATGTTTCACTTCACTGTGGAATAAGGCAGTGTACTAAGCTCCATCCCACATTTGAAGAGGTTAAACAAAATACATGCAAAATTTACATTTATCCAGTTCTGGTCACAAGGGAGTTTTACTGTTCCCGCCAGATTTTTTTGATTCTACAAGTAGACATAGAGCAAGATGAGAGAGTTCTCATAAAAGTAATGCGGGCAAACTGCTTAGAGGAGTGACTGATACCACTAAATGGGAGATGCTATCTATGGCAGACCCAAGTTTGAAATGCTATTCAATTAAAAATTAAACTTTTAATGAATAGTAACAAAATCACTCAGGAGAGTGAACTTATTGGCATGTTCTAATAACCATTTAGTTTTTCTTTAACAATCTTCAAAATGCTCTGGAGACATGCCTATTTAAAGTGTTGCATATGTAATATTTAATTTTAATGGGATTTTTTTTTTCTATTACAGTAAAGCAGTGATGGATCTACTGATTGATTTGTGCAGCCAATATCATTTAAATCCAACCCATCATACTCTTGAACTGCAATCTAAAGAGACACATAAACCATTAGGCTTCAAGCCAAACACTCCAGTAGGAGTTTTGGATATAGACAAAGTGCTCATAAAGCAGAAAGTTATTGAGGAGAAGCCAAGGAGACCCCCACCTGTAGTGCCTGAAGTAGGTAACAAATCAGAAGCATTGTTATACTTATTTTTAAAAAAAAAGCTTTTTATGTTAATTGTGGCTTGCAGGATGATTCTGTGATCCAAAATGTGATGCTTACTGAATTTGCTGTGTTAACTGTATGTAATTCCTATTTTATGTTTATCTCCATTTATCAAAATTTTCACAAAAAATGTGAGCAGCATGCATTGTGGTGAAGGAGGTATAAAAAGTTAACTAATAATTTTTTTACTTTAGTTCACGTTTGGGAATGAAGGATGACGGATAAACCTGCAATAACGATATCATTTTAGGAAAACTGATAATTTATGAATGCTCCCTGATTCATTAAATTGATGGTTAATATATATCTACCCATGATTTCTTGTCCCCAGATAAACATGTGTGATTTTACTGTGTTACTGTGTTCTGCACACCAAACACTTGAAAGTATCATTCATAATAGTGCTACGTGCTAATAACATGGCTTGCAAAACTAAAAGTAAATAAGTGAAGAATTTATCTATTCTGGTAGATACATTGTTATCACTTGACTTGATTCTTAATGTAAACACTTTGACTATTACAGAAAACTGTGAGGTTGGTGGTAAATTTCCACAGGACACAAAAAACTGTGGTGCGAGTCAATCCTCTTGCGCCTTTGCGAGATCTGCTGCCAGTTATATGTGAAAAGTGTGACTTCAATTCAGATCACCTTGTGCTCCTGAAAGACAACATCAGAAGGAAAAAGGTGGATCTTTCAAAATCATTGAGTGATTTGGAAACCCGAGAATTGTATGCTCTGGATACCAGCAGAGGTGAGTTTGTCCAGGAACAGACCAGTAACAGGAGAACATGACGTAGTTTCACCTAAACACATTTACTTTAAAGCTGTTTGACTAAGTGTTAATCTTTGTCTCAGTACTTTTCTCCCAGAGAGAAATTAACCTAAAATGATTACACGGTAAGTTGTTTTTCTTGTAGGAAAATGTTTGCAATTTGTAATTCCAATTTTATTTGTTGAATACTGACCTACCCAGCAGTTTTCTGATGAATGAAAGGCGAATAATAAACTTGTCACATTAATTGAAATGGAGCCCCAAGCCTGGAGCGTAGGGTTAATTTTCTGACTAGTTGGGGAGCATTGTTTGCAAAGAAGTCTTTTCTGAGGCATTGTAACATGTTAATATGTTACTGGAGTTTTATTTTAATATGTATCATGTGAATGTTTTCTCATCAGTAGAATATTAAAATCAGGGTGTTTCTCTCTTGGAAGGCAGGACACGCTGTATTAAACCATCAGAATGGTTCCATTTGAGACTTTGGTGACGGCATTTTAAAAAAAATTAATGTATAAGATCCATTCTAATACCACTCTGTTAGAGGCAACATTGTTACAAGGCAAGATTAGGACACACTTTTATTTGTTAAAATAATCAAGGGGTCAAAGGTACTCTGTGCGTCAGAGTTCTGTAGTTCTGTTTTTTTAAAATTTACTTGTTTGTCTTCACATTTAGTTTATGAGGAAAACAGAACTAATGCCAAAACTACATGTCCAAAGTTTTGAAATTTGAACACTTGTCCAAGATGAATTTTCAGTCTTATGACCCTTCATAAAGTGCCTGGATTGTTTTACCAAATCAACCAAAAGCATAGTTGCATCTTAAATTCCAGTGAACTGTTGCTTTGATTAAACATAGTTTGCAACAATGATCTCTTTAAGCCGCACACATGTGCGACTGTGCAGCAATCGTTAAGGTATTGTGTAGTCCACTCTCAAGCTGGCCTTTTTAAGATACATGATTGAGCAGTAAAATGTAAAGGTGCCATGCATTGAAATAAACAGGCCACACACAACAATGAAAATCTAGAGGGATCATTGGTTTACAGTCTTATGTCAAATGATGTCTATTTACTGAATGGGCTGTGGAAAATTCCTATTGCCTTAGTTCTGGCTCAGCTTTGTGCATAACTAAACTGTACCATGACTTGAAGCAAGCACCTGAAAAAGGAAAGAGTTTGCATTTCTATAATCCAAAACGTTTCCATTTAAAATACTGTCTCTCAGATTGAAATAAATAATTGCACTTTTGCAAGATGAATGCTTTTTTGTAGTCTTATGTGTTTATGCTCAATACCTGTGACTTTAAAGCCACTTAAGATGAGAATCAATGTTTTTTAAGGAATTCCAATTTATGATTTTTTTTGTTAATATTGTGCCCTTTTTGTAGTCCTTCAGTCTCAAACATATTCTGCTACTACAGCTCTAAATTACAAAGGTACAGTGTGTTTGATGTGTTGCTTTTCCATTTCCTGCTCTGCTGTAGCAGGTCTAGTATAAATCTCAAATTTTGGAAATCAAAAGCTTGATGGCTGCTACTGGATGTGAGAAATGATGATACATTGTATAATTGCTGCTTTACATTAACACCAGAATATTAATGCAATGCTCATGTAAAATTGTTTTGTGTCTTGAAGGGCAAGACATTGCAAATTACTGTTGTTAAGAGTATATGACACTATGCAAAAACTGCTCACTATCATCCTGGAATGCAAAAGATAATGCCTGGCTTCTTTTCTCTACTGCAAACCATCTGCTTAAACTCCTCACCCTTGCTTCTTCCACCCTCAACTTGAACAAGGGAGCTCATGGACTTCTTTGTCACCAAGATTGAGACCATCTGTTCAGCTGCCTCTGCTGCTTCCCTCTTCTCCTGGCACACCAGCCCAAATTTCATTTAAGATGCCACTTTGCTTCAACCCTGAACTTGCATGTTTCTCAGCAGCTCTCTCTCCTCATACTGTCCTTATCCCCTTCAACTCTGCTGTCATCACCCCTCTCCTGAAAAAAATACCCTTGGACCCCTCTGTCCTTGCAAAGTACTGCCCCATTGCTAACCTCCCTATATTATATCCTGGTTAACAACTTGCATTATATTGAACCTTTAATGTAGTAAAATATCCCAAGGTGCTTCACAGAAATGATATCTTTCAGACACTTTCTCCTGAGATAAGCGAGCTGAGCTGGGAATTTTCCTCACTCCTGCTACCTGCTTCGAGGATGAAAATCCAGCTCAATATGGCAGATCACATAAAGCCACCGGCTGCTGTGGATCCTTAGGACCAACTATTCTAGGGTGCTGGATATGGGTGTGGGTCCTTGGCGGCCCTATGCCCGCAATCTACCTCCCTGGCCTCTTGCGGACAACCTTCTCCTACAAGAGAGAGGGCAGAATGTCAGTGTCTGTGTGTCAGTTTGTTTGGGTGATGTGCCTACCATAGCTGAATAGGTGCAGATATGTGGAGGCAGCAAGGGATATGTGCAGTTGACAGCATTGGAAGATGTGTGTGGGTAAGGTGAGGTATAAAGATTTTAGGGATGTGCCCTGAGCATCAGGGGGTAGTGCTGGGTGAGTGATGGGGCTGTGTTACATTGAGCAGTATGCGAGGTGTATGCTGCATTCACTCACCCTGCCCACCTGAGTGAGGTCATTAAATGTTTGGCAGCCATGTGATGTCCATGGTGCCATGCTCTGGGTATCATGACCCTTGCCACCTGCTCCCAATCCCTTTGCAGGATTAGTTTGGAGGGTTGCCTATTCCTGCCAGAAACATGGCCTCCTTCCTGGCCTGGAACTCTCGACACAGTGAGAAAATCTGGGAGTCCTCTCCTTCCCTTGTTAGGCCTCCCCCTGAATGGTAAAATAAACTATTATCCAGCAGCCTGCAGTGCATTGCTCCAATTTCTGCTTTTATGAGGACTGTGCCTTCAAAAAGGGAAGGTTGCCTGGAGCATGTGATTTTTGAAGAAAGCTACTCGACTCCCGTGGTGTGAGCAGAGGGGGAGGATGCCTGCATTGAAATGGAGACCAGGCCTGCATGGGTGCCACTCGTGGTTACACTACAATCATGGAAATGAATTGGGTAGACAAATTTTCTATCTTAGCCACATCATGCCGCGAATCATTCCCCATGTGCCCAAATATTGGAGTCAATGAACTTCGTACTCACAATATCCAGGGAAGTCCAGGATAGAGATGCAAAGTAAGGAGCTTCCTGGGAAAATAACTGCCCAGGGGTCATCTTGAAACAGCCTACTATAATCTAGTTAGTAGTAGTCAAGAATGCTTCAACAGGTGTGTCTTCTGCCTGATAAATACCCAACTTTTAGACAGCCAAAAGCCTTATAGCAGGAGAAGACCTAGATTTCCAAAACAAATTCTGCTACTTAAGCATGAAGTGATAGGAATTCATGGAGAAACTAGGAATGGATAAAAAAAGTGGTTGAAGGGTAGGAAGCAGTAGGTAATTCCGAGGGGAGGAACATCATGATGGACCAATGACTGAATAATGTGACCCTGGGATCAGTGTCAAAACTCCTACTGTTTATAATTTACATTCATGAACTAGATTCAGAAGCTTGACGCAATCTGGTTAAAGTCACAAATCAAACAAAGAACGAAGGGCAGCTGAATCTTCAAACACAACCAAACACCTACAAAATGAGTAAGTGGGAAAACCTGTGGTAAATTAAATTTGCTTTGTATAAATAATTGCACGTTGACAGATAAAAATAGGCAACATACATACTCTATATGAATAGTGCTAAAATTACCAGGGGTGAAGTTGAGGAAAACTAGAAATGGTAACAGTTTACTGTGCAGCAATAACAAATTAAACAAACAGAATGCTGAACTGTACAGCAAGAACAGTTTGTACATGTAATATGATATTCTGTTGAAATTGAACAGTGTCCTTGACAGATTGCAGTTTCAATACTGCTTCCATTTACGTTCACTGAGACACAAGAGAGATTTTCGGCGCTTGGAAGTGACGGTGAGCCAAGAGGTTAATCACTAGTATTGAATTATAAGGGTAGACTGGAGAAGCTTGTGCTTGTTTGCCTTGAAAGGAGATGAAAACGGATTTGCTAGAAGTGTACATAATAGTATAGGAAAGAATATTCGTAAAACTGGGCTGAATTTTACAAGCCCTCTGGAAATGGGGTGAATGGCAGTGGAAGGAGTTGGGAGGGGAGCCCGATGCCTTCTTGCTGGCACCAGTGGTGCGAACCTCAGCGAACCTGGCTGTCCACCAGACAGTCAATTATGCTAATTAAGTGCCCGATTAAGGGCCACTTACCACCCCTGCCAGCATTTTGCTGGCATTGGGAAACCCTGGCAGCTTCCCTGTGGGTTCCTGGAGTTGGGGAGCCTCCTTTATGACTGCTCGATGGCCTACTAGGAGATCTCCCTGCAGCAATGGTTGGCCCTGAGGCTACAGCACCCCCTGCACACCACCGCCACCCCCCTCAAAAAAAAATCAGTAGGGCCTACCTGTCTCACCCTGGCACCATATATAAACAAAATTTCCTTGTCTTCAAGAGCCCTCAGCATGGAGGCACCCTCGTCCTCCTGTAGCAGCACCTGTAGTCATCTCAATGGTGGTGCTGCCAAAGCTGCCAGGCTCTCGGCCCTCAGCTTGGGGTCCGGCGTGTGGTTGGGTCCCGCTTTTGGTCCTGGTGGTGGGGCTTCTTACGTCTTGATGAAGTCCAGCCCTCTATCTGAATGCAACCTATGATAGTAAGGTCCTAGAGGCGTATTTTCAAACAGACAAAAGGCAAATTTAGAACAATGACAAGACGTCATTCAGCCAAAGATGATCCACCTGTAAAATAGGCTAACAAACAGGATGGTAGAATTTTTTGATTGAGAATGTGAGTTGGCCTTACTGCTGGAAATTAATTTTGTGAACTACAGCTTGCAATTGTGCAACAGTAATAGAAACACTGGTCTGGATTTTATGGGCCAGCATGGTCCCATCCACCCCAGGCTAAAATGTCGGGGGAGTGAGGGCTGCGGGGAGCCTGTCCAGGCAAAGAGCGAAGTGAATTTAAAGGCCATTTTGCCATTAATATACTGGAGGAGGGACTTCCCTCAGGGACAGGAAGTCCTGACACAGAGTTGTGGACAATCAGAAGGTGGCAGCTGTCAAGTAACGGCAGCATCACTAGGAGCAGTGGCCACTGCTGGTACTGCACTCGGGGTTGAGGAGGCAAGCTGCGCTGGATCATGACTTTGTAAGTGTTTGGGGCTTTCACTGGGTGCCAAGCTGGCAGGCCCTGGTGAGAGGGTTTGAGAGGCCACAGGAAGAGGGGAACCTGGTGGGTCAGGGTGGAGGGTAGGGTGGGGGGGTTGGTGGAGCAGTAACCCCTTGGAGGAGGCCCTCAATGGGCCTTAATGTTAAGGAGGGACCCCACCCATATGCCACTAGCACGTGCAGGGAATCATGCCAGGCTGGGTGCTTGGTATGGACCTCTCCTGCCGCTGTTTAAATCCCGGTGGCAGTGGGATGAGGCTCTTAATTCGGCATTAATTGGCTGAGCAGGCCGCCCAACATGCTGATAAAATGCTGAGGGGGCAGGGGTGGGTGCCCCGCTGCCTTCAAACCCATCTGTGGGGGAGCATATAATCAAGCCCGCTGAAATCTGAGAGTTATAGGGAACATATATCAAACAAAGTCAAAAATAGACAGTAATGGCAGTATTACATAATAGGAACAGAAGTAGATCAGTCAGCCCTTTTATCCTGTTCCACCATTGCAAGGAACATAAAAGTGGACTGTAAAAGCTTCTATAAGTATGTAAAAAGAAAAAGATTAGTGACAACAAATGTAGGTCTCTTATAGTCCGCGACAGGAGAATTTACAATGGAGAACAAGAACATGGCAGAGCAATTAAACAACTACTTTAGTTCTTCCTTCATGGAAGAAGACACAAATAACTTAGCAGAAATACGAGGGAACCAAGGGTTTAGTGAGAAGGAAGACTTGAAGGAAATTAGTATTAGGTAAAAACTAGTTCTGGAGAAATTAATGGGACCAAAAACTGAAAAATCCCTGGGGCCTGATAATCTACATCGCAGGATAGCAAAGGAGGTAGCCATGGAAATAGTGGATGCGTTGGTTGTCACCTTACAAAATTCTATAGATTTTGTAATAGTCCCGGCAGATTGGAGGATGGCAAATGTAACTCCGCTATTTAAAAAAGGAGGGAGGGAGAAAACAGGGAATTACAGACCGTTAGCCTAACATCAGTCATAGGGAAAATGCTAGAGTCTATTGTAAAGGATGTGATAACAGGACACTTAGTAAATATCAATGGGTCTAGACAAAGTCAACATGGATTTATGAAAAGGAAATCATGTTTGACAAACCTAGTGCAGTTTTTTTGAGGACGTAACTAGTAGAATAGATGAGGGAGAACCAGTGGATGTGGTGTATTTGGATTTTCAGAAAGTTTTTGATAAAGTCCCATCTAAGAGGTTAGTGTGCAAAATTAAAGCAGATGGGATTGGGGGTAATATGTTGGCATGGATTGGGAATTGGTTAGCAGACAGGAAACAGAGAGTAGGAATAAATGGGTCTTTTTCAGAATGGCAGGTGATGACCAGTGGGTGACTGTAGAGATCAATGCATGGGCCCCAGATATTCGCAATATATGTCAATGATTTGGATGAGGGAACCAAATGTAGTACTTCCAAGTTTGCTGACAACACAAAACTAGTTGGGAATGTGAGTGGTGAGGAGGATGTTCAGAGGCTTCAAGGCGATTGAGACAAGTTGAGCGAGTGGGCAACTACATGGTAGATGCAGTATAACATGGATAAGTGTGAAGTTAGCCACTTCAGTAGGAAAAACAGAATGGCAGAGTATCGCTCAAATGGTGATAGATTGGGAAATGTTGATGTACAAAGGAACCTGGGTGACCTTGTACACCAGTCACTGAAAGAAGCATGCAGGTGCAGCAGGCAGCTAAGAAGGCAAATGGTATGTTGACCTTCATTGTAAGAGGATTTGAGTACAGGAGAAAGGATGTTATACTGCAGCTGTACAGGGCCTTGGTGATACCACATCTGGAGTATTGTGTGCAGTTTTGTCTCCTTACCTAAGAAAGGATATACTTGCCAGAGAGAGAATGCAGCGAAGGTTCACCAGACTGGTTCCTGGGATGCCAAGATTGTCGTATGAGGAGAGATTGTGTCGACTAGGCCTGTATTCACTGGAGTTTAGAGGAATGAGAGAGGATCTCATTGAAATGTATAAAATTCTGACAGGGCTGGACAGACTGGATGCAGGAATGATGTTTTCTCTAGAACAAGGGGTCACAGTCTCGGGATACGGGGTAGGCCATTTAGGACTGAGATGAGGGGAAACGTCTTCACTCAGACGCTGGTGAACCTGTGGAATTCTCTACCACAGAAGGCTGTAGAGGCCAAGTCACTGAATATATTTAAGAGGAAAATAGATACATTTCTAGACATTAAAGGAGTCAAGGGATGTGGGGAGAGAGTGGGGGGATGGTGTTGAGATGGAGGATCAGCCATGATCATACTGAATGGTGGAGCAGGCTCAAAGAGCTTAATGGCCAACACCTGCTACTATTTTCTATGTTTCTATTCAGTTGATCTGTATTTCAACTTGTTATGATCCTTGGCCAGACCCCCAAATTGTTGTTCAGATCCAGTTAGGGACCAATAACATTTTGTTTAAAGCATACAAAGTTTGAGATTCAACACACTTACCAAGTGATAAAGCCATAAGATTCCACAGGATTTGGACAAACAAAAATAAACTTTACCATACAAGGTTAAAAAGATAAAACAATTTATCCTATATCCTGACATTCAGGGTTAATATGAGGTACATGTGAATTAAAGGCAAACTGTGGTCGAACACACCGCACTGCACAATAAATGACAAATACGCCCAAGACAGAATCCACATATTTCTCAACAGCCCACCCAGATGCCAGCAAACACTGTGAGTCAACCATTCTCATTGAGACTTTGACTCTCTCATGAGGAATTCCAGTCTTCACCTTCAAAGATCTAACCTGGGAATTCTCTCCAAAGGTTGCTCCAACTCAGACGGCATCAACAGTGGCCCACCTCACAGGGTTTCAGTCTGATTTCCCAAGATTCTGTTCCCCTGGATGCACTCAAGCACCAACTCAAAAGCACAACTTCAGCCCTTCAGCTGTGCTGAGCAGAACACTACTGCTGTAAAGGAGTACCTTTGCTCCACAGCCTACACCAAAGAGTCACCAACCTTCAGCTGTCTTTTTGGATCTTCAGTGCTTCCCCTGAGTTCCCTTCACTGAAAGTCTGCTACCTGCAGCACTTAACTTTTTTGGAGCCTGATTCTCTGCTTTTTTTACCTTAACTTAACTGGGATCCCTCTCTGTCCCTTGTCTCTGTCCCCTACCTGTGGGCTTCCTTTTGGGACCTCTCCCTGTCCCCTCTCCCTGTCCCTTGCCTAGGACAATAGTCTTCCATGGCACTCCAATGCCAGTCACCTGACCTGGGTTTTTGCACCATTTTTCTTCTCTACGTCAGCGCGCTGGGCCTGTCTTCATCCCAAAGAGCTTACTCAGGAACTGGGCATGTGCAGCCTCTCCTGGTCTCCGCATGCACGAAAGGTCTGAGGTTTGTCTGGAGTTGCAGTTCCCGGCCTCCGCCCTCAACACGAAGGTAAGTTTGGTTTTCATAACAAGCTCCATTTATTGACTTTTTCTCCAAGGCAGTTAATACTTTTTACCCAATAAAAATCTATCTTATGCTTGAACATGTCGATTGACCTAGCACCCATAGCCTTTTGAGGGATCAAGTTTCAGATTTCCACAGCTCTTTGTGTGGAAAAAGTTTCTTACTCAGTTCACTCCTAAATGTCCTAGCTCTAATCTTAAGAGTATCCCCTCCTCATTTCTGGATTAACACAACAGAGAAAATAACTTCTTTGGATTTACCATATTGAATTCTTTATCATTGTAATTCAAACAGTCCTTAACCATCTAAACTCAAGAAATTACCCACCGTGTTTATGAAACTGAAGTAATAATTTATGCTTAAAGCCTGGTGTAATTCTGCTGAGTCTGCCTTCTGAAATAATCGAGTGCCATTTGCTAAATAATGCAGTAACAATGCTACAATACAATCACAGATGCAGCACTGCAGCCATTATTTCTCCAAAGTATTATAAGCAGGGTAAAAGTAGCAGAATAAGTGAAATCTTATAGTACATGGGGGACTGAATGGATTCATTTTGATGTAATGTTCTCGTGAGCAGAGGCAAGTGAGTCAAAGGCATGTTGCCCCGACTATCTGAAAAGGAGTTTGAAGAATTCCCAAAAGAGTAGTCAAAGGAAGAAACATTGAAGGGAATTTGAATGCCCAAAAACAGGAAGGATTTGGGTTGGCTGGTATATAAAAATTCTTAAAAGCTCAAACCCAAACCCAACCTCGAACCTACTCACTTCGGGTTTTAGTGGAAGCAAGCTGGGATCATGGGGTGTTGGGCATGGAACCAACCTGTTCTTAGGAGTCGGGTTGCTTACTTGAATGGTTTTATTGAGGCTGAATGCCTCAGATTTTATCACTCTTCCAGGTTTAACCCTGGCCTGCTGGGTTTCCCAAACCTGGTGAAATCTAACAGCTAAAAGGTGAGGACTACTGTGGAATGCCTTCCCAACACTACTTGTGGATGAAAAGGAGCAGAAGTGCTTCCCCCCAGCCCTCCCAAACCAACCTATTTCCTTTCCCATGATTGGATCACTCCTGTGATATCACCAAACCTCCATGAGGACTGACCTCCCCTCAATCAATCACCAACCCCTTCCCAAGACCCCACCTCAGCCTCCAACGCTTGCTGCAATCACCCCTCAACATTACAAGTCACACTCGATCAACCCCCTCCCCAAAACCTCACCACCGTTCCTTTGCAATATCTCCTCCAATACTAGGAAACCTATCTGCTCTTGGGCTGTGGCCTCTTTTCCACTCTTCCCTGCTAGACAGGGATTCAGGGGTTCCAGCAGGGAGCCACTTGGAAAACAAACACCATGAGCAGAATTTTACGGCCCCGTTTCGCCGGGGATGGGGCTGTAAAATGCGGTGAGACATTCTAAACTTCATTGGCTTTGGCGGGAACATAAAATCCCGCTGCTGTAAAATTTCGGCCCATGTGTGTTTGGGGAAACCTGGACTTCCGAATTTCTCAACTAGAGCTCCTTCCGCAATAAAGATCGGGGCAATGGAGTGGGTTATTTGATTGAGTCACATGATGGATTTGATTCCTCTGAGTGCCGCTGACCAACATGTCTGAACTCAGGGCAAGTACATAAAATATATTTTTTAAAATGCTGGCTCCTTCGCTCTTCTCAGTTATAGTATGGGTGTGAAGTGTGTGTATTTTTTGTGGCCTGATTTTATTCTACTTAATACCTGTGCTACCAAATGCTTTTTTTTAGTCCTGTTTTAAAACTTATTTTAGAATTAATTTAACTTTGGCACGATCACTTATATTCAGAATTTGAAGTACATGTGGAGTGAATCATATTATTAAACATGTATAATGGCAGCAGCCAGATGCATTCCTATCTCCCAGGATTGCCAGACACTGGAGTCTGGATTTTCGCTTCTGAGGCGGGTAGCTCAAGTCAGTAAATTTCCCACCTCGCTGCATCTTGGTAGTGAGGTCTCTGAATGACGGGATCTTCATTCCGGGGAGAGGGTTGCAGCATAGAGTTGGGCCTGCTGCCCCTGGAAGCAGACCTGAGGCAGCCACAGGGGCAACCAAGTGTCAAGGTGGGCTTGTTAAAAGGCCTGCCTCAGTTCTCAGGGACTTTGTCCCAGTTGTTTGGTTACATTTTAGGCCCTCTAGCCCTCACCCCCTCAACACCTCAGCATCCCCGCACCCACTTCCCATACCACCTCTGTGCCTTCATGCCATCTCAATGCCAACTCAACCAGGCTTGCCTGAGAGCCCAGACCCATAAAAGGATTATGTGAGTGGGAGCTTGTTCACACAGTTGGAGAGAATTGTTGATTTTGCTTGACTGACACTTTTATGTGGTTGTAATAAGTTGATTTTTCATGTACTCACAAGTTAGTTTAATACTCTGAACTTCTAATATAAATGATTGAGTCAAAGGGGGGAATCATCCCAGATTTGCACTAAGCGTGGTTGCGGGTGGGAAAGACAGCATTTTATTCACTGGCTACAATAGTGGCTTTTCACACAGTGTCATCCCAAGCTCGCCACATTAATTATGCATTCCCAGCATACACACTGTTGCGATGGTGGGCAGGCTCTAATTTGCCTGCCGAGCTCAGTGCTTCCAGCCCAGGACTGATGCAAAGAAGGCATGGCCCCAAAAAGCAAGAAGACTGCAGCCCTTGAGTGCCTTTTGGATGCCATGGAGGCCCGCTGTGATGTCCTCTACCACCGCTCTGGCTGCAGGAGGGGCAGCAACATTATCACTCCGGCTTGGTAAGCGATGGCAGTGGTGATCAGTGCCAGTGCTGCACAGAAGAGGTTGGCCATCTGTTATGGCACAGCGGATGGTAAATGCCGAGGTGCTCAAATCCCAGAGGGAAACTTGAAACAGCTGCTACAACTGTTTTGCAATTTGTATTTTATTTCGAGATGCGTGTAGTAATAAGTCCACTGAGGCTTACAGGGTTTTTACAAAACTAAATTAAACATTTATTAACAGAAGAAAAGATACATAGGTCGACAAATTACTACTATAGTAACTCCTAAATCCCCTAATTAATCTGGCTCCCAGTTATACCTCCGTTAAGGCAACAGTAAAACAAATAGAATTAAACAGACCAGGCAAAGCACACAATATCCTGGACAGTGATATTTAAAGTGAGTTTTCTTAGCTTCGGTTCCTATAGACAGCAACTTGATGCACAGAGGCTGGAGGCTTTTCACACTTGTGTTAGATCTGAGAATGCCTTCCCCCTTACACATAACCTCATCTCCTTTATACATGTTTCTCCCTTTTTTATGTAAATTCCATTGTTCCAATATGTCTTTGCAACTTTATTTTCCTCATAATATAAATTTTTCATAGTGCTCATATTATCAGTAACCTTTGGGAAAAATAAACACACTGTTTGGCTTAGCTTCTTATGGCTAGGTGTAGCATCTTACCATCTCTTTGAAATTCAAACTAACCTAATTTATCTAAAAATGCAAATGTCCCTCACACTTCACATTCTAAAACTTCAGCCATGTTTACGTATTTAGCATTTCAAACCTAGCTTCCCATTTGACAACTCAAAAGTTCCAGACCTGCTGCCTCCAATTCATTTAAATCCTCCACACACACACATCCACACAGAGAAACTAATCCAATCCCCACTATTAACCTACCTTTACAATGAATCACAATAATATTATGAAAATTATTATATTTTTATGACACCATCCAATGCAAACAGAGGATGAATGATCTCATCCGTGCAGCCAGAGTACAGCAACCATCTCATCACTCTAAACTCACACCCTCAAACCCATCGCACATTGACTGGCATCTCACTCACTGCTAGCACAAGGGACATTACTACCCATTCTCACACACATATCCTCACATGTCCATCTGGCCTCATCCGCTCTGGAGGCTGCGTCCTCAGCCCTCACCATCTTGCAGCCACTTACACAGATCAACATGTGTCCCCACACACACCCTGGGATACCCTCGTTCCCCGTACAGCCCTCATCCTGCAGTCTCTTTCTTTGCCTGAGGCCACTTCTCCCCCTTCCCCAAGAAAGCCCTGCAACCATTGAAAAGCCACCCACATATGGCTGATCTGGTAGGTAGAGACCAGCCCCTGAGTTCCCCTATAAGTGACATGGTGCTGTCTGTGAAGCATGGTACTGATGACTGCAAACACTGACCGAAGCAAGGTAGGCAAACAAACCTTGAAGGCCCAAGCAAAGTGTAGCCTGCGAAATGCACACCTTTTATATGCTGTTGTGAAACACGTTGGTGTGTTTTCCTGCCGAAGTGGGCAGACAATCCAGCTGGGGGGGCAGGGGGGTGGGATGAGTCCGGCGGGCTGACCTTATAATGATATGCTGATGTATTACAATGAGGTTCCCAACATCCGATGGTGGGGAACGGCACAAACTGGTTTCATGATGTCGTGAAACCAATTTTTGTCCTTCTCGTCATATTGTCCGTTCAGACCACTGAACATGCCCTTCGCCAGCGGGCATGGAAAATCCCGGCCAAAGTTAATTAAATTCTAAAATAAATTTTACAATGTGGCTTAAAAAAGCATTTGGTAGGACAGATATTAAGTAGAAATAAAACCTGGCCTCAAAAATATTGTTTAATCAATATCTCAATGTTTATTTGCACAAGGTTAAGAAGTGTGAAGTGCTTAAAGTTTTTGTTATTGATACGTTAGTGGTCTGTTTGATTGACACTTTTATAGGGTTGTAGGAACACCAGATTATTCAAAGAATTAGGAACGGATTTTTTTTCTAAGCAATTTCCTTCATGCCACTGTTACTGTAGGGTTCATTGGATTTGTACATGGTGTATACTGAGTGAATGGCTGGCCATGAGTTGACATGGAGTGGGTGGGGGGCATGAGTTGACATTACGTTGGCATATGGCTATAAGGGGCCAAGGGGGTGGGTGCGGGCATGAGTTGGCCTGGGGGAGCATGGGTTAGACCTTTTGAACTTAGCTTTCAAATGGTACTCGAATCCAGATGATGGTTCATGACTTCTCTGAGATTCATGAACCATGAATTATGGGGGAGCTGGTCCAAAAATAGAGGGGGGCTAGGAGGTGCCTACCCCAGCAATGGAGCCAGCCAGGCTGGGAGTGCAGGACGCAGGCTCGCTACCCACACCCTTATCCTGTGCCAATGAAATTGGGGGTGCTGGGAATCCCAGAATCAGACCCTGCCCACCATTTTTACATGGTTCCAGAGTCATTCAGCCCCTGAAAAAATCTGGGCCTGGATCTTCTCATTTTAATTAGTTGGGATTTTTAAATTCGTGGCTGGGTTGTGAGTCTGCATTACACAGAAGGCCCTGTATTTTGTCCCCATGGAGGGGATGAAGAAAATTAATGTTGGTAGCTTTATCAGTCTGAAATCCTGCCTCCTTTCAGTCCATTATGAAGGCAGTAAACATAGTCCTTAACCAGAATGTTGGATTTTTCCTTTGTTATTGATTTGATGATGGGAAGTACTTAAACAGAAGAAAATTTTAAAAAGGAAGGGAACAAAAAGGGCAAAGCTTGTACTTAAGGCTGTTGCACAATTCACATGAAATGCCACTTCAAATTATCAAATGCTCTTTGTGCAGATTCAAACGCTTGTGTGCGTTTTTTGACTTTGAATGCAAAGTATTACTAACATCTGTATGTATAAGATTTGTTCCAATAAACTGCTGCACAGTTGGAAACCTTCCTCTGCATACAGACATTTTAGCTGAACTAAATGATGAATTGGTGAAGTCAAAATTTAATTGACATTTATTTTTACAGAGTTGAGTCAAAGTGCTTTAACTATCACTGACATGAATGAAAAGGAGGAAAAAGGGCTATTGGGCTTCTTCAAGCTTGGCAAAAAGAAAACAAAGGTATGTATGAAGTTTTTCAAGTCTACCATTCCTGTGTTAGTAAAATACTCTTGAGCAGTTCGTCCTACCTTGAATATACCTATTGTATTGTTGATTTGGTTTGACAATGAATCCCCGCTGTTGTACTTTCCTACTCGTCAGACAAAATGATGCTGGTAAGTATGAAGTAACCATAACATGATGACGACAATTCACACTGATAATTATTTAAGGTGACCATCTGTCATTAAGGTCACAATAATTGCTCGTGTAATTCGATGATCATTATATCCATTTAAAGGGAGCTCCAAAGGCAGTATTAACTCTCTCACTGGCAAAATCAGGATGCTACCAGACAGAAGGAATAATCCCAAATTTATTTTCTTCACAAATCCCATCCTTTATCTTTTCTCCCTGTCCAACCAACCTCATTTGTGACAGCAGGTCTGAGTAACTTATGGATTTCTTCTGTAAAGCCATCCCCTCTCTGATCCACCCTACAACAGTTGCATTTCTAGCCCTCGTGAACTTCATTTTCTTGAACCCCAGTAACCACCCTCTACTTCTCCTTTTGACCACTCAGTTACTTCTCCTTAGGTTAACGATTGTCAACCTGTCATTTTTTCGGGCATTCTTTCTCTCCCCATTAAAACGGCTGTCATCACACTCTCCATTAAAATATGACCCTCAACCCTTTAAAATACTGCTCCATGTCTATTCTTCCCTGCTCCACGTCTATTCTTCCCTTCCTCTGTAAGGTCTTTGAATGCACCATTATTGTCCAGTTCCATGACCGCCACAGTCTGTTTACAATCAATAAAAATCTGGAATTAAAAGTCTAATGATGACCATGAAACCATTGTCGATTGTCATAAAAATCCATCTGGTTCACTAATGCCCTTTAGGGAAGGAAATCTGTTATCCTTTCCTGGTCTGACTCACACCAGTGGTTGACTCTTAAATTCCCTCTGAAACGGCCTAGAAAGTAGCTGGGAAAAACCACTAGAAAATCAATAAGGATACCTAGACCACATGGACTGCAGTGGTTCAAGAAAGCAGTTCACCATCACCTTCTCAAGGGCAATTAGGGATGGGCAATAAATGCTGGCCTAGTCAATGATGGCCACATTCCATAAATTAACTTCTAAAAAATCAATGTTAACTGCATATGGCATGTTCTTCTTCCTCATGATCAATTTACTTTATCTTGTATCCCTCTCCATGCCATCACATAATCATGGACAGAATTTTCAGGTTGTCGGGCGGCATGGCGAGCGGGCCAGCGAGCAGCCGGGAAACATCCCACCGCCTGCAATCAGCCCCTGACAGCGATTTCACACTGGCTGGCCAATTAATGGACAGCCAGAGTGAAAGGTGTGCTGATAGCCTCAGCGCTGCTGGGATGGGGGCAGGAGGAGGGTGAGCGCATAGTCTGCGCATGCGCCAGGATGTGCTCACTGAAAGCTCCCCGAAGGCAGGGACCTTCCTGGGAGCTGAAGTATTTTAAACCAGTGACTAAAGATTTTAAAAATCCAGAAAAAAATGTCCACACAGTGGACTCACTCATCTTAAAAAATTCTGTCCAAAAATTTTTATTTTTTTAATTTAATTACGGAAACCTCATCCTGCTCATGGTGAGGTTTCCTAAAAAATCCAAAGGCCGCCTGGCCGATTTGCCCACCCACCAATCGTAAGGTTGGACAGGCAGCAAAAAATAGCACTTAATTAATACTTTAATGGCCTTAATAGGCCTCTTAATTGTTGGCAGGCGTGCTGCTGACTCCCGCGCGTGCCCGCCGACTGAAATATCGTGCGCTATTTTATGCCCGATCGGGTCGGGCATGCACCCGCCCACAGGACGTTCTGCCCCCATGATTTAATTCCTTCCAGAAACAATGTAATCAGTTCAATTGCGGCAGTTCAAGAAGGTGGCTCACCACCACCTTTTCAAAGACAGATAGGTATTGGCAATAAATGCTGGCCTTGCTAGTGATGCACATGTCCCATGAACAAATTTTAAAAAGTATCCCTTCTTCAGTGACTTCCCTCCCATGCCTGAATGATCACTTGGCATGTGGGCTCCATCCTAATCTCTCTCCTGTTGATCATCCATTTGTTTTCCTTTGGGGAAATCATCTGTGAACATAGGGTCAAAATCTATATGTGCGCCAATGTTACCTCTTCCTGCACTGTGCTTGACTTTAACCACTGTACCGTTTTGGCTCCACATGGAGAAGCTGGACCTTTCTTCTGTTCAAGAGTGAAGTTATCCTGTTTGACTCCCACCAGAAACTTTGTACCATGATCGACAACAACAATTTGCATTTATATAGCAATCTTAACATAACATCACGAAGCACATATCAAGAACAAGATCAATAAAAGCTTGGTCAATGAGGTAGGTTTTAAGGAGCATCTTAAAGGAGGAGAGTAAAGTAGAAAGGCTGAGATGTATAGGAAGGGAATTCCAAAGTTTGGCTAATTTTAAATTACATTTTTAATTAACTTTTAGTTAGGAATTAGTCACCACTCTCAAGCCTTTTTTCAACTACTTACTCAGACTGAGTCCAACAACCTCATAGTCCTCTTCGGTTCTGAATACAGCTTCAAATTCACTGGCCCACACCCATCCAGTTCACCACCATGACCACTTACATTGCGCCTTTAACATAGAAATTTATCCCAAGGCACTTCACAGAGACATATTCAGACAAGAATGAGTACTAAGCTAATAGGATGGATGACCAAAAACTTGGTCAAAAGGGCATTTTATAGGGGTCTTAAAGGACAAGAGGGAGCTGGGAAGCCTAAGAAGTTTGGAGAGGGATTTCCAGTGCCCAAAGTCTAAATGGCTGATAGTACAGTCACCAATGATGCACCAAAATGAGCAAGGATACACAAGAGACCAAAATCTGGAGACTGGAAAGTTGGTGGGGTAAAAATTGAATGGCTGGAGGTAGTTAGAAATGACAAAAGAAACGCCATGAAGGGATTTAATCCTGAGGATGAGAATCTTAAATTTGAGGCTTTGGGAGACCAGGAGTTATGGTGAGAGGCTGAGCAAATTGGACCTATGCTCTTTGGAGCTTATAAAGTTGAGAGGTACTCTCATTGATACATCCAGACTCTCAAGGGGCTTGACAGGGCACTGAGAGATTTATTTCCTCTGGCTGGGGAATCTAGAACATGGGGCATATTCTCAGCCTAAGAGATCAATTATTTAAGACTGAGATGGAAAGAAACTTTTTGACAGAAAGGGTTGTGAATCTTTGGAATTCTCTATCCCAGAGGGTTGTAAATATCTCCATCATTGAATGTGTTCAAGGCTGGGATTGATAGATTTTTGATCTTGGAGTTGAGGGACATGGGAAGTGGGCAGGAAAGTGGAGTTGAGGCCATGATTGTATTGAATGCTGAAGCAGACTCAACGGGCCATATGGTCTATTCCTGCTCCTATTTCTTATGTTCTTCTCAGTGTCAGCAAGGACAGGAGTGGTGGATTAGTCAGACAGAATATGGTTAGAAGAGTTTTGGATGAGCTGAAATTTACGAATGGTGAAAATGGGAACCTGGCAGTAGAACATTGAAATAGTAGAGTCTGCAGATCACAAAAGCGGGAATCAAACTTTCAACAGACACTGGCAGAGGCAGAGGACAGGGAAGGAGACAATTTTTGTGACAGAGAGGAAATGGAGTTGGGAGTTCAGCCAGGGGTGTACCAGGTTATGAATAGTCTAGTTCAATTTAACTGGGGAGGGCATTGGAATCCTTGACAGGGTACTGAGTTTGCGGTAGAGGCCAATTATAACAGAGGAAATTAGGAACGTAAGAAGAGGCCATTTAGGCCCTCAAGCATGTTCTGCCATTCAGTGGCTGATTTCACCATTCAGTTTCATCACGGTTGATCTGTAACATAACTCCATATACCCACCTCTGCCCCAAGTCTCTTAATAGCTTTGATTAACAGAAGTCTAACAATTGACTTAGCAAGATGGATGTTGGACAAGCTGTCACAGGACAGAGCTAGTGGAGGATTTAGGAGAGGTGGTGGTGAGGATCTTGTCAGCATACATATTGTAGTTGAGCTCATGTCTTCAGATGATGTCAGCAAGAATAGATCCTTATAAATGGATTTCAGAGATAATGGTGTGGAGTAGGATGAGAAGCTATTGTTGGAGATGGTCTGAGTATGATCAATTGGTAAGAGTGAAACCAAGTGATGGTAGTCACAATGAGATGGACATCGGAATTTTCTTGCTAACGAAGGAGAGGTGTTGCAGGAGGATGGTGTGTTAGATGATGTCAGTAGCTGTAGAAAACTTGAGGAGGTCTTGCTCACAGTCACAGAAGATTCATTTGTGACTTTGATTAGCACTATTTGGCTTTAAAGTTGGGTTTCTTGAGAAGGGATTAAAGATGGTGGTTTTTAAAAGGAGGGGCACATTATCTGAGGAGAAGTAACCACTTACAATATCAGGAAGTGTCAGAGTCAGGATAAGAATTTGGGGGATTAGCAATTTAATGGGAAAGGGATCAAAGAAACAAATGGTGGGTCTCATGGACAAGATGAGCTTGAAGAAGAGAGATTAAGTAGAGCCAGATGCGGGAAAAGGGCTAGGGTGGATGGAAACCTGGTGTGGGATTTGGCTTGGGGACATCAACAGAAACCACTGAGTAGATGGTCTCAAGTTTGTTGACCACATCTATGACCTTCTTGCATTTGTTGGGAGTGAGGGTGAATGGGTCAGCGGGAGATAGGTATAAGGAGATTGTTAGCAGTGCAAGAAAGAAGCCAAGTGTTGTCTTCGGTCTCCAGTATGATATGGAGTCGTGAAGATGAGAGTGAGGCCTCATAGTGCTGTAGTTCTGCCGAAGGGCCATGGAGGCTCGAAACATTGACTGATTTCTTCTCCGCCGATGCTGCCAGACTTGCTGAGTTTTTCCAGGTAATTCTGTTTTTGTTTTGTTTTGGATTTCCAGCATCCGCAGTAGCTTTTAGCTTTTTGTTTTTATCTCATAGTGCTTGATGTGGGCATAGAACTGGACTGTAGCAATCCAAGAAGGCAGCTCACCACCACTTTCTCAAGGGCGATTACGGATGGGCAATAAATGCTGGCCTTGTGACGCTCAAATCCTTTGAAAGAATAAAAAAAAAACCTAGAGCGCAGAAAGAGACCATTCAGCCTATTGAATCTGTGCTGCCTGTACAAAAGAGCTATCCAATTAGTCTCCTAGGCCTGCTCTTTCCCCATAGCCCTGGAATTTTTATTCTTTGTGGACTTATCCAATTCCTTTATGAAAGTTACAATTGAGTTTGCTTCCATCACCCTTTCAGGCAGTGCATTCTAGATCATAACAATTTGCTGCATAAAACAAAAATCTCCTCCACCCTCTTCTGGTTCTTTTGCAAATTACTATAAATCAGTGTGCCCTGATTACTGAGCAACCCTAGAGGATCCAATATAGAGAAGAAACCAGATGAAAATTATCACGTTATTGTCTGTGGGATTTTGCTGTGCTGCATTTCCTGCATTACAACAGTGACTAAACTTCAAAAGTACTTCATTGAGTGTAAAGAGCTTTGGGATGTTGGGTGGTCATGAAAGGTTATCTGTAAATGCCAAGTCTTTCGTGCTTTCTTATCAATCAGAACACCCATTCAGAATATTTCCCTAAACTGCTTATCATATGATAATATTGCTGAAGGAACAGAAAGTCTAGTTTCTTGGAGTGTTTTCATGCAGAACTTCTGTTATGCATAAGTAGGATTGTTGTTGTATACACAAGAATAATATTTTTTCAGAATTAACTTTTCATTCATACAAATCTTGGGTAGAGAAATACAATTTAAAAGATTGTTGCTGTTCTTGAGCCTTTGCCTTATAGTGAGCTGGGGGAAGCACTTCTCCTGGCTAACAAGCAGTGCTATAATGGCACTTACCTGTTGGATTAGGCCCTTTACCTGCCAGGTTTCCTGAAGCTCAGGAAACCCAGCCTAAATTCATTAAAATTAAAAGTTAAATTAAATTGGAGACACGCAATCTTTGTCAAATACTTTAGTCACTGAGAGCGAGTTGGTCACTCACCTACCGCCTACTTTGGTTAAAACTGGAAGGGAGCGGCTAGGGTCAGCCTGCTCATTTGTTTTTATTTTTAACACCGTCACCTCCGTACTTTCACTGGATGGTTAAGATTACCCCCATAGTGTGAGTATTAAGTAGGCGCAACCACTCAAAGACACTGAAAGCCGGTAGCTAGATGAGTTTCATGGCATTCAGCTGGGCTAGACTGGGATATGGATCCCTGAGGCAAAGCACTAGTTTTTATCTCAATTCAACATCCAAGGCCCTTGATCTGCAACTTTATTTACTGTATCACAATATTTAATTACTTTTTCCATTTTTAACCCTCTATATCTCTCATGAAACTGTTGGCTCTTTGCTGAATTATGGTTCTATGGGCAAACCTGTGTTTACATATTGGCTAGTTGACTGCATGGAGCACCACAGCCAAGCTTGATCACAGGGGCAACGTATACATGGTTTCAACACTGGTAGCTAGAGACAACTAATATCAGTTTTCTTTCGGTTAGGGAAAATAAGTTAGGTTAGTTGAGGTAATCCTACAATTACCTGCATTGTGATGCAACCGTTCTCACTCATGAAAGGATCGAGAACGAGAGGGCACAGATTTAAAGTAATTGGCAAAAGAAGCAAAAGAGATATGAGAAAAAACTTTTTCATACAGTGAGTGGTTAGGGTCTGGAATGCACTGCCTGAGTGTGTGGTGGAGGCAGGTTCAATTGAGGCGTTCAAGAGGTAATTAGATGATTATTTGAAAAAAGGCAATCTGCAGGATTATGGGGAGAAGGCAGGAGAATAGCACTCGGTGAAATGCTCATTCGGAGAGCTAGTGCAGACACGATGGGCTGAATGGCCCCCTTCTGCACTATTGCAATTCTATGAGATTAGTAAGCAAATTATGTTTTGGAAGGCAGTGATTATTTATTAGACTGCAGAAACACCAAAGTGTATACTAAACAGATCACACAGGATTAATTCATTTTCATGGAAAAAGCATAATGATGTGAAATTGGGGTTGCTATTGCCCGTTATTTCCCAAAACAGCTAAGTTTAATGATCTAACACTGAACATATGCACACTTATGGAGCGAGTCCCATCAGATGCCAAACTGGTAAGGGCGTTAGCACCCAGACTGAACAATTGCAGGAAGAATGCAGAGCAGGCAGATCATGATGACAATCAGTGTACAATTCTGATTTAATGCCAGTGATGCCATTTTGGAGCTCAGTGCTCCAGCTAAATACCCTCTTTTAACCTCAAGCAGTTAAAAATGTATTTTGCAGTAGGAAGGACAGCCTACCAGAGTTATACAAAGGGATCATCAACTATTTACAGGTTAGTTGATGGTTGATTTCTCCTGGGTATTGGATCAATTCTAGAAGTGTTTGCCATATTCTATACTTGTTTCAAGTTGCAAACGTCAACAGGGAGTGGTGTGACAGGTGCTGACGGACATTTTGTTGAATTCAAGCTCCTGTACAAACCAGTTGCTACCAGACAGGCATGCACTAATAGCCATTCCCCTTGGAATATTGCATGACCTGGAGAAAGAACAGAGGTTACACTGAGTGGGACAAATTGCTAGAAGAAGAAGGAGGAGGAGGGGCAGAAGGGCTTTCGACAGGAGGCTATATCTGCGCAGAGGCACAGGGAACAATTCCCTTACCTGGACCACAGCGAGGAACAATGTATGAGAGGTTTGACTTTCAGCAAAGAGGTACTCACTGAAATTTACCATCTTGTTGCAGCTACTGCTTCAACCACTGAGCAGAACAAGGACTGCATTGCCAGTGGTTGTGATGATGACCATGATGATGTGTCAGGCTCCTTCCAGAATGGGTATTTGCAATATCTTGCAGATTGTTCCCCACTGTTGCATGAGGGAGATCACTGACACTCTTGTCATTGAAAGCACTACCTTTTATTCTTTCTTGCCAATGAGAAGCAGCTGGAGCAAGCACACATCTTCACTAGAATTTCAGATTTAAACATGGTACAAGATGCCATTGATTGCATGGATGTCTCTTAGTGGGCATCACATATCAACTCTTCCCTGTACCAGAACCGAAAAGGATTCCACTCCCTCAACATCCAGCTAATGTGTGACAATATTCAGAGAATCATGCAGGACTCTGCCCGGTATCCTGGCCTTCATTTTGCGGCAGCTTGCTGTACCAACTGTATTTGAGTCACCAAAGGGAAGCCATTGGGTGACAAGAGCTATCCACAATGATTTTGCTAATGACTCAGGTGCACAAACCACGCATATGTGTCCAACCCATGCATACATGTGCAGCATGCATAAAATAAAGCCAGCTGTCACATTAACTGTGACATGGCAGACCATTGGCATCCTGAAACAATATTTCCTTTGCCTGAACTGAACTTAAACAGCCCTGTAATACTTGGCAGACTGGGTGTCAAGATTCTTGGTGGTCTGCTGCGTGCTGCACAACCTCGCCATTGTGAGGAGGTAGCCCTTGCCACCAGCAATACAACGAGCAGCTCAGGAGGAGGAGCAGAAGGCAATCTGAACAGCCCCTGTATGCCCAGGCAGTCTGTGAAGAACTGATCCGAATGTGACACCAGCAACCACAGGCACACTTCCTTATTCAGCATAAGTTCCACACCTTAACTTCCCTTGGTCACTGACCTCTTGGCAACAATGCAAAAGTAAAAGGTAACCCCAAAATTAACATTCCAAGCCAAATTTTCATATACAATCATTCCATAATGCATACAAAAGTCAACAAATCACCTTTGTGCATTCCCTTAGTACCTGTCTTCTGTGTGCCTTTGCTTGTCGTCGTGCTCCTACACAGTGCTACCCAGTGGCTGGCACAGGGCTAGTGGAAGGCTGCTAATTTCAATGGGGGAGACTGCAGATGTCCTTGGAGGATGACTGCAAGCCCAGAAGACCCAGTATTGGACTGTGCTATTTTGACATGGGCGACATCCGTCTGGGTTGGCTGGCTGACAGGCAAGCTCACTGGTGGAGCGGCATGGGTTGGAGGATGAATGTTACCTTCCTGAGAGGGGACAGAAGATTTGTGCTCTATGGAGCCATTGCTATTTCCCTGGAGCAGCACCTCAGGAATTTTAGTAATCTGTTTGAGTGGCAGCTGGACTACAAGTCCAGTTTTTTTAATTTGTTCATGGGATGTGGAATCAATACAAGGCCACAATCTCTAATTACCCTTGAGAATGTGATGCTGTGCTGTCTCCTTCAACTGCTGCAGTCGTGTAGAGAAGGTACTCCCACAGTGCAATTAGCTAGGGATTTCCAGATTTTGATCCAGTGACGAAGAAACAGCATGTGACTGGGAGAGATCTTGCATCCCATGCATCTGCTGCCCTTCTTGGTGGGTAGGGGTCATGGATTTGTGAGGAGCTGTTAAAGCCTTGGCAGGGTGCTGCAGTACATCTTATGGTTGGCACACACTGCTGCCACTGTGCCTCAATGCTGGAGGCAGTGAGCATTTAAAGTGGTGGATGAGGTGCCAATCAACTGGGTTACTCTCTACTCGATGCTGAACAAGCTTTCTTAAGTGTTGTCAGAGCTGCACTAAGGCAAGTGGAGAATATTCTATCACACTCGTAGCTTGTGCTTTGTAGATGGTAGACAGGCTTTGAGGAGTCAGGAAATGAGTTGCTTGGTGTAGAATTCCGAGCCTTTGATCTTCTCTTGTAACCAAAGCATTAATATGGCTTGCCTATAGGGAAAAATCAGTTATCAACAGGTCTAGTTTTAAATGGGAATTGGAACTGGTCCAGCTGAGCTGCGCCTTGTCAAGCTGCTCCCATTTGAATTATTTTCACTTGAAACATAGAAAATAGGAGCAGGAGTAGGCCATTCGGCCCTTCGAGCCTGCTCTACCATTCATTATGATCATGGCTAATCATCCAACTCAATAGCCTGCTCCCGCTTTTTCCCCATATCCTTTGATCCCTTTCGCCGCAAGAGCTATGTCTAACTCCTTCTTGAAAACATATAATGTTTTGGCCTCCACTACTTTCTGTGGTAGTGAATTCCACAGGTTCACCACTCTCTGGGTGAAGAAATTTCTTCCCATCTCAGTCCTAAATGGTCTACCCCATATCCTCAGACTGTGACTCTGATTCTGGACTCCCCCACCATCGGGAACATCCTTCCTGCATCTACCCTGTCTAGCCCTGTTAGAAATTTATAGGCTTCTATGAGATTCTCCCATATCCTTCTGAACTCCAGCAAATATAATCCTAACCGACTTAACCTCTCCTCCTATGTCAGTCCCGCCATCCCAGGAATCAGTCTGGTAAACCTTTGCTGCACTCCCTGTATAGCAAGAACATCCTTCCTCAGATAAGGAGATCAAAACTGCACACAATATTCCAGGTGTGGTCTCACCAAGGCCCTGTATAATTGCAGCAAGACATCCCTATTCCTGTACTCGAATCCCCTCGCTATGAAGGTCAACATACCATTTGCCGCCTTTACCGCCTGCTGCACCTACATGCTTACCTTCAGCGGTTGGTGTACGAGGACACTTAGGTCTCGTTGCATATTCCCCTCTCTCAATTTCTAGCCATTCAGATAATAATCTGCCTTCCTGTTTTTGCTACCAAAATGAATAACCTCACATTTATCCACATTATACTGCATCTGCCATGCATTTGCCCACTCAGCTTGTCTAAATCACACTGAAGCATCTCTGCAGCTTCCTCACAGCTCATCCTCCCACCCAGCTTTGTGTCATCTGCAAATTTGGAGATATTACATTTAGTTCCCTCATCTAAATCATTAATATATATTGTGAATAACTGGGTCCCAGCACCGATCCCTGCGGTACCCCACTAGTCACTGCCTGCCATTCGGAAAATGACCCCATTATTCCTACTCTTTGTTACCTGTCTGCCAACCAGTTTCTATCCATCTCAGTACACTACCCCTAATCCCATGCGCTTTAATTTTACATGCTAATCTCTTATGTGGGACTTTGCCGAAAGCCTTTTGAAAGTCCAAATAAACCACATCCACTGGCTCCCCCTCATCAACTCTATTAGTTACATCCTCAAAAAATTCCAGCAGATTTGTCAAGCATGATTTCCCTTTCGTAAATCTATGCTGACTCTGTCTGATTTTGCCACTGTTTTCCAAGTGCTCAGCTATTAAATCTTTTATAATGGACTCTAGAATTTTCCCCACTACAGACGTCAGACTGACTGGTCTATAATTCCCTGTTTTCTCTCTACCTCTTTTAAGTAGTGGGGTTACATTAGCTACCCTCCAATCTGTAGGAACGGTTCCAGAGCCTATAGAATCTCGGCAGATGACCACCAATGCATCCACCAGTTCTAGGGCCACTTCCTTAAGTACTCAGGGATGTAAACTATCAGGCCCTGGGGATTTATCGGCCTTCAATCCCATCAATTTCCCCAACACCATTTCCCTACCAATAATGATTTCTTTCAGTTCCTCCCTCTCACTAAATCCTGTGTTCCCCAACATTTCTGGTATGTTATTTGTGTCCTCCTTTGTGAAGACAGAACCAAAGTATATATTTAGTTAGTCAGCCATTTCTTTGTTCCCCATTATAAATTCCCCTGTTTCTGACTGTAAGGGACCTACATTTGTCTTCACCTATCTTTTTCTCTTCACATTTCTCTTCACATCCTCAGACCTGTCTCCAGTAAAACTGTCAAATTCTTGCACCCTCCTCTATGAGAAAATTTAAGAAGACAAATTTTCCCTCCATCCAGAATGCAACACTGCAAGGGCTGGCACACACACTGCTGATTGACAAACGCAGTGACCAATCATAAAATGGCTTTTTTGCTAAAGCTAACCAATCAGGGTGTAGTGGGCGGTACCTCCTCCAGTTGTGCTCTCTCTCTCCTGCTCCGCAGGTCACATTGCTCCATGCACTGGCTCCAGGCAGCTTTGGGGCCACTCGGACCCCTCCCGCTCCTCGGTAATGGTTGCCTCTCTCCCGCTCATCAGTAAAGGCCGCTCCCACCCTCCCCAGTATTGAACGTCTACTTCCCCGTCCCCATTATGGCCGTTCTTGGCAGGCCTGCTATATGCCTCGCTCTCCCCAGCATTTGATGTCTCGCTCCCGCTGCTTCCTAACCTCCTCCCAGCTGTGCCTCCCGAGCTGCTCATTCTCAGTAAAGGCTCAAGAGGTGCAATTGAAGGGAGGGCGAGAAAGTCGGGACTAATTTGGCCAGCAGCAGGAGCGAGGCATTGAATGAAGGGAGGACAAGGCAAGTACCAGGGCAGCCGGAAACAGCCATAACAGGGAGCAGGAAGGAGGCATTGAGTACAGGGGAGGGTGAGGCGAGCACAAGAGTAGCTGGGAGGTGGCCATTACCGGTGAAGGGGGAACAGATGGCCTGTAGAGGGGAAAGGCAGCGAGGGATTATCTTCTCCCAGTGCATTCATATATTTATTTCAATTGTTAATCATTTCTTACATTCATCAATTGTATTTGTTTATCATTATGTTAATTTCTTGCATTTGTATTTTTTTTAGTTTTGTTCCATTTACATCTGCCACTTTTTCAACTCACACACTTAATTAACGTCCACAAAGGTTTTACCATTATCCATTCTTGACAGGGATTATCAGGGAATGTGACGTTATTTCCTAATCATGTTGGGTGTAAGGAATGCTACCACTGAGTTATGGTTGACACTACATCATGGCAACCAAGATACTTCTGGCAATGGTTACTCCCATGATGGCTTTTTTCATGCTCCTCGATGAGAAAAATTCTTTTGATTTTTTTTTTCCTATCCTGAGAAGTTTTCAATGTAATAGAGTTTACATTTTGCCATTATGTGACTGATTGTGTGTGTGACTGCGCTCAAAAATGTCTTCAAATGGTTAAATGCACAGCATTAATAAACTCGTGTCAGTGTAACTCATTCATATATGTGAGATGAGATAAATATCATTGTGCTCTTTGTGATACATTGCAAACTTGATGTGAAAATGTGTACTGACACGACAATGTATTTTTGCTTTACCCAATCTTTTGACTGAAGTCAATGCAGTTGACTTCAACCTGTGCAGTTTCCAGTTCAAAGAATCATTGAAGCAGCTACATGGCAACTGGCTCCACTTAATTCCAACTGATTCCATTTTGCCTGTTAACTCATTCCAGCAGAAATCAACATGTTCCAGTAAGATTCAAATGGCTTCAGTTGAAGCCAACTGGGCAAGTGGAATCACAACTAGTTTCCTGGTGTGAGGGCTAGATTTCCAGTTGATATACACTTGAAACAATAAAGCACTCAGCTGTTTCCAGTAAGATTCCAATGCTGTTGTTAAATCCAACTGGACAACTGGAGATACCAGTTGGTGTTCAGTTATAATCTCCAGTTATTCTAGTTGTGAAAAGTTAAAACCGGTTGTAACCTGTTATTTCTGTGGAAATCAGTTATCAGTGGTTTTCCCATCTGGCTCCAACTTATGTTTGTTCGGGTCAGTGGTAGCCCCCAGGATGTTGATGATGGGGGATTCAGCAACGGTTTTGCTATTGAAAGTCAAGGTGAGATGGTTTTTGTGGAGAGTCATTGCCTTGCTTTTGTGTTGTGCGAATATTACTTGCGACTCATCAGCCCAAGCCTGAATGTTGTCTAGGGGTGGAATCGTCCAGTTCTATTGGCGGTGGATGTGGCGGGCGTAAGCAGACAATATGGTGAGAAGGCCAGAAATTGGCTTCACGCTGTCGTGAAACCAGTTTGCAATCGTCCGCTCCACCCGACAATGGCGGGGCACGTTTTCTGCCGCTGCATGTTGGGAACCTAATTTCAATACTCTAGCATCTCATCATAAGCCCTGCTTGCCGAAATCATCCCCCCAAGTCAAATTTACCACCCATGTCAGTGTGACTTCAGAACGGCGTCCTTCCTTTAAAAGGCATGCAGCTGGCGAGCTGAGCTTCGAGAGGAACTTGGAGGTGAGAGCACACAACCTTGCGCAACACTCATGAGCATTGCCCGTAGGATGTCAAAGAAGAGGTGCCACGCATTCGGTGGGGGCACAGGCAAGTTGCTTTCTCCCGTCTGGCTTTCAGTGTGGTGCCGGGGCAAGGGCTGCAGTGCAGGTGAGGCTGGGGGTTACTGGGGTAAGGCAGCACAGACTGAAGGAAGTACACAGGCACATGCCAGGATTGCGGGGGTGTGGGGAGGGGATGGGTGCGGGAAGCGCCCACGCACTTGGAAAAGCTTATCCAAAGTGAGAATTCTTCCACAGCTGAGACCATTCAGCAGCAGCTCCATTGACATGCTTGGAGTTGGATTTCTGAAGCTTTTCTGTCCACCCAAGCAATGCAAAAGCATGAATGTGCCACCAAATGTTCCAGAACTTTTCACTCATCCCTCAGGTACAGACTGCAAATTAATGTGCGCTTTAGGAGGCAGCAGAATAATTGGCCGACTGGACAAGTTGTAGATTCCTCTTGCGATAGGTGGCCATGACACAGTCACTGGCGGAGGTGCTCAGAGCCCCTTGGAATGTCTTCATTAAGGTTTGGACCAGAATGCCTCATGGCTCAAGCTAACAGCGCAGCCTTGCAGTGTAGGTTAGGAGAATGCCTACGCCTGAGCTGAAAGAACAGCATGCAGTCCAATGGCCGAAGCTGCCGCCAATCGGTCAAGTGGAGTGGTGTGGAGGTGGGTGGGGTTTCAGACAGCCATGAAGTGCACTACACATTGGCCATCCAACTGGTGGCCAACACTCTCCTGCATGCGTGAAGGGGCCTTCAGACTCAACCAAGAGAGGTTCTTATTGCACATGTGCTAAACCATGTGTCTCTCTCCTTGATCCTACAGGAGGAGAACATCAGGATCATGGAGCCTGGTGATTTAGCAGTATGCCTCATGGCTTACAGGGAGCAGAGAAGAAGAAGAGTGTGACAGATGTGCCTGGCTCGCCAATGGGGGGGAGCACCTTCCTCAAGATGAGGGGGCGGTAGGGCCTGCTGCGCACGCAGCTGAAGGACCACAGAGAGTCATCATTCTTAGGCACTTTGCTAGACCCAGGGTCTATAGCTGGTGCCTGTGATTCCTGTAGATGACTGAGGACCAGTGTTGCCAAAGGCTGCACATGTCTAGGGAACTGGTCGGTCATAAATGCCACCTGCTGCAGGATTTGGCACCACGGGGACATGGAGGGCATCCACTGCCGGTGGCCATGAAAGTGACCGCAGTGCTCAATTTTTACACCAGTGACTCCTTTCAGGGCTCTATAGGTGACCTGTGCGGGATCTCTCAAGCCTCCATGCACAAATGTATCCAGGAGGTCACGGACACCATCTTTGTGAAGGCACAGAACTTTATGCATTTTGACTGGGATAAGGAAAGCCAGGAAGCAAGAGTGCTGGGATTTGCACAGATCTCTGGTTTTCCATAGGTGAAGGGTGTCATTGACATCACTCACGTGGCACTTAGATCTCTGTGGCATCAAGCAGTCAACTACGTCAACTGCAAGGGCTTATACAAGCTGAATGTTCAGCTGGTGTGCAACCACCACAAACGCATCCTACAGGTCTGCGCATGATTCCCAGGAGCGGCCCAACTCCTACATCCTTAGCATGTCTCAACTCCCTGACATCTTCCAGGGTCCACAGAGGTTGCAGGATTGGCTTCTCGGGGACAAGGGCTACCCAGAGAGGACGTGGCTTATGACGCTCGTGCGGTGGCCTCAGACTGCAGCAGAGTGATGGTATAATAAGGTTCATGCCACGACCCGAACTTTGGTGGAGCAAATGATAGGCACCTTGAAAATGAAATTCCAGTGCCTCGACTGGTCCAGTGGTGCGCTGCAGTACAGTCCACCAAGGGTGTCGTGCATCATTGTCACTTGCTGCGTGCTCCACAATCTGGCGCTGCAACGGGGTAGGACCTGGCTGAGGAGGAGATGCAAGAGCTACACGTCTCCTCCGATGAGGAGGATATCAAAGCAAATGATGTTGATGAGGCCCTCGAAGCCAAGAATGCTGGTGATGAGGCCATCGTACTGGCCAGATGAGGCAGGCACGTTTCGGAGGCCCACATAGCCGTAAGATTCATGGACAATGATGATGAGATGCAGTGAGGACCGTCCTGACATCCTCACTTTGCATCGGTGAACGCCTGACTCCTGCCTGGCAAAGGGCAGCTCACTTGCGCTCTGTGATCATATCACGGAGACGCAGCCATGAAACTTTAAATGCACCTGACCCTTTGTCAGCCTTTAGCACCTGTCCCTACAGTGTCACTGGACACTGATGCTGAAAAGATGGGGGGCCAGTCCCACCTCAAAGGTGCTGAGAGCACACAAAGAGAATGATGGAACTCTGTGACGCTTGCCCGTGACATTCTGGCAGCAATGACAAGCACCACTGAGGTGCATGAATCACTAATGTGTCCAGTGAGTTTCCAGTGAAACTGGTCCATCACTTTGGCCTGAAGGTTACACTGCATAGGGAAGAGGCCCTGGACTGACATACCTGTCTTTATCGTGAGCAGGAACCAAGGTTTCACATCTGAGTGACAAAAACACTGCTCATCAGAACAAGGAGCCATAGGCAGGGAGACTTGGGAGGTTATTGACAATAGTGAACATTATGGACAAGTGATTAACACCCATACCCAGGCTATGCAATTACATCTTCTTAACTTTCATAACCATGCTGCTATGACTTGGTGCTCCCCCGACATCCACAGCGGAGGTGGAGTCAGCCTGCTGACTGCTACACCCTGTCAATGATGACCTTGGAGGGTGTCCTCTGGAGGGCTGAGACCTGGAGGGGCCCGGCCTGCTTTGGCTGCCCTTCTGTGGGCCAGGTGCACCCTCCTCGGCTTGTGGAGCTGGACCTGCGGCCGGACATTCCCAGAGTCACCTGGGTGGATGGCCCTGGGGTGTCGAGCTGCTGGTGGTCCTCCCTTTTGGTGCCCAATGGCTTCGGGCTGACTCCTTGAGAAGAAGGAGAAACTGGAGTGAGACTGAGCTGCCCCATACCCCTCTCACATTGACACTGTTGGAGGCCAAGTATGGTGTCAGTAATGGAGTTCAGCCCATGCAGCAGTGCAAAACCGATGTCCTGGACCAAGGTCTCCATGGCGGCCGCTATGCTGCCAGTGTTGACCTTGATGCGTCATCATGCCGGCGCTATCACTTGGACTGAAGGCTGACAGACTCCTCCACTGTCCCTTGCAATCTGATGAGTGCTTTGCAGCTCCACCAATTGATTGCGGGCCAAGTCCGGAGGCTCATCATCTGACTCGGACCCAGCAGATTCCTTGCCTCTAACGGTCCCCCAAGTGCTGGCAACCTAGGATACCTCTGTCTCTGCCTGCTGAGGAACAGATTGTGTGGTGTGCTCACCAGATTGTGATCCCAAGGCTGCTTTACATCTAGGTCTGACTGAGGTGTGTGTTGCTGTGCTGGTGGAGGGTGTGGGTGAGCGCAGTGATGGGTCTTCAATGGTGCTGCCCTCAGTGTCCTCATCTGAAGTGCTCTCAGCGCTGTGGCTGGGCTCAAGGTTTCCTGAGGGTGACGTGTCAGATGTGCCTAGGACAGAAAGTGGAGATTATTAGTACTTGGCAGCCGTGTTGAACATAGAACAGTGGACTCAGAGTAGCGTTGAGAGAGGGATCATTTGATGCAGGATCATCATGTGGGTGTTCACCGCCGACCTCATCGTCGCTGCAGGAACGGTCAAGGACTCTCCGGCCAACTCCAATGCACAAATCTCAAATGGAGTGAGGACCTTGATGACTGGCACCCCGCCCCTGTCTGGGACCTCTCCTGGTGATTGTGTGCGATCTTGTCCTGCATAAAGACAGATGGAGAGAGTGTGAGAATGGAACATGCCCAGCCAAATGAGAAGGATGCCAGGTGTGCATGTATGCTGAGTAGAGCCATGGGTTGGATGAGGAGGCAGTCTCCAGAGGAGATGAGGCCAGATGGAGATGTGAGGGTGTGTGTGAGAATGAGTGGTGATGTCCCTTGAGCTGGCAGTGAATGAGATTCCAGTGAATGTGTAATGGGCTTGTGAATGAGTGAGTTGAGATTCATGAGATGGTTGACTTACTCTGGTGGCATGGATGAGACTATTCCTGTGTTTTCTGCACTGGATGGCCAGCGTCTTGTGTGCAGCGTTGGCACTGACCACTTCTGCCACCGCCTCCCAAGCCGGAGTGGTGAGACTGATGGGCCTCCTGCAGGCAGAGTAGGGCTAGAGGTGGGCCTCCACGGCTTCCAGAAGGTGTCCCAGGGACTGTCACTGAATCGGGGGCTGCAATCTTCCTGGCATGTCTTCACCAGAGCAGACCTGGGCTGCAAGCATTGAGAAATGTATGAGCAGCTGCCGTTTAAATATGGCGCCCCGTAACGGTGTGGCAGGCCAATCAGAGGCCACCTGCCAGCGATCTGGCATGTTCCTGTGACTGCAGAACTTATGATGTGGGAAAGGGATTATACGGCGCGAAAACCCACAATTGCTGCCAGCAGTTAATACATATTTTTTCACGCCCGCTACCGCACTTGGTACAAATCTGGGACAATTCCACCCAGGTCTTTCTGCATGCAGATGTGGACTGCTTCAGTATCTGAGGAATTGCAAATTGAACTGAAAACTTTGCAATCATCAGTGAATATCCTCAATTATGATCTTATGTTGGAGAGTGAGTCATTGATGAAGTAGCAGAAGATGGTTGGGCCTCGAGCACTACCCTAAAGAACTCCCGCAGCGATTTCCTCGTGTTGAGATGATTGACCTCCAACAGCCACAGCCACATTTCTGGCATCACTCCAGCTAGTAGAGCGTTTTCCCCAGATTCCCATTGACTTCAGTTTTTCTGGGTTCCTTGATGCCACGCTCGGTAAAATGCTACTTTGATGTCAAGGGCAGTCACTCTCGCCTCACCACTAGAATTCAGCTCTTCTGTCCATGTTTGAACCAAGGTTACATTGAGGCCTGGAGCCAGGTGATCCTTGACAGAATGAAACTGAGCATCGGCAAACAGGTTGCTGATGAATAAGTTATGCTTGATAGCACTGTCAACAATGACTTCCATCATTTTGCTGATGATTGAGAATAGACTGATGGTGCTGTAATTGGCTGGACCAAATCTGTCCTGCTTTTTGTGAACACGACGTATCTGGACAATTTTCCACTTTTAGTAGAAGTCATTGTTGTAACTCCTAGCGTGGCTATGGGTGCAGCTTATTCAGGAACACAAATCCTCAGCACTGTATTGGGATATTGTCAGGGCCCACAGCCTTTGCTGTATCCCATGCACTCCGTCATTTCTTGATAGAATGTGGAGTGACTTGTATTGGCTGAAGAGTTGCTTCTGTGGTATTAGGGATCTTAGGAAGTGGCCGAGATGAATCATCAAATTGGTAGTTCTTGCTGCACATGGTTGCAAAAGCTTCAGCCAATTCTTTTGCTCTCATGTGTTAGACCCAGCCATCGCTGAAGATGGTTGTTTATCCAACTTCCTTCCTCTGTCAATTCTTTAGTTACCCATTGCCATCATGACAGGATATGGCAGGACTGCAGAGCTTTGATCTAATCAGTTCATTGTGGGATTGCTTAGCTCTGAATAAAGTGTGCTGCTTCCATTGTTCAGTATGCATGTAGTCCTGTGTTGTAGCTTCACCAGATTGGCACCTCATTTTCAAGTATGCCTGGCGTTGTTTCTAGTATGTTCTTCCACACTCATTGAAACAGAATTGGTTTCCTTCCTTGCTGGAAATAATGGAGTAAGGAACCTGCTGGGCCATGAGGTTATAGATTCTGGTGGAATACAATTCTGCTGCTGCTAATGGACCACAGCACCTTATGGAGGCCCTGTTTTGAGCAGCTACATATGTTTTGAATTTATCCCATTTAGCTCGCTGGTGATCTTTCCTTACCATAATCTATAATCACGATGGCAGCATTCTTAGCTTGTATGACTTCAGCCTGAGCTTTTACTGCAGCACTTGAGACTTCTGATGGAAGATACTTGTGCTTTAACGGAGGCTAAGACATCAGCCATCAGAGGCTGCTTCATGGTTGGGTGCACAAGAAAGCTGTTGGAGTTGGCCACTACTTCCATGCTGCAAATTAAGGCCTCCAAGCTCTGTGTCAGGTTAGTGCTGGACTCCTTCATGCTCCTTGACATTGACCGCACCTTTCAGGCAGATTTTCCGATGCACCAACCATTTCATCATGCATTGTTACAATCCCAGCTAATCCTACCACTGGACAAGCCTGATCCCAGAGTGTAACCCAGCTTGATAGATCCTAACTTTTAATTGTCTGTTTAGATACATAGAGAGTGGCTACTGAACAGAGTCACCGGAGTCAGCTGATGAACTTTTAACAGAAGTATAAAACATTTATTTAACAAAAAGCAATGAACTATATTACAATACTCCTTCACCTTCAACTGTACCTTTACAGATATATACAGATTTTTAAGGATAACACAAGTTACTAAAGCTATCTTATGTTCTAATATTCACAGTAAGTACAGTCCATGTAAACCATTTGGTAGCCAGTGGTCAGACACACCACACTCTGAAACCAGGTGACAGATGCCACCCCAAAAAGATGCTATGGATCTCTCCTCAGCTCCCCTCAGATGCTTGTTACAACGTGAGCCAACCAGTCTCATTGAACTCCGTTTTTCATATGAGGGTTTCCAGTCTCCACTTTCTAAGAACTCGCCTTGGAATCTTCTCCCAAAACGACGCTTTCTGTCAGACGCCTTCGCAAGTGTTCACCTGCAGGGTTTTGAACTCTTCATCTGATGTTCCTCTCTCCTAGGTCACCACATACATTCAAGTTTTCTTCCATGCATCCCCTCTCACCAACTCAGCTGTCAACAGTATACCACTCAACAAAAACAGAATTACCTGGAAAAACTCAGCAGATCTGGCAGCATCGGTGGAGAATCTTCTCCACCGATGCTGCCAGACCTGCTGAGTTTTTCCAGGTAATTCTGTTTTTGTTTTGGATTTCCAGCATCCGCAGTAGCTTTTTGTTTTTAACAGTATACCACTACTTCACATGCCCATAGCAAAGAGTTACAGACCTTCAGTTGCCTCTTTTGACCTTCTGACTTCTCACAAGCCTTTATATCGCTTTGACTCTGCTTGCTGCAACTTGGAACTTTAAGCTTGAAGCTTGGAGCCTTTCTCTGCCCCTCACTTTTAACTTCACTTAACAGGACCTTTTCCAAGTTTCTGTCCTTCCTTTGACTCAAAGTTCTGCTTGGGATTTTCTCCTGTTCCACTCCCCTGCATTCTTGGGGACTTTCTTCTTTAGTTTTGGACTGGCTATCTGTCCCCTTTGCTCAAGTCTCTCCCTGGCAGCTACTTTCAACCAACTTTAGCTTGGAACTGGCTATCTGAGCCTTCTAGGCTGCTTCTGCGTGGCAGCTGTCTTCAAAAACTGAACTCAAAACTGCTGTTTCTAGTTTCTTGTGTGTGTGTGGGAGGGACCTGCCTCTTCCGACCCCTGTTGCTAGGCAACAACCCAGTTTTCTACTCTTGTGTTTGCTTAACTTCTCTTCTAGCCATAAACTCTCATTAGAAATGCAGGCACCTTTTAAAATGAAACTAAAACTCAAATTGACCTTTTCTTAACAGACAGATATTAGGAATATCCAATACCAATATAACTTACTTAAATTATCTCTATTTCGTAACACATACCCATCAGCATTCTTCTGTTGGCTACCCCATCAAAGTCCTTATTTGAGTTCTGTGCAGCAGAATCCTGTGTGCACCTCAGCCTCTGGCAAATTTGCACCTGTGCTGTCCTTGCTTCCTGCCCTGGCTGCTGGCTGCTCGTGCCTGGTGTCTCACATGTACAGATACTGCCTCTATGCTATCCTCTCAATTATGCACGGTGTCAATATCTGAGCTGCTGGCTGTGAGTCTGAAATCAAATTATGCTGCATCTTCATCATCACTCTTCTTCTTCACCACCTGGCCCAGGTTGTATTGCATCCAGATTCTCAGGGTTTGAGTCCTGGCACTGACCTCCATATGACTATCTGCTCCCACTGCCTTCTGAACATATGTCTGGAGGGCCTCCTAGTCCCCCGAGCATACAGGACATTCTCCCATTTCCACTTCCTCCACCAAGGCTTCCAGTGCAATATCCAAAACCCTTAGAGCTTGCTGTCTCCCATGTGGTGCCATTATTCACGTTTCACATGTTAGATTCATTTCCTGCACCACTGCGAGAACCAGCTTCAGCCACAGTTTTAACTGCTGATAGTTACAATATTGGTCTCTTGCTCAGGTGTCCAGCTGAAATTATTGAAAACAACAAGCAGAACATTTTCTGGGACTATCAAATTTCACCCCTCAAATGTTGCATCTTCGATTTTAAGTGTTGTGAAATGTGCTAATGAAGTGCTGTTTAAATTCAAGACCTGTTTATGGACAGGAAAAAAGATCTGATTTTCCTTGCACATTCTGCTGAAACTTTATATGTGATTGAAATAGAGGTCAGTCTTTTTTTATTCATCATGGGGTGTGGGCATCATTGACTGAACCAGCATTTATTGTCCATCCCTAGTTGCCTTGAGAAGGCAGAGGTGACCTGTCTTCTTGAACCACTGCAAAAAAAAGTGTATTTTATTGATTCAAAAGTAAATTTTCATGGATTTACAAATTAAATTTTAATATTCCCGGGTACAGTATGTTACAAGTATCTGACACTGAAAACATTGACAGATATTATAACAAATGCTGAAAATCAGAAAATAAAAACAGACAAACCTGGAAGCATACAGCAGGGCAAGAAACATCTATGAAAAAGCTGGAATCAGGTGGTGTATCAGGCCTTAAACATTTGTCAGGCCTTGAAGTTATTCGAGATTATGGCAGATAAGGCTGGTGTGATTAAGGTATCATATGGATGTTAAATCCTTATGAGGAGGAATATTAGACAATATTGAGGAAAATTAGAATTAAATTAGCCAATGGAACTTCAACTAAATGAGAATCTAGTAATGTTCTTGTCTTTGGTGGGGCAAAATATGGTCACTCGTAACAGCATATTAGATATAATACTAGTCTTAATCAGCTTTATAGCAAGGTGTTGGAAACAGTCAAACTGAAAAGGAAAAATTTGCATTGTACAAAAGAAACTGAAAGGTGGTGCATTGCACCATGTGACACCCATGACTGTAAACAAACCTATTGGTATTGCTAGTCAAAGTGATATGAATGCTGACGTGAATGGTTTGAAGCCTTGTGCCAAGAATGCAATACATAGTCTATTTAGGTTTTAATGTAACAGATATATTTTTGAGAGAACAAGTACAAAGATAATTGAAGCTCTTGTAATACTGATAAAAATATGAAATTTAAAAGAGGATTTGGAATGTATAGTGAAAAGTGGAATTCATTACATTTTTAAAGCTGCAGTGGTGTTGGAGTCTGTGTTCCTTTGTAAACAAATACCAGCTAGTGAATTGGATTAGATATTGCCTAATGACCCCTGTGACCTGGGTTCAATGTCATCCAGTCTAATGGGATAAAAGTACTAGATGTGAGAGTGCTACACAGAAATACTTTTTTTTGGTCTTTATTCAATTTCGAGTGAACGTGGACATACAATTGTTGAGTTTTTGATGATCTACAGAAAAGACTAATTAGAACTAAAGCGCCAATCTGAGTTGAAAGATTCTGCAATGATTGTTATGGAAAATTTTCACTGATGTAGAAGAGACCAGGGCTGAGACTCATATGGGAGAATTACTTTTCATTTACCTTTACTACACCTGATTTAGGAGTTGGTATGAAAATCATTTTTGCCACAGAGTCCTGTGTAAATATCCACATGGTGAGTGTGCAGCTTGGCCATGCTGTGAAAGAAAGGCATTGGAATTAACAATCTAATAATTGACGATTGTCATAAAATTCCATCTGGTACACTAATGTCCATTAGGGAAGGTAATTTGCTGTCCTTACCTGGTCTGGCCTACATGTGACTCCAGACCCACAGCAATGTGGTTGACTCTTAAATGCCCTCTGAACAAGGGCAATTAGGGATGGGCAATAAATGCTGGCCTAGCCAGTGACGGCCACATCCCATGAATGAAAAAAAAAAGTTGTTGCTCTCTACAAAGAAGGAGAATAAATGAGTGGGCTAGGCAACTCATGAAGTCTGCTATTGCTTCCAACTCTGAGTTGCAGAGCATTCGGGGGAAATTGTCTCTCCATTTCAGTGTTTGAGAAATGATGTGTGTCACAGGGAGATGTTAAAAGTCAGACACGCAGCACCACTAAGACTTACTGTGCTTGTGCGGAACCAACACTTATTCATTACATGGAAGAGGAAACAGAAAATCGCAGTATGATTTGGCAGAGTCGACATGGTTTTATGAAAAAGAAATTGTATTTGACAAATCTATGAGAGTTTTTTAAGAATATTATTAGCAGGTTAGATAAAGGGGAACCAGTGGATGTATGTTTGAATTTTCAGAAGCCATCAATGAAGTGCCGCACAAGTGGTTACTACGCAATTGGGACTTATGGAATTGGGGATAATATATTAGCATGGAATGAGGATTGGCTACTGGACAGAAAATAGAGAATAGGAATAAACAGGTCATTTTCTGGTTGCAGGGTGTAACAAGTGAAGTGCCACAAGAATCGGTGCTTATACCTCAGCTATTTACAATCTACGTCAGTGACTTAGATGAGGGAACCGAGAGTCATACATCCAAGTTTGTTGACAATATAAAGTTTGGTGAGAAAGTATTGGAGAAATTAATGGGACTGAAAGCTGGCAAAATCCCTGAACCCGTTGGCCTACATCCTAGGGTTCTAAAAGAGGTGACTGCAGAGATAACAGATGCACTATTCTTCCATAATTCTCTATGTTCTGGAATGGTCGCAGTGGATTGGAAGGGAGGAGTGAGAAAACGGCTTCCGTACCTAAGGAAGGGTATACTTGCCTTAGAATGGGCACAACAAAGGTTCAATAAATTGATTCCTGACATGAAAGAGTTACCCCTTGAGGGGAGAATGAATGAAATGAGCCTATATTTCTAGAGGCTAGAAGAATGAGAATCATCTCATTGAAATAGATAAGATGCTGAGAGGGCATGACGGGTTTGACGCTGAGAGGCTATTTTCTTGGCTGGAAGGGATAGAATTAGGGGGCATAGTCTCAGGATAAGGGGACTGCCATTTGGGACTGAGATGAGGAGAAATTTCTTCACTCAGAAGAATCTTTGGAATTCTCTACACAGAGGGTCTGTCATAATGGGCGGAATCTTCCGTACTTCAAGCAGTGGGAAGCATGGCAGGTGGGGAAACTTAATTTTGTGGGAGGCCAAAAATGAGTTTCCCTATGGTGGGATGAAATTTTAGGAATTAAGTTCTCGGGACTTTAAAGACAGGTTAAAGGCAGGTTGAGCTTGCCAACGAGCAATGTCGGGAAGCCCTTTTGCATGCAGTAGCATGACATCCACGCTCATTAAAAGGCCACCTCACCGGAGTTTAGTTCCCCTTCCAAATTAAGTTCCCCGCCATGGATGGGGGAGGGGTTCTCCGGCCAGAGTTGGTGGGAGAGATGGTCCTAGAGGGCAGGGTCAGTGCTGCCTACGGTGGGGTGCTGTGGGTTGAACTGACGGTACTGGGCAGCGGAGGAAACAGTCACAGCGATAGGTGGGGATTGGGATGTGGTAGGGTGGCAATCCCAGGGTGATAGTCAGGGAGCTGAACATTTCATGGGAGGGTGTCATGGAAATGAATGAAACAGGCAGTATGGATAACAGGAGGGGTCAGAGTTGGCATGGGGCAGTAAAGGGTGTAAGAGGGTGTAGAGAGGAGAGAAGGGACCAGTGCAATTGTGAGCATTGGCCCGAACATGGGTATTTAGCAGGTGGTGCAGCTATCTACAATTGAGCGAAAGTCAATGCTGGAGGCACCTTAGGATGTCCCGGAATGTGGTTGCACACATCTCCATGACCTGTGACCACAAGGACTTGGAGGCAATTCCATGCCGGTGGCATTAAAAGTCTCCATCGCCTTAAACCACTTTGCCAGTGGCACCATCCAGGGCCCCACTGGGGACCTGTGTGGCATCTCACAATCAGTGACACAAAAGTACGTCCAGGAGATGACAGATGCCCTGTTCAGGAGAGCACACCAATTTGTCCAATTCCGCTTGGATCCCGAAAGCCAGGCTGCAAGACCATTCAGTTTTGCAGTAATCTCAGGTTTCCTGCATGTGTAAGGGGCTATTGATTTCACACATGTGGCCTTGAGAACTCCCTGGAAACAGCCAGTCACATTCATCAGTAGGAAAGGTTTCCACTCTTTTAATGTGCAGCTGACCTTGACGATTTCAGGGCTGGCTCCTTGGTGACAAGGGATATTCCTAGAAGACCTGGCTGATGACACCAGTTCTCTGTCCACAGAGTGCTGCTGAGGAGAGGTACAATCCTACACATTCCTTCACAAGGGTCACGATAGAGCAGATGATAGGCCTCCTAATAATGAGGTTCAGACGTTTAGACTGGTGCTGTCCAACACTCACTACATTGTCCCAGATCATCATTGTCTGCTGCTTCCTACACAGTCTCGCACTACAAAGTGGGGGGGTATCTTGGCTGAGGAAGACATGGAGGATCAAGATGTCTTCTCCGACAATGAGGACGGTAAAGGGGATGGTGCTGACAAGGGCCAGGATGTCGCAGAGCTATATGCAGAGGCCATTGCAAGGGTATGATGTAGCAGATAGGCCCGTGACAACCTGATATCTACCAGGTTCCAGGCAGAGTAAGCTGCGAGACATTTCCATTCCTATTAGGTTTACTATCCTCTGCTGGCTGGAAGGCCCCAGCTCCCTTTTGATTTCAGACATTATACTTTGCTCTAATGTACCTTGATTTATAAGAGCTAAGTTAAATTGCGCTACTTAACATCTGCCCTTCTGGTGATTTGATCCTTTGCATGCAGCAAACTGTGCGGACACACAGAGCCCTGGCACTGATGTACGCATTAGAACCTGAAAAGCACACCACTCTCCTGTGACTTTGAGCACCTGTAAGTAGAATTGAGATTTTTTTCATGCCCTTATGCACAAAGTCCTTATGTACGGCAACGTGGAAGCAATATTAAATCTTTCTTGTCAGGGATGCACTCATGTCGCCTTCACACCTGCTTCTAATGGGGAACAGACCTTGCAGATAGTTCCTTCAGGCAGAATCAGATAGATGGGTCCACAGGGAGGAGCAGCATGAGAACACCATTTGGCCCCTTGAGATTGTTCCTCCATGTCGATTGATCAAGGAAGATCGTGTTGCTGTAACGCTTGATAAGGCAACAAGCAGGCCAAACAGATCTCCATGTGAGGTCTGACAAAGGCTTCGACTCTACCTGTTTAATCCTACATTCAATCATTCTTGCAATTAAGGTTAACTTTCATGTTGCCTCCTTACTTGCAGCCTTCACCTACATGTTAGCTTAAAATGACAATCAACAAGAAAGGCCATTAACAATTGGATATGCCCACCACAGTTTTCTTCAAACGTGTGGGGAAGCCTCTGGTTTTCTATTCTTAAGAAGACAATGTAGAGCTTCACTCTTTCAGCCCTGAAACTGCATCTACAGTGTCCCTTGTCACTCACATAGCCTGTTTAACTCCCTTTCAGTACTGCTTGCATCCACTCAAAACTTTCATCAGGGCAATGGCAGCAGGAGATGCAATGATGTTGCTGGATACATTTTTGCAGTTCAGAACATGGTGAGCTGCAAGTAATGGCTTGCATGATGCCAGTGCTTAATCGTTCACATGTGCGATTATTGAGTAATCACTATATTGATAATGTGAGAGAAGTGAATCTATAGGAGTTCATTCTCGGACTCTGATGGGAGCCCAAATTCCACACTCCTTAATTTCCCATAACCATTGAAGCAACTAGCAGCAAGATGGAATCCAGGACATTTTGAAACTGTGCAAGTAAACATATATTTACAAGTGCCAAAGGTACATACAGTGGCTGTGTGACTTCAAAACTTCTTTATCTTTCTTTTTCTATGACTAGGTGCAGCCCTGGCATCCATGGTCAATGTGGAGGCAGCCTATGGACTGCTATACGCTGCTGACTGTGATGATTTTGGCTGGTGTTCTCTCGTGGCACAAGGTCTAGAAGCGCCCCCCAGAGTCTGCTGCTAAGATGCAGGTGCATTCTTCTTGGGCTAACCTGCTGGAGAAGATGGGATCACTGGCAGAGAGGAAGTGGGGTGGCAAGGCATCCTTGGAGTGTCCTGCGATGAAGCCCCCAGGGTGCCTGGCTGGCACTCCTACCTGTGGGTATCCAATAGCCCTTCCCTGACTGCTTGAGGAGAAGGGGCACCTGGAGAGAGATCAGTGTGACCTGTACCCCTCACTCCTAGCCACTGCAAAATTGCACCCATGGCTAGAGCGATGGGCCCAGGTCTGAGCGCATATCCAGCAACCACTGTGTGTTCTGCTGGATCTGAGTCTCCAATGTGGCCACCACCCTGGAGGCAGCCAAGCACTTGCATACCGGAGCCACGACGGCAGACAGACTGTGGACGGACTCCTCCAACCTTAGGTCCAGTTGTTCAGTTTGCGCATGGCCTCTGGCATCTCTGCAGATGTTTCCCTGCCTGTCTTTGCATCTCCAACAGGTCTCTTAGCACCAAGTCCAGAGGGCTCGTCATCTGCATGAGGCTGAGCAAGGACCAGGTCTCCAGCAGCCCTCTTGAGTGTCAGAGACCTCAGCTGCCACTGCCTCTGCCAGCTGTGGACCCGTGTCTGTGATGTGCTCACCAGATTGTGACCCCGAGCCTACTCTAGAACTTGACCCACCGAGATGAATGTAGTTGCCCTGATGGAGCACGCAGATGAATGCCTTGACGGTACATCCTCTGAGGCTTCTGATGCATCCTCCTTAGAGGTGGGGCTGGAGATGGAGCTGTGGCTGTTCTATGTTGTGGGCTTCCCCTTTTCTTCTGGTAACCAGAATAGATTAAAGAAAGATTTAGTGGATGCCTAAGCAGGCTCCTTAATTCAAGCAATGTGTTTCTCTGTAGGTGCATCTGACAACTGCAGACTGGAGGCATCCTCACTGGTTTCCTGGGGAGTCCTATCTCATCTTCAGGACAGGCATGGTCTTGCTCCTCTTTGACTATCTCAGCGGCCTCCTCCTCGAAAGTGGTGAGGACTCTTATGTCCGGAATGCCGCCTCCGATCTTGGCCCTGCTCCTTTTGGTTCTGTGTGTTTTTGTCCTGCAGAAATTGACTGTCATCCCAATGGGTGCATGAGTAGTTGAGGAGCATGCATGCCTTTGACAGCTCGTGAGCCCTCCCCAGTAAGCGATTAACAAGCAGGATATCCTGCAACTGATAGAAGACTGAGAGCATGAAGTGGCTAGCAGATATTCAGTGCACATGACCCATCTGCTGCTAAGTCCTGCAACCCAAAATCCTGTCTGACATCCCTGTGAACTCCCACACTGACCCTGCCTGATTCCCCTTTGTGTCAGTTTGTAGTGAGTAGATGGTGCCACTTACCCTGGCGGAGCACAGCAGATGTTCATCCTCTTCTTGCGCTGCTGGCTCCTTCTTTGGTGGGCCCCACGGGCGCTAACCTTTGTTGTGACCTCTGTTCAGCCTGCCATGGTCAGACGGGAGGGCCTGCTGCTGTCACCCCTGGGAAACAACACCTCCTGCCTTTCCTGGGCAGCCTGAAGGAGAATCTCCAGGGAGGCTTCACTGAACCGTGGTGCCATACATTGCCTGGTCTGTGACAACCTGGTCTCAGTAGAATCCAGAGCTCCTGGCTTGCAGAGAGTCAATGGCTGCCAGAGTACTCTTTAAATATTGCGCCTGGAACTCATGAGCTAACAACAGGGACAACGACATCCTGCCATCCCGCTGGAAGATTTGCAAGCTCCTCGCGGAAGAATATGTAATGAGCTGAACAGCACAAGATTGTCTGTCGCCAGCCGCCTTACCCCATAGCGGGAATCATTCCCACTTCTGTGCACAACATCAAACCTGGACTCCAGAATGGAAGATTCCAGCCTAAGTATATTCAAGACTGAGATCGATATATTTTTGGACTCTAAGGGATGTGAGCTTTGGCAAGCAAGTGGAGATAAATTTTAGAATCAGCCATGCTTGTATTAAATAGCAGATGAAGCCCAAGGGATCACATAGCCTACTCCAGCTCCTACTTTGGTTCTTACGTTCTTAATGTGATGAGGACACATTCATTCACTCATTCACGGGACGTCGGCTTTGCTGGCTGGGCCAGCATTTATTGCCCATCCCTAGTTGCCCTTGAGAAGGTGGTGGTGAGCTGCCTTCTTGAACCGCTGCAGTCCATATGGTGTAGGTACACCCACAGTGCTGTTATAGGGAGGGAGTTCTAGGATTTTGACCCAGCCACTGTGAAGGAACGGCGATATATTTCTAAGTCAGGATGGTGAGTGACTTGGAGGGGAACTTCCAGGTGACGGTGCTCCCATCTATCTGCTGCCCTTGTCCTTCTAGATGGTAGTGGCTGTGGGTTTGGAAGGTGCTGTTGAAGGAGCCTTGGTAATAGGGTAAGAAGATGACAGATGGAGTATAATGTGGGAAAGAGATTGGCTACAAGAATGGAAAAGAGCAGAATATGTTCTAAAAGGTGAGAAACTAGTAAATGTTGGAATTTAGAATGATTTGGGTATCCTTGTAAACAAATCAGCAAAAGTTAAAATGCAGGTACAGCAAGCAATCCGAAGGTAAATGGTATGTTCGCTTTTATTGCAAGAAAGCTGCAAGATAAGAGTAAGGTAGTTTTGATACAGTTATATAAAGCTTAGGTGAGACCACACTGATAGTACTCTGTACAATTTTGTTCTCCTTCCTTAAGGAAGGATTTATTTGCCTTAGAGGGGTGCAATGAAGGTGCACTAGATTGATTCCTGGGATGAGTGGACTGCCCTGTGAGGAAAGATTGAGTAGACTAGGCCCACGTTCTTTGAAGTTGAGAAGAATAAGAGGTATCTCATTGAAGCATATCATTTTTCAGGAGCTTTTACAGAGTAGAAACTGGGGGACAGTTTCCCCTGGCTGGAAAGTCTAGTCTCAGGATATCTAGTCAGCCATTTAGCACTGAGATGAGGAGAAATTTCTTCATTTAGAGGGTTTTGAATCTTGGGAACTTTCTACCCCAGAAAGTTGTGGGTGCTCCAAGTATATTCAAGACTGAGGTTGATAGATTTTTTGACATTTGGGATGTCAAGGGACATTGGGATAGGGCAGGAAAGCAGAGTTGATGTAGAAGTTCAGCCATGATCTTTATTGAATGGCGGAGCAGGCTTGAGGAGCTGTTTGGTCTACCCCTGCTGTTATTTCTTATGTTCTTCTATAACTTCATAGCTTTCATGAAATTGGAAGTCTTGTTTTAAATATAAACTTTTACTGAAAATGAAATAGCCAAAGGACAAACAGTACATTGAAAGCAGATTTCTTTTCTCATAGCAGTCTTATAATTTTATTACGTATACAGGGCATGTTAATCTTCCAAAAATAAAAATTGCCCTAATTTTTAAGCACTCAAGAGAATATGTTTCCAGCTATGATTTAACTGGAGGATATTTTAAATTAAAAACTGGATGTTAATATGATAGTCAGTGAAAGGTACCGCCTGAGAAGTTTTGTGGTATTCTAACAATACAAATTTATTTTATCAAAAAAAACAAATGGCCAGTGAGATTCCTCAAATATCTTTAAAATTTACCTTGTCATATAAAACATGAGAATAATGAGCAGAACTTTGCCAGCCCCCTCCAATTAGGAGACCGCCTGAGATAAAATTGCCAAGCCGTTCTTGCTACCAAGCTTGGGACCCACGTTTTGCTTCGCACCCAGTCTTGAACACTAGTAAACTTCAGCCCAATATCTGAGTTTGTTACGAGGCGAGGCACCAAGAGTTCTTTCTGTTCATAAATCAGACAAGCTGAACTCGAAAATGAATTACCGACATGAAAAGACACTTGCACATGTTTATTATTTGAGAGTATTCCTATTCTTTTTATTAGAAAGATTCCTTTGAATAGTTTTTAATGTCAGCAATTATAGACCTGTTAAATTTATCCTATAGCTCTGATGGAAGTGATTGGTGACCATATGGTTCAAATAGGTGAAAAATATTTTAAATAAATGAAGTGTAGTGCCTTCTAAGAAACATTACCATGTAAATAGCAATAATCTATGCTGGAGTTTGCTAATTTCTCAAAGGTCACTTTGACCAAACACCACATTGGAGTGTGGATATAAATCATGATATTGCTATTACTCTTCTCCTTACTGTGTAAAAACAAACAACTTTTGTGAAGGCAGATGCTATAATTAAAAGGTACTCTGACATTTTAACTAGATTACATTTTAACTAATCAAATAGAGCTGAAAACCTGTCCATTAAAACAAGGAGATTTTGACCTGTTCCCATCTCATGCTTGCCTATTCGGCTGGATCACTATTATTGTTAAGTAACATTGGAAAGTTCCTGGCCTCAAAATTTGGTTCCGTAGTGCTTGTGGCTTTGCTGCTACTGGAGCCAGTTGCGGTAAAAAAGTGATTGCAGGCTGCTCCCGACCACTTCTGGCAAAGCCCACAACAATCAGGCAAGGATGATAAGAGGGGCATCCCATGCATGCACAATAAGTATGCAGAGTGGACAGATTGTGGCATCAATCACGTCTAATGCTGATTTGATGCCTAGTCTGCCATTTTGGACCTTGCTGCTCCTGTTAACACCTTGCTTAAACCTACACAGCTGAACATACACCACAAAACAGTTATTCCATACCAACTTCATCCAACAATACATCCAGTTCATGGAATACTCAACCAATCACCCTTGCACTTTCCCTTAGTGCCATTCTAGTGGGTTCCTTTGCCTGCCCTAGTACTCCTATGCAATTCTAACCCTGTGGCTGCAGCATCTGTGCTGGAACGGAGCTGACTTTCAATGGGGGAGACTGCAGAGGCCTTGCGGAAAACAGAGACAAGATAAATGGGTCATTTTCAGGTTTGCAAACTGTAATTAGTGGGGTACCACAGGAAACAGTGCTGGGGCCTCAACTATTTATGCTCTATATTGATGACTTTGATGAAGGGACAGACTGTATTGTAACCAAATTTGCTGTCAGTGCGAAGATCGGTAGAAAAGCAAGTTGTAAGGAGGACACAGGATGGAATTTTGCGGCCCTGTCGTGGCAGGGATAGAGTAGGAAAATGCAGCGAGCTGTTCAAAACTCCATTGACTTCAGCAGGAACAGAAGATCCCACCGGCAGGAGGGGTGGTAAAATTCCACCCAAAGAATGTGCAGAGGGGTGTAGATAGGTTAAGTGAGTGGTCTAAAAATTGACCAGGTTGAATATTTTTTTTCTTTCAGAGGATATGGGTGCTGCTGGCTCGGCCAGCATTTGTTGCCCATCCTTAATTGCGCTTGAGAAGGTGGAGATAATGTGAGAAAACGAGAGGATATACACTTTGGTAGGAAGAACAGAAAAGCATAATGTTATTTAAATGGAGGGGGACTACAGAATTCTGTGGTACAGAGGGATCTTGGTATCCTCATAAGTGAAACACAAAAAGTTAGCTTGCACATACAGCAAATAATTAGGAAGGCAAACAGAATATTGGCCTTTATTGTAAGTGGGGGGATGGAGTAAAAGTGGGGAAATCTCACGACAACTCTATAGGGTATTGGTGAGACTATACCTAGAATACTGCATACAGTTTTTGGCTCCTTATTTAAGAAGCGGCATACTTGAATTGGAGGCAGTTCAGAGAAGATTCACCAGGTTGGTTCCTGGGATGGACAGGTTGTCTTTATCAGGAAAGGTTGAGCAATTTGGGCCCACGCTCATTGGGATCATAATGCTTTCTCGAGAACTGGTGTAGACACAATCAGCCAAATGGCCTCCTTTTATGCCGTCACCTTCTGTGATTCTGTGAGTTTAGAAGAATGTAAGGTGATCTTATTGAAACATAAAATTCTGAGGGGTTTTTGATAGGATAGATGCTGAGAGAATGTTTCCCCTCATGGGGAACCTAGAACTAGGCGTCATAGCTTCAGGATAAGGAGTCACCTAGTTAAGACAGAGATGAGGGAGAATTTCTTCTCTTAGAGGATCATTAGTGTTTGGAATTCTCTACTCCAGAGAGCAGTGGAGGCTGACTCATTGTATATATTCAAGGCTGATGTAGACAGATTCTTGAAATGTAGAGGAGTCAAGAGTTATGAGGAACAGGCAAGAATGTGGAATTAAGTCCACAGCCAGATCAGCCATAATTGTATTGAATAGTGGAGCAGGCTCGAGGGGCCAAATAGCATACTCCTGTTCCTATTTCTTATGGTGTAGGACAACCTTGAGCAGCTTTGGACTTTAAAGGCCCGCTAATTGAACTGTTCAAATTTCACGCTCAGGTGAACTGGCACACGTGCTATCCTTTCCCTCTGGCCTGGCTGCAGTCCATTCATGCCTAATGACTCACCATGGGCATATCCACACCCTTTAACACAGGCTTGTCCAACCATTTCACATGGTGGGGGGAGACGCATTTATCTTTTTCTCACATTTGGGGGGCTGATGAACAAATTTCAGAAAGATAAGGTTTGGCACAGTGTTTCAAGAAGGCAGCTCACAACCACCTTCTCAAGGGCAACTAGGGATGGGCAATAAATGCTGGTCCAGCCAGCGAAGCCCACATCCTTTAAATGAATAATGTAAAAAAACATTAAACATGAATTCTTTTTAAAAAGCTGACGTATGAAAAGAAACAGCTTGCTGAGCAAAAAAAATCACAATGATAAGTTGATTATTTATTACTTATTTTTTAAAAATTAAGGCAACCATTTGAGTGTGAAAGGGTGAGACTGTGTGTGAAAGGGTGAGAGTGTGTGTGAAAGGGTGAGAGTGTGTGTGAAAGTGTGAGAGTGTGTGTGAAAGGGTGAGAGTGTGTGTGTCCAGCTCATTCCCAGTCTCAGGGTGTTCACTTACTCACCCTCACATTGTGAGAGTGGGTGAGAGTGCCTGTTGGTTGCGCTAGTGAGGGTGAATGAGAACCCTGAGACTGGGAGTGAGCCAGGCACGCAATCTTCCCTCCTTCTCTATGCGCCCCCCCCCGACACGTACTCATCCGTCTTCTCTCCCGCTCTCAGGCAAACACACACACTCACCCTCTCTCTTTCTCTCACACACACACACTCACCCTCTCTCTCACACACACACATGCATTCACCCTCTCTCTAATACACACACACATTCAACCTCTCTCTCTCACACACTCACTCTCTCTCTCTCTCTCACACACACACTCATCCTCTCTCTCACACACACACATGCATTCACCCTCTCTCTAACACACACACACATTCAACCTCTCTCTCTCACACACCCACACACACTCACCCTCTCTCTCTCTCACACTCATCCTCTCTCTCACACACACACACATTCAACCTCTTTCTCTCTCACACACACATTCATTCTCTCTCACACACACACATTCATTCTCTCTCTCTCACACACACACATTCATTCTCTCTCTCTCTCACACACACACATTCATCCTCTCTCTCACACACACACCCAGACACACTCACCCTCTCTCACACACAATCATCCTCTCTCTCTCTCACACTCACACACGCTCATCCTCTCTCTCTCTCTCACACACACACACACACACACATTCATCCTCTCTCTCACACACACACATGCACTCACCCTTTCTCTCTCTCTCTAACACACACACTCAACCTCACACGCACACACACACACGCCCTCTCACTCAGACAACCACATACCCTCCCACCCTCACTCATCCACCCACCCACCCACTGGTCTAGCCAACCTCACCTACTGACTCACCCACCCACCCTCACTTACATTCACCATCACACTTATTTACTTACCCTCACTCACTGAATCGGCTTTGGGGGAGGCGCGATAAGAGTGGTCTGAAGTGAGGCCTGAGGCCTAGCGGTGCCTGAACACGTGCCCACCAAGGGGGGGCAATGAGAGCCAGTTGAACATGGGGAGGAAGCAGGGCAATGCAGGAGGGACCGGGGGAATGCGGGAGGCACTGGGGGAACATGGGAAGAACTTGGGGAACGCGGGTGGAACCGGGGGAACATAAAGAGAACTGGGAACTGGGGGAATGTGGGGAGAACTGGGGAAATGCGAGGAAAACCTGGAGAATGCGATAGGAACCAAGGGAATGCGGGAAGAACTGTGGGAATGTGGGGAGAAATGGGAGAACTGGGGGAACTGAGGGAGAACTGGGGGAACGTGGGGAGAAATAGGAGAACGGGGTGAACTGGGGGGAACGTGGGGAGAAACGGGAGAACGCGAGAGGAACCGGGTGATTGTGGCTGGAGCCGGGCCAAAGCACTGTAAGCCGAGGGGAAAATCATGGTGAGCAGAGGCCAAACGCACGCTCCAGAGTTGGCAGTATTCGTTGTTCCACCAGTCAGAGCCAGTTTCTCTTCTGTTGCTGATAGGTTCACTATTGAACCTATCAGCAGCTAACTTGAGAAATAAACAGTCTGTGATTGGAGGAGCAGTACCCTGCAGAAACCTTCTAACTCACTGTCCCATTCTGTCAGCATTTTCAATGAACGCTCCAGGGGTCACATGAAGTGGCTTGTGGCCTGTGGGCCGTGGGTTGGAGAAGCTTGGTTTAAAATATGCCCAATGCCTATACCTAAACTCGTGACTAAGGGCAGAATTCTTAGCTCGATGGGCGGGCAGGCCCCACTGGCTCGGCAGCAGGCGGGCAACCGAACCCCGCCGCCGAAACGGGGCCCGCTGCCATTTTGAGTGGGCGGGCCAATTAAGGCCTGCCCAGCGGCCTTCCCTGTGCAGGGTGTGGAGGGAATCCCCATCTGTCAAAGTGCACACTGCTCCCTGAGGCAAAGTTCTGTCGTAGGGAGATTTGTGAGAGGTAAGTAAACTCTAAAAATAGATAAATATTAAAATTATTAACATGTCCCCCTCATGTGACAACGTCACACGAGATGGGACAAGTTAATAATAAACACATAAAATTTATTAAATGTTTAAAAAACAGACATGAAACTTCATCCCGCCAGTGGATGAAGTTTCATTAATAATCTGCAGCCCGCTGGGGCTCCTGGCCTGCCCGCTAGCCTTAAGGTTGGACGGGCAGGGTGTTTAACAAGGTTAGTTAGCCTGTCAATGGCCTTAATTGGTCATTGACAGGTCGGCGGGCGGACAGCTGATTTCGCTGTCCGCCCACCTTTGTGAATATTTAAAGGGACTGGGATGACGTCGGGGGTTCCTCCCAACGTCATCCCGTGTCATTTTCCCCTCGGTGAGCGGGCCCCGCCCCCAAATCACTGAGGGGAAAATCCTGGCCTAAGGGTGTTGAATCAAGTGGCAGTGCTGCATCCTCAGAGGTGTGCTGTTCCTCCAGGTCTTCAGCCTCAGGCACCACTGGCTGGCCAGGTGAAAGATCCTGGATTTCTGAAATCTTAAATGCATTAGGTAGGGTTGAGGTGAGGGAACATGGTGAGGGTGTAATGTTGGTTGAAAAACGAGAGGTGCATGGTTATACCACTGCAGCTTGTACATCATTATAGGATGAGTGTAATGGGATTTGAGAACGTACGTGGTGCAGGAACATATTATGCGACTGGCCACGGCCTCAGTTACAGCAGCTCCGATTATTGCCAGTCATGCTGGTCCCCCACTGTTTGTTGCAGCTTCTGTCACCACCTGGTGCTGCAAAAGAGAGGGAAGAGTGTCAGTGAGATGCAAAGTGTTCAGGTGATGTGCCTGCCATAGTTGAATAACTAGCAGTATGTGGAAGCTACCATAGTGTGCAGCTTTCAGCAGTGCCACGATATGTAAGCATGAGGTGAAGCATATGAATGTGAGGTTTGAATCGTGGTTGATATAGATTGCTGGTAGTCAAAGGGCTGTGGTAATTGGAGCAATGTCTGAGGCTATTGATGCAGCTAGTAGGACTTGACATGTACAAATGCATTCACTGACCTTGACCACTCAAATGAGATTATTAAAGTGCTTGCTGTATTGCATCCATGGCTTCAGTGCCAGACTTGTTAGCATTGAAACCCATGGCCTCCTACTCCCATTGCCTTCTGAGTAGTTGTCTAGAGGGTCTTCTGGACCTGTGCTGCAGCCTCTGCTGGAGCCAAAATGCGCTTTGCCTTTAAGAGGTGCAGTCTGGTTTAAGTAGTGAAGGCTAGCTTTAATTGGTGCTAACCTCACATGAACTTGGCCATGCTGCTGAGGTGTGCAGTCACTCAGCAACTGTGACCAGCAGTGGGATGCACATCATAGTCATGCAAAGGAACAGGCAGCATAAAGTTTGCATGCTGCCTGCATCATGCATCGCGATCCCCACAACTGAACTTGGGAGCTATCCAGTTTAGCCTCCTCTGCATTTGTACACATTTCATTCTTTCTTTCTCCCTTTTTTTTAAACCAATTTCTCCCTCCCTTCTCCCTTTCTGTCACAATTGTGCTCTTCCTCATGCTCTCCCTATCTAGTGCTATCTCATCTTATCTCTTGTGTCACTCAGTATCTCTCTCTTGTGCACCAACTTTCCCACTATCCTGCTTACTTGATATCTCGCACTTTCTTGCTACTTTGCCCTATCTCTCCTGCTTGCTCACGATCTCTCACTCGCATGCTATTTCTCACTATCGCGTGCTATCTCTTGCTTTTTCATTATCTTGCTCACTCACTATATCATTCGCTACCTCTCTTGCTCCTGTGCGATCCTTTTTGCTTTCTTGCATGTATTCTCACTGTTTCCCATGTTATTTCGTTGTTTTTAGAACTGCATTTTCGACCAACATTTCCTATTTGTTTTTGGTGTGTTCGCCATCTTGTTTTCTGCTATGCCCCGAAATGTCTTTTCTATAGTTTCAACCTGTCTCTTCTCTTTTTACTTCAGAGGAAAACCTCATTGTAATGCTATGGCAAAAAAGAACAACTCCCTGTTGTACTAGTATGATGTATGAACCAACAATTTACCATGCAATCTGCAAAAGGAAAACTTTTCCATGCACAAAAGAAATTACAGTTCAACAGAATACAAATTATTCAAATATAATACAATGTTTAGAAATGAGTAAAAATTCTATATCAAATTACATTGCATTACAATGAATATGAGTCATACTGGACTCAAAACATTTACTCTGTTTCGCCCTCCAAGGATACTGCCAGACCAGTTATTTTTTCCAGCATTTTCTGTTTTATTTTGGATTTCCAGCATCTGCAGTATTTTGCTTTTATTACACTGCATAATACTTAAGGGGCAGGATTTTCCGCCCGAGCATGAAATAGCACGTGATGATGATGGGCGAGCATCCCAACATACGCGATTTTTCAGTCGGTGGGCACATGCGAGAGTCAGCAGCGAGCCTGCTGACTATTAAGAGGCCTATTAAGGCCATTAATCAATTACTTAACCACTACTTTTCACTGCCCGTCCAACGTTACGGTTGATGGGTGGCGTATTGGCCAGGTGGCCTTTGGATTTTTGAGGAAACCTCATCCAAGGGCGGGATGAAGTTTCCGATAATAATTTTAAAAAAAATGTTTGGGCAGAATTTTTATCATCAAAATGTTTAGGTGAGTGATTCATGTGGGTGGAAATTTTTTCCAGGATTTAAAAATCTTTATTTAAGGGTTTAAAAATTCTTCAGCTCCCTGAGGCAGCTCTCTGCCTTCAGGGAGCTTTCATTGCGCGCTCCCCCACACCCGCGCTGACTTCAGCACTCGCCTTCTTCCCACCCCCACCCTGGCAATGTTGAGCCTTTCAGCAGGTGCTTCACACTGGCTAGCCGTTAATTAGCCAGCCAGTGTGAAATCGTGGTCAGGGGCTGATCGTGGGCGACGGGCCATTTCCTGGCCGCTCCTGGGCCCGCCCGCGGCGCTCGCCCACGGCACTCGCCCGACGACCTTAAAATCCTGCCCAAGACTGCAAAGAGACAAAATGGCACACAGATTGCAACCATTCTAATTACCCATGGACATTTTGTACACATTCTTCAGTGTAATGTACCAAAGATGACATGAGATTCAAAATTAAGTAAAGGTTAATAGTGGGAGGCTAATGGAAGAAAGAGAATGATGCCATCTAAATCAGAGTAATGCTGACAAAGATGGCACCTTATGGTTTAAGGACTTTGAGGAGTTGGCAACAAATATAATTGGATCTGCTGAGCATTACAAAAATGTCAAGCCTTAATATTTATTAATATAACAAACAAAATGTGGGAGTTGAATACAAACGCTTAGAAGTGCAGGCAGTTAAAGGCATTTGTATATTTTGCATGTGCCAATATTTACTCATGATAAAAGGTTTTTGCAGAAATTTCATTTCCCAGTTGATCTGAGCTCATTTAACCTATTTAAATTTGCTCAGAAGTAATCTGCTTTGCTGATCATTCAAAACTAACTCAGTTAAAATCACCGTTTATATGTTGTTGCATGGTGAAACTGCAAAATATTTGACAAATTATTAAGTCAAATATTAAGTCCAGTTTTAATCATTTGGTACTGTGCCTTCAGCCGGATAGGCAATACAGATAAATAACTATCTGCTATATTATCATTAAATAAAAGATCAATATAAGAATAGGAAATTGGAGCACATGCAAGTTGTCAGAATTGCACAATGTGAGAATTTGTGGACTGTGACACTATTCTGAATGACCGTGCCCATAGGAAGTATCTTTGCCTTGAGTCACTCAGCTCATAATTTTTGAGCTGGAATATGAGTTGGAGACACTCTGATATGTGTAAGTAGAAATATCTGGAAGGTTTACTGCAGAACACAGTCACAACATGTAGAGAGATTCAGGTACAAGGAGAGAAGCAAGAAATGGAAGGCAGAAAATGAGTAAGCGATTGGGGGAGACAGAAAAACAAAGCTAGACAATTCACAAGAAAGGAGAACTCTTCAGCGATTAATGGTATACACTTCAATGCAAAGAGTCTAGTGAGGTGAGGGCACAAATAGACACCTGGAAGTATGATATCATAGCTATTACTGAAACTGATAGAAGGGCAGGAATGGCAGCTCAACATTGCTGGTCATAGGGATTTCCGATGGGATAGAGAAAGGGATAGAAAAGGTGGGGAATCGCATACAGTCACAGCTGTGAAGAGTGATGGGGTGCTAGAAGGATTAAAGTCCCCCATTATATTTTTTGAACATCTCTGTAATTTCCTTGCAAATTTGTTCCTTTATACCTTTTCCATTATTTTATGGCCAACAGAATACACCCAGTAGTGCAATCCAACGATGTTATTCCTCAGTTCTAACCAAATAGATTGTGTCCTTGACCTCTCTAGGACTTCAGCATGGTAATATTTTCTTAAATGAATACTGCCTTCCCTCCTCCTTTCTTTCCTTCTCTATCTTTTTTGAACACCCTGTATTCAGAAATATTTAGTACCTAGTACTGCCCTTTTTTGAGTCAGATCTCCATTATTGCCACAATGTCACATTCCCAGAAGTCTGCCTGTGTCTACAGTACACCAACCTTACTTGCCATACGCTGGATGTTCACATACATGCACAATAAACATAATTGGACCTTATTGCATTCCCTGTTACTATGAGCCCACCTAAAACCTTACTCTTTTTTACCCTAGTGCTATCTGTCTCTCCCAGTCCCGTTTTAGGAAATTAAGCTGGGCAGGTGGAAAGGGTAGAAACATAGAAACTAGGAGCAGAAGTAGGCCATTCGGCCCTTCAAGCCTGATCCGCCATTCATTATGATCATGGCTGATCATCCAACTCAATAGCCTGCTCCCGCTTTCTCCCCATACCCTTTGATCCCTTTCGCCCCAAGAGCTATAGAAACATGGAAACTAGGAGCAGGAGTAGGCCATTTGGCCCTTCGAGCCTGATCCGCCATTCATTATGATCATGGCTGATCATCCAACTCAATAGCCTGCTCCTGCTTTCTCCCCATATCTTTTGATCCCTTTCACCCCAAGAGCTATATCTAACTCCTTCTTGAAAGCATACAATGTTTTGGTCTCAACTACTTTCTGTCGTAACGAATTCCACAGGTTCACCACTCTCTGGGTGAAGAAATTTCTCCTCATCTCAGTCCTAAATGGTCTACCCCATATCCTCAGACTGTGACCCCTAGTTCTGGACTCCCCCACCATTGGGAACATCCTTCCTGCATCTACCCTGTCTAGTCCTGTTAGAATTTTACAGGTTTCTATGAGATCTCCCCTCATTCTTCTGAACTCCAGTGAATATAATCCTAATCGACACAATCTCTCTCCATATGTCAGTCCCGCCATCCCAGGAATCAGTCGGGTAAACCTTCGCTGCACTCCCTCTATAGCAAGTACATCCTTCCTCAGATAAGGAGACCAAAACTGCACACAGTATTCAAGGTATAGTCTCACCAAGGCCCTGTATAATTGCAGCAAGACATCCCTGTTCCTGTACTCGAATCCTCTGGCTATGAAGGCCAACATACCATTTGCCTTCTTTACTGCCTGCTGCACCTGCATGCTTACCTTCAGTGACTGGTGTACGAGGACACCCAGGTCTCGTTGCACATTCCCCTCTCTCAATTTCTAGCCATTCAGATAATAATCTGCCTTCCTGTTTTTGCTACTAAAATGGATAACCTCACATTTATCCACGTTATACTGCACCTGCCGTGCATTTGCCCACTCAGCTTGTCCAAATCACACTGAAGCATCTCTGCATCCTCCTCACAGCTTACCCTCCCACCCAGCTTTGTGTCATATGCAAATCTGCAGATATTACATTTAATTCCCTCATCTAAATCATTAATATATACTGTGAATAACTGGGATCCCAGCACCGATCCCTGCTGTACCCCACTAGTCACTGCCTGCCATTTGGAAAAAGACCCGTTTATTCCTACTTTTTGTTTCCTGCCTGCCAGCCAGTTTTCTATCCATCTCAATACACTACCCCCAATCCCATGCGCTTTAATTTTACACGCCAATCTCTTATGTGGGACTTTGTTGAAAGCCTTCTGAAAGTCCAAATAAACCACATCCACTGGCTCCCCCTCATCAACTCTACTAATTACATTCTCGAAAAATTCCAGTAGATTTGTCAAGCATGATTTCCCTTTCATAAATCCATGCTGACTCTGTCCGATTCTGCCACTGTTTTCCATGTGCTCAGTTATTAAATCTTTTATAATGGACTCTAGAATTTTCCCCACTACCGACGTCAGACTGACTGGTCTATAATTCCCTGTTTTCTCTCTGCCTCCCTCTTTAAATAGTGGGGTTACATTAGCTACCCTCCAATCTGTAGGAACTGTTCCAGAGTCTATAGAATCTCGGAAGATGACCACCAATGCATCCACTATTTCTAAGGCCACTTCCTTAAGTACTCTGGGATGTAGATTATCAGGCCCTGGGGATTTATCGGCCTTCAACCCCATCAATTTCCCCAACACCATTTCCTATTACTAATACTGATTTCTTTCAGTTCCTCCCTCTCACTAAACCCTGTGTTCCCCAACATTTCTGGTATGTTATTAGTGTCCTCCTTTGTGAAGACAGGACCAAAGTATGTATTTAGCTGGTCAGCCATTTCTTTGTTCCCCATTATAAATTCCCCGTTTCTGACTGTAAGGGACCTACATTTGTCTTCACCAATCTTTTTCTCTTCACATACCTATAGAAACTTTTACAGTCAGTTTTTTTGTTCCCTGCAAGCTTACGCTCGTAATCTATTTTCCCCTTCTTAATCGATCCCTTGGTCCTCCTTTGCTGAATTCTAAACTGCTCCCAATCCTCAGTTCTGTTGTTTTTTCTGCCTAATTTTTATGCCTCTTCCTTGCATCTAATACTATCTCTAATTTCCCTTGTAAGCCATGGTTTGGCTACCTTTCCTGTTTTACTTTTGCACCAGACAGGAATAAACAATTGTTGCAGTTCCCCCATGCACTCTTTGAATGTTTGCCATTGCCTGTCCACCATCATCCCTTTAAGTAACGTTTCCCAATCCATCATAGCCAACTCGCGCCTCATACCATTGTAGTTTCCTTTATTAAGATTCAGGATCCAAGTCTCAGAATTAACTCCGTCACTCTCCATCTTGATGAAGAATTCTATCATTTTATGGTTGCTCATCCCCAAGGGGCCTCGCACAACTAGATTCACAATTATTCCTTTCTCATTACACAAAACCCAGTTGAGGATGGCCTGTTCTCTCGTTGGTTCCTCAATGTATTGGTCCAGAAAAACATCCCGTAAACACTTCAGGAATTCCTCCTCTATGGTATTGTTTCCAATTTGATTTGCCCAATCTGTATGCATATTAACGTCACCCATAAATACAGATGTTCCTTTATTGCATGCATCTCTAATTTCCTGTTTAATGCCATTCTCAACATCACCACTACAGTTTGGGGCTCTATATACAACCCCCACTAACGTTTTTAGCCCCTTAGTGTTTCTCAGCTCTACCCATACAGATTCCACATCGTCGGAGCTAATATCTTTCCTCATATCTTTCCTTGCGTTAATTTGCTCTTTAACCAGCAGTGCAACTCCACCGCCTTTTCCTTTTTGTCTGTCCTTCCTAAATACTGAATACCCCAGGATGGTCAGTTACCATCCCTGGTCACCGTGCAGCCATGTCTCCGTAATCCCAACTATATCATACCTGTTTACATCTATTTGCGTGGTTAATTCATCCACTTTATTGCGGATGCACCTCGTGTTAAGGCACAAAGCCTTAAGGCTTGTCTTTTTAACATTACTTGTCCCGTTCCCACTATTTTTCACTGAGGCCCTGTTTGATTCTTGCCCTTGATTTCTCTGGCTATCACTTTCCTTATTCCGCTTTCTGTCTTTTGTTCTTGTCTTTGATTCGCCTTTCTCTGACTCCTTGCATAGGTTCCCATCCCCCTGCCATTTTAGTTTAAACCCTCCCCAACCACTCTAGTAAATGTTTCCCCTAGGACGTCAGTCCCAGTCCTGCACAGGCGTAACCCGTCTAGTTTGTACTGGTCCCACCTCCCCCAGAACCGGTCCCAATGTCCCAGGAATCTGAAACCCTCCCCTTCACACCATCACTTCAGCCACGTATTCATCCAATATATCCTGCTATTTCTACTCTGACTGGCAGGTGGCACTGGTAGTAATCCTGAGATCACTATCTTTGAGGTCCTACTTTTCAACTTACTTCCTAACTCCCTATATTCTGCTTTTAGGACCTCATCCCTTTTTTTAACCTATGTCGTTTGTACCAATGTGTACCACGACCATTGGCTGTTCACCCTCCCCCTTCAGAATGTCCTCTAGCTGCTCTGAGACATCCTTGACCCTAGCACCAGGGAAGCAACATACCATCCTGGAGTCTCGTTTGTGGCCACAGAAATGCCTATCTATTCCCCTTATAATTGAATCCCCTATAACTATTGCATTCTCCTCATACTTTTTACTCCTCCCCTGCGCAGCAGAGCCAACTGTGGTGCAACGAATTTGGCTGTTGCTGCTTTCTCCTGAGAGGCCATTCCCCCCAACAGTATCCAAAGCGGTATATCTGTCTTGCAGGGGCATAGCTACAGGAGATTCCTGCACTGCCTGCCTAGTCCTCTTGCTTTGCCTGGTGGTCACCCATTCCCTTCCTTCCTGTGGACTCTTAGCCTGTGGTGTGACCACCTCTCTATATGTACTATCAACGATACTCTCCGCTTCACGGATGCTCCACAGTGTCCCCAGCCGCCGCTCGAGCTCCAAAACCTGGGCTTCCAGGAGCTGCAGCCGGAGACACTTCCCGCACACATGCTGGCCCCGGGCACTGGAAATGTGCCTGGCTTCCCACGTAGAGCAGGAGGAGCACACCACGGCTTTGATCCCTCCTGCTATGACTTACCCCTTTAAATTAAATTAAACCTTTTGGAATATACTTAATATCAATTACTCTAGGGCCCTTCTTGCCTGCTCCTCGTTGTTACAGAATATAGCCTCTACAAACGATGGCCCACAAAGTAAGACCTTAAAAACTATAAGCAATAAAAGTAGTAAATACTTACCCAGCCGTACTCACGGTACTCAAAGGATCACCTCGTTCCCTCCTCACCAAACTCCCTCAGTCACCCTTGCTCTCCCAGCTCCTCTTCAACTCCCGAGTCCTCTCGCGCTCCTCTTCATCTCCCGACTCCTCTCGTGCTTCTCTTCCACTCCCAGCTCCTCACGCGCTCCTTTTCAATTCCTGATTCCTCTTGCGCTCCTCTTCAACTCCCGGCTCCTCTCGCGCTCCACTTCAACTCCCGACTCCTCTCGCGCTTCTCTTCAACTCCTGACTCCTCTTACGCTCCTCTTCAACTCCAGACTCCTCTTGCGCTCCTCTTCCACTCCCGACTCCTCTCGCGCTTCTCTTCAACTCCTGACTCCTCTTCCGCTCCTCTTCAACTCCAGACTCCTCTCGCGCTTCTCTTCAACTCCTGACTCCTCTTCCGCTCCTCTTCCACTGCCGACTCCTCTCGCGCTTCTCTTCAACTCCTGACTCCTCTCGCGCTTCTCTTCAACTCCCGACTCCTCTCGCGCTTCTCTTCAACTCCCGACTCCTCTCGCGCTTCTCTTCAACTCCTGACTCCTCTTCCGCTCCTCTTCCACTGCCGACTCCTCTCGCGCTTCTCTTCAACTCCTGACTCCTCTCACGCTTCTCTTCAACTCCCAACTCCTCTCGCGCTTCTCTTCAACTCCCGACTCCTCTCGCGCTTCTCTTCAACTCCTGACTCATCTCGCGCTCCTTTTCAACTCCCGACTCCCCTAGGTGCTGCTGACTGCCTGTCCCAGAGTCCTTCTCTCGCTCTTTCCTCTAGATGCTGCTAAGTGCCTGTCCCAGAGCGCTCCTCTCACACTCTCCTCTAGGTGCTGCTGACTGCCTGTCCCAGAGTCCTCCTCTCACACTCTCCTCTTCTGTGTACATGTACCCTCAGTAGCTGGCAGCTCTTGGAGGCCGGATATCCTGCCTCAGAGTGGCAGAAGCCACTACTTCAAGCAACTAAGTGGCTGAGCCATGTAAAATTCAGTTTTGGCTTCTAGGGATGGTGGAGGCCAGCTCGCCCCTGGCTTTCCAGCCAGTGGCCAGCAGCAGAGGAAAGAGGCCCTTAAGTAGCCATTAATTGGACCACCTACCACCTTCTCTGCTGCTGGTAAAACACCAGCAGAAGTGGGTAGGTGACAGGCATGGCACTGCTTGCCATCCCAACCAATTTTACTTCTCCCCCCACCTGCCTGCGAGTACATTCCTGGGGCAAGTGGGCAGGGGACGTAAAATTCCAGTAACTATGTTTTGGAAATTACAATGGATTAGGCCATACTATTTTTAGTAATGAATAACGGCTAAAATGAATTAATAACCTGGCAGGAAGGAGCATTTAGCAAACTGACCATACCATGATAGAGTTTAACATTAACTTTGAGAAGGAGAAAGATGACATACAAACCAAGGTTTTATGCTTCAGCAAGGCTCACTTTGAAGAAATGAATTATAAGTTGAACATGTTGAACTGGACTAACCTGTCGAGAAAGAAACAGAGTTAACGTTTTGAGTCCAATAAAAACTGCTCAGTTCCAAAGAAGAGTCATATTGGACTCAGAGCATTAACTCTGTTTCTCTCTCCACAAATGCTGCCAGACCTGCTGCATTTTTCCAGCACTTTGTGTTTTTATTTCAGGTCTCCAGTATCTGCAGTATTTTGCTTTTATTTCCGTGGACTAAACTGTTAACAGTTAAACCTACAGAATAGTAGTGGGAGGTATTTAATGAAGCCTATAGTGCAATTGTTAGGCCAATATTTACTCTTAGAGAGAAAAAGTTCCACCTCCACCGTCAAGAAACATATGAGGTAAAACACTGTATAAAGCTGAAGGAAGCGACTCACAAGAATACTGAAAAAAGTAGCATTCCAGTGAACCAGGAGGAAGACAGAAAGCAATAAATGAACACAAACAGAATATTGAAAGCTTCAAAAAGAAAATATGAAAAAACTTGCAAGTAATTATAAAGAATAATAATAAAAGCTTTTATAAATATATTAAGTGAGCTGCTTAAGGAAGTGGCAGTCTGTTGGAGACAAACACAGGTAATCATGTATTAGACAGCAAAGCAGCAAAGAGGCTAAAATAGCAGTGGTAGGAGGTAAACTAGATCTATGCACATGAACCCCCAGGACCCTCTGTCCCTGCAGACTATTTAGAACTGTGCCATCTAGTCTATGTGGCCTCTCCCTATCCCATCTGTCAAAATGCATCACCACACACATCTCTTTATTAAATTCCTTCTGCCACTTGTCTGCCCATTCTGTTACTTTATCCATGTGCTGTTGTAATCTATTGATAACATCCTCATGTTTGCCATCATTTGCCATAAATTTTACTCTGTATTGCAATATCCAAGTCACATATATATCAAAAGAAAGCAGTGGTCCTAGCACTGAACCTTGGGGAACACCACTGTCTACCGTCTTGCAGTCTGAAAAACAATTATTTACCATGACCCTCTGTTTTCTGTCATTAAGTCATTTGTTTTTAATCTGAGCTGACACTGACCCATGAGCCTCAATTTTGTTAACTTGCCTTTCACGTTTTACTTTATCAAACACTTTCTTAAAATTCATATGGACAAAACCCATTGTCTTCCTCAACCTTATCTCTTACTTTATCAAAAAAAATCAATTAGGTTAGTCAAACCTGCTCTGTGTTTTACAAATCCATTCTGGCTCTCCTTAATGAACTCATTAACTTTTTAAAGAAGAAGGCATAGAACTTGCGGAAGCATTGGTTATACATTTTAAAACCCTTTAGATTTAGGAATTGTGCCGTTAAATTGGAAGTTTGCCACTCCATTATTTAAGAAGAGAAACATGGGAGTGAATGTTACATCTGAAATTGGGCACGCTGCCCCCTCTGTGCTTACGTAGAATCTGGTGTGATGACGTCTAATCTCCTACCTGAGACCATCATGCTAGTCTCCGATAATACGGAAGTTGGGCGGGCGCCGAAATCAGAAGCCTGCCCGCCATTTTTAGAGAACAAACTCAAGGCCAATTTAGCTTGTCAGCAAGGCAATGGACTTGTATTTTATTTGCCCATACCATTTTTTGTTGAGCGTACGTGAAAAACGTTCAGAGGAAGTTCCGCCAGGTATGAGGAGTCTATGCAAAGGCATATAGAAAGGCTGTAAGTGGAGCTATTCAAGTGGAAGCATTCAGCAAGGGTTTGCTAGTGAAGGTGGGATAGTTATCCAGTTCTTTAAGTGCGTTAATTCATCTTTTTCAGCCTGCAATAGGAGACATTGGCAGATAAGTGACCTACAGACAGAGCCAAGCTGAAGTTTGTAGACTCTGATATTGGACCTGGAGATCACTGTCCCCCATGGACAACGTCCATTCTGGAGGAGGTTCCTCCAGTGAGGAGGAGAGGGAAAAGGAGGAGGGCAGCTGACTAGGAATAGGTGTGTCCTGTAGCACATCAAGACCGGCTGCTGTGTAGTAGTCTGCAGAGGAGAGACATCAGCAGCAAGCAGGCAGAGGTAGGCGAAGGTACTATCTTGCAAACAGAGTCTACAGGGCAAGGATGACCTACCTCCAAATGGCAGAGTGTCAATGCCTTAGAAGACTGTGTCTCTCCAGGGAGACAGTCACATCACTGTGACATATTGTCTGGAGAAATTGCCTCGAAATGTGTTGGTGGCCAGCCAATGTCTGTGGTGTTGAAGGTTATGGTGACCTTGAATTTTTTCGTACCTGGGTCCTTCCAGGCATCAGTCAGAGACCTGTGTGGGATTTCACAACCAGCAGCTGATCATTATATTAAGATTGTCACAGATGCAAATTCAGGCGCACCCATGAATTCATATCATTCGGTGCAGACAACACATGTCAAGCAGACAGAGCCAAAGGCTTTGCTACCAAAGGCTTCTGAGTCCTGATGAAGAGTCATGTTAGAACCGAAACGTTAACTCTGTTTCTCACTCTGCAGACGCTGCCAGACGTGCTTAGTCTTTCCGGCATTTTATGTCTTTATTTCAGATTTCCGAAATCTGCACAACATTACTTTTATTTTGCTTTTATTATAGCTTTGCCACCATTGCTGGATTCAAAAGCGCAAGAGGTCTTAGACTGCATCCATGTGGCAATCAAAGCACCGTCGGGGTAGCCAGGGGCCTTTGTAAACAGAAAAGGGTTCCATTCAGTCAATGTGCAGTTTATATGTGACGATAGGCAAAGGATTATACAGGTGTGTGCAGCTGTCATGATTTGTACATTCTTAGCCACTCCCAGGTGCCAGGAATGCTCTGCCCACTGGAACCTTTGGATAGATGGCCTCTGGGAGACAACGGACACCCTCTTAAGACATGGCTTATGGACCCGTCAGACATCCACGCATTGATGTGGTACAATGAAAGCCATGCTTCCACAAGGGCCATCATTAAGTGGTCCATTTGTCTGCTCAAAATGAGATTTAGATGTCTGGACTGTTCAGGTGTCACACTGCAATATTCACCTGCTCGTGTGTTACTCATGGTTGAGGCCTGCTGCTGTTACACGGCCTGGCACTCCAAAGAGGGGAGGCCCTGGCAGAGGAGGATGCAATGCTCTGCATCCTCTGACAAGGAGGAGCCTGAGGAAGAGTCTGATTGTGCGTAGGGTGAACCATGCCAGCCAGCTGCGGAAGCCGGTGGACAGGAGACTTGGATGCCAGAGACACACAAGTCTCTAATAATGCAAAGATTTACCTATTAATGTGCCGTTCGCTCTATGAGACCATCGTTGCCATACTCATCTCTTCCTTGTATCTCCCAAACATCAACACCAGGGCCGCCTGTGCATATTCCAATGGGTGCCCAAATGAGGCCAATCAGAGGGACCCACATGAGCACAAACTCCATTGAGAGCATTTAGTCCATCCAAATTCAGACAGCGCATCACACACATGAAACACTAATGAAGTTGGAGCTGCAAATGCAAAGAACAGTAATTCAATAAAAAATTAAAACAACATTGCATGACAAACAGAACAACGTAATCATCCTTGTGAACCTATGTGTGACTAATGCGGTGTGTTCTTAAATCTTTTCTGGGTGTTATGGCGTGGTGCTCCCCCTTTGCGGCCAGTTGTGCCGGAGAAAGACTGCTAACTCTTATGCCCCTTTGCCCAGGATGACTTTGGTGGGCATCCTCTGAGGCAATGAGAGCCCTGGTGTAGTCAGGGTCTCCTGCACAGTATTGCTGCAGCACTTGGAGGCATTTTTGTCAGTGACAGAGGGGTGGAGAAGAGGCTGTCCCCATCAGGTGCGCCCTTAGAGTTGCTCCCGAATGGCGGCAGCAGCTGTTCATCTGCCAACGTGAGGTGCCACTCTGTTTTCGTGAGAGGAACCAGGACCTGGAAGCAACTCCAGGCACCTCGTCCCTCTCTCAGATTGAACAGGGCACTAGAGTTCATAGACAAGACAATGCAATGCAGGTCAGACCCCATACCCAGTATCCCATCAGTGAGCTGCAGGGTGTGGCCCTTCATGACAGTCACCAGTCTCTCAATGTAAGAAGCCATGCATTCTGAAGAGAGGGTGATCATAGCGCTCATAGCCTGGATGGACTCCTCCACTATCTGTGCCAGTGTACGCAACTCTCTAGGAGCTCTGCCACATCTTCACATACCTTGCACTGCATGTCCAGCATCCGCCACTGGATGGACGACTCCAAAGGCTCATCATCAACCTGGGGTTCATCATCTATGTTGCCTCCAGCATTCCCCCAAGTGTCAGAGGCCTGCACTATCATAGTCTCTGACTGGCTGGTCTTGCGACTGTGATGTGCTCTCACAAGTCTGTGGTTCTCTTACAGCCAAGTCGCGTACACCCACCATGCTGCGTGAATCTGTGCTAGTGCTAGGCGCTGCACCAGGATATGACAATGCACCCTCGGAGGCTCCCTCCTTCTCCTCAGATATTACTGTTGGTCTGTCCTCAGAGCTGGTGGCTCGAGCTGCAAAGCTGTCACCTGTGGGGGAAACAAGCAAGGATGAATAGAATTCAATGTGGGCAAGAGTCAGAGAGATAAATTGGAGGATTTTCTAAATGGGAAGAAATTCGGAATTTTAGAGGAACAAAGAGATTTGGGAACCCAAACTACACAAATCATTATAATCTAACGGACAGAAATCAATCAACACGGCAATAGGAATGTTGACCTTTTGTTCAAGAGAGCTGGAATACAATGGAGAGGATGTTATGCTTCAAACATATAAAATGTTTTTCAGATTGCATAAAGGGTAAGGGCACACCACACCTCAGGAAGGATATTTTAACCTTGGAGGCAATACTCCCTTTAAGCTGTGCCTCTGCATGGCCACACAGGAACCTGGAAAGCCTAGCTCAGGTCATTCACAAGTTTTCTCCTTTGAGATAATACGTGTGCACAGCCACAGAAAAAGATTTAAAGGTACCGCACATTGAAATGAACAGGCCACACACAACACAAACATTTTAGAGGGGACATTGCTTGGTGGAGTGCAGCGCAGATTCACCAGAATAATCCCAGGATTTAGAGGGTTAAATTAGTGGACAGGTTACATAAACTTGGCTTATCGTTTGCAGAGTATAAATTTGGTAAGGTAAATAGGGAGGAACAGTTTCCTCTGTTGGAGGAATGAAGAACAAGGGGACATAATAGTAAAATTATAGTGAGGCGATTTAGGAGTGAAACCTGGAAAAATTGTTTCATACAAAGGATAGTTGCAATGTGAAAGATCAGCCTGAATTTTTTGGATGGCAGGGTCTCGCTTCCTGCCATCTGAAGAGTCCCTGCCGACTCTGAGTGCCCCGCAGCCTTTCACACGCGAATGGGCGTTAAGTGGCTGCAAGCGGGACTTCTGTCCCTCACTCAGGAGGAAGTTCCGCCTTTGAGAGCCGTTGGCCAATCTGATTGGCCAGCAGCTCTCCAGTCCCTGCAATGAAAGTGCTGCAGTGGACAGAAGAAGAAATGCAGGAGGACGTCAGAGCCTAAGTCCAGGCACCGGAGGCCCAGGTAAAGTCAAGGGGTCTCAGAGGGGGAGGGAAGAAGGGAAGGCCGGGGGGTTGGAGGGGGGGGTGGCGAAGGGGGTGATTGGGTTCTCAGGTGGGGAGGTGGCCGGGATGGGAGGGAAGTCCGGAGGCTACTGGACCTTAAAGTTGTGGGGGGGGAGGGGAGGGAGAGGGGGTGGGGCACTCAACTTCAGATGAGGGCTTCTGATGGAGGCGCCACCACCCACCTTCCCACCAGAGATGTAACTCTGTTCTCCTTCAGGCTTCCGCCACAGAAGTTCAGTCGTCCCGCCAGCCTAAAAATTGAGGCTGGGTGGGAAACGGCCCTAAAGTGGCCAATATTTGGCCGCTTAAGGGCCTCAATTGGGGCAATAACGGGTTTCCCACCCAAGGCCTTGCCTGCCCCAGCTTAAAATCGTTGTGTGGTCAGGACAGGCAGGAACCAGAAGTGAATCCTATCCCTTCAATTTCACATTCCACCCCACCCCCCCCCCCACCTAAAAATCTGCCGCTGGGGGAACGTTAAATTCTGGCCATTGATTTTTGTTCGATAAGGATATCAACAGTTATGGAGCAAAGGTGGTTAAACGGAGTTGAGGTGCAGAGTACCTCAGATCTAACTGGTGGATCATGCTTGAGGAGCTGAAATGGTCCGCTCCTGTTGCATTAGTGCCAAATGGCTTAGCATTTTGACCACCCTTTGTCTTGAGCATTTAAAAATGTGTTCATACACTTTGTGCAAACAAAAATTAAATGTAACTCTTCCAAATGGCTCCTGTGCAGAAATATTCAAAGAATCCCAAAGTGCTATGCCACATGTATATTTCGCAGACATTTTCACACAAAATCTTTCACAATTGGTTATCTGTCGTACCAATTTGAATAAGTTTGTAACCATACGTGAGATGATATGTGCGTAATGTTCTTTTAGAAATTGGTCTGCTATAGGTTTTTTAGGATCAGTGCAATCTTCCCCATCCTTTGTTGTATAAATTAGATGCTTCATAGACCAGTTATTGGAGGTTACTATTAATCTGAAGCTGAACAAGTACACCATACCAAAAAGGTGGCTACTAGAGCAGGTAGAAGCAGGTAGAAGCTACATGCTCTCTGATAAGGGGATTCTCACCACCTACAAGACTCAAGTCAGGAGTGTGATAGAATTCTTACCACTTGCCTAGATGGATGCAGTTATGTCAAGAAATTCAACCCCATCTACCCTGCTTGAGTGCTGACACTATCACTAGGCTCTGCTGCTCCATTGCAAAGCTGTAGTGAATATGATCTGGAGGATGCACGACAACAACTCACCCAAGGTCATTTGGCAGTGCCCCTGCCCTCCGCTTCACCTACAATTTTATGGGAACACTACCATCTCGAGGAACTACTTCGAAAAGCTCGTTGCTTTGATTTGGATATATATTGCCGTTCATTCAATCATGGGATGATATCATACTGAGTAGCCTGAAGTTTCATTTGAGAACTTATTTGTATTAAAGCAAGGATAATGTAATTTTCTGTTACTTTTTGAGTTGACAACCATTTTTAACCCAAAATGATTATCCAATACCACAGATAGTTGATGCAACCTTTTAATAGCTAAGTAGCTTTTAAAACTTATATATTGTATATGCATTATTTTTGTGCATCACTGGTTAATCAAATCTTTCCTGTAGGGCTATTCAACAGCTCCATCCACACCAACTGTTAATACACGATCAACCAATTTGAACCCATCACTTTCTGCTAGCAACATATTGAGAATGTCTCAGATGACAGACATAAAGAAACGCAGAGCGCCACCTCCACCATCAGTCCCGCCAGAACAGAGCAGCATAAAGATTGTGGATCAGAGTGTGCAGGAGGTAATGATACATTCTGACTACATGAAACAAAAACTTCATGCTGTTGATCAAGTAATTTTATGTTTTTCCCATTCATAATCAGATTAATTATATTTACAAGTTTGTATAGCATCCCTTCCCTTTCAATTATGAGTTGCTGGCAAGCCTCGAGTTATGCTTTTAATTCTCTTACTCTTTGCTTATCCAGTGTATGGTTCAGACAAATAGAAAGAAAACTGAATCAGAGGAAAGTGAGAAAGACTAAAAATAAATGGAGGCAAGACAGAATGAGTGATACATGTATGAATCCGGGACAGAAACCTGAGCAAAAAGGGAGATAGAAGGAGTAGGTAGACTCAAATGGATAGTTAGAAGAAAGGGGAGAAATCCATTGAAAAATCAATCAATAACATAAATGATACCAAGCAGGAGAAAGTCTGTCTTTTAAATAAATCATTAATGTTTGTTTATGGGCAGTGAACATCATAATGCTAACTTAGGTAACTATGTTCCATAATTTGATGTGAGTTTCAAACTGCTTCAGCAAATTTTACCCAGTGAATATCTGAGAAAGGTCCCATCTGAGAATGACCAGTCTTTAATAGTTAGCTGAACTAATTCAGGGCAACAATAGGGATGGTGCAATCAGCCTCAGTGCCCCTGTGATAGAGAAGAAAATATTGGCTCGGGTACTCACTCCAGATCACCAACTTGTGACACTTGCTTGTAATGCCTGTATATATTGGTGGGAACAAGAGCCCTGAGATGATACTTCTTGAGGTTGAATAGACTGCTGTTGTTCACTGTCAAAGTTCACACATGAATAATGGCCAACTGTACAAGGTACTAGAAGGTGACTAGCAGCCATGGAACCACATCCTAGCAACAAGTCATTGTCGTCAGGGAAATAGAGGAGGGAAAGTAGAAAAAATGGGAGAGACAAAAATCATATCTTTAGATCCTTAAAGGCAGAGTTCATGAAAAATACAGGACTTTATAATATGCAAAGTCTGACTGATAATTATATGGAGTAACTTCTAGTATCTGGCATACGAATACTGGAAATTTTGAGGTCAGTAATAAAAATGTCAAGCCATTGTTTAAGCCATCATTTTTATAGGAAATATCAAGTATTTTTAAGGAAGAACGTCAGTAGAAACGAATTTCCTTCCCCGGTCCATAATTTTTCATCATAACCCTATTTATAGTTGCACTACTGGCAAGGGTGACAACTGTAAAATAAAACCTGCAGTTCTATACGGGGCTGGTTCCAGAAGACTAGAGAATTGCAAAAGTTAACCCTTGTTCAAAATGGCTGTAAGGATAAACCCAGCATTAACAGGCCAGTGCTTTTAACCTCAATGAAAGGGATGCTTTTAGCAATGATAATCTGGGACTAAATTTACAGTCAGTTGGACAAATTTGGATTCATTAAGGAAAGCTGACATAGATTTGTTAAGGGCAAATTGTGTTTAACTAATTGATTGAGATTTTTTTAAGCGGTAGCAGAGGGTTGATGACCGTCATAGGTTTAATGTAGTGTACATGGACTTGCAAATGGTCTTTGATAAAGTGCCACAGTTAAAGACCATGGAATAAAAGAGACAGTGGAGACATGGATATGAAGTTGGCTGAGTGACAGAAAACAGAAGCCTGGATTTTTAGGATCTAGGTTTTCTCTTCCCGCCATCCGAGGAGATGAAGGTAAACTCACCTGGCCAATATCACCTGCCCCACAGCTATTTAACACTCCAACAAGTGTTAATTGGCTGGAGGCAGGACTTCCGCCCCCTCACTCAGGAGGAAGCCCCACCTTAGAGAGCTGCCAGCCAATCTGATTGGCCGTCAGCTCGCTAGTCCCGGCAGCTCCAGCATCTGCAGTGGACAGGACAGGGACTGTAGGCAGCTCCCAGAGCCCAAGTCCCAGGAGTCCAGGACCAGGTAAGTGTGGGGGTCTCAGGTCTGAGGTCGGGGTGGGGAGTTGAGGCCCAGCTAGATGGGCAGACAGGGTTGGGGGTGTTGGTGGAGATGCCAGCGGGGAAGGGAGCACCTGCAGGGGCCAGACCTGTTGGGGGAGGCATCCAATGTTAAAAGGAGGCTGCTGATGGATGCCAGTTGGAGGATGTAAAATTCTGCCCAGAGAGTAGTGCTGAATGGTTGTTTTTCCCCAGGGGTCAGTATTACAACCAATGCTTTTCTTGATCTATAGGAATGACCTAGACTTGGGTGTGCAGGGCACAATTTCAAAATTTGTAAATGATGTTGTGAACTGTGAGGAGGATCGTGATAGACTTCAAGAGGATATAAGCTGGAGGAATGGTTTGACACGTGGCAGATTAAATTTAATGCAGAGAAGTGTATAAATTATATATTTGGTAGGAAGAACAAAGGGAGAAAATAAAGGATACAATTCTAAAGGGGGTGCAAAAGTCAAGGCACCTAGGGTATATGTGTACAAATTGTTGAAGGTGACAGTACTGGTTGAGAAAGTGGTTAATAAGGCATTCAGGATCCTGGGTTTATTAAATAGGCACGCAGAATGCAAAAGTTATGATGAATCTTTATAAAAAGATTGAATATTGTGTTCAATTCTGGACACCCCACTTTAGGAAAGATGTGAAGGTAGTCGACATAGTGCAGAAAAGATTTACAAGAATGATTTCAGGGATGAGGGGCTTCAATTGGAGAAGCTGGGGCTATGCTCCTTAGAGAAGAGAAGGCTGAGGGGAGATTTGATAGAGGTGTTCAAAATCATGAGGGGTCTGGACAAAGTGGATAGAGAGAGAAACTGCTACCATTGATGGACAGGTCAAGAACCAGAGCACGTCAATTTAAAGTGAATGGAAAAAGAAGAAAAGGCAAGTGGTTAGGATCTGAAATGCACTGCCTGCAGGTGTGGTGGAGGCAGATTCAATCATGAAAGAGAACTGGAGGATTATCTGAAGAAAAAGAAAATTGCAGGGCTATGGGGACCAGACTGTGGAGTGGGACTAGCTGAGTTGCTCTTGCAGAGAGCTGGCATAGACACAACTGACCAAGTAGCTTCCTTGTGTGCTGTAGCCATTCTATGATTATATGGTTCTAGGTTTAAGAAAAGTGCAAGTTATGTCAGTGATGTATAAGTCAAGTTTACACTTTTGCACTGAATTTTACCCCTGCACTTTACCATTGAGGAAACAAGATGGTAGAAAATAGATAAACACAAAATAAAAGCATGTTTTTGAACCCCCAGCCTATTTGGACTAGTTCATTGCTAAGCAGCAATTTTAAAAAATAGATATGGATGTTGTTAATTGATGTGGTTCAAACCAGTAGGTGCTGTAGCATATATGTTGCAGGTGATTTTTGTTCAAATCTACATCTGCTGCTGAAAGGAATCATAAGGAAATCAAAATACATTTTAATAGAAGAAGGGACAACCTTTGCACAATATTGTTTGCTCAAATGATCATTACATAGTGGACATTTGCCACAGTACAGCCAACAAGCTTGAAGTAGTTAGGCCTGTAATTCTCAGGAGTATTTCCTGTTTTTGCAGCAGAAGATATGAAAAATTGCCATTTTCCACCATTTATTCCTTTTCTTGGTGGGTTTAGTTGATCTCCCATGAAATCTATGCACAAAGATTGGGAAAACCTGTATGGAATTTAAGGGCCAAGCATCTTAAGCTAATGTTGATGAAAGTTTGAAACCTGTTTGCTTTATGATGCAAAACATTGTTAACAGATGAAACTTCTGCACTCAGCAACCTTCCTGTCCATTGAAACAAGGTGTTAATTGTTTATTTCATGATAAGATTGACCAGCTGACTATTGACTCGAAAGAATTAATATTTTTGTTCATTTCCTAACAGAAGGCTTTGTTGTTAAAACTTATAAACACACCGCATAAAGATCAGTATGAGAACTGCATCTGGAACTGAATTAGCAAATCAGATCACATGATCCTCTGTAAATGTTCCTTTGTAAGATATTACCATGTAACGGAAACAGATGTAGGTGGTGAAGAATAATGGATAAAATAACATCTGTTATTTTCTCAAAGTGATCAATAGAAATGCACTTAATTTTGAAATAATGTTTAAGTAGCTCGGGACTTGGATCAGCAGCCAACTGCCATTGAATGCAAGTTCTACCTATCAAGGGAATTGGATCAGTGCAGACTGTGTGGTCAGGTCATGTCCAAATCAAATAAAATTCACATCTGATATCTGTTGAGGTCTTTCACTAAGACTGGCAAACACACAAGTACTAGTATACTTCATTCTGTCTATCTGAAATAATGCAGTTCAGATTGAATGCTCAAAACATCTATATGAAAAATATCTTAATCAAATAAAATGTTCAAGTCATCTTTTTGCATGAGAAAGCTCCTAAGAAAATGAACTTGGTTATGTTTTAGTTCTGTTAAGTCATATTCTTTGTGTGGTTTGTTTTGAAAACAGTTTAAGCAGAAAGCTATTGAATAAATTAATATGACATGTTGGCATATCACAGCCTCAAACATTGAACTGGATTCCTGCTGTGGTACCAGAGAGCAGTAGGTGCACAGGTCTTTAGTGTATTAAAAATAGGATGGATTGCACTGTTCTGGTGTTTCCATGCATGATGTTTTCAGCATTTTGGTCAATACCCTGACTTTACCGATGAAAAGCTTGAGGACTGCACTTGAAATGTGCATCATTCTCTCAGTTCTCCCATTTTGGTCATTATGCCAAATTTATCATAGGGATGCCTTCACCTTATTAGATAGATAAATAACTTATTGAAAAATTATCATTGCAGCATGTGCCAAATTGTGATGATGAAACAAATAAAACAAGTAATCATAATTAATAATATAGTTATAGACAATCATTAAAATAAAAATAAAGTATAAAAACTTAAAGGATTGCATGATTACAAAAATTTCAGTATACAAATAATTACAATACATTGCAAAATGCAGTTCTCCTTAATTTACAGAAAAAAATGAAAGGTCTACTGCACTCTACATTTTGTATTAAAGCTCATAGACCATATGTTGTCAGGTTGCATGCGTTAAATTCTCAAACATTTACATACTATTTATTAGTTTATTAATGTAGGGGATTGGGCTTTCTTGAAGTCTGTCCATTCTATATCTTATTTGTGGAATGGTTTGTTTTCTGCTTAATTCTGTCACACATTTACTTTCGTATGGCTGTGGCAAGTGATTGAGGCACTGGAGGTGGCCCAGGAGGTGGGATTCAAAAGTTTTCTAGCGAAGTCAGGACAGTGTTTTTTTCTGCCTATTAGCAGGCAAACACATATTCATCTGTTTAGTTATTGCACCAATTGAACCATGAGCAGCCCATCTACCAATCTGACCATTGACCACCATTGACTGCTCCCATTGACGGCTGGCGTCATGGGGGGGGTGCGTGAGCAGACAATATGGTGAGAAAGGCCAAAAATTGGTTTTAGGCTGGCATGAACCCAGTTTGCCATCGTCTGCTCTGCCTGTCAATGGCAGGCTGCGTTTTCTACCGTCCGACGTTGGGAACTTAATTTTAATGCATTTGCGACTGCATGCTGGAATCATCTCCCCACATCAAATTTACCTCCCATGTCGACGTGACTTCAGAATGCTTCATGACTGCCTTTAAAAGGCGTGCACTAAGTGAGCTGAACTTCAAGGGAAACTCAGAGGTGAGTGCACACAACCTTGCACAGTGCTCGCAAGGATCACCCATGGACATCAAAGAAGAGGCACCACTGCTTTAACGAGAAACTGCAGGAGTCATTGGCTTCACAATACAGTTGATCCATTTAAGCATTAACAGAAAGGAATGTGTTAATGGAAAATGCAGGCAACTGTTAAGGAAACACAGCTGCTGCATTTCTGCCAGATCATCAATGAATGTCTCTAAGTTGCTTTCTCCAATTGGCATGGATAGCGGGCTAGAGGGCATCCAGTCATTGTTGAAGTGTAAGTTGACCTTAATCAGTAAACCAGATCAGAGGTGGCAGGAGTGCCTTTGGTAAGGCGGAACATTTCATGAATGTGTCCAGACCTCTTCCAGCCTCTATGGGATTGAGATGTCAAGTATCAGGTTTGGCATTTTCACGTAGATCTATGAGTTTGCACCTCAGCTGCAAGGCTGTATCAGCGAAAAGCTATGACATGACAGTGGCTTTCTGTTTGTTTGTGGGAGGTCCACTATATTTGCCCAGTGTTCATTAATCTGTTGCATCTATCAGTTCACAGGGAGTAGGAGGATTGAATCATGGAGCCTGTGCTCAATGCTGTCTTGTTGATGGTAATGATCCAAAGAAGGAGGAGAAGAAGGGCTTAGAGCTGCCTAGTACATCTTCAAGAGGAGGCGTGGCCTGAGGTCCGTGGTCCAGCGGAGCCCCAGCAATGCCCAGAGGATGAGGAGGCTAGACCCATCCCACAGAGGTGACTCACATAACCAAAGAAGACTTTCCTATCTGGAAATGAGCGAAAGACAATGCTGTGTACGTCTGCACTTGTCAAGAGATGTGGTGGATCTGCCAGATTTTGTGGAAGGATCTAATGCCCCATGGACTGGGAGGACATCTCCTGCCAGTGCCCCTGAAGGTCACCGGTGTGCTCAATTTTTTTGCATGTAGATCGTTCCAGAGATCCACGGGGGACCTATGCAGCATCTCACAGTCCTCAGCACATAAATCAAGGAGGTGACGGATGCCCTCTACAGTAAGGCTCATCATTATGTGAAGTCCACACTAGATGAAGCTAGCCAGGTTGCTTGATTTCTGGGGTTTGCAGCTATCTCAGGCTTCCCTAGAATACAGGATGCAATCGATTACACACATGTGGCATAGAGAGCTCCATGATACCAGACCCTGATGTTCATTAACAGGGGAAGGTTCCACTCCCTGAACTGGTATGCAATCATCAGAAGCACACCAGATGCACATTTGTGCCAGGTACCCTGGGAGTTTCCATGACTCATAAATATCCTGAGACACTCTCAAGTGCCTCACATATTCGAAGGGCTTCAGCGATTACAGGGCTGGCTGCTTGGGGATAAGGGACACCTGCTCAAATGATGGCTCATGAAAGCCATCCTCAGTTTGCCTCAGAGGAAAGTTCGACAAAATCCATCATAGAGTAGAGCATTGGCATCCTGAAGGTGGGCTTCCAATGTTTGGGTCGCTCAGATGGGTACTCTCCACAGAGGGTGTCCCGCATAATCATAGTCTACTGTGCCCTTCACAACCTGGTTCTTCAAATGGGGGATCACTTGCCAGAGGGAGACATGGAGGAGGTTGAGGGCTCCTTAGACGATGAAGAGCAAGAAGCACAGAAACCTGGAAAGGGAGATGATAGTCTGCTTCTACGTGAGGAAGCCATCGAAGAAGCACGATGTGGAAGATATACCCGCGCCACACTGATTGCCACAAGATTCAAGGAGGAGTAAGGTGCAGGCAACAGGATACGGCCACATTCCTCTGTCCCTTAGAGAAATGCCAGTGCAGTGAAAGGCCTTTACAACCAGTAACGTCGAGAGCAAGTTCAACGTTCGGACTTGCACCTTCAACCCTCATGATTCACCAGGCCCTAATCTTTGGAAAAGTCAGATGTGAACTCTGTATCCATGCACTCTGGGAAGTAAAGTCAGCACAACAGCTCAAACACTGCGCTATAAAGGACTTGATGCAGTCGTCTCCAGCTTGATGAAAACCTTTTAGCGGACACTGAGATGCGCGCATTGTTGGAGAGACTATCATGGCTGCAGGTCTTGTGCTTTGGCACTGACAACGAAGGCAGCCATCTCATTTTTAGAGACACAGCTAGCTCCCAAGGCTATTGAGCACACCTAAGTCCATGTTGTCTTCTAAGGAGTAAGGGTTACTAACACATTTTACAAACACTTCCAGTAAAGAGTTTGACACATCTCTCTGACATAACACAAGGGGCAAGAACTGTCATGACTCAGCTCACATCACATGAATGTGAGGTTCACAAAGGAAGGCAATCCTTTAGTGGGAGCATGGCTCACCCTGGCAATAAGAGGGCACATAGATGCATATGAGCCACACCTTCAAATGACAAGACCGTTCTCATGAACAGAAAATGTATTTACAAAGGTGCATGATATATATAGTGATTGATCACCTGTGACCCAGAAATGACGTCAAAGTTTCTTAATTTTTCTCATCCTTCCACTATGCCTTGACGCATAATGGACATCTGCAGTAGAGCTGGAGGCAGCCTGCTGCTTGCTATACCCTTTGCCTTTGATGACTTTGGCGGGTGACCTCCAGAGGGCCAAGATCTGGAGGGCCCCATCCTGCTTTTGGTATCCTGCTGTGGAGCAGGTGCACCCTTCACAGCCTGTACAGCTGGAGGTGATGGGGTCACAGGCAGAGGGGATTGGGATCAGCAGGGCACTTTCAGAGCCACCTGGGTCTCCAGCTGCTGGTCCTCCTCCCTGTGGGTGCCCAAGGGCCCCTGCCTGACTCCCTGAGGAGAAGGGGCTTCTGGAGGGAGGTCAAGGGGCAGCCCCTCCCGCTCCTCCCCCAACCACCTAGCCACTGATGGATCCCACCAAATGCTTATTCAGATGGAGTGCAGGTCCGAGTGCAAATCTGACAGGATCTGCTGGACCAAGATCTCCAAGGCGGCCGCTGCCCTTCTCATGGAGACTTCGAGACGCTTGCATGTCAGAACCACAACATCAGACAGAATGCAGACGGACTCGTCCATCGTTCACTCTAGTCTGTTGACTGCCTCTCGCAACTCTACCTGATTTTCCATTGCCTATCGTTGCATCTCCATGTTAGAGATGGCCGCTTGCAGAAGCTCATCATCTGACTCAGACTCAGCGGGTGCCTGATCTCCAGCAGCCCTCCGAGTGCCTGAGACCTGGGCTGTCACTGCCTCTGTCTGCTGTGGAGAGAAGTGTCAGTGAGGTGTTCCCCAGAATGTGACTCCAAGCCTAATATAGATGTGTGACCCACTAGCTTGTGTCTCTGCGCTGGTGGAGCATGCAGGTGAACGCAGCGACGGTCCTTCCTCTGATGCCTCCACTGCATCCTCCTCTGAGGTGGCCTGGGGTTGAGGCTTAGGGTTGCTCTGGAGCCCTATCTGGGCCTGCTGGTGCCTGTAAGAGAGAGAAGTTAGGTTTAGTTCATAAGCAGGCATGTCACTCACTGTGATTATCAGGGTGTGATCAATTCATGGAGGGCCTATCTGTACTGGTTTGCTGGGAGAGGCTGATCTTGCCTTCCCCACAGGAGCGAAGTTTGCCTTGGCCTGCCAGCTTGGCTGCATCCTCCTCAAACTGGAACAGCTCCTGGATGTCTGACAACCCTCCTCCCGTCTAGAATTTCACCCTCCGGTTGTGGGCGAGCTTGCCTGCATGAAGATAAATGGATTGAATGTGATGAGAAGAGATGGAGGAGAGATTGGGAAGTATGCATGCCTGCTGTGTGTGCTGTTATGGCACAGCGGATGGTAAATGCCAAGCTGCTCAAATTCCAGAGGGAAACTTGAAACAGCTGCCACAACTGTTTTGCAATTTGTATTTTATTTTCAGATGCATGCCTTGTATTCAGTAGTAATAAATCCACCGAGGCTTATAAATTTTTAACAAAATTAAATTAAACATTTATTAATAGAAGAAAAGATTTTAAGCACATGAATAGGTCGACAAATTACTACTATAATAACTCCTAATTCCCCTAATTAATCTGGCTCCCAGTTACACCTCCGTTAAGGCAAAAGTAAAACAAATAGCAAAGCACACAATACCTTGGACAGTGATATTCAAAGTGAATTTTCTTAGTTTCGGTTCCTGTAGACAGCAACTTGATGCATAGAGGCTGGAGGCTTTTCACACTTGTGTTAGATCTTAGAATGCCTTTTCCCTTACTCATAACCTCATCTCCTTCATACATTTTTTAATTTTTTAATGTAAATTGCATTCTTCCAATATACCTTTGCACCTTTACTTTTCTCATAATATAAATCTTTCATAGTACTCATATTATCAGTAACCTTTGGGAAAAATAAATACACTAGTTTAGCTTCTTATGGCTAGGTGTAACACTTGACCATCTCTTTGAAATTCAGACTAACCTAATTTATTTTAAAATGCAAATGTTCCTCACATTTCGCATTCTAAAACCTCAACCATGTTTACGTACTTAGCATTTCAAACTTAGTTTCCCTTTTGACAACTCAAAAGCTCCAGACCAGCTGTCTCCAATTCAATTAAATCCACCACATACACACATCCACACAGAGAAATTAATCCAAACCCCACTATTAACCTACCTTTACAATAAATCACAACATTTTAATGAAAATGATTATAATTTCATGACGTGCTGAGCCCTCCCCAGTAAGGGCTGAGGATGGAGTTTGTGCAGCATGATAGATGAGATGCTGGTAATGTTAAAGTGCCTACAAGACAATCAGTGCTCATGTGTCCCCTGCTAATATTGTGTGAGATCCCTGAGTAGTGGAACCCTTTGAGTGAATGATGCCATTATGAGAGTGAGAGTTTGGAGTGAGCTGAAGGTTGACTTAGCCTGGCGGAGCAGATGAGATCATTCCTCCTCTTCCTGAACTGGATGGTGTTTCTCAGGCAGGTGCCTGACGAGCTGACCTCACTTGCAACTGCTTCCTAGGCTGGCGAGGTGGAGACGATGAGCTTCCTGGAGCCTTCCCTCAGGTAGAGGACATCCCAGTGCTGTCAGACTTCACGGATGAGGGTCTCAAGGGGGACACTGCTGAACCTGGGAGCAGCTTTTTTCTTCAGCGGAGCCATACCAAGAAGTTGCCTGACAGCTGGCCTACTAAGAGTAGCGTGTGTGTTCGGGTGGCATTTAAATATGATGCACGGACCTTTGACCCCATTAGGTAATGGTGGGGCAGACAAATAATGCCTGCTCCGCCATGTGACTCAGAGAGCTACTCGATGATGCATAATTAACAAGCTTCCAAGTGTGAAATTGGGCGCAATTTCCCACCCCGTAGCCCAGCGGGAAATGCGCTGCGAATCCAACCCGCCACAGCACTTAGCCTCTGGAATGGAAAATTCTGCCCGATGAACTCTCCTTCCCTCACATACAGAATCTCTGGGCAGAATTTTACGCCACGTAGGTGGGTGCATGCCCGACTTGAACTAATGTGAAATAGCACAAGATGATGTTGGGTGAGCATCCTGACATCATCCCGCACGCGAACAATTTTCGGGTTGGCAGGCACGTGCAGCTGTCGGAACCATGCCCACCAACAATTAAAAGGCCACTAAAAAGCCAATTGATCCCAATTTTATGTTGTCCGCATGATTTCACACTCGTCGCATGGGCGAAACGGGCAGGCGGGCAGCCCACTTTTAACGAAACCTCATCCAAGGGTGGGATAAAAAGGGTCAGCAGCATTGCCATTCTGAGTAGTGAGGAGTTCAGGAGATAGTTTGCTGCTGGTTGCTTCATTGTACTTGACAGCTCCATCTCTTTTGTGAGCTTCATTCTTAGCATTTCTAGGCTTCATTTCAAGACTCATTGGTGTCTCCAATGCCCCCAGAGAATTTTGACCATGCGGACCTTTCCAGGTATCAGATAGCCTTCTGTTACCCTGGTAATGGGGATTGTGGCCTCCGCTGGTGGCACCTTCTCTGAGAAGGAAGAGAGGGGCAGAAGGGAGAGGAGGCCAGGTGTCCCTGTGCAACTTCCAGGGGAGCAACCTGGAGGAGGAGAGGCGCAGGCACAAGGGGCACAGGGCCAGCAGGTGGTCCAAGAAATAAGGGGCTGCAGAAGATGCCACTATCCTGCTGCCAGAGTTTACAGGCAGCGATGCAGCTACCTCAACATGTCTGAGGTGCAATGCCAAAGGAGGTTCTGTCTCTCCAGGGAGACTGTGACCTTCATTTGTCATATGATTGGGCCTGAAATCACCTCCAACCGTGTGGGTGGAAACCCCATGCCAGTGGCTCTGAAGGTCACAGTGGCCCTTCAATTCTATGCTTCTGGCTCTTTCCAGGGGTCAGTGGGGGATCTTCGTGGAGTCTCCCAATCAGCTGTTCACAGTTGCATCAAACTGGTGCCAGAAGCTCTGTTCAGACAGGTAATGACGTGTTAATTTCTGTATGCCCCCTCATCCAGGGAGTAGTCGACTGCACACATGTGGCCATCAAGAAGCCAGCGGGTCAGCCAGGTGCCTTCGTCAACAGGAAGGGATTCCACTCGAATGTCCAGATACTTTGTGACCACAAGATGCAGATTCTACAAGTCTTTTCAAGGTACCCTGGCAGCTCCCATGATGCTTACATCCACAGACACTCACAGGTGCCAAGGCAATTCAGTGCTCCAGCTCGACTGGATAGATGGCTGTTGGGTGACAAAGGCTATTTGTTGAAAAGCTGGCTCATAATGCCTCTCCGCCACCCAAGAACAGAGGCAGAGCAGCGTTATAATAGGACTCATGCCTCTACAAGGGTGGTGATAGGGAGGACCATAGGTCTGCTGAAGATCCGCTTCTGATGCCTCAGCCATACTGTGGGGGCACTACAATACCCCCCAGATCGGGTATCACTGATAGTTGTTGCATGCTGCGCTCTCCACAATCTAGCACTGGCAAGGGGGGACCAACTGGAGGAAGAGGATCTTGATGCAGCTCCACAGGCCACAGATGATGAATCCGGTAGTGAGTCAGAAGAGGAGCACAATGAGGAGAACGTTGAGAGCGTGGAGGCAGACCTCTGGAATCTTCAGGGAGGCAGAGCAATCAGGGACTCTTTGTTCCAATGCTCCTTCAGCAGACCTATGGTCTGCTTCCTTCTCATGCCCGAGGTACTGCCTCAATCCTGGATGGCTGAAATGAGCCTCTCCTTTGAACACAAAGTCTACTCGGCCTGTGCAACAAAGTTTGGAGCCACTCACGTTCAGCATTAGACACAGGCATGGCCTGCATCTACAAAACAAAGAAGCATACTCAGGCCATTAAGACAAAAGCAAAATTTGTATCATTTTGACACTCACATCAAATGAACAGAACTATATGTGGTGTTAATGGCCACACCAATAAACACATTAACAAAACATGGCAGGAAAGATCACCAGTGTTCAATTCCTCTTGTGCTCATAGTGCCTTAAATGTAAGTTTGCAAGTTCTGTGTCTTGTTGCCACCCCATCACTGGCAGCGACATTGGAGGCAGCCTGCTAACTGTGCTGCCCTGTTGGCCTTGATGACCTTGGCGGTCTTCCTCTGGCCAGTGGAACCTGTGCTGGCCCCACCTGGGAGGGAGCAGCGAGTGCCATGGCTGGCATCTCCCCAGCCATCGCAGCCTCATCAGATGCAACGGTCACTGGCAGAGGGGCGGAGGAGCTGCTGCCGTCATCCAGAGCGCCCTAAGAGGAGCCCGCAGAGACGACAAGTAACTCGTGCGCCGACGTGAGTTCGCTCTGGACCTCCCTGCTCACCATTGATGGATGGGCGCCCAGCTGGGATACTGGGTGCTTCATCCATCTCCCACACTGGCACTGACATCCTGAGGTCAGTGCCTGTGTGAGGGTTTGCAGATCTGAGTGCAACCCCAGGAACCTCTGATTCTGTCCCTGCAGCTGCCTCTCCATGAGAGTCGCCACTCAATGGAGGAGGCACTGCGCTCGTCCATGAGGGTCAATGCAGTGCTTATGCTCCACATGGACTCCTCCACAACAGAGACCATGGCAGACATACTCTCATGGATCTCCACCAGATCCTCCCGTACATCTCACTGGACATCGAGCATCTGCAGCTTAGTGGACAATTCCAGAGGCTCCTCATCAGCCTTCGATTCAGCATGGCCTTGGTCTCCAGCAGTCCTCTGACTGCCGACACCCTGGACACTCTCTACCTTTGCCTGCTCTTCAAGCGAGTGTGAAGTGCCCTCAACTGCTGTACACCGACCTTCTAACTGACAATCTAACACCCACCGAGATGCTGGTATCTGCGCTGGTGCCTGGTTAAGAGAGGAGCTGACTCTTCGGGGTCCTGTGTTCAAGCGCATGCTGGCAAACCTAAGGGAGAACAACGACATATCATTAGCTTTCGTCATCACAACGTCATTTTGCATGCCAAGCGCCCTGATAACATAATGGAGATCTGCATCATGGTGCCATCATCTTTCAATGATCAATAGGGGCACCAGAATTTTCATCTAGGTGTGCAGGTGTGTGCCTGACCTGCTCGAGTGTAAAATAGCGCATGATGACGTCGGGCGAGCATCCCGACGTCATCCCGCATTCACAGATATTTTGGTCAGCTGACGTGCGTGTAAGTCGGAAGCACACCCTCCAACAGTTAAGATGGCAATCAAGCCCATTAAAGTTCCAATTGTCACCGATTTTTTGTGGTCTGTCCAACCTTATGGTTGGCGGATGGGTGAATCTGCCAGGCGGACTCTGAATTTTTAATGAAAACTCATCCAAGGGCAGGATGAGGTTTCCGTTACATATAAAAAAGATAAAAATGTATGGACAGTATTTTCATCATTTATATGTCCAGGTGACTGATTCTGATGTGTGCATGTTTTTTTCTGGATTTTAAAATCTTTCTTTAATGCTTTTAAATTCTTCATCTCCCTGAAGCAGGCTTTCTGTCTTCAGGGAGCTTTCATTCTATGCTCGCCTATTCCCACACTTATATCAGCGTCCACCCTCCTCCCGCCCCCACATAGGCAGCGCTGAGCCTTTCAGTGCGTGCTTCATGCTGGCTGGCTGTTAATTGGCCAGTCAGCGTGAAATTGCGGTCAAGGGCTGATCGCGGTTGGCAGTCCATTCCCTGGCCGATCCCAGACCTGCCGACTGTGCCCACCCGCTGAACTGAAAATTCTGCCCGAGGTTTTAAGCTCCTATTAATGATGAGACGACACAAGAATGTTTGCACAATCTGACATTCTCATCTCTGCGCACTGCACTCTTGCCTTCATCAGAGACCCCTGCATCTCCACTACCGGCTGACCGAGGTGGGTGGCGACTCTCCAGCTCCTATGTATCCATTTCATACCTTGTCAAGATTAGGAGATTGTGGGTCCTCCACCTGCCCTTGACCTTTCAATGTTGATATGGCCCCTCTTCTCCTGAAAGGACAAAGGAGCATTGATCAGTCCACTCTCTATCTGCAGCGCCATTGCAGCCTGGCCAACCCTACCTGAGGAACACCTTGCAGGGCACACCCAAGTTGTGGCACTCAGGCCAAGCAGCCAGGGCATACCCCCTTGGCCAGCTCCAGCATCCTTGACAGTCAGCACTCAGACTCTAACATCCCTGAGATCCACGAGGGGACGGCCAGCCCTTAACACTTCTCCACACTGATCCATGTCAACTCGGTACTCACCCTTGCTGAGTGCAGCAGGTCGTTGAACCTTTTTCAGCACTGCACCCATGTGGGCCATACAATATCGTGGCTACTGACCTCAGCTGCCACCTCCTTCCAGGCTTTTTTTGGTCTGGTACGTGGCCTCCTCCTGCCATCCCTGTTACGAGAGTGTCCTGCCTGACACTAACCTCCTCCATGAGGACTGCAAGGCACTTGTCTGAGAATTGGGGGGGGGGGTGGGGGGTGGAGTGCTGACCCGACTTGCTCTCCCGCCTGACTTTTCCTGCCGCTGGTGAGGCCATTTTCCCAGTGTCCGGACTGACTCTAAAGATTCTCCCCCGGCAGCCTTCAGGGGGCTGCCTTTGCCGATGTCAAAGTGCCTGCCAGGTCGCCATTGGACTCAGCGCCTGACAGGCCCCTGTCCCCACCCGGCCCTTCCCAACCATTGAGAAGATGTGTTTCACACCGGGCAAACCTTAATTGCAACGCCACTGGGGCCGGGACCGGATTCCACATCCGCTTCTGCTCCCACTGACTTGGCACGCACACCAAGCGTGAAATTCAGTCCTCTGTTACCTTCTGGATGCACCAATGAATGGCAAACTGGGATATATTTGCAATGCTCTCTCTTCCTGCCTGGCAGGATCTAGTCGCGTAAAATTTTAAAGTGTCCTTTTTTAAAAATTGTGTTTTATTCTTTACCTCCTGCTAACAGCCCACAAAAATTTCTATGAATTTAATTACAAAATACTAACACTAAAATGCAGTGGGCTGGAATTCATGGCCCACTGCCGGTGTAGGTGGGGGCTTGTAAAATTAAGTGGGTGACCTTCGCCTTTCACCATCTTTCTGACCATCCCCGACCTGTCTCCATATTACGATGGGTGGGAGATGCGTCAAGCAGCCTGTTGGCCTTTAGGCCTATTGAGGCCCTTAAGTGGCCAATTAATGTCCACTGAAGGGCTTCATTTTGCCTCCGTCGCTATTTTACATGTGGCAGGGGAAGGTGGAGGGAAGGCGGGTAGCCCGGCAGCTTTCATTGCGCTGGCTACTGCTAGGCAAGATGAAGTATCTCCTTTAGGAGTTTCTCTGTGCCCATTGGAGGCACCCCCTGCCCCTGCCAAGATCAGAACCCTCCCCTGCCTTAACCCTTACCCAGCCTCTCTATCCCAACCCCCCATCCCTTTCACGTACCTTCCTGGGATCTCCCAGCCAGACCCATCCAAAATACTAGACTTACCTCTAGGCTTGGCCTCCTCTAGGTTTGGTTTCCCTGACTGTTCTTCCTCAGGGACTGGCTGTTGTCTCAGCAGTGGCACCATTCAATTCTGGGATGACAGAGCTGCCATCTAATCAGGTTGGCTGGCAGCTCCCAAACTGAATCAATTAAGGCTGCTCCCAACATGTTATCACCGCAGGCGGCTTCTGAGTCGACATGCTCACGACTAACTTTTTTTTTGGGAGTGGGGAATACATCTCCCTGTAAAATCCAGCCCAGTGTTCCTTGTTGAATTCTTGATATTGCCTTGTATGGAATGTTATTGTGAATCTCTTAATGATATATCTTTCTAATCAATACTAACACATCATAAATCCATTTTATAAATACAGCCTACTTATACTTATTGCAAACTAAGATAAAAGCAAAATACTGCGGATGCTGGAAATCTAGAACAAAAACAAAAATACCTGGAAAAACTCAGCAGGTCTGACAGCATCTGCAGAGAGGGATACAGTTAACGTTTCGAGTCCGAATGACTCTTCATCAGAACTAAGGAAAAATAGAAAAGAGGTGAAATATAAGCTGGTTTAAGGAGGGGGTGGTGGGACAGGTAGAGCTGGATAAACGTCAACACCTTTGTCCTTTTGTTTATGACATCTTTTGGCAATCTCCACCTATCACTGGCCCTCTATCCAGCTCTACCTGTCCCCACACCCCGCCCCACCTTAAACCAGCTTATATTTCACCTCTTTTCTATTTTTCCTTAGTTCTGATGAAGAGTCATTCGGACTCGCAACGTTAACTGTGTTCCTCTCCGCAGATGCTGCCAGACCTGCTGAGTTTTTCCAGGTATTTTTGTTTTTGTTCTATAGTTATTGCAAAGTTGGTTTAAACATTAAGTCCTGAACTGTCAGCCTTTGAAACTTTATTAGGAGTTAGTTTTATTTTCTTTAATTTTCATGAAATATTTTCCTGTTTCTTTGTGTGCGGAGAATGTTACACAAATTTGACATTCCTTTGGTAGCATGTTGATAACAGACCCAAATGAGCCACAGACATGGATTGTTTATTTTATGACTTTCACAGTAGCGAAGATAAAAGGCTCTGGATGTAGCAAAAGGTTCCAACAGGTCCAATGCCTTAGCAAATTTATCCAGAAAACAGCTGAGCAGCACAGACCACCGACGCGTCGGGTTTGATCCCTGATGTGTATGGAGTGAGCTGGCATGGTTCTGTACCCCCGCATTATAGATTTAGAAAATTGGCTGGACTGCTCACTTCTGTTCACCAAGCTATGATCTGTGTTGGAATGTCAGGTGAAGGTTACAATGACTCCCCACCTACCTTCCCACTGTCCCCTCCCCTCTTCTCCCATCCCCATAGTTGAACATACTGCTGACACTGTCAAAGCTCACAAATGAATAATTCTTAGTCAGGGGAGTGCACCCAAGGGTGATCAGCACTGTGAAACAATTTACCATATCCCAACAAATGGGTCAGTGCCTTCAAAAAGTGGAGGGTGGGAGGATAAAGGAGCTTGGATTTTCAGTAAACTGTGACTGTATTATTCTTGTTTGCCTTAATCCGTTGTGCTATGAGATAATGTTCTTTAATGAAATAAACATGTGAGATGTTTTTTACTGTAAGTGTTTCAGCAAACGTTTTACAGGTGCTGCTAGAATTCTCCTTCAACTAACATTTATAAAATTGTTAAATACTGCTTACATGTTATAAATGCAGTTTCCATCTGGGACACTTTTTGCTATATATCCCAGTTTTATTTTTAATATGGGTAGCGGAGATGATTACATTGTATCCTGCAGAACAGAGGAAGTGTATTCCTCCACCAAAGCAAACATCCTTGGGCCATTATGCTCCAAGAGTTTCAATTCATGTGAAAATACTTGGTGTGACAGCACAATTTCCTTGCTGGAAATGTGAAGTAATAATGGAATCCAGTGTAGAGAGGAAATCTCAGCTATTTTCGACATTTAAATGACTTGGATGTTTATGGGAAGTTTCCTGTCTTATCCTGAAACAACAAAGTTGAAATATCTGAAGATTATTTAAATCCTTCTAATTATTGAATACATACATCATGGATGTGGCACAAGAAACATTTAAAATACATTTATGACTTATTCTGGTCCTGTTTTGTTAGGCTTTTGTTATTAGTTACTGTTTTATCTGTGCGGTCTTTGTTTATTATTTATTCTTAATACATAAAATTAATGAAAACATTATTAATCTGTATGAAAAAGTAACAGTTTTATCTATATTTGCATCACAAAATTAAGAGTCCCTCAGTGGTTGTCCCTTCCTTTCTTACAGTTAAGCATGGGACACTATTGTAACTTTTTAAGCCCCCTCCCTTCCTTGTTCTGTCATGTAAAAACTGCAGTCACCTACAAAAGACTATTATGAAGGTTTTCTTTCTCCTCTTAGACTACAGTTAACTGTATATCTTTTAATAACCACTTATAAATGAACAAATTGCCAATCCTTTATATGTGATCTAAATTACAAGTGTGTTGAAATAAATTGTGGGCTGTAACACAATCTCAAGGGACTTTGATTTTGCAATCGATGACCTCCGAGCCTGTGAGATGCCATAGAGGCTTGTAAAAAAGGTCAAAACCAATTGGAATATATATTTGAACACATGTAAACATACTCAGACACAACACTAACCATTACCTTTTTCAGTTATAGTCCTAATCAGATGGTTGAGAAGACAATTAACAGGATGTATTGATCAGCCGTATATTACCATCATTAATGCTAGTACAGAAATCCTGTTTTATCAAAACTGGTCTATATTCAAGAGCAGTTGCTGTGTTCCTACATGCTCAGTAAAGAATACAATGACTATTCTGTCCTTATGCTGGAAGATGGTAGAATAATCAATGTTTAACCAAGGTTGAAGCAATGAACTTAGCTTGCATTGCCAATAATTTTCAGAACAATAAAAACACATTGTACTTTTAACAAGTAAGGCAGTTGTGCAGGCATAAATCAAAACCCTGCAGTAGGTCGAAATCTGAAACAAAAACAGAAAAGTTTGGAAACAGCAGGTTAATCAGCAGAGAACAGACTGAACAGAATGTCTTTCTCAATCTGTCAATAAATGTTATCAGAGAGGAAGCATAAATAGAATTAGACGATGGAGGATACATTAGTCACTCAAGTGATAGATGAGAGACACTGAAATAAAAAAAAAACAAAAACAGAATTACCTGGAAAAACTCAGCAAGTCTGGCAGCATCGGCGGAGAAGAAATCAGTCAACGTTTCGAGCCTCCATGGCCCTTCGGCAGAACTGCAGCATAGTTTCAACAAGGGAGAAATATAAATTGGTTTAAGGTGGGTGGGGGGCGGGGGGGGGAAGAGACACATTGAGGGTGTGGTGTGAGCAGATAATAATCAAAAGATGTCAGAGACAAAAGGGTCAAAGAGGTGTTGAAGGTGGTGGTCTTTGTCTGAGAAAAGTGCTAATTAAGAATGGAAAACAGGATATTCAAAGTACAGCTCTAGTGGGGGTGGGGTGGAAAGACTAAAGGTTTTAGTTTTAGATTTAAAAATAATGGAAATAGGTGGGGAAAGAAGAATCTATATAGATTATTGAAAAAAAAGCTAGTGGGGGGGGGAAAAGAAACGGGGTGGGGATGGGGGGAGGGGGAGTTTAAGATCTAAAGTTGTTGAATTCAATATTCAGCCCAGAAGGCTGTAAAGTGCCTAGTCGGAAGATGAGGTGCTGTTCCTCCAGTTTGCGTTGGGCTTCACTGGAACAATGCAGCAAGCCAAGGACAGACATGTGGGCAAGAGAACAGGGTGGAGTGTTAAAATGGCAAGCGACAGGGAGGTTTGGGTCTTTCTTGCGGACAGACCGCAGGTGTTCCGCAAAACGGTCGCCCATTGGAGAGACCAAACGCAAACTGGGCGACCGTTTTGCGGAACACCTGCGGTCTGTCCGCAAGAAAGACCCAAACCTCCCTGTCGCTTGCCATTTTAACACTCCACCCTGTTCTCTTGCCCACATGTCTGTCCTTGGCTTGCTGCATTGTTCCAGTGAAGCCCAACGCAAACTGGAGGAACAGCACCTCATCTTCCGACTAGGCACTTTACAGCCTTCTGGGCTGAATATTGAATTCAACAACTTTAGATCTTAAACTCCCCCTCCCCCCATCCCCACCCCGTTTCTTTTCCCCCCCCACCCGCCTTTTTTTTTAATAATTTATATAGATTCTTCTTTCCCCACCTATTTCCATTATTTTTAAATCTAAAACTAAAACCTTTAGTCTTTCCACCCCACCCCCACTAGAGCTGTACTTTGAATATCCTGTTTTCCATTCTTAATTAGCACTTTTCTCAGACAAAGACCACCACCTTCAACACCTCTTTGACCCTTTTGTCTCTGACATCTTTTGATTATTATCTGCTCACACCACACCCTCAATGTGTCTCTTCCCCCCCCGCCCCCCACCCACCTTAAACCAATTTATATTTCTCCCTTGTTGAAACTATGCTGCAGTTCTGCCGAAGGGCCATGGAGGCTCGAAACGTTGACTGATTTCTTCTCCGCCGATGCTGCCAGACTTGCTGAGTTTTTCCAGGTAATTCTGTTTTTGTTTTGTTTTGGATTTCCAGCATCCGCAGTAGCTTTTAGCTTTTTGTTTTTATTTTTGACACTGAAATAAAGCCTGTTTCATTAAAGATGTGAGGTCTGAGGAAATGCAAGAAAATAGAAGAGCAGGAAAACCTAGAAGGACCAAGTATGAAATTAAGATAGATTCGTAAATGAGAATATAACTGAAGCCTTAGTTACTGAAGTCACTAAATATGGATAGCTGACGTGTAACATTACATTTTATACCACAAGTACTTCTGATTCTTCTGAGCATGGAAGCTACTGCAGAAGACTCCCAGAATTTTTAGAAGCATCAGTAAACATTGGGCTACACAGCTGAATAACTTAAAATAAAAACAAAACACTGGACACAGGAGAACTGAAACAAAAGCAGAAAGTGCTGGAAAACCTCAGCAGGCCTGGCCGCATCTGTGGAGAGAGAAACAGAATTAACATTTCAAGTCCAATATAACTCTTCTTTGGGAGAGTCATATTGGACTTAAAACATTAACTCTGTTTCTCTCTCCACAGGTGCTGCCAGGCCTGCTGAGGTTTTCCAGCACTTCCTGTTTGAATAACTTAAAATATTGGCAGAAGTGTATTAAAGGATATCAGACTCCGTGGAAGTTGATTATATTGCTTCAGATTAATATGGTATAGCAAGACAGCTCCAATCCAGGAAAACCCTGCTACAAGTATGACCAGCTAAGTTTAAAATAGAGAGGTATTACTATCCCAAAAGCTTATAATGTATAGGGCAGACAAAGCAAACTTAAAGATAAATCAAGATCTAAGGAGAATATGGAGAAAAGTGAGTTTCATAATAATATGCCAACACTGAAGTGGACATTGATGAAAGCTGATCAGTACTAAAAGGCATGTTGGATCCACCATGAGCTAAATTGATAATGAAGGTAAACTTTAACAGCGTAGTGCTTCATCACTAGGAGAATTTGATTTTCCAAAGCCTTCACAATCTTGTATTATAATAGTCTGGCAGGAAAGAAAAATAGATCCAAAAGCCTGTGCATTTTATTAAAGAGCACCATTGGCAGAGGTCACTTTAAAAAGAGAATACCTGAGAAGTTAAAGGAGTAACATGAAGAGGAACTGGTGGAAGAAGCACCTGTGGTCTTAAATGATAGAGAGTACCCAACATGAGCCAGACCAAGTAAAAATTAAAAGGGGGCACTTTATAAAAACTAAATGAAAACAGAACACCCCAGATAAAAAAATAAACTGTAAAGGGGCAATGGGAGAAAAGGAACACAAATGAGAAAAGTATAACTGACATGGAGACCAGAAAATGTTTTTACTATGGGATGCTCAAAAAGAAGAGGGATCAATACAGTCAAGGGGTGAAATGATGCCTATTATTAAGCTTAAAGAAAAAGTAATGGCTTTAAAGAGCAAGAGATATACATCGGCAGGGGTAGGGTGGAGGGTGCAGGTGGTAGGGGGAAGGGGGAGTAGGAATGTTTTGAGGGTAAGTGGAGAATTTTCAACCTTCAGTTTTTGTGAATGACTGGGGTAGCATCAGACCTTGAGCTTTAAATGACGAGTACAATTAGGAAGAGTTATCATGAGAGGAGAATAAGTGCTGAAGGAAGGAGGAGAAATGAAGAGCTGAATTTTGTCAGTTACCATGAAGCCCTGCCAGCGGGGCTGAAATTGGGAACCGACCACATTTCGGCTGGCGGAGGGACCCTGGGGCAGCATTTTTCTGGCAGTGGCCAATTAAGAGCCTGCCGCCAGGACCACTGTCCAATTAAGGATGGCAGCCCACCCACAAGAGGTACTTGCCCAATCAGAGGACTGGCAGCCTGAGCATCGCTTCTGCTAGCAATGGCTATTAGTGCGGCTGCAACACTGGTCAGAGGGTGCGTTAATGACCCTTGAGGACAGGTCATTGTGGTGGGGGAAGCTGGGTCCTGGCTGCCAGAGACCCATACATGTCCAAGTGCTCAGTCATTCGATCTCTGGTGATAGATTTCAACTGATGTTAAATCTATTGGTCTGTGGTCACCTGATTTCTTGCTCCGTCCCTGCTTAAATATGGAGAAGCATTTGTAATTTTCCAATGCAAAAACGCAACTCTGAATTTAGAGAACTTGAGAAAATTATGGCCAATCTCTGGGTGAAAACCTTGAGGTTTATTTATCCCACGTCTCATTATTTTCCCCATTACCTTTTTTTACTGGCATTAAATCCAATAAGTTTCTTCTGTTAGCTTATTTTTACGTTCCCTTTAACTGCTGTTATTTTGCCCTCTTCAAAGGGTTCAAAGCGCATATTTAACAAGACTGCAATTCCCTTACTGTCCATTATTGTCTTGTCTTCATCTGCTTTTAATTGCTCCACATCCCAGTTTAACACTCCCTTAATACACTTATTGCATTTTTGCTATTAGCTTTAAGTTTTTTCTATATTCCATTTTTGCACCTTTTATTTTCTTATATTATTTTGTTAGTTTTGATAGTTCTCCCAGTTTATTGGATATCCGCCTGTTTGTTACATTTGTATTTGTCTTTTCTTCTCGCTCGGTAATGTCTCTTACTTAATTTATTAACCTCTGAGGTCTGATGCCTTAGAATTCTGCAGTGGTTCTCCTTTGGTAGAAGACTGGCAGAAGTCCAAGAGAAGCTGAGTAAATAGCTATAGGACTATTCTCTTTGGTGTCTGCTGATCTCCTGCTGAAAATACAGTGAGAGAACCTCCATGGGCTTTTGAAGCCCATGCTTCAACATTGTATCACTTCCATGTGTGTGGAGAAAAAAAGATTGCTGTGGGTTTTCAGTCTTAATCAGCCTTGCCACTGATGTCATTTGACTTCATCCTTAATCTCCCCACTCTGCCAGCTCTTAGCAGCTGCGATTATTGGGTGTTTTGCAAATAAGCCATCAGTTCAGCTTTGAAATCCCCATACTGTTCCCAGCTGGGGCCTATTTCATCACCCATTCCTGCTGCAATAACATACTGAGGTATTCTGTAGTATGCCGCATTAAATACATTTGCACTTAAAATTCAAATCTCTGTTGAAGTTCCTTTACAAAGGCAGGAAAGTGGGACATTTTTTTGTTTACAGAATCAGTCAAGAATTTCTTTTTATTCTGCAGTTATTAATCCTGAACTGTCAGAAATAGGTCATGCGGTATTGTTATGAAGAATGTAATTGACTTATGCTTTGTAAGAATTCATTTGGGGATGAAATTTTTCCAGTTTCAGGACTACTTTTAATTAATCAAAAGTGCTGAAAATATAAGGATTAATTTTGTGAGAAGTGCTTGAAAACAAGAACATTAGTAATTGCAACATTCCTGCTGATCTGTTAAATGGAAGTTGTGCTTTTAAAGGTTTTTAAGGGAATTACTTCAGATAAGATTGTTAAGAACTGAATTTCCCATAAAGGAAGCAGTAAGCCATAACAAATGACTTCCACTACTATTGTTTTGATACACAAGAGTGCAATGAAAGATGTATTATTTTGTTGGATTTTGGCTTCCCACTTTTTGGCAAACAAATAGTTCGTTCACAAAACAAAAATCACTTGTTTTTTAGAATCTAGACCAAGAGCCATTTTTTTCTAATCTTGTTAGAACTTACAAAGGGTGCCACCCTAATTGATCTAACAGACTACTGAACAAATCCACTGAACTCTATCCAACAGAGTTCTTTTATAGCTAGAGAGTGCAGAAAAAGCTTCTGCAGAATTTTTTCATTTTGTCTATTTTACACGAGGAGGGAAGAGCATCGAGACTGCTGTAAAAGGAGGGAAGAGCATCGAGACTGCTGTAAATGCCATTCAAACAATGACTTGGCTTGGGGTGCACATGCAGTGAGGCAAACCAAATGTGACTGCTTTTCCCTTTCTTAAGGCAGAGTGTCTCATCATATTGAGATGTTCCTTCTAGTGCTCTGGTTAAGAGCTGATGAAATGCAATGTCAGCAGGGACTTGCAGCCCAGTGACTCAGACCTTTAGTCATCTAGTTGGGAAGTAGGCACCCTACCATCTGTCCTTACAGAGCACCCTGATGAAAACAAGTTTAAACATTGTTAAATTTGTTGTGCATGACATCATTCTCTTTCACTTTGATAATGAACCATGGTTGAGTTTTTTAATGAATGTTTTTTTTTATGAGAGGCTATCCAAGTTCTCAGGGCGTTCAGTACCATTTAGTGTAACCCCCTTATGGGTGGTCTGGTTTATTTTTAATTGAAAGACTGATTAACTTTCTTCTTTTGGCACAGAATGCTCATTGTGTGATGTGGTGCTGTACCAACCTTGGTTTGATTTGCCAAGCTTTATTAAGTTGTGTAGATTGCAGACATAAAATAAATATTCTCAATAAGAAGTTAGGTGTTGTGCAAAAATAAATTAATTTATCAGAATAGCTTTTTAAAAATTTGTTCATGGGAGGTGTGCATTGCTAATGAGACCAACATTTGTTGCTGATCCCTAATTGCTCTTGAGAAGGTGGGGATGAGCTGTCTACTTGAATCACTGCAGTCCACCTGGTGTAGGGACACTCACAGTGCTGTTAGGGAGGGAGTTCGGGATTTTGATTGAGTGACAGTGAAGGAATGGTAATTTAGTTCCAAGTCAGGATAGTTGTGGTTTGGAGGGAAACTTGCAGGTAGTGGTGTTCCCATGTGTCCATTGCCTTTGTCTTTATAGATGATAGAGATCATGAGTTTGGAAGGTGCTGTCAGTGGAGGCTTAGCTGGTTGCTGTAGTGTATCGTGTAGGTCATACACAGTGTTGCAACTGTGCAGCAGGAATGGAGAGAGTGATGGATGGAGATGTGTCAAGTGGTGGACGGGGTGCCGATCAAGCAGGCTGCTTTGTTCTGCAAGGTATTGAGTTTCTCGAGCGCTGTTGGAGCTGCTCTTATCCAGGTAAGTGAAGAATATTCCATCACACATGTTCCTTGTGCCTTGTGGATGGTGAACAAGCTTTGAAGAGTCAAGGGGTAAGTTACTTGTCACAAAATTCTCAACCTCTCTCCTGCTGTTGTAGCCGCAGTATTTATATGGCTGGTCCAGTTAAGTTTCTGGTCAGTGCTGATCCCCAGAAGTGTGATGGAGGCTGATTCAGTGATGGTAATACCTTTGAATGTCAAGGGGAGATGGCTAGATTACCTCTTGTTGAAGATGGTCATTGCCTGGCACTTGTGTGGCATGAATATTTATTCTCATCAGCCCAAGCCTCAATTTTGTCCAGGTCTTGCTTCATGCAGGTACAGGACTGCTTCAGTATCTGAAGAGTCCCAAATGGTACTGAACATTGTGGAATCATCAGCCAATATCTCTACTTCTGGTCTTATGATGGAGGACAAGTCATTGAGGAAACAGTTGAAGGTGGTTAGACTGAGGGCACAACCTTGATGGATTCCTGCAGTCATGTCCTGGGGCTGAGATGATTGACTTCCAACAACCACAGCCATCTTCCTTTGTGCTAGATATTGTTAGGAAATAGAGATAGTTTAAGAAAGTTACATTGGTATTTGTGGGTGTTCGGAATGGGTTTTAGCTTTAATGTTTAAGTTTGATTTGTATTTCTGTATCTCTATGTTAAGGAAAGGTCAAGTTGAGTTTTAGTTCCACTTTAAAAAGTACCTGCATTTCTAATGAGAATTTAAAACTGTAGGAGAAGTTAAGCAAACACAACAGTAGAAAAACTGGGCTGTTGCGTAGCAACAGGGGTCCAGAGAGGAGGGTCCCTTCGACAAACACACACACAAGAATCTAGAAACAGTAGTTTTTTAGTTCAGTTTTGAAGACAGCTGCCAAGCAGAAGCCACCTAGAAGGCTCAGATAGCCAGTTCCAAGCTAAAGTTGGTTGAAAGTAGCTGCCAGAGAGAGACTCGAGCAAAGGGGACAGATAGCCAGTCCCAAACTAAAGAAGAAAGTCCCCAAATCCTGGGGAGTGGAACAGGTGAAAGTCCCAAGCATGCCTTCGAGTCAAAGGAAGGACAGGAACCTGGAAAAGATCCCGTTAAGTGAAGTTGAGTGAAGAGCAGAGAGAAAGGCTCCAAGCTTCAAAGCTTAAAGAGATAAAGGCTTGGGAAAAGTCAGAAGGTCCAAAAAGACAACTGAAAGTCTGTAACTCTTCGCTATGGGCATGTGAAGCAGTGGTATGCTGTTGACAGCTGAGACAATGAGAGAGAGTATATGGAAGAAAGTTTGAATGCATGTGGTGATCCAGGGGAGAGGAACACCGGAAGGAGAGTTCAAAGACCTGGAGGTGAACTCTTGTGGAAGGTGTCTGAGAGAAATTATCGGATTGGGAGAAGATTCCAAGGCATGTTTTTGTAGATTGAAAACCCTCATGTGAAAGATGGAGTTCAGTGAGACTGTTTGGCTCATGGTGTAACAAGCATCTGAGGGGAGTTGAGGAGAGATCCGTGGCATCTGTCACTTGGTTTCAGAGTGTGGTGTGTCTGACTACAGGTTGTCAGTTGGTTTACATGGACTGTGCTTACTGTGTACATTAAAGTATAAGATAGCTTTTGTAACTTGTGTTATTCTTACAAATCTGTATATATCTGTAAAGGGATCGTTGTGGGTGAAGGAGTATTGTAATATAGCTCATCTTGTATAATAAATGTGTTACACTTTTGTTAAAAGTTCATTAACTGACTCCAGTGACTCTGTTTAGCAGCCCCTCTCCATGTATCTAAACAAACAAAAGTTAGGATCTATCAAGCTGGGTTCCACCCTGGGATCAGGCTTGTCCAGTGGTAACCTCAGCTGGGGATCAAAACAATATGACTCCAGTCAGTGGACAGTTTTCCCCGATTCCCATTGACTTCACTTTTGCTGGGGCTCCTTGATGGCATACCTGGTCACGTGCTGCCTTGATGTCAAGAGTAGTTATCTCACATCACCTCTTTTGTTTATATTTGGGCCAAGGCTTCTTGGTTCCCTCAGCAGCTGCTGCAGGCCCAGTCTTGGAGAAATGTCCTTCTCAACTCAGACAGCTTGGTGAGGAGCGGTGCTACTGAGCCATTCCTAGGGCCACTTCCTCCAGACTGTCTACCAATGTGCCACACTCAGGTGGACATACGTAAGGAAAGTGATGTAGAGTTTGGGACATTGGCTGTAAGATATGATTTGGTGAGTATGACTATTTCAGGCTGTTGCCTGACTAATCTGTGGGACAGCTTTCCCAATTCTGGTGCAAGTCCCCAGATGTTGGTTGGTTGCCTGGGCAGGGTGTGGCATTGTTGGTTACAGTGCTTATGTCAAGCTGGGTGGTCCATCCTGTTTTATTCTTATTTGACTTTTCTGTAGCAGTTTGATCCAACTGAGTGGCTTGCTAGGTCATTTCAGAAGGCAGTTAAGAGTAAACAGCCTGGATTCAAATGCAGGCCAGACTGGGTCAGGGCGGCAGATTTCTAGATGGGTTTTTGTGGCACTCCTGAAGTTCCAAGATCATCATTATTGAAACTGACTTGTTAATTCTAGATTTATTAATCAATTGAATGTAAATTCCCTCAGCTACCATGGTTGGATTTAATCTCATGTCGCTGGAGCATTAGTCTGGGACACTGGATTACTAGTCCAATAACATTACCACCGAATATTACCTGTTCCCACTATATTACATTTCCAATGTAAGGGAGTTTAGAAGCACTAAAATAGCTTGTAAATACTGGATAGAATCTATTGCTTGGTGAATAATAAATATCTAACCTGATCTATTTTGATGAACAATATTATTGACATTATTTACAAAGTTGAGAATAGGAGTAAAATTGCATATATAGATTTCAAATCGGATCAAACACAAGGTAAGAATATTTAATGTCATATTTTCTATTTTATATACAGATTGGTGCAGAATCCCTAAATTCTACACAGAAAAAACGACATGCTCCACCCCCACCATGTCGTATGCCAAATAAATTAGATGGAACAGATTTTGAGAGGAGCAATACTTTTGGTAAGTGGCAGTGATTCCTTTGTTCAGTGTAGTTTTTTAAGCACTTTTTGAGATACATGGCACTGCTCTAATTGTTAGAACACAAACTCTTGATGCTCAAGAGTTTTTGGCGAGTGAGTAAAATCTAAGAAAGAAATTGGTGAGCTTGTTTTAATTTCTGAAAGAGGCACCACCATTTAAATCAGGTAATAAAGTAAAATCTTAGTGACTCAGCTATGCATATCTCTACTTTTAGCTAATACATTAACCATTAACATGTATAATGAACCAGTTATACTGCAGTTTCTGAATTTTTGGAATGTGGTTTGCAAAAACTACCTAGTTGTGGATTCAAGTCACTGGCATGAGGGTGCTTTGAAATTTGGAAAGCTCCAGAAGGTAGCATTGACACCAGTGAGTCTTTGCAAAGGTTGCATTATAACTGCAACAACATGCAAGTTTTTACAATTTACTCTTTGTTATAGAAATGATTTTCCAAGCAACTTTTCTTGGTGGACACATTTAACTTTATTTACAGAACAGCAGCAGCAACTACATGTGTGCATCTAACTCTATAACTAAAGAAGAACTCCCGCCTCGAGGTTCCCTGTGCTGCTAACTAATTGGTTTACACAGATCACGTGATCTTACAACACAGGATTATTCTTAACACCATAGTCCTACATTTCTCAAAGTATAATTACTACATTCCTCCCCCTTCTAACTTTTCTGTACATTTTGTATATACAAGGATATTTATCTCCTGACATTACAATATTTACACAGGTCATGAAATTACAAGTTCCGTCTTTCAGGTGGTTTCCTGATCCGTGTGAAACATTGGAGCTTCACGACTTCACGACTTCAGATTCTTTTGCAGGAACCACATTCTCTGGAACCGTCTTAACATCAGGTATCACGTTAGGCACAGGCAGTTCAGTGTCTTCCACTCCGACAGAGACATCGGGCATGCCTGTCCTTGGTTGAGCAACTTCAACAGAAACCACAGGCTCAGCAATGGTTACAGGTGGAACATCATTTTGTTGGAGTATCTCCCTTTTTCTTAAATGATCCACATGCTTAGAGGCGATCCAACCTTCCACTTCCATGTGGTACGACAATGTTCCAGTCACAGAACTTACTTTACTAGGTAACCACTTCAGTTCTCCGCCAAAATTCCTGACACATACTGCTTCTCCAACAGTAAATGTCGCTCACGACTATGCAAATCATGAATCGCTTTTTGGTTCCCTTGACTTTTCTCCACCTTCCCCTCCAAATTGGGAAGAATCAGGCTTTGTCTTGTTCGAAGACGGCGCCTCATCATTAATTCTGCAGGTGTTGCTCCTGTCATAGTGTGGGGGGGTTGTTCTGTAGTGAAATAGGAAACGAGCAAGTCTAGTTTGCAATGATTCACCTGTTAACATTTTCATTCCCACCCCTAAAAGTTTGTACCATTCTTTCCGCCACTGCATTAGATGACGGATGGTTCAGTGCAGTCTTCACGAGGCTGATATCATTGATGTTGATAAATCGTTGAAACTCAGCGCTCGTAAACACAGTACCATTATCTGAGACAATTACCTCTGGTAACCCATGGATGGCAAAGCTTTGGCGTAGATTTTCTATAGTAGCGCCTAGCGTTGGCGACTTTACCTCATAAAGGTCTAACCACTTGGAATGGGCATCTGTAATCAGTAGAAATATGGCTCCAAGGAAAGGACCGACGTAATCTATGTGCAATCTCACCCAGGGTCTACCAGGCCACACCCATAGGTGTAATGGGGCAGCCACTGGCAACTCTTGTAGCTGTTGACATTGTACACAGTGTTTTACTATCGCCATCCATCCCCAGCCACCAAAGATAACTTTGTGCTATCGTCTTCATGAGATTCCTGGATGGACACTGTGTAGCTCTACTAAAAGTGGTTTCCCTCCTTGTGAAGGAACTACTTACTCGTGCACCGCATAATAGAATACCATCTTGACTGCTCATTTCATATCTTTGGTTGAAAAATGGCTTCAATTCATCAGAGACTGGTTCCTGGGACCCACCATGTAACATTTGGTCTCTCACTCGAGGCAGAACTAGCTCACTATTTGTCCAATTTCTTATCTGCCTGGCACAAACTGGTGAGGAATCCATAAAATTCATCACTAATACAAGCCTTTGGGATATTGGGACGTGGTCATTGTTCTCTTGCAAAGGATGGCGACTTAGGGCATCGGCATTTGTTATATAAATCCCTGATCTATGTACAAAGGTGTATTCATATGTCGCCAGAATTAGGGCCCATCTTTGTATTTGTGCAGAAGCTATGGGAGGCATAGCCTTTTCCTCGCTAAGCAGACCCAAAAGTCGTTTGTGGTCTGATACTATCATGAAATGTCATCCATGCATGTATTGGTGGAATTTTTTTACACCAAAAATAATCGACAGACCTTCCTTTTCAATCTGAGAGTGTCCTTTTTCCGCTGTGGTAAGTGTCCTGGGTACATAGCCTTTCGGCCTCTCTGTACCATTATCCATCTTGTGAGATAGTACCGCTCCCACTCCATAGGGGGACACATCACAGGTTAGCACGAATTCCTCTCTCAGGTCATGATGCACTAACAAATTTGAAGAGTGCAAGAGCTGTTTTACTTTCATGAAAACTCCTTGGGGTGACTCCCAAATTCAACTCTGGTTTTACTTTAGCAGTGAATGTAGAGGGGCTAGAACTGTTGATACATTTGGTAGAAATCGGCCATAATAACTTACCATCCCTAAAAATGATTTAAGTTCAGAGATGTTCTTAGGTGAAGGCGCCTCTCTGATTGCTTTAAACTTCTCTTCAACAGGATGTAACCCTTGGGCATCTAACTGATGGCCCAAATAAATGACTTCATTTGCTTGAGAAGTGCATTTTTCCTTCATTTGGCGCACTCCTGCTTCTAAAAATCATTTCAGGACTTACTCTAGATTAGCCAAGTATTCCTTTTCTGTGAATCCAGTTATCAGTACATCGTCCAGGTAGACCACAACTTGAAGTAGTCCTTGTAGCAAGCTCTCCATCGTCCCCTGAAAAATGGCACAGGCCAAGGAAACACCGAAGGGCAGACGTGTATATCGATATAACCCTTTGTGGGTATTTATGGTCACAAATTCTCAGGAGGCATCATCCAGCTCCAGTTGCTGATATGCGTGACTCATGTCAAGCTTTGTATATGTCGCTCCTATTAGTTTGGCGTAGAGGTCTTCAATCTTGGGAATAGGGTACCTGTCCACTTTAGCTACTTTGTTGACCATTAGTTTATAGTCCCCACAGATCTAGACGGTTTGACTTGGTTTAAGCACAGGGACGATGGGTGCTGCCCACTCTGAGAACTGAACCGCTTTTATGACACCCAGCGTCTCTAGCCGGTTCAACTCAGTGTCAAGCTTCTCTCTTAGGGTGTATGGCTTTGCTTTCCGGTCTTGCTTTCAAGAAGTGAGGAATTGCTTCTGAGTCCACATAAATCTTAGCCTGTAGGTCTTGGATTTTTCCCAGTTCATCCTGGAAGATGGTGTCATTTTTTCTTAGCAGCTCTGGCAGTCCCTCTGCTCGCAGCTGGAAGATTTCAGACCAGTTTAATTTAATCTCTTTCAACCAATCATGACCTAGAAGGCTTGGCCCTTCACCTTCTACCACCATCACTGGTAGCTGTGCCGATTGGTATCTATAATGAACAGTTACACCAGTGATACCTTTTACTTGGACTTCTTCGCCCATATATGTTTTCAACTTGGCAGATGTTTGTTCCAAATTTAATTGTTGATCACCTTTATTTAAATATCTGAAAGTGTGTCCTCCTATTACAGTGGTAGAAGCACCCGTGTCTATTTCCATTTTTAAGGGTTTACCATTCACTTGCACTGTGACAATAATTGGCTCTGTCTTCCCAGCTTTCATGCTGAATAATGAATAAATGTCAGAATTGGTTGTTCCTGGCTCTTCTACACCATATACTTCATTGGACTTCGATTGTTGCCTGGAAGCCTGTTTAAATCTCACTTTACAATGTTTCATTATGTGTCCACTTCTGTGACAAAAAATAACACCCTACCTTTTTAAATTGCCAATTGTAAGGAGCATGATTGTTTCCATGTCGATAAAAATTAATTTTTGACTTTGCTGCTAAGCTGTTTCCTCTAAATGTTTGGTTAGCGAGGGCTGTTTCCAACCTCTTGGCGGAGTCCCGGCTTTTTGCGCCACTTTCGGCTGATTGCTCCCACCCAACTTGGAGAACGGCACTATTTTGCGCCCCTTTGCGAACCATTTCTAAATCTCTTAAAGCACTTTCCGTCGCAAGTGCTATTTCTAACGCTTGCTTAAAATCAAGATTTACTTCGGCCAGCAATCTTCACTGAATAGCATCCATCCAAATGATCCCTGAGCATGTCATTCAGGGTTTCACAAAAATCACAGTACTCCATTAGTTGTTTTAATTTCTCCATGTATTCGTTCTATTCCGTGAATTGAACCTGAACCTCTGCATTGTGACTGAGGGCTTAGGTTGGAAGTGTCCCTTAACGAGGTCTATTAATTCACTGAAAGTCTTCGAATCTGGGGCACTGGGGGCCGTCAAGCTTCAAATTAAACTGTAGGTCTTGCAGCCACAAATAGTCAGGAGAATTGCTCTCTTTTCCTCCCCCGTGATTTTGTTGGCTTGACAACCGTAGCTGGTTCAAAGGGGTCGATTCTGCCAAACTGTGGCATCTCAGATGAGTATATCTGGCGAGGTACAGCACTGGATCTGATTTATCCTCATCACCAGTTTGTTATAGAGTTGATTTTCCAGGCAACTTTTCTTGGTGGACACATTTAACTTTATTTATAAACAGTAGCAGCAACTACATGCATCGAACTCTATAACTAAAGGGGAACTCCCTCCTTGAGGTTCCCCGCGCTGCTAACTGATTGGTTTACACAGATCATGTGATCCTACAACACAGGATTATTCTTAAAGCTACGGTCCTACATTTCTCAAACTATAATTACTACACTCTTGCTTGTCATCAGTGCATTCAGTATCAATGAGTTGTGCCCTGAAAGTGCCTTTAAGTCCACAAGTACAGATCTTCATTTTGATGGAGTACAGAGCAGACTGCATTAACTTTGTTCTGCTTACACAAGAGAAGGTGTCAGTCTCAAAGCAGTGTCTCCAGCATAAAGATGCAATTGTTTGTTTATGATGTGTTGCAAAGATTGAATTGTCAATACATTTTAATCCAACCAAAACAAAAGCTTGAGCATAGAAAGTACATTGTTTTGGTAAAGTCTGTCACGTTACTGCTGATTTGTGACTGTAATACACAATAAAAACAAAAAATGCTGGAGATATTCAGCAGGTCAGGTGGCACCTGTGGAGAGGGTAACAATGTTAACATTTCAGGTCAATGCTCTTTTATCAGAACTGGAAAAGCTTAAGAGATGTAACAGGTTTTATGTAAGTACAAAGGCAGGAAAAGTAGGGAGAGGAGGAAAGGACAAAATGGAAGGTCTGTGATACAGTGGAAGGCAGGAGAGATTAGGTGACAAAAGGGATGATGGTGCAAAGCAAAACGGGATGCTTATCAAACAAGCAAAGAAACGAAAGATGGGTCGTGAGGAGTTGTAATGGCAAAACCAGAATCATTACCAACAGCTGCTGTCTGAAAAAATAAAGGTGGAGGTTATGATCTGAAACTGTTGAATTCATGTTGAGTCCATAAGGCTGTCGAGCAGGCATGTCCAACTTTTTTGCTCAGGGGGCCACATTTGCATTTTTTTCTCAAACAAAGGGTCGATGAGCAAATTTTGGAAAGATAAGGTTTGGCACAGCAATAAACTGAGTTTCAAAAAAAAATCTGAGGTTAAGGAAAGAAAAAACTGCTGAGCAAATGTACAGGAATGCCACAGCAATAAATTGTTAATTTAGAAAAGAGTAATTATTAAAAATGAGCAGCGTGTGAGAAGGTCAGAGTGTGCGTGTCTGGCTCACTCCCAGTCTCAGGGTTCTCAGTCACTGACCCTCATCCACTGTGAGTGGGTGCGTGTGTATGTGTTGGTGTGTGGTGGTGAGCGTGAATGCGAAACCAGAAACTGGTTGCAAGGCAGGCTCGCACTGTGCCCCCCCATCCACACATTCAGTCTCTTACACTCCCCCCACCACACATTCAGCCCCTCACACTCCCCCACAAACACTCAATCTCTCACACTCACTCATGATACACTGTCTCTCACACTCCCCCCAACACACTCACACTCCTCCAGATGCAGTCTTAGTCTCTCGCACTCCACCTCCACGCAGTCTCTCGCACTCCCTCCCCACACACTCACACTGCCCCCCCACCCCCCAACACACACACACATTCTCTCGCACTCCCCTCCCACACACATCAGGCATAATTTTTTACTGAGCGGGTTCAACCCCCTCTAGCTTAAAATAATGCGTGATGATTTTGGGTGAGCGTCCTGACGTCATCATGCACTCGTGTGATATTTCGGTTAGCGGGTACACATGGGAATCAGAGTCAGTTAAGGCTATTAAAAAGGCAATTGAACTGGATTTTACATTGCCTGTGTGATTTTACACTAGTCGCATGGGCAAAACGGGCAAGTAGATAGCCAACAATTTCCTAAACCTCATCCAAGGGCTGGATAAAAAAGGCATTGGCAGTGTGAGTGGTGAGCAGTTTTGGAGATAGTTTGCTGCTGGTTACTTTATGGGACTTGGCAGCTTCATCTTTGTTCGGGGCTTCATTGTTAGCATTTCCAGGCTTTATTTCAGGACTGATTGGAAGATTCAGACCGTGTGGACCCTTCCAGGCATCAGACAGCCTTCTGTTACCCTGGTAATGGGGATTGCGGACTCTGCTAGTGGCACTTCCTCTGGGGAGGAAGAGAGTGGCAGAAGTGGGAGGAGGCCATGTGTCCCAATGCAGCTTCCAGGGGATACAGGACTGAAGGTGTTGTATCTGAATGCACGCAGTATACGAAATAAGGTAAATGATCTTGTGGCGCAGATTGCTGCAAGGGGATCAGGACTGGGAGCTAAATATCCAAGGATATACATCCTATCGAAAAGATAGGCAGGTTGGCAGAGGGGGTGGGGTTGCTTTATTAGTAAGAAATGAAATTAAATCGATAGCAAGAAATGACATAGGGTCAGATGATGTAGAATCTGTGTGGGTAGAGTTGAGGAACCGCAAAGGTAAAAAAACCATAATGGAGTTATGTACAGGCCTCCGAACAGTAGTCAGGATGTGGGGCACAAGATACACCAGGAGATAGAAAAGGCGTGTAAGAAAGGCAAGGTTACAGTGATCATGGGTGATCTCAATATGCAGGTAGACTGGGAAAATCAGGTTGGTAGTGGATCCCAAGAAAAGGAATTTGTGGAATGTCTACAAGATGGCTTTCTGGAGCAGCTTGTGGTGGAGCCCACTAGGGAACAGGCAATTCTAGATTTAGTGATGTGTAATGAGGCAGATTTGAGAAGGGAGCTTAAGATGAAGGAACCCTTAGGAGGAAGTGACCATAATATATTAGAATTTACCCTGCAATTTGAGAGGAAAAAGCTGGAATCAGATGTAACGGTATTACAGTTGAATAAAGACAACTACAGAGGCATGTGGGAGGAGCTGGCCAGAATTGACTGGGAGATGAGCCTAGCAAAAAGATAGTGGAACAGCAATAGCAGGAGTTTCTGGGAGTAATTTGGGAGACACAGCAAAAATTCATTCCTAGGAAGAAGAAGCATACTAAAGGGAGGACGAGGCAACCATGGCTGACAAGGGAAGTCAGGGACAGCATAAAAGCTAAAGAGAAAGCATACAATGCGGCGAAGAGCAGTGGGAAACCAAGGGATTGGGAAGCCTACAAAGATCAACAGAGGACAACTAAAAAAGAAATAAGGAGGGAGAAGATTAAATATGAGGGTAAACTAGCCAGTAATATAAAAGAAGATTGCAAGAGTTTTTTGAGATATATAAAGGGTAAGAGAGGGCAAAAGTGGACACTGGGCTGCTGGAAAATGACACTGGAGAAGTAGTAGTGAGGAACAAAGAAATGGCGGAGGAACTGAATAGGTACTTTGCGTCAGCCTTCACAGTGGAGGACGCGAGTAACATCCCCAAAGTTCAAGAGAGTCGGGGGGCAAGGTGAGTATGGAGGCCATTACCAAGGAGAAAGTGCAAGGAAAACTGAAAGGTCTGAAGGTGGATAAATCACCTGGACCAGATGGATTACACCCCAGAGTTCTGAAGGAGATAGCTGAAGAGATAGTGGAGATGTTAGTGGTGATCGTTCAGGAATCACTGGAGTCAGGGAGGGTCCCAGAGGGCTGGAAAATCGCTAATGTTTAAGAAGGGAGTGAGGCAAAAGACGGGAAATTACAGGCCGATTAGCCTGTCCTCGGTCGTTGGTAAGATTTTAGAGTCCATTATTAAGGATGAAATTTCAGAATACTTGGAAGTGCATGGTAAAATAGGGCAAAGTCAGCATGGTTTCATCAAGGGGAGGTCATGCCTGACAAATCTGTTAGAATTCTTTGAGGAGGTAACGAGTAGGTTAGACAAAGGAGAGCCAATGGATGTTCTCTACTTGGACTTCCAGAATGCCCTTGACAAGGTGCCGCACAGGAGGCTGCTCAGTCAGGTAAGAGCCCATGGTGTTAGAGGCAAGGTACTAGCATGGATAGAAGATTGGCTGTTTGGCAGGAGGCAGAGAGTGGGGATAAGGGGGTCCTTCTCAGGATGGCGGCCGGTGACTAGTGGAGTTCCGCATGGGTCAGTGTTGGGACCACAACTTTTCACTTTATACATTAATGATCTAGATGAAGGAACTGAGGGCATCCTGGCGAAGTTTGCAGATGATACAAAGATAGGTGGAGGGACAGGTAGTATTGAGGAGGTCGGGAGGCTGCAGAAGGATTTGGACAGGTTAGGAGAATGGGCAAAGAAGTGGCAGATGGAATACAACGTGGGGAAGTGTGAGGTCATGCACTTTGGTAGGAAGAATAGAGGCATAGACTATTTTCTAAATGGGGAGAGAATTCAGAAATCTGGAGTGCAGGATTCTCTTAAGGTTAACTTGCAGGTTGAGTCGTTAGTTAGGAAGGCAAATGCAGTGTTGGCATTTATTTCGAGAGGACTAGAATATAAAAGCAGGGATGTGCTGCTGAGGCTTTATAAGGCTCTGGTCAGAACACATTTAGAATATTATGAGCAATTTTGGGCCCCGTACCTCAGGAATGATGTGCTGGCCCTGGAGAGGGTCCAAAGGAGGTTCACGAGAACGATCCCAGGAATGAAAGGCTTAACATATGAGGAACGTTTGAGGACTCTGGGTGTATACTCGATGGAGTTTAGAAAGATGAGGGGGGGATCTGATTGAAACTTACAGAATACTGAAAGGCCTGGATAGAGTGGACATGGGGAAGATGTTTCCATTAGTAGGAGAGACTAGGACCCGAGGGCACAGCCTCAGATTAAAGGGAAGACCTTTTAGAACAGAGATGAGGAGAAACTTCTTTAGCCAGAGAGTGGTGAATCTATGGAATTCATTACCACAGAAGGCTGTGGAGGCCAGGTCATTGAGTGTATTTAAGACCGAGATAGATAGGTTCTTGATTGGTAAGGGGATCAAAGGTTACGCGGAGAAGGCAGGAGAATGGGGTTGAGAAACTTATCAGCCATGATTGAATGGCGGAGCAGACTCGATGGGCCGAATGGCCTAATTTCTGCTCCTATGTCTTCTGGTCTTATGGTCTTATGAGAGGGACCCTGGGAGGAGAGGCGGAGGCACAAGGACCTGTTTGGACCTGCCTTATACAAGCAATGACCTCAAGTGCCAGTGTGGGAGATAGATGAGGCACCCAGTATCCCAGCTAGGGGCCCGTCCCATCCATGGTGAGCATGGAGGTCCAGAGCAACCTCACATTGGCGCACAAGCTGCTTGTCATCTCTGTGGGCCCCTCTCAGGGTGCTCTGGATAAGGGCAGCAGCTTCTCCACTCCTCCGGTCCAGTGACCGTTACATCTGATGAGGCTACGATGACTGGGGATGGCAGGGCCAGCAGGAAGTCCAAGATGGAAGGGGCCACAGAAGATGCCACTAGCTTGCTGCCAGGGTTTACAGGCGGCAATACAGCTACCTCAATATTTCTGAGGTGCAATGCCGAAGGAGGTTCCACCTCCCAAGGGAGACAGTGACCTCTATTTGCCAGATGATTGGGCCTGAGATCAGCTCTGACTGTGTGGGTGGACACCTCATGCCAGTGGCTCTGAAGGTCACAGTGGCCCTCAACTTCTATGCCCCCAGGTCTTCCCAGGGGTCAGTGGGGGATTTGTGTGGAGTGTCCCAATCAGCTGTCCACAGTTGCCTGAAGCTGGTGACAGAATCTCTGTTCTGGCAGGTATTGACTTTTATTCTTTACGTACGGAGGAGGCCAGCTAGGCTGAGCGAACCAGAGGCTTTGCAGTGATTGCTCGGTTCCCCTGCGTCCAGGGTGACATCGACTGCACACATGTGGCCATCAAGGCACCAGCGGGTCAGCCAGATGCCCTTGTCAACAGGAAGGGATTCCACTCCTTGAACTTGCAGATAGTGTGTGACCACAGGATGCAGATCCTGCAAGTCTGTGTTAGGTACCCTGGCAGCTCCCATGACGCTTACATCCTGAGACGCTCCCAAGTCCCAAGGCTCTTCAGTGCTCCAGCCCGACTGGATGGATGGCTGCTGTGTGACAAGGGCTATCCGTTGATAAGGTGGCTTATGACGCCTCTCCATCACCCAAGAACCGAGCCAGAGCAGCGTTACAATATGAGTCATTCCTCCACAAGGGCGGTAGTATAGAGGACCATAGGTCTTCTCAAGATGTGCTTCCAATGCCTGGACCTTTCAGGGAGTGCACTACAGTATCCCCCAGAGCAGGTGTCACCGATAGTGGTTGCATGCTGCGCGCTCCACAATCTGGAACTGGCAAAGGGGTATCCACTGGAGGGAGAGGATGTTGACGCAGCTCCATAGGCCACAGATGATGAATCCAGTAGTTAGTCAGAAGACCAGCACGGTGAGGAGAACGCTAATGGCGTGAAGGCAGACCTCGGTAACCTCCAGGGAGGCAGGGACGCCATGACCCAACGCTCCTTCAGCTAGGCCACCAAAGATCTGCTCCCACCTCATGCCAGGGCTGCTGCCTTCATCCTGGATGTGTGAAATAGACCTTTAATTTGAACCCAAAGTCCACTCACAACCTGTGCAATAAAATATCGAGTCACTCACATCCTGTGTTACATACAGGTGTATCCTGCACCAGGAAGAAAAAAATGAAGCATACTCAGGCCATTGGAACCAAAGCAAATTTAATGTTATTGTTACATCGAATGCATAATGACATTGCCACTACTGGTGTTGATGTTCACACCAGCAGACATGTAAACCAAACGTAAAGGAATAGAAAATCACCCATGAACTCTCCCTCTTGTGGTCATGGCACCTTTAACTTACATTCCTGAGTGCTCCATCTTGGTGCCCCTCCCACCTCGCTGCCACCGGCATTGGAGACAGCCTGCTGACTCTGGTATCTTGTTGGCTTTGATGACCTTGGCGGTCATCCTTTGGCCAGTGGAGCCTGTGCGTGCCCTGCCTTTGAGGGAGCAGCCAGTGCCATGGCTGGCAACTCCCCAGTCATCGCTGCCTCATCAGGTGTGACGGTCACTGGACCAGAGGAGTGGAGGAGCTGCTGCCGTCATCCAGAGCACCCTGAGAGTGGCCCACAGAGATGACAAGCAGCTCGTGCGCCAATGTGAGGTTGCTCTGGACCTCCGTGCTCATCATGGATGGACGGGCCCCTAGCTGGGATACTGAGTGCCTCGTCCATCTCCCATACTGGCAGTGAGCACCTGAGGTCATTTCCTGTATGAGGCAGGTCCAAACAGGTCCGAGCACAACCCCAGGAACCCCTGGTTCTGTCCCTGCAGCTGCCTCCCCATGAGAGTAGCCACTTTCTCAATGGAAGAGGCAGCGCGCTCTGCCATGAGGGTCCACCTGATCATCCCGCACATCTCGCTGCACATCTAGCATCTGCCGCCTAATGGATGACTCCAAAGGCTCATCATCAGCTGTCGACTGAGCATCGTCCTGGTCTCCAGCAGTCCTCCGACTGCCGGCGCTCTGCCTCTGCCTGCACCTCAAGCGAGTGTGAATTGCCACACCAATGTGCACCAACATTCTAGCCACGGTTCTAATGCCCACCGAGGTGTTGGTGTCTGCACTAGTGCCTGGGCCAGAGACTGGGTGTGAAGCCCGGTGGTCCACCGGTGTCAGGGATGGCCCTTCGGGGTCCAGAGAGCGAACGCCTGCTGGCAAATCTAAAAGGGAGAACAAGGACACGTCATTAGTCAAATTCATCACACTGTCACCGTGCATGCCAGGCACCCTGGTTAGACAATGGAGATCTGCATCATGATGTCATTGTCTTTCAATGATCAATGGGGAACTCCAGGTTTGAGGCTCCAATCAATGAAGAGACTACACTAGAATGGTTGCATAATCTGAAACTGTCACCTCTGCCATGACAAACTGCGTTCTTAGCTTTGCCTGGCACCCCTGCTTCTCCACAACCAGTTGCACATGGAGCGTGCCGGCTCTCCAGCTCAGGGACGTGCTGCTCGAATCTGGTCAGCAGCAACAGGTTGGATGGGCCTCCGCCTGTACGTGACTTCTCTGACTGGTTCTGACTGTCCTTTCCTGAAAGGACAGAGAAGCCTTGTTTAGTCTACTCTCTACCTGCAACGCCATTGCAACCTGGCCAACCCCAGTTGAGGAACATCTTGCGGGGCATATCTGAGTCACGGCCCTCAGGCCGCAAGGCACTCAGTCCAGGCAACCAGATCTCACCCCCTTGGCCAGCTCCGGCATCATTGACAAGTAATTAAGAAGGCGAATAGAATGCTATCCTTTACTACGAGAGGGTTGAACATAAAAGTAAAGATGTTATGCTTCAGTTATATAGGGCATTGGTGAGACCGCACCTCGAATATTGTGTGCAGTTTTGGTCTCCTTATTTAAGGAAGGATGTAAATATGTTGTAGGCTGTTCAGAAGAGGTTCACTAGATTGGTACCTGGAATGAGTGGGTTGTCTTATGAGGAAAGGTTGGACAGACTGAGCTTGTTTCCACTGGAGTTTAGAAGAGTGAGGGGTGATTTGATTAAAGTATACAAGCTCCTGAAAGGCCTTGACAAGGTGGATGTTGAAAGGATGTTTCCTCTTGTGGGTGAGTCCAGAACAAGGGGACACTGTTTTCAAATTAGGGGTAACCCTTTTAGGACAGAGATGAGGAGAATTTTTTTCTTTCAGAGGGTTGTGCAACTTTGCAATTCATTCACTCTCTCATTCCCCCTGCACTCACAGACACACTCTCTCACTCCCCCAGCGACACACACACACACAAACACTCTCACTCCCACATACATTTACTCAGTCATACCCTCACACTCACCCACATACTTATTCTCTCATTCCAGTCCCCCCAACACTCACAGACACACCCTCTCATTTGACTTTGCCCTCCTGGGCCATCAAAACTTCGCCTGCACTTCCCTGGGCCCATGGAGCCTGCACGTGCCTCGAGTAATAGAGTCATAGAGAGTAATAGAGTCATAGAGATCTTCAGCACAAAAAATGGCTGTTCGAGTCTGCGCCGGTCAAACAAATACCTAACTATTCTAATCCCATATAGAGTCATAGAAGGGCCACCAAAATTTCACTCTCTATAGGACCAACGTAACTGGCTCCCCGGGCTCTAGCACTGATGTACCTGACACCCTGGGAACCAGCACCAACGTACCTGACTCCCTGGGAACCAGCACCAACGTACCTGACTCCCTGGGCACCAGCACTGACGTACCTGACACCCTGGGCACCAGCACCAACGTACCTGACTCCCTGGGAACCAGCACCAACGTACCTGACTCCCTGGGCACCAGCACTGACGTACCTGACACCCTGGGAACCAGCACCAACGTACCTGACTCCCTGGGCACCAGCACTGACGTACCTGACACCCTGGGAACCAGCACTGACGTACCTGACTCCCTGGGCACCAGCACCAACGTACCTGACTCCCTGGGCACCAGCACTGACGTACCTGACACCCTGGGAACCAGCACTGACGTACCTGACTCCCTGGGCACCAGCACTGACGTACCTGACTCCCTGGGCACCAGCACTGACGTACCTGACTCCCTGGGCACCAGCACCAACGTACCTGACTCCCTGGGAACCAGCACCAACGTACCTGACTCCCTGGGAACCAGCACCAACGTACCTGACTCCCTGGGAACCAGCACCAACGTACCTGACTCCATGGGAACCAGCACCAATGTACCTGACTCCCTGGGCACCAGCACCAACGTACCTGACTCCCTGGGAACCAGCACCAACGTACCTGACTCCCTGGGAACCAGCACCAATGTACCTGACTCCCTGGGCACCAGCACTGACGTACCTGACACCCTGGGAACCAGCACCAACGTACCTGACTCCCTGGGCACCAGCAGCGACGTACCTGACTCCCTGGGCACCAGCACCAATGTACCTGACTCCCTGGGCACCAGCACTGACGTACCTGACACCCTGGGAACCAGCACTGACGTACCTGACTCCCTGGGAACCAGCACTGACGTACCTGACACCCTGGGCACCAGCAGCGACGTACCTGACTCCCTGGGAACCAGCACTGACGTACCTGACTCTCCAGGATCCAGCACTGATGTACCTGGTTCCCCGGACTCTCGCATGGATGTACCTTCACTTCCCTGGCCTGGCAGTCCTCATCACACTCAGCAATGCCGGTGTTCGCTGCTCCTCCAGTCAGAGACTGTTTCTCCCTCATTTGCTGCTGAACAAACATGGGAGAGAAACAGTCTCTGATTGGAGGGTAGCTCCATGCAGAGTCTTCCATTGAAACTCACCTGTCTGACTGGAATTTTGAAAACTGGCTGGGGCCCATACAGGGGCTTTGTATGTTGGACAAGCCTGTTGTAGAGGATCTAATCAAAAGCTGGGATGCTGTTCCTCAAGTTTATATTGAGATTCACTGGAACAGTACAGGTGGCCACTGGGCAGGAGTTTAGAGCGGGATACATTATGCACCTCATCTGTAAACTACACTGAGATTGGGGACTGCAGGCAAGACTGTAACTAGACGTTTCTCTCTGCCTTCAATTAATAAGTAAATGTCAGACAGAATGGATTTTTCTTGAAAGAATAGCTCATAGCATGACTGGTTTGGAACATATCTGCAATTAAATCATTGTTATAAAACTGTACCAATCCTATATTGTTGCTAATATTCAGATCATGTTGCTGAGAGCTTCGGTTATATTATATTTAGTTAATACTGTCTTTGTTTCTTTTCCTCAGTTTGTGTTGAAATGTTGTAACGGATTGCTAGAGGCTTTCAATTATATACCCCAGACATACTTATTACCCTACTTAATCCCCTATCTAGGTAATGCTGGACGTCAGGTGCCACTTAAGCCTCCAAGAGGTGCATCGCCAGTGTCAGGCAAACCACGTAGTCCACCCCAGTTAACGATTCCTCCTCCCCCACCATACCCACCTTCTCCAGACATTGAGATTACCAACCAGCCAGGAATGTCACCAGAGTGTGATTTGACTAACACGGTACCTGATGTTACTGAACATGGTGAATCGATGCCTGAATGTAGGTCCTCTAAATAGTACAGTCTATCTTCTGTAGTCTTAACAAGTCGTCATATGCTAATATTGAGCTCTTCAGTGGTTTTCGTCAGCCTTACCAAACTTCCTTCAACACAAATCAAACTTGGGAACTTGCTTTTTCAAATTACCTACAGTTTTATTGCCTGTTCTTTCACTGGAATATTATCAACAAAATGCTGTGGTTGGTATTTTGTTAACTCTGCTTGCAAAAATATTTCAACATGGGAATATGACATGAAGCATACATCAGAAATATTAATATATTTTTGAAAGATTGGGGGGTCTTGTGTTGATCATGTTATGAATTTGATCATTGTGCTTTCCTCTCTAAAGCCTGAGCTGGGGGCCAACTCAGATGGGTAAGATGAAAGCCTGTTTTTGGGGAGGCCCAACACATTAAGTGCCAATCAGCAGCTGCGGGCTTTCCCCATGGTCAAGAACCAATAAGAGGCTGGCAGCTCTTCATTGCTTGGCAGCACCACTGGAGAGGTAGTGGCTGCTGCCAGTGCTATACCCACCTGAGGCCCAGGATTGCCATAAACCCAGGCACTGGTGATTGAATGATGGCAGGAGGGTTATGGGGTGGGGGGGCCACAGGACAGGGGTGTCAGAAGCAAGGGCAGAAGGATTGTTCTCAGTGGCCCCTTTTCCTGATGCTGGGTCCCTTGATCAGGCGCTGAGTGACTGACAACAAGGGATCCTCCCCCAGAAGCCTGCATGCAAACAGTGCAGGGTTTGCTTTTCAGGCTCCCCACATGGTGAGCCCCCTACCTGCTGCTGGATGAATGCTGGCATCTTTTTGCCTGATTAATTGCCCCAACACCAAACTCGCCGTGGGGACGGCATTAAATTTTTGCCCCACTCGCCACATCCTACCAATTAGAGTACCTGCTCTTTATCCCTACTCGTTGTCTCTCCTTCCACTCAGCCAATTTCCTCATCAGGCCAATAGGTTAACTTCACTTTCATGAGCTTCAACTTTAGCTCAAAGTCTCTTATGAGGGATTTTATCATTCTCAGTCCAAATAAATAACATCCTTAGAAATATCCCTCTACACTACTTTATTCACCTCTTCATAAACGGCAGTCAGGTTCGTAGGCATGAGTTATCCTTTACAAATGTATGTTGACTCTCGCTGACCAGCTGAAAATTTTTAAGATATTCCGTCATGTTATCCATAATTATGGAGTTTAATAATTTCCTGACAACGGATGATCAGCTAACTGATCTATAGTTCCCAGATTTTCTGCTCTCACCTTTCTTAAATAACGGAATGACATGCACAATTTTCCAATCCGAAGGCCTGGTTCCTAAAGTCAAGAGCACTTTGGAAGGTTAAACTTAAGCCATCTGCAATGTTTCCACCTACTTTCATTAAAATCCTGGGATGGAAATAATCTGGCCCTTGGGATTTATCGCTCTTTATGGCCATTATTTTCTTTATTACTGTTGTTTTGATAACGTTAATTTCAGTGAGTTGCTGTTCCTGACTCAATATTAGTTTCCTTGGGATGTCTGGCGTGCACTTCCTCAACTGTAAACACTGAGGCAAAATAATTATTCAACATGTCTGCCATTTCCTTATTCCCCTGGACAATATCAGTGTGATCTATTTGTAATAGGCCCAGATTGCTCCTGATCGCCCTCTTTTTTTCTCATTTTGATTTCTTTGTGTTGATTTTGATATCGCTTTCATTCTCCCTTTTTGAAGTGTTTATTATTTATTTTGTTATCCTTTGCTCTTGTTTGTATCTTTCCTGTTCCCCATGAGTTGTGCTTTTTTTTCACAATTTTCAGTGCTTTTTCTTTTAGATGCATGTCTTTTTAGTTGTCCATGGCTCTTTCATTTTTGATGTAGAGCTCTTGCTGCTTAGGCCTATAAACTGGTTCTGTATAATATTAAATTCCTTTTTGAACACCTCTTGCTGATATTCTATCATTTCACCCATTAAGAGGTTTGCTCAGTTTACTGTGGACACTTTCTATTTTATTGCGTTGAAGCCAGCCTTACCTAATCTAGATTCTGAGTAGCTGTTCCTCGTTTCTCCCTTTTGAACATTATGCTTCCCCTTATGGGAGAGACTAGAACTAGGGGACACAGTTTAAAAATAAGGGGTCTCCCATTTAAGACAGATGAGGAGAAATTTTTCTCTCAGAGGGTCGTTAGTCTGTGGAATTCTCTTCCCCCAGAAAGCAGTGCAGGCTGGGTCATTCAGTATTTTTAAGGCTGAGTTAAGGAGTCAAAGGTTGTGGGGAGTAGGCAGGAAAGTAGAATTGAAGCCACAATCAGATTATATGGCAAACAAACTCGAGGATCCGAATGGCCTGCTCTTGTTCCTAATTCATGTGTTTGTAAATACTTCTTGATTCAAGCTTACATAAACCACAACAGGTATTGGGAGCAAAAAGTGGCACATCCTTCCACTCTGCACCCAATTTCACCAAATTCCCAACTTATGCACTCTATTTATACTCTTTCGAGTTATCAACAGTCACAGATTGCAACTCTTTGAGTACAATCACAGTTCTTGGTTTTCCGGGAGCGGGACATGAACCCACAACCCTCTGATTCAAAGGCGAGGGTGCTATGAACTTCAGCTGATATTGTTTATATGCCTTTTTGAGCCACACCCAAGTTACAAGAGCACACTCACATTCCTGCAAACAGTCATAAATCATTTATTCAGGCAATCACTTCCAGCAAATTGACTTTTAACTGCCACTGACAGGCAGTTTCTGTTAACTAGCTTGCAGTTTCTTTTACAGTTTTTAAATTCTACTTCAAATGTTAAACTAAATTTCAATTTGAGAAATACTCACCAACACTTACCAAAAATTCCTACTCTCACCAATTTGTCCATTTTTGCACTTTATTCAGTGCCGGCAGAGTGTGTGTCCCAGTTCATGGTGTAGTGCTGCATCTTCCATCATCTGACCATCATGAGGGCACATCATGGATGTGGTGAATGCCTCAGCAGGAGTTAGAATTGGAGGAGGAGGAGTGGATAAAACTGATAGATCAACCTTCCAGACAAGTCTGAGAGCACATCATTCAATTCAGGTTCCTTTGAATAAAATCCCAGATCCTCATTGTTTAATCATTCCACATCTTACTGTCTGTCTATTACAGACCACCACAGCACCTCTTGGTAAAAGCCCCCACAAAGTAACCACTCCATACCAACTATATCCAGCTAAACATCAAATATTACATACACTAGTCAACAATCACCCTTGTGCAGTCCCTTAGTGCCTCTCTGACAATGTCTTTGCCTGGCCTAGCGCTCCTACGCAATGCTACCCTAGTGGCAGCAGCATGGCTGAATCTCAGTTAGGGAGACTGCAGATGGCCTTGCAGGACATCACAGGCAGCTCTGGGCCTTGAGGATCCAGCTTCAGACTGCATCATCGAATACAGGCAGCAGTAGCCTGGACAGGCTGGCTACGGGCAAAAGCAAATGCACTGGTGGAGTGGCAGTAGGATTGAAGTTACTGGCAAAAGAAGCAATGGTAACATGAAAAAAGACTTTTTTTATGTAGCGAGTGGTTAGGATCTGGAATGCACTGCCTGAGTGTGGTGGAGGCAGAGCCAATAATGACTTTCAAAAGAGAATTGGAACATTGCCTGAGCAGGAAAAAAATTCAGAGCTACGGGGAAAAAGCAGGGAATGGCAATAGATGAATTGCTCTTGAAGAGAGCTTGCACAGACACAATGGGCTGAATGGCCTCCTTTTGTGCTGTAACGATTCTGTGATTTTTCTAAGATTATTCTAAGAGAGGACATCAGATTCATACATCACAGAGCCACTACTTCCACTCCCCAGTTTGAGGGGGTGGGGGTGGCAGGAGGGGTAGGGGGCGCTCTTCAGTTATCCAAGTAATCTGTTGGAGGACCGATTGTTCTGTTACCCTGAAACACTGGTGTCCGCAGACATGATAGCAGAACTCTGAGCCTGCATGGCAGCAAGATGGGTTTGCATGGCACCAAAATGAGATTTTATGACCTCAATCTGAACTTCCACTGCAGCACCCAGACATTGGAGCCGTCTTCTTATGCTGCATTAGAAGTTGAGACAACAGCCATCAGCCTGTGTCATTAAGGTCAGGCCCACACTAGTTGCGTGGAGTTCGCCACCACTCCTTCCTGGAAAGGATGGGTTCTAAGCTCAATGCGAAGATCTGGATTAAGCTGGAACCAAACTCTTCCATGCTCCTTGACACTGGCTGCAGCTCTCTGGAATGCCCGCCAATGCATCAAGAATTTCATTGTACATGTCATCAGCTTTTTTCGATATGTCACCCAATCAAAATCCTCATGTGGGTCACCTACAGCAGAACTCAAGTGTGACCTCGTACTCTGGGGAACTGGCACTCTCATAACCTTCTCCCCCTGGCCTGTGCATAGTCCCCTTATGTCTAGGGAATCACCACATTTGGATCCTGCCTCTATGCTACCTCCTAAAGTTCATGCAGTGCCTTTACCTGAGTGGAAGACTGCAAGTTTCAGATCAAGTGACCATGTTTTTTTTGCTCCTCAGTCTGTTCTCCCTCTAGACCTTAAGCCTCCCACACCACTGGCTTGCCAGATGGCTGTTCTTGGATATCTGAAAGTATAAAGGCACAAGGGTGAAGGGAAATGGGGAAAGCAAGAGGTGCATAGTTACATCATCTGCAGCTTGTACATCATAACAGAATGCAGGATGAGGGTGGTGGGATGTGAGAAGATGCATTAAGCAGGAACATATCATCATTCTCAATGGTTTCAACCACTTTGCTGGCCAAAGCCCCAGTGACCACCACTTTAATTATTCTCAGCACCACCTCCTCCATTTAGTAAGCACATGCAACCCTGCCTGCAAACCCGCCACCCCCAGTGATTAGCTGCTTCTGCCCCCTATTATGGGCTACCTTACCCAACATAAGATAAGAAAGTGTGTGAGTAATGGATGATGTGCCAGCCACAATTGAATAACATGTGGCAGCTGTGAAATGTAAGTGTTGGGCTTCTAGCAGTGTTGAGAGTGTGAGGGTGAGGTGAAGCATATGAATGTGAGGTTTGAGTCTTTGTTCATAGAGATTGATGGTAAGACAGTGAGGTGGGCATGGACTGGAGTTTGACGCGAGTGGCTCAGTTGGTAACGATATGGAATTCACTGACCTTAGCCACTCGTGAGGAACTGACCTTGGCCACTCATGTGGCCATTAAATGTTTTTTTGTTGCTTGTTTATGGGATGTGGGTGTTGCTGGCAAGGCCAGCATTTGCTGTCCATCCCCAATTGCCCTTGAGCTGCTGCAATTCATGTTATAGGTCAACCCACAGTGCTGTTAGGGAGGGAGGTCTAGGATGTTGACTCACCAACGCTGAAGGAACGGCAATATATTTTGTAGCCATGATGGCGTGTAACTTGGAAGGGAACTTGCAGGTGTTGCCCTTGTCCTTCTAGGTGATAAAGGTTATGTGTTTAGAAGGTGCTGTCGAAGGAGCCGTGGTGAGTCGCTGCACCTTGTAGATGGTACACGCAGCGCCGGTTATAGAAGGAGTGAATGTTTAAGCTAATGGATGATGTGCCAATCAAGCAGCCTGCTTTGGCCTGGATGGTGTTGAGTTTCTTGAATGTTGTTGGAGAGTCAACTGGTGAGTATTCCATTACACTCCTTATTTGTGCCTTTGTAGATGGTGGACAGGCTTTTGACAATCAGGAGGTGAGTTACTTGCTGCAGAATTTCCAGCCTCTGACCTGCTCTTGTAGCCACAGTATTTATATGCCTGGTCCAGTTCAGTTTCTGGTCAATGGTGACTCCCTGGGATTTTGATGGCGGGGATTCAGCGATGGTATTGCCATTGGATGTCATGGGGAGATGGTTATATATTTCCTTGTTGGAGATGGTTATTGCCTGGTATTTGTGTTGCATGAATGTTACTTGCCACTGATCAGCTCAACCAGAATGTTGTTCAACTATTAGTGCACGTGGGCACAGATTGCTATATTACCAAGGGAGTTGCGTATAGAACTAAACACTGTGCAATCATCAGTTAACATCCCCATTCCTGAGCTTATGATGGAGGGAAGATCATTGATGAAGCAGATGAAGGTGGTTAGACCCAGGACATGACCCTGAGGAGCACCTGAGCCCCCAGCAATCTTTTGGGGTTGAGATGATTGACCTCTAACAACCACAACCATCTTCCTTTGTGCAGGGTATGACTCAGCCAATGGAGAGTCTTTTCCCTGATTCTCATTGACTGCAATTTTGCACCTCCCTCCCTCCCTCTAAAATTCAGCTCTTTTGTCCGTGTTTGATGAGGGCTGTAATGAGGTTTGGAGCTAGTGGTCTCAGGCAGAACCCAAACTGAGCATCGGTACACAGGTCATTGTGAGTAAGTGCTGTTGGATATCACTGTTGATTAAACCTTCAGTCACTTTGCTGATGATTGAGAGTAGACTGATGGGGCAATAATTTACAGGATTGGATTTTATGGACAGGACCTTAATGATATTCCACTTTATTGGGTAGATGCCAGTGTACTAACTGTACGGGAATACGTTGGCTAGAGGTTTAGCTGGTTCTGGACATGTCCTCAGTACTGCAGGTGGGAAGTTGTCATGGCCAATAGCCTTTGCTTTATCCAGTGTGTTAGCTGTTTCTGAATATCGTGTGTGTCAGCTGTGGCTCAGTTGGTAGCACTCTTGCCTCTGAGTTATAAGCTCCTGGGTTCAAATCCCACTCCAGGGCTTGAGCATAAAAACCAAGGCTGACACTCCAGTGCAGTACTGAGAGAGGAATGTCCTGTCTTTTAGATTAGATGTTAAACTGAAGTCTCATTGGCATCTACAGGTAGATCTAAAAGCTGCCATGGCAATAATTCTAAGAAGAGCAGGGGAGTTATCCCTGATTGTCTTGGCCAATATTTATCCCTCAATCAACAACACAAAAACAGATTACCGTCATTATGTTTGTGGGCACTTCCTACATTGCAGCTGCAAGTACACTTCAAAAGTACTCCATTGGCAATAAATTGCTTTGAGATGTCCACTGTATACCACTGCCACCATCTCTGGTCGGTTTGTCCTGCTGGTGGGACAGGGCATACTGTGGAATGGTTGACTGAGTCTGGAACATTGGCTATAAGGTATTATTTGATGATGGTGACTATGCCAGGCCAGTGCTTGACTAGTCTGTGAGACAGCTCTCCCAATTTTGGCACAAGTTCCCAGATGTTAGTGAGGAGGACTGGGCTGACGGTGCCTTTTTTATTGTTGGCACTGTATCCAGGTCCCGGGCCAGACTGCTGCCATTGACCATGATGGCTACCTGCTGCCACTGCCTTCTGAGTTCTCCTGGCTCCCTGAAGGAAGAAGACCTCCCCTAACCTGTCCATCTCCTGCGTCAGGGTCCCCAGTGTGGCCTCCGGGAACCATTGGCACGTTCTGTGGCCTGCTGTACCAGTTTTGTAGCTTCCTTATGGTCTTCCATGCTTCTTCAAACAGTTCCACTCCCTGTTTCAGCCAGAATGTGCTTCACCTTGAAGAGGTGCAGTTTGCTTTGAATAGTGCAGGTTAGCTTTAAGTGGTGTTAGTCTTGCACAAATTTGAACCCCATGCTGAGACATGCAGCCATTCACCATACAGCAGCATGTTACATGCTGCCCTGAATAACACAATCATTATAATTAACAGCCACACAAAGTTTGCATGATGCCTGCATCACTTTGAACATGCATGGAGTAATTGCACACTGCAATCCCTGTGCCTGATTTTGGCGGCTATCCAATTTAGTTCCCTTTCATTCAAAGGCTCACCTATTTTGAACAACAAATATGTTTGTCCTCATTGTCAAAATATTTTGTGGTTCTGCAACAATTCTTGCAGAAATTTGCAAAACCCTGACATTTTAACCACACAAGAAAAACTGCTGTGGTTGTTTCTTTACAAACTCTCTGCAAACAGTTTTCAAAAGTGCAAACTGCCAATGAAAATACCCAGATTAATGGAAGATTGGGCTGAACTTTCCTGGCTCATTGGAATTGACCTGGGAGCAGGTTGACTGGTAATATGGCAGCGGAAGTTGCTGGGAGAGGTCTGTACCCAACCAGCCCATGCTTACAAAACTCAAAGCATAGTGTCCAACATTAGATGTGATTCCGTGATTCGACAACACTTGCTAAATAATCCTGATTGTGCTAAGAATTACACTGAAAACCAATTCAAGATTATCAGTTGGGTTTGCAGTGTGGCTCAATTATGAATGCTGAAGCTACATGTATTGACACACAGGGCCCTGTCCTTTGCAGACGGAGGAGCATGGCCACATATTGTGCCTTTTTAAACTGATCAAAAGTTTGGGGATAGCCATTTCCAGGTTCATTCTCCATGGCAATGCCCTGACCAATCAGAGTTGACCTGCCTGGTTTGAATTTTAATTGAAAGTTTGGCAGTGAACTGTTCCTTGGTACATTCTCCATGGCAATGCCTCTACCAATCAGAGTCCACTTGCCAACCAATCAGCACTCTCTTCTCATGTAGTATGAATTATTATTCCCCACACTATTGATATTCTTGTAAACTACCCTGATGAGTGCAAGACAAAAAAAACTTCAACCGCATGTCTCTATTTTCAGCAATGCTATGAATTAAATTGTTGTACAGTTTGTTATACTTTAAAGTGAATTCAAAGACACATGCTTTGATATGTTTAGTAAAGTTTACACTTAGGGCGGAATCATCCCAGATTTGCACTAAGTGTGGTAGCGGGCAGGGGAATCGACGTTTTACCCGCCGGCCGCAATGGCGGGTTTTCACACTGTATCGTCGCAAACACGCTGCATTAGTTATGAATTCCTGGGAAACATGCCATTTTGATGGGCTCTCATTCACCTGCCACGCCATCACCTCGCCGCTTCATCGACCCAGGCGCCATATTTAAAGTCCAGCTGCGTGCACATTTCAGTGCTTCCAGCCCTCGACAACTGCAGGGAAGATGTCCACGAAAGACAAAAAGACTGCAGCCTCCAGGTTTAGTGACGCATCACTGGAATGCCTTTTGGATACCAGGAGGCCTGCTGCAATGCCCTCTACCCCCGCTCTGGCCACAGGATTGGCAGCAGTGTGACCAACCAGGTGTGGTAGGCAGTGGCTGTGGTGATCAGTGTCAATGCTGCACAGAAGAGGCTGGCCATTCAATGCAGATAGAGGATGAATGATCTCATCTGTGCAGCCAGGGTATGGCAGCCATCTCATCACTCTAAACTCACACATTCACTGGCATCTCACTCACTGCCAGCTTAGGGGACATCACCAGCCGTTCTCACACACACACCCTCACATGTGCATCTGGCCTGATCTCCTCTGGAGACTGCCTGCTCAGCCCTCACCATCTTGAGGCCACTTGCACAGATCAACATGTGCCCCCACACACACCCTGGGTTACCCTCATTCCCCAGTACAGCCCTCGTCCTGCAGCTGCTTTCCTTACTTGAGGCCACTTCTCCCCCTTCGCCAAGCAAGCCCTGGCCCTGCAGCCATTGAAAAGCCATCCGCATATGGCTGATCTGGTAGGTAGAGGCCTGCCGTGAGCCCCCCTAAAAGTGATGTTGTGCTGTCTATGAAGCCTGGTGCTAATGACTATGAGTGCTGGCTGAAGCAAGGTAGGCAAACAAACCTTGAAGTCCTGAGCGAAGTGCAGACCGGCAGGTCGACGGACATAAGCCCGTTGCTTATGTGCTGTTGCGAAACACATCGGCGCGTTTTCCCACCGACGTGGGCAAACGATCCAGCGGGGGGAACGATTCCAGCGGGCAAGCCTTATAACGACATGCTGATGTATTACAATGAGGTTCCTGTCATCCGATGGCAGAGAACGCAGCTCACCATTGGCGGGCAGAACGCACGATCGCAAACTGGTTTCACGCCGTCGTGAAACCAATCATGCCATATTGTCCGCTCATGCCACCAAACACGCCCAACGCTGGCGGGCACTGAAATTCCCGGCCCAAATGTGGTGCCAGGAATATTATGATTTATTAAAATGATACCAGATTTAATGCAATTACTGTTTTACTAACCATTTAACTAGGGTAGTGATATGATGAAGTGCAATTTTCCAAAAACATTACATAGTAATGTGCTACACATTGGAGAAGATGAATCTGCTATGTTTATTATCATAATATGATATAAAATATTTTAAATTATCGTGTACAGGTTAATTCGTGTCAATTTCTGTACATGCTAATAAATATTCTGTACCAATGCAGTTGTACATTAAATTTAATTTTAGCATTGCCTATGTTTTTAAAGGGCGCAATTGCCAAAAGGATGGGCTCGTAAAATTGACTAATAGATTAGTCAAATCTCTTGTTTAAGAACTGTCCTTTTCTGTTTGCTCATTTCACAAATAGAAACATGTTTTTTTAAAACTTGAGTATGCTTTTAAAGAAAAAAGGATTGTATATGTATTCACCACTTCATGTTTGCAATTTTATGGAAACTGCACTACCTAAATCTTGAGACAAGTTGATTGTGTCACGTTCCTCTGCAATAATTATACCTCCTGGAATTTCATTTTCATGTTCCTTAAGTGTTCCTTTTCTGGTTTATAATCATGCAAAAAGTTAGTACTATGTATCTGCATTTTCGACTCTCCTCCCTTCCTGAGACCCTACTATCTTCCACTGTTTTTGTCTCTGTTCTGCAGTGCTTAATCAGAAAACAACTGCTATGTTCATTCAGGAAGTTCAGTTCATTAAGTAATGTCTTTAGGAAAAAGGATGAAAAGTTTCTGGCCATCTCACATGCTATCTTAATTCAGGACTGGAAAAACTCAGTTGACATAACACATGCAGCAAGTGACACAAACAGTTCAAGATCTAATTTTACTTGTTCTTTCACATCAGTGAGATGCATTATGCTTATTTTGCGTCCATTATTGAGTGTAAAACTTTCATTTATAATTATTGTTACCAAGTTAATGAGGATAAAACTGCTTCATAATACTGATCAAGTTTTGTATGTGCCCTGCTAAAGGAGCAAGTTTCACGTGATCCAGAGGGCAGAATTTCATGTTGACAATGTGGATCTTGCCTGCCGGCTGGAGAACCAGCAGGAGTCCCTCATCAACTCCATTAGGAAGGCCCACTGGAATTAAGTGCTCGTCAGGCACTTAACTGTCCAGCATCAGCCTTCGTCAAGGGCAGAAATCCTGCCTCCTGCTCTCCATTGCCCTCAGTGCCATCGGGAGCGGTGGCTGCTGTTGGTAATGCTCCCATCAGAGGCCTAGGATTGCTGAGGGTCACAGGCCATTGGTGAGCGCAGGATGGAGCTCGCTGGGAGAGGTGGGGGTGGGGGTTGGAAGAGGGTGGCAAACAGCGGGCCAACCTACTTCCTGACATTGGTCCCTTGATCAGTAACTGAATGAACGGTGGATCCCTCTCCCCTCCCTACCAACTTGCGAACCCTGCTGTTGGGTTTGCTTTTACGGACTCCCCGTGTGACGACTCCACACTCAAGGGCCTTTATTAGCATCCAGGCGGGAAGACCATCCACAAGACTTCCTGCCCCGAATTTAATCAGGCGGAGGCAGGAAGGTGGCAAGGTCTCCACCCTGCACCCTTCCGCCTGACTAAATGCCTCCCCCCGCCTCCAAATTCGCTGCTGCGGGTGCATTAAATTTCACCCAGAATCATCCATTTCTCCTCGGCCATCACTTTTATCTTAATAAATCCTGGTTAGGATTCAGATTCTATGCTACGTTTCACCTTAGAACATAGGACCTAGTAACATAGGACTTCGAAACAGGAATAGGTATTTTGGCCCTTCGTGTCTCCTCTGCTATTCGATAAGATCATGGCTGATCTGGTTGTGGCCTCAACTCCACCTTCCTGTCTGCCCCCCCCCCCCCCATAACCCTTGACTCCCTTGTCAATCAAAAATCTATCTAATTCAACCTTTAATATATTCAGTGAACCAGCCCCCACTGCTCTCTGATGAAGAGATTTCATAGAAACTAGGAGCAGGAGTAGGCCATTCGGCTCTTTGAGCCTGTTCCGCCATTCATTACGATCATGGCTGATCATCCAACTCAATAGCCTGCTCCCGCTTTCTCCCCATATCCTTTGATCTCTTTTGCCCCAAGAGCTATACCGAACCCCTTCTTGAAAACATACAATGTTTTGGCCTCAACTACTTTCTATGATAGCGAATTCCACAGGCTTACCGCTCTCTGGATGAAGAAATTTCTCCTCATCTCAGTCCGAAATGGTCTACCCCATATCCCCAGACTGTGACCCCTGGCTCTGGACTCCCCCAGCATCAGGAACATCTTTCCTGCATCTACCCTGTCTAGTCCTGTTAGAATTTTGTAGGCTTCTATGAGATCCCCCCCTCATTCTTCTGAACTCCAGCGAATATAATCCTAACCGACTCAACCTCTCCTCATATGTCAGTCCCGCCATCCCAGGAACCAGTCTGGTAAACCTTCGCTGCACTTCCTGTATAGCAAGAACATCCTTCCTCAGATAAGGAGACCCAGACCAATAACCCTCAGAGAAAAATTCTCCTCATTTCTGTCTTAAATAGGAGACCTCTCATTCTTAAACTGTGATACCTAGAAGTAGAATCATATACACTGTTTAATGCCCTGTCCTTACAAAATAACATCATCCAATTCAATGTGAGGAGCACCATGGTAAAGACCCACCACTGGTAATAGGGTGTAATAACCCCCTGACAAGTTTACGTGGGTAGCTTGCATTATAAATGTGGAAGTAGGAAATTATATTTCAAAACTAAAAATAAGCAAAGTATGTAACTTAAAAATGGGGACTTAATTACTTCTGCACATGCCGGTTCGGTTATCTTCCCTCCCTCTGCCCACCATTTCATCCAACTCTGCCTAATTCCCCAAGAGCAATGCCACAGGAAGCTGAGATATATATCATATTAATGTTATTTGTACATGTACTATCTATTTATAACGAAGCTCAGTAAACATAAGAGACAGAGGGATAGAAGAGTATGCTGATTGGGTGAGATGAAGAAGAGTGGGAGGATGCAGCATAAACACCAGCACAGACCAGCTTGGCCACAAGGCCTGTTTCTGTGTTGTAAATTCTATGTAACTGATACTTAGTTTCTTATTTTCTGCTCCCTGGCCTGATTTACAGGTACAAAGCTGATTTCCAAAGCATTTGGAGTTTATGCTCTGTTCATTTGTTAGTCTGAGTCCACCTACGAAAGGTAGACAGCATCATTAAGAAACATGCTAACTTAACTGAATTCTTCTGAGTTTCTTGTGTACTCCCTGTTCAGACCAGAAATGTTTTAGTTGTTCTCACTTGTGTAGTGCTTCTTCAGTGAAACAAAATGTTTGCATGTTTTTGTACATGTTTGTGCACAAGGAGTATTTTTTAAGTGTTCCTCTTCTCCTTCCTCACCCTGTCACTCAGATATCTTCCATTGCTGAAAAAGCATATTACTGGTAATCCATGCCATTGGTTTGAGGGAAAGGGAGAATAAGAGAGTTTCTGAACACAGACTGGTGGCAGCCATAAAGTTTGTCCACTCTTAGCTTTGCTTTTGGGCTATCAGCAATTGACATAGCGGGAAAGTGAAGAAAGATTTAGATTCTAAAAAAAGCTGGATCATACAGTACAGAAGTATATTTTTGAAACTGGGGGCTCTGTTTCGGGTTAAGTTCCCTCAAGTTTGTTTCCAAGGTGGGCTTTAGGATATCTCAATTCCATTTTATTTCAAGCAACTGGTATGTTTATGATATTAATTGAAAACATGCATTAGCAATTTATATTAATGTATAATTTCTGTCAATCGTGGGATTTTTGTTTTCATGTACTTGTGAATGTTTGTTTTAACTTTGCTTTTACTATCCTCTGATTCTTTTCCAGTCACCTGTTGTGCACCTGTTTCTGTGCGGGTCAATCGCCTCTGACAACCTTTGCTTCTACCTCTGAACTCCGCCAGCAGTGACCTTTCCTGTCACCATCTGAACTTTAATCCTACTTTCCTCTTGACGGGCCTTGTTTCACAAAGACCTTGGGCTGATTGCTTGTTTATATATTATTTTAAGTGTGATCACTTACAAAGGGTGTTATTTACAACTTGTCCAGTGAAAGACTTCTGAATGAATAGTTTCCTGTATTAAAACAGGGGTGTCCAAACTTCTGCCTCGTCGGCTGCATAGGCACCTACTATGTAATATTGAGAGCCACGAAGAAATGTTTTTAAAAATCCATTAAATTGCATATATCATTCAGTTAGTACTTAAGAATCATGGTATTTGACTCAGAATTTGTCCACCAATGAGGAATTGTTGGTAAAACTGTCCTTTCCAAATTTTAAGACCTAAGAAATTCAAACAGGACAAGTGAATTTAGGATATGTAAGCACAAAAACAATCAGAAAGGGCTATATTGCCAGTGATCAAGGGACACATGCATGTGGCACTAGTGCTGAAGGTTGAACACCTCTAATTTTATACATTAGTATATCTTGCTTTTTCCCACAATACCTTCTGTTCTATATACTTTAAATGGTCAGTTCATTAAACACAGGGTAAATTTTACAAATTCACATTCCTGGCATGGAGCTTAAACTGTCAGAAGCATAAATTGGAAATTTGAGCGGGAACTCAGCAGGCTATACAGTATTTCTCATTTACTAGTGGATGAAAAGTCCTGCGGATTAACTCATGTCATGCCCAAGTTCTCAATACACTCTGAGCAACCAGAGCTGTGCACCAGGAGTTCAAATTTGTAAAATTACTCCTGAAATTACGCAGTACTGTATTTAACATCTTCTTTTCTGTTTAATTGCTAAGATCGACCTGTCTCCTTTAGCATTTCATGCTTATAATTTTGATATTACAATAATTACATTGCAAGTCAGGACATGGTATTAAGGCAGAGTTGAATTTAAGTTTGGATGCTTCATGAAAAGTTTCATGTGGTTCTACATATTAGTTTTTTGTATTACGGTATTCTTTTTATTCCAGTCCACGGGTTTGCTATGTGAATACATCCCCACATTGGAAACGTGCCCATTGTGGTGACATTGCTATGGATGTTGTAGCTATTAACTGAGAGGCTTTCCATGCCTCAAGCTGCTCTTTCTCTGTGTGGCTACTTGTAAGGTTGAAACTAATTAGTAACTAATGGGCCCAGGTAACTGCTAATAATCATTCAGATTTTGGAAGAAACCCAAGCCAAAGCTTCGGTTTGGGAAAGGGGGAATAGATTTGAATTAAATGTTCAATTTTACTTTCTGCAGAAGTATTTCGTTCTGGAAGATAATATTTTTTTGCCTGTACAACTATTGTAATGACCGTGGAAGTAGAAAGAATAAGTTCGCCATGCAATTGACATACTTTGAATTTTATGCAATCCTGGAAGGCGATGCATGATATTTATCCATGATACCAGTAAACTCATGAAGCAGTAATCTGCGTATTAGAAACAGCTATCCATCCTTAAAAAGTCATTTCCCCATATAGTGCATCAAGTCTAACTAATTGCACTAGTTTTCATTGCATATAACCTAGTAATTAACTGATCAAATTGAACTTAGCTGCAAGAGTTTTAAAGAGAACATTTATAAAATATTGATGGAACAGATCTGAGATAAGATGACATGCAAGGAATGGATCAGATAATAGTGCCATATGAAGTGACCAGTGACCATGAAGCGAAACCCTTAAATCACAAGAAGCGTTAAGTTTGGAAGAGAATTTGTTGGCTTCTTTTTCGTAAATAAATTAGCTGAGCAGTAAAATATTTTTAGTATTCCTTAGAAATTAATGAAACATTATTTTAATGAAAGGTGCTTTGTATTTAGTGCACAAATTGACAATTTTCAGAAGGGCATCTGTATTGACTGATGCAATTTTTCTTTCCAGAAAATGACATGCTGTGTTTTGATTGTTGTTTGCATTTAGCTGTAGGTGTATTTTTGGATTTCAATTTCAGTACAAAAAATTGGTGTATCAGGAAACAAGGCCAGAATTTTGACATTTAAGGAGTGACAGGCAGTTTTATGCATTATGTGGCTTAAAGTTTGAGTTGAAGCTAAATGGTGGACTCTTGGATTAGCTTTGTAACCTGCATTAGTAATATTCTCCTCCGTATAAATCAAGAGAAAACAACAGGATTGAAGCAAGTATTGTGCACAAGAGATTTTGTGTGCAGTGTTCAATTGTTTAATGTGCATTGCAGTGTAGCTACAAATAATCTGATTTGTATTATTTTCATATTTTATGAGACTCTGAATATTTTTGCTATTATTTAAAGAATTTTTGAATTCAACACCATCAAGTTAATGTGTATCAATTTGAAGCCATTTCATTTTTTAAAAACAAGACTAACCAGTGAACAATGTCAACGTGTTTGCAAACGGCTCACCTGATCCACTGGGAAGCAGGCCTCATTCTAAGAGGTTGCAATTATTAGAAATCACCTGGCGTGAATGCCTGAACCTGATGCTCATATAGAATCATAAAATGTTTACAGCCCTGCAATTTTTTTCTTTTTAGATGATTGTCCAATTCCCTCTTGAAAAATTCAATTGACCCTGCCTCCACATTCTCAATAGTGCATTCCAGATCCTAACTACTTGCTGCATGAAAATGCTTTTCCTCATGTTGCCATTGCTTCTTTTGCCAATTATTTAAATCTGTGCCCTCTGGTTCTCAATCCATACATCAATGGGACCAGTTTCTCTTTATCCACTCTGCCCAGACCCCTCATCATTTTGAATACCTCTATCAAATCTCCTCTATCAACCTTCTCTTCTCCAATGAGAATGATCCCAACTTCTAAATAACTGAAGTTCATCATCCCTGGAACCATTCTCGTGAATCTTTTCCTGCACCCTGTCTAATGCCTTCACATCCTTCCTAAAGTGTGGTGCCCAGAACTGTATGCATTACTCCAGTTGAGGTTGAACTGGTGTTTTATACAGGTGTAGCATAACTTGTACTCTATGCCCCTATTAATAAATCCCAGGATGCCTATATGCTTTGTTAGTCTCTCAACCTGTCCTGCCACTTTCAATGATTTATGCACATATAAACACAGTTCACTCTGCTCCTGCACCCCCTTTAGAATTGTATCCTTTATTTTATATTGTCTTGCTGCGTTCTTCCTTAGGCCGAGAGAACTGACCCTCTGCCTGTAGACCCTGTGTTGCGGGTCGCGCCTCCTTTGAGTTGAACCTCTGTGTACATCTGTCCATCTCCTCTGCCATATGGAGCAACGTGTGAATGAGGAGAAAGCAACTCGTGCTGGTGTTGCTGCTGCTGCTCTTGATGCTGTTGGTATTGCTGCTCCTCTTGTTTCTCATCAGAGGTTCAAGGTAGAGCTGCATAAGCTGTTCCCATGCCACAATGAAGGCTGACAGCTCAGAAATGTAGATCAAGTGCAATTCAATAAGGCAGCTCACCACAACCTTCTCAAGAGTAATTGGAGATGCTGGCCTTGTCAACAGTGCTCACAAGGTGAGTGAATCCAAGACAAGTGAACTGACTTCCATAACATTGGAAATCACTTGTCAAACAATGAAAGCACACTCTCAGAAGAAGTGCTTTCAGCACCAGCCACACACCTAAGCAGGGCTATAACTTTTTAGTTTCACTCTCTGAAGGCTTCCCAGCCTGTCAGTTTCAGTGAAGAAGCATTCCTCCATGTTCTCTAGCCTGGTTGACCCTTGGGAAACCTGTACATTGGCTGTTAAAGCTAGAATTCAGAGTTAAATCCTGAGTTGGTTGGGAATTTAAATATTTTAATTACTTAACTGATCTTCACGGGGTTCCCAGCCTGTTTGCAAGCATGTAGAGCGTGCAACTGGATGGGATCATGTCAGGCTTCTGATTCAGAGTCATTTTTTGTGGCTTTGACAACCCCCCCTCCCCCCCCACCCCCATAAGCAATCCAACCTCCACCCACCTCCCCGATAGTTAAAATTCTGCCTATAGTTCCTCACTGAAGTTCATGTAGGAGAATTGGCCTTTGGGCACTCTGGTCAGGATATGGCTTTCTGCGGAGAGTCCTTCTTCCCCTTCTCTTCACTCTTCTAGCAGCTTGTCCTGCTCTGCATGGCCTTTGCTCATTCTCCCTGTCATGCTGTATTCAAAAGGGAATGTCTGCTACTGCACCTATGTCAGAAAGCAACTGATTTATGCAGAAACCTTGATGTCAGTACCAAGTCCTTCAATACATGTCACACCACTCCCTGTAGATTTTAGCATATTTAAAGAGCTCTGGAAAGCACTAAACACTTGTACAATCATGGCAACACCTAACAGACATCAATCTACTAACCTGATAGTAGTTGGTGACCCCCTTAAATAGCACTGGTGGGGGTTCCTTCCTGCTTCTGAATCTGTGTTGAGCCGTACATGATTGAGAGAGTATTAGCTGGAGCGCTGAGCTCCAAAATGGCAGGGTTGCCTACTCTGCATATTTCCAATGTGCTCTCACTGCGCACTTGTTATCGCTTTCACCAATATGATGTCGAGCCCGATGCATGGAAATGTGTCTGTGTACTGTAGGCACCATTTTGAACCTCTAAAGCCACTCACAGCACCCCAAAAATGGACACTAAATGTCCAAGTTTTGTGCCATCTGTCTGCTTTAGCAAAGTCACTGTTTGCCAAAAATATTATGTATTGTATGGAGTTTTCAGGGACAAATGTTACTCTGCCCAAGTAGTTGCTTTGCCTGAAATTAGTAATTGCTTTACATAGGGGATTTAAATAAATTTTAAAATTTTCATTGGTTTTCATAAGCTATTCTACATGAACCAATCTATTCCCGCGTTTCATTTTTATTTACGCCATACAATATACCTATTTCAAAATACTTGATTGCACTGTTAAATCATACTTTATTTGCACCATTGCATGGAATATTTCCTTACCTTGAACGGCATCTTTGTCCTATGAATAGATGTAACTTTCCAGTTAAATTCTTTACTAATTACATCAACCATAAAAATCAAATGGGTAAAACAAAGGAATAATTAACTCAGTTAGATGGAATCACTATAATAAATTTAAAGTTCAAATCACTGTTCTTCTGATCAAACATTGAAAGACTCCAGGATAAAACTTTGAGACTGGCTTGTACGTTTGGCATTTAGAAGTTTTGTATTTCACTCCACGTCGTTTATTAGTAGTCAATTAGGGGGTCCTTCTCAGGATGGCGGCCGGTGACTAATGGAGTTCCGCAGGGGTCAGTGTTGGGACCACAACTTTTCACTTTATACATTAATGATCTAGATGAAGGAACTGAGGGCATCCTGGCTAAGTTTGCAGATGATACAAAGATAGGTGGAGGGACAGGTAGTATTGAGGAGGCGGGGAGGCTGCAGAAGGATTTGGACAGGTTAGGAGAATGGGCAAAGAAGTGGCAGATGGAATACAATGTGGGGAAGTGTGAGGTCATGCACTTTGGTAGGAAGAATAGATGCATAGACTATTTTCTAAATATGGAGAGAATTCAGAAATCTGGAGTGCAAAGGGACTTGGGAGTCCTAGACCAGGATTCTCTTAAGGTTAACTTGCAGGTTGAGTCGGTAGTGAGGAAGGCAAATTCAATGTTGGCATTTATTTCGAGAGGACTAGAATATAAAAGCAGGGATGTGCTGCTGAGGCTTTATAAGGCTCTGGTCAGACCACATTTAGAATATTGTGAGCAATTTTGGGCCCCGTACCTCAGGAATGATGTGCTGGCCCTGGAGAGGGTCCAGAGGAGGTTCACGAGAACGATCCCAGGAATGAAAGGCTTAACATATGAGGAACGTTTAAGGACTCTGGGTGTATACTCGATGGAGTTTAGAAGGATGAGGGGGGATCTGATTGAAACTTACAGAATACTGAAAGGCCTGGATAGAGTAGACGTGGGGAAGATGTTTCCATTAGTAGGAGAGACTAGGACCCGAGGGCACAGCCTCAGATTAAAGGGAAGACCTTTTAGAACAGAGATGAGGAGAAACTTCTTTAGCCAGAGAATGGTGAATCTATGGAACTCATTGCCACAGAAGGCTGTGGAGGCCAGGTCATTGAGTGTATTTAAGACCGAGATAGATAGGTTCTTGATTGGTAAGGGGTTCAAAGGTTACGGGGAGAAGGCGGGAGAATGGGGTTGAGAAACTTATCAGCCATGATTGAATGGCGGAGCAGACTCGATGGGCCGAATGGCCTAATTTCTGCTCTTATGGTCTTATGGTCCCATTGTAAATCTGAGCTATAGATTACAGCTTCAAATGGTTGTACATATATGTACACAAGCCTACTCACTAAATTTATATTTTCTCTCTATCCTATTGAATTTGTTAATTAATAGTTTTGATTTTCCCTTTTCCATTCGGGCTCATTTTAGGATGTTTCATTAAATGTGCTATTTCTTTGAATTTGTTTATTTGAACTGAAATGTTGAGCCATTTTTCAATTTCAATTTGTAAGAGTACAGTTTTCATACTTTCACTGCTTTATTTGTATTTTTTATTTTCTATCTTATTAGTTGCTTCTTGAAGTTTTATTGTTCCTCAGGTTCTTTTCTCTTTCTCCTGTTTCTTATGTTCGCATTGTTGATACTTTTATCTGTATATATTTACAACATTTTATCTAATTTGTTGGTCTGTCTTCCTCACTTAAATTATTTTTGTACCTGGATCTTCAGTCAGTTGGTTGCAAAAAAGAGGCAAATGTGGACTAAGGCCTGAAGGATGTGTTGTGAATATCTGATTCCATAACTCATGTGTTTTAAGGTATAACTTTTAGTTTTAGGAATTAAAGTGTTAAATGTAAAATAAGTGGAGAAACCTGGGTTTGAGAAATTGGTGAACATTCCTAAAATAATTACAGTTGAGAGGATAGTCCATGTTTACGTAAAGAGATCAAAGGTAGAAGTGTGAAAACATGAAATAATGCGTTATTTTTCCTGAGCTTCTTGGTAGAGATAAGGGGCAGAATCTTTTTGAGGCGTCAGGGGTCCTGCCTGCTGGCTCTTTTTGAAAAGGCCCCCCAAACCACAAGCCAATCAGGCAGTGACGAGGCCAGCAGCAGGCCTTCCCCGGGGCGGAAGTCTTGCCTACACACAGCTGCTGGCCAATTAGAGGCCAGCAGCTCTTGTGCATAGCAGAACCATGGGGACGCTGCGGCTGTTGTCAGAGGGACAGCCACCAGAATCCCACGATTGTGAAGCAACCCAGGCCACAGATAATTAACGTGGGCTCTTCGCGGAGTGAGGGTCAGGGGGAGAGGGGTGCAGGGGAGATAGCAGCAAGGGCGAGGGGGTGGCTCTCAGCAGGCCCCCCCTTCCCAGTGTGCAGTTCCTTAATCAGGCACTGAACGCTTTTGATCGAGGGGCACCCCAGGAGATGACAAGCTGGCCAGAGTTTTAGCTGCTGTGCATGCTGCATAGCAACAGGCCCACCCGCTACTGGGTTAATACCAGCGGTGGTGAGATGAGGCCCTGAAGTAGTCATTAATTGGCCACTTAAGGGCCTCAATAGGCAGCGAGGCAGGAAGGTTCTGGCGGAGGCAGGAAGGCAGCAAGATTCCATTTCGTCACCATCCCACCTAATTATATGCTCTTCCCGTCACCAGCGAGAGCAGAAGATTCCGCCTGAGAAGCCCACAGTTGTCTTCGTAGGGGGTTTAAATTAGTCATGTAGTTCTCAGATCAATGAAGCTAAAAGCACCTTTGTAGACAAGGGGGATTCCTGGGAGAAATCGATAAATCTGGAGAGAGGGTCATTAACTCCATTAGAGATATAAATTATTCATGTGGATCCCAGAATCAAAAAGTTTGGTTTTGAAGTTAAAAGTCGATTAATTGAAATATCTATTGGACATCCCAACTAACTTCTGTTACCGTAGAGATGAATGATTCAGGGTGGAGTCTTGGTTAAATTTCTGGAAAGTTTTCTGTGGGAATTTGGCCAAGAGGTCTTTGGGGTTGGAACTGAAAGCACCCAATTTGGCAGAGGAAAAGAATTTGCCAGGAGTTGTGGAACAGCTGTGGACCAGAGCCATTAGAAATCAGGGGTCTTTATAATTTTCTGTTGAAGTCATTGGACAGGAATTGCAGGTGAAGTTCAGGTTTAAGCTGAAAAATCCCAGGGCGGAATCATCCCAGACTTGCACCAAGTGTGGCAGTGGGCAGGTAAAAGTACATTTTACCCACTGGTCGCAATGGCGGCTGTTCATGCCGCATCATCCCAACCCTGCCTCATTAATCACGCATTCCTGGGAAACATGCTGTTTCGATAGCGAGCGGGCTATCATTCACCCGCCAAGCCATCACCTCGCTGCTTCCTCACGCCAGGCACCATATTGAAAGTGCAGCCAAGCGCACATACCTTCCAGCTTGTGCTTCCAGCCCAGGACTGCGGCGCTGAAGACATGGCCCCGAAAGGCAAGAAGACTGTAGGCACCCGATTTAATGACATGTCCCTCGAGCGCCTTTTGGACACCCTGGAGGTCCACTGTGATGTCCTCTACCCCTGCCCTGGCAGGTGGGGCAGCAACATCACTAATCCAGCATGGGAGGCGGTGGCAGCGGTGGTCAGTGCCAATGCCCTACAAAAGAGGACAGCTGTCCAGCACCAACAAACGATGAATTTTTCCCCCCATTCCACCAGGGTAAGTCACTTTTTTCATCACTCTCAACTCACACACTCACAAACCCATCGCACATCCACAGGGCCCTCACTCACTGCCAGTTCAAGGGACATCACTATTCACTCTTACACACACCTTCATTGTCCTCATCCTGTCTGTGGAACCATTCACCACCCACACATGCCAGGCATACTTATCATCTGCCCTGGCAGGCATCCTGCTTATACTTTCCCGACCTCTATTGATGCAGGACAAGCTGGCACACACCAACTAGGAGAGGCCGCAGACCAATGCAGGTCTGCCTCTACCTCTGCTGTGGCTGTCAGGGGAGCACCAAGATATAGCAGCAGGGTTAGGAAGGTTAAGAAGATGTAACTCTTTTGAGTCAAAACAATAAACTAAATTAGCAAAAACAAGGGAGAAATCAAGCACAGCCCCTAAGTCAGGTCAGCTGTAAAATCAAGGAAAAAACTTTTAAAGGAACCTTAAAAACATCAAACTAAGATGTGATTAAAGGGGTCAACAAAACACCCTAGTCCCCGCGGTGCCCACCGGGCACGGAAGGCCTCGATGGTGCCGGCAGACACCGCGTGCTCCCTTTCCAGGGACATCCGGCCGCAAACGTAGCCGCAGAAGAGGGACAAACAATCGGGCGGGACTCCCCCGTCGATCGCCCGCTGCCTGGACCTGTTGATGGCCAACTTGGCCAGACCCAGGAGCAGGTTCACGAGGAGGTCCTCCTCCTTCCAGACCCCCTTCCGCACCGGGTGTCCGTAGATCAGGAGCGTGGGACTGAAGTGCAAACAAAATATAAGAAGATGTAGTTGCACAGCCTGAGCATGGGTGTTAATCACTTGTACATAATGCTCACCATTGTAAATAAACTCCCAAGTCTTCCTGCCTAAGGCTCCTTGTTCTGATGAGCAGTGTTTGTGTCACTCAGATGTGAAACCTTGGTTCCTGCACAAGATAAAGACAGGAGTCTCAGTCCAGGGCCTCTTCCTTGTGCTTTGTGAAGCCTCCAGACCAAAGTGATGGTCCAGCTTCATATTCACTGGACAGATTAGTGATGCCTGCACCTCCATGATGCTTGTCATTGCTGCCAAAATGTTGTAGGCAGGCCTCACAGAGTTCCATCATTCTCTCTGTGTGCTCTCAGCACCTTTGAGGTGGGGCTGGCCCCCCATCTCTTCAGCATCTGTGACCGGTGACGCTGTGCTTCTGAAGTGGTTAGGTGCTGAAGGCTGACAAAGGATCAGGTGCATTTAAAGTTTCACGGTTGCCCCTCCATGATATGACTATGATCACAGAGCGCAAGTGAGCTGTCCTCGGCCAGACAGAAGTCAGACATTCACAGAGGTGATGTGAAGATCTTTGGAGTGTCCTCACCGCGTGTCATCATCATCCTCCTGGAATCGAGCGACTATTAGGGCCATCGCTGTGTCTGCATATCACGACTATTAGGGCCATCGCTGTGTCTGCATATCACAGAGGATATTTGCGCTGACATCAGGCAGTTTGGAGTCAAACTTTCATAGGTGCAATGTGAGGATCTGTGGTGTCTCCTCACTGCATGCTGTTACCATCCTCCACAAATCTAGCAGCTATGAAAGCCTCCCAAGCATGCCAGCCCCGTCTGACCAGTGTGATGGCTTCATTGCTGTCATCATCGCCTTCGAGGACTTCCTCACCCTCATCCCCATCGACGTCCTCCCCATTGGAGGAGACTTCCAGCTCCTCCATCTCCTTCTCAGCCAGCTCCTTTCCCCGTTGCAGCGCCAGGTTGTAAAGGGCACAGCAGGCGATGACAATGCGTGACACCCTTTACGGACTGTATTGCAGGGCTCCACCAGACCGGTCCAGGCGCCAGAACCTCGCTTTCAGCATCCTGATGGTCTGCCCCACTAAGTCACGAGTTGCAGCATGAGCCTCATTATACCATCGCTCTGCTGCAGTCTAAGGCCGCCGCATGGGTGTCATCAGCCATGGCCTCTGCGGGTAACCCTCGTCCCCTAGGAGCCAAACCTACAGCCTCATTAGTAGCCATTAATTGGCCACTTAGGGCCTCAGTAGGTGCCAGGGCAGGAAGATTCTGGCGGAGGCATGAAGGCAGCAGGATTCCAGTATGTCACCATCCCACTTAATTACATGCCTTTTTTGCCTCCAAGCTTGCCACCAGCAAGAGAAGACCCTGGGAGACGTCAGGTATATGAGACCTTCTGAGGATGTAGGAGTCTTGGGCACTCCCTGGGAACCCGTGCACAGACCTGCATGATGCGTTTGTGGTGTTCACACACCAGCTGAAAATTCAGCGAGTGGAAGCCCTTGCGGCTGACATAGTTGACCGCTTGTTGCCACGGAGATCTGAGCGCCTGGTAAGTGCAGTCAAATGCACCCTGCACCTGTGGGAAACCTGAGATCTGGGCAAATCCCAGCACTTTTGCATCCTGGCTTTCTTGGTCCCAGGTGAAATGCACAAAGTTGTGTGCCTTCTCGAATATGGCGGTCCCTGACCTCATGGATGCATTTGTGGGTGGAGGCTCGCAATATCCCATAGAGGTCACCTGCGGAGCCCTGAAAGGAGCCACTGGTGTAAAAATTGAGCTATCACGGACAGTGGATGCCCTCATGTCCCCATGGCACCAAATCCTGCAGTAGCTGGCAGATGTGGCCAATCAGTTCCCTAGACGTGCGCAGTCTTCGGCGACACTGGTTCTCGGTCATCAGCAGGAATGAAAGGTGGCATCTATAGACCCTAGTCTAGCTAGGTGCCGAACAGCGACAGCTCGCTGTGGCTCTTCAGCGGCACAGCTGCCCTTTCTTCCTGAGGGTGCTGCTCCTCCTCTGCCCAGCCAGGTGCCTCCGTTGCTCTCTTCTCCTTTGTCTCCACTCTATGTAAGCCATGAGGCACACAGCTAGGTCACCAGGCTCCATGCTCCTAATGTACTCCTCCTGCAGGATGGGAGAGAGAGACACATGGGTTAGCTTGGGCATTCTAAGAACCTCTCTTGGTTAAATCTGAAGGTCCCTTAATGCATCCCAGAGAATGCTGGCCACTGCTTGGATGGCCAGAGTTTAGTGCGCTGCATGGCTGCCCAAGATCCCACTCACCTCTGCCCCACTCCACCTGACCGGCTGGAGGCAGGTTCGGCCACTGGACTGCATGCTGTACTCTCAGCTCAGGCACAGGCATTCTCCTAACCTGCCCATTGTGATTGTGAAGTAAGGAAGGAAAGGAAAGTGGCATTCAGCATAATTCAGGCACTGTCAGTGAGTCAGATTAATGAAGAATAAACTGGAAAAATTAGTAAAGAACAGAGAAGAATGAGGAAAGGTAGAGAACTAAGAATTAAAAAAAACAAGAAACTGAAAAACTGAACAGGGAAAGTGGATGATAGGAGCACTGAGGGAAAAAGTCAGGAAATCCAAGCATACTAATATGAGATAAGTTCCAGCTTCATAAACCAAAAATAATTAAGTGTCAAACAAATATTCCAGCTGTGTTTTAAATATATTTTCATAATCTATGTTCCTATGATACAGTCCAAGTTTGCAAGACTCTCAAAATTCATTTGTAGAATATCAGAGACCCTTTTCCCCATTGCACTTAAGATTTTCACAGTGTGCTTACACTCACAAAAGAGAAAATTAAGTATGGAAGATTCCACAGTGACCAATAGTGTAGTGCCAGTATAACCTTACTGGTATAAGTAAGCTGATTGCCTCACATGTTCATTGTAATAAAGGTTATAAAGTAGTCCACCTCCCTCCAACTTGTATCTTTTGAATGAATGTCAACCATTGAATTGCAGGTCCTTTTGACTGTCTTATCAATAGAGTGATTTTCATACCCATATAACTTGTCTTCTTTATTCTTTTGTGGATGTGAGCATCACTGGCATGCCAGCATTTGTTGCCCATCCCTAATTGCCCTTGAACTGAGTGGCTTGCTAGGCCATTTCAGAGGGCAGTTAAGAATCAACCACATTGCTGTGAGATCTGGAGTCACATGTAGGCCAGACCAGGTAAGGATGGCAGATTTCCTTCCCTAAAGGGCATTGGTGATCCAGATGGGTTTTTACAACAATAAATGATAGTTTTATGGTCAACATTACTGAGATTATCTTTCCTGATATTTTAAATTAATTTGAATTTAAACTCCACCAGCATTCATGGTGGGATTTGAACCCATGCCACCAGAGAATTTTTCTAGGCCTCTGAGTTGTTAGGCCAGTGATGTTACCACTGTGCTACCGTCTCACCCTCTAGTTAGCCATGGAACAGTACTTGGCTGTAAGCAGTATTAAATTTGAAGTTGAGATTTGTTTTTGGACTGAAGCAATTATGGGGCGGTTGATGGTCAGTGGAATGAAAAATGGCCATTTTAGTACAAATATAAAAATGGCCATTGTACAAATATCTCATTCATTTACTCCTTTTAATAAAAACATTCGCACATGACCACTTTAAATTTTACATGACTCAAATTTATAGAAATTTAGATCTAAGGAGATTTTGACCAGGATTTCCACTATTCCCCTCAGTATTTGGTGGATATAAGACTTTCCAGGAGGTAATCTGATTGCCAAAGGAGGAGGAAAAGAATGAGGAAGAAATAATTGAGTTGAAATAAATTGGTGCTTCTGATATTGAGTAACAGATAAGTCACTGCATGAACAATGCTAGGATCTTCAACATTGCATATTTTTTTTATTTTAAAAAATATACTTTATTCATAAAATATCTGGAAGAACGTTACAAAACATTTCAAAATCGCCATCACAAAAAGTACAATCAGATTCAACTTTTACACATGGATCACGAGGTGCATCAATAAAATCAATGAATATTATAACCATTTCAATATGGTTATTACAGACAATCAGACAATGGTATTGAAGTTATCAACATACATCATGTTGCACTCTGAGGTACTTCAATACAATTATAATACAATTAGTATTCAATGCATACATTCATTTTGAGCTGTACAGCCTGAGGGGCTGTAAACAATTCCCAGCCCCTCGGTGCACTGTGGCAGAAAGGTCTTAGACAGCAACCTTTCCCCATTGCGCCTTTGCGGCGGCTGCCCCAAGCTTTAGTGCGTCCCTCAGCACATAGTCCTGGACCTTGGAATGTGCCAGTCTGCAACACTCGGTCGGGGACAATTCTTTGCGCTGGAAGACCAACAAGTTTCGTGCAGACCAAAGAGTGCCTTTCACCGAGTTGATGATCCTCCAGCTGCAGTTGATGTTTGTCTCGGTGTGTGTCCCTGGGAACAGCCCGTAGAGCAAAGAGTCCTGTGTCACAGAACTGCTTGGGATGAACCTCGACAGAAACCACTGCATCTCTCTCCAGACCTTCTTTGCAAAGGCACAATCCACAAGGAGGTGAACAACGGTCTCGTCCCCACCACAGCCACCTCGAGGGCAACGTGCAAAGTGGGTGAGACTCTGGCGTGTTGGAAGGATCTGACGGGGAGGGCCTTTCTCACCACCAGCCAAGCTACGTCTTGGTGCTTGTTGGAAAGTTCTGGCGATGAGGCATTCTGCCAAATGACTTTGACAGTCTGCTCGGGGAACCATCCCACAGGATCCACCCTCTCCTTTTCCCGCAGGGCCTCTAAGACGTTATGTGCCGACCACTGCCTGATGGACTTGTGGTCAAAGGTGTTTCTATGCATAAATTTTTCCACGAAGGACAGGTGGTACGGCATGGTCCAACTACTTGGAGCGTTCTGCGGCAGCGTGGCCAGACCCATCCTTCGCAACACCGGGGACAGGTAGAACCTCAGCACGTAGTTACACTTGGTATTTGCGTACCAGGGGTCTACACACAACTTGATGCAGCCGCACACAAAGGTGGCCATCAGTATGAGGGCGACGTTGGGCACATTTTCCTCCCCTTATCTAGAGGCTTGTACATCGCGTCCCTGCAGACACGATCCATTTTCGACCTCCAGATAAAGCGAAAGATGGCTCGGGTGATCACCATTGTGCAGGAGTCTGGAATGGGCTAGACCTGCGCCACGTACAGCAACAGCGAGAGTGCCTCACACCTGATGACCAGGTTCTTTCCTGTAATGGAGAGGGAACGTTGCTCCCATATGCCCAGTTTTCTTTGCACCATAGACACTCGCTCCCTCCAGTTTCTAACGCATGCCCCGGTCCCTCCAAACCATATCCCCAGCACCTTCAGGCCGTCAGCCCTGACGGTGAAGGGGACAAAGGATCGGTTATCCCAGTTCCCAAAGAACATGGCATATTGATCTCATTAGCAACATGTTCTGTTCAGTCAGCAATGCCTGAATTATCTTGCATAGCAAACCTATCAATGCACTACCTTCTACTTAATGTGTCTTTCTGAAAATAAATGTCCCTATTGTCTCCCAAAGAAGAGGCAACCACTTTACTTTCCAACTAATATCAGTAAAAAAACAAATTATCTGATCATTACCATGTTACTATTTGTTGGAGCTTGCTGTGTGCAAATTGGCTGCCTTGTTTCCTAGATTATAGCTGGGACTTCACTTCAAAGTGCTTCATTGGCTGGAAAGCACTTTGGGATGCCCTGAAGTCTTGAAAGTGCTTAATAAATGCAAGAATTTCTTACTTCTGCTCCATGCATGTTCTGTTGTCTTGCTTCTCTTATGTTTGCCTGTGGTGATAATGTGTGAGGTAAATTATCTAATACTCCTGAGTGCTACCCCAACAGAGGTGTAAATTGGATGTCACACACACTGCCTCTCATTTGGGGGGGTGGGAGAGTTGAGGGCTGATGTTCTTTTGACACATGTAGTATCTGGTCGTGAGCTGGGTCTAGAGCTACTTCTAGTGCTTCTGTGCATTGGCTTGTTAATCTTGCCTGCCATTTCTCCCTTCTTCAGTTATCTGAGTGGTTGGTTAAGTGGTATCACTAAGAAATAGCTGTTTCACCTATGTCTCTATCTGCCACACCCTTAGCCACCAGTTAGGAGTGTGAAACCCACTATATTCGAGAGGGCACAGATATAAAGTGATTTGCAAAAGAAGTAAATGTGACATGAGAAAAAAACTTTTTCACACAATGAGCGGGCCAGGTCTGGAATGCACTGCCTGGAAGTTTGGTGGAGACAGGTTCAATCAAGTCTTTCAAGAGGCCATTAGATGATTATTTGAATAGAAACAATGCGCAGGGATACGGGGAAAAGGCAGGGCAATAGCAATAGGTCATAATGCTCATTTGGAGAGCCGATACAGACACGATGGGCCGAATGGCCTCCTCCTGTGCCGTTAAAATTCTGTGATTCGGTGATTAAGGCTTATTCAAGCTGATTCCCCAGCATTTCAAAGCCAGAATTGATAGTCTATTGAAAACCAAATTCCTGGTCTTAATGAAGTATTCTTCAGAGAAACCACATCAATATCTATCCTTAAGACTCCCCTGTTGATGGAGTTGTCACAGGTTCCATAGTGGCCTGCAGGTTTCCCAGTTCTTCTCACGTTGCCAAACAGATGTTGCAGCAGTATTTCTGCACAATGTTTGATTCTCAAAGACTGTATTGACTTTTATAAGGATATAAAAATTAAAATAAATAAAGAGGGTTGGTCCACTCGGGAATGCAGGAGAGAATCTAATTGTGGAGGATAAAGGAATAGCAGGAATATTAAATGATGGCAAAAATGAGGATGTAAAACGGTTAGAAATAGTTTAAAAAAGGAAGTAACTTAAAAGAAGTCAAACTCCAGGTGGATTAATCATCAGATCCTGCTGGCAGAGAAGAGGAGACTCTGACCACAATTTTTCAAACAATCTTGAATATGTAAGTTGTGCTGTGCAATGACTGGATAATAACAACTTTGTTTATAAAAGGGTAGGACGATAAGCAGGGTAACTATATACAAGTGTCAGTTTGGGCCAATCTCTTACAGCCCATAATTTATGATAACATTGAGCATTTAAAAATATATGAAATGCTAACATGGCTTTAGTAAAGTCAAGTAATACTTGGCAAATTTAATAGAATTACTTACAGAGTGACTGATTAGATAAATAAGAGCAAACAGTAGATGTAACAGATAGATATTTTTAGAAGGTGTTGATAAGGTGTCGCACAAGAGAAGTGTTAGAAAAATGTTGGCATATGTCACAAGAAATTTAGCAGCATGAACAGAAATTGGTTGACAGATGGAAATAGGAATTAAGGAAAGTGAGTCCGCAAATTGTCGGGAATGGTGTACACTGCGAGTTTGCATTGAGTCCACTCATGTTCTCCAAAAAAGAGATGATTAAGGGAGCATGATCTCTAATTTTGTTGATAACGCAAAAAGAGGAGATCAGCAACATCAAAGAGGATAGTAAAAGGCCTCAGAGAGAGACAGACAGGTTAGCAGAATGGGCAGACAGGTAGCAAATGAAATTTAATGTGGAGAAGTGTGAAGTAATACATTTCGGCAGGAAAACAAGGAATGGGAATTTATACTCAATGGAAAGACTGAAGGATGCAGATGAACAGAGACACCTGGTGATTCAAATGCATCATTCTTTGAAGATATTGTAGATGAAGTCATAAGAAAACCAGCAACATTTTGAGAGTTACAAGTATGGGCATAGAGTACGAGAGTGAATAGAATTATACAAAACATTAATTATGGACATTTAGAGTACTGTGTGCAATTTTGGTCACCCTGTCACAGAATGAGCATTAAAGCCATAAAGAGCATACAGCATGAATTCACCAAGATGATGACAGAGATAAGAAACTATGGGCAGAATCATCCCAGATTTGCACTACATGTGATAGCCCCAGGAAACATGCCGTTTCCATGGTGGGCGGGCTCTCATTCACCCGCCACACCACTTCATCACGATAGGCACCACATTTAAAGTCCAGCCACACGCGCACATTTCAGTGCTTCCAGCCCACGACTACTGCAGGGAAGATGTGGCAGACATTTAAGGGGATATTTCAGAGTATTCATAATAAGTACATTCCTACTATAAAGAAAAATTCTATGGGGAGGACCCACCATCCATGGCTAACTAAAGGAGTTAAGGAAAGTAGCAATCTTAAGGAGAAAGCATACAACTCCATTAAGATGAATGACAGGACAGATGATTGGACAGAATATAAAGAACGGCAGAGAATGGCTAAAAGGTTATTCAGGAAAAAGAAATTAGAGTACGAGAGGAAGCTAGCTAGAAGCATAATGACAGATAGCAAGAGTTTCTACAGGTATTTAAAAAGGAAGAGTAAAGTGAATGTTGGTCCTCTAGAGAGTGACAGTGGGGAGTTAATAGTAGATAATAAGGAAATGGCGGAAGAAATGAACAAATATTTTGCTTCTGTGCTCACTATAGAGGATACAAAAAACATTCCAGTAATAGCTGCAAATCAGGAGGTGAACGGGAGAAAGGAACTTGGTGAAATTGAAATCACAAGGGAAATGGTACTGAGCAAATTGATGGAGCTGCGGGCTGGCAAGTCTCCGGGTCCCGATGGACTACTTCCTAGGGTCTTAAAAGAGGTGGTTAATGAGGTAGATAATACACTGATGTTAATTTTCCAAAATTTGCTAGATTCTGGAAAGGTTCCACCAGATTAGAAAGTAGCAAACATAACCCTTCTATTCAAGAAGGGAGGGAGGCAGAAAACAGGAAACTATAGGCCAGTTAGCTTAACATCTATCGTGGGGAAGTTATTAGAATCGACTTAGAAGAGCTCAACGCAATCGGGAAGAGTCAGCATAGTTTTGTGAAAGGTAGACTCTTCTGGCAAGTAGAAGAGTCATACGGACTCAAAACGTTAACTCTGTCTTTCTCTCCACAAATGCTGTTAGACCTGCTGGGTTTTTCCAGCATTTTCTGTTTTTGTTTCCACTGGAGTTTAGAAGAGTGAAGGGTGATTTAATTGAAGTATACAAGATCCTCAATGGCCTTGACAAGGTAGACATTGAAAGGATGTTTCCTCTTGTGGCTGAGTCCAGAACTAGGGGGCACTGTTTTAAAATTAGGGGTCGCCCTTTTAGTACAGAGATGAGGAGAATTTTTTTTCTCTCGGAGGTTTCTGCAACTTTGGAATTCTCTGCCTCAGAAGGTGGCGGAGGCAGGGTCATTGAATACTTTTAAGGCAGAGGTAGATAGATTCTTGTTAGGCAAGGGAATCAAAGGTTATTGGGGTTAGATGAGAATGTGGAAATCGAAACACAAGAAGATCAGCCATGTGGAGCAAGCTCAAGGGGCCGAATAGTCTACTCCTGTTCCTATTTCTTATGTTCTTAGGTCCACGAAAGGCAAAAAGACTGCAGCCCCCAAATTTAATGACGCATCATTGGAATGCCATTTGGATGCCATAGATATCCTGTACACCCACTTTGGCCTCAGGATGGGCAGCATCACCAATCCAGCATGGGAGGCGGTGGCAGCAATGGTCAGTGCCAATGCTACACCAAAGAGGTTGGCCGGCTAATGCAGATAGAGGATGAATGATCTCATCCGTGCAGCCAGGGTATGGCATCTCATCACTCTAAACTTACACACTCAAGCCCATCACACATTCACTGGCATCTCACTCATTGCAAGCTCAAGGGACATCACCACCCATTCCCACGCATACACCCTCACATGTTCATCTGGTCTCATCTCCTCTGGAGACTGCCGTCACCATCTTGAGGCCACTACAGATCAACATGTGCCCCACACAAGTTGGGATACCCTCCTTCCCCAGTACAGCTCATTCTACAGCCTCTTCCCTTGCCTGAGGCCTCCTTGCCTGATGTCTCCCCCTTCACCAAGCAAGGCCTAGACCTGCAGCTATTGAAAAGCCACCCACATTTCCCTGATCTGGTAGGTAGAGACCTACCCGTGAGCCCCCCTAAGAGTGATGTGGTGCTATCTCTGAAGCCTAGCGCTGATGACTGCGACTGAAGCAGGGTAGGCAAACAAACCTTGAAGTCCCAAGCGAAGTTAAGCCCGCCAGGTGCACGTTGCTTATATGCTGTTGTGAAACACATCATGTTTTCCTGCCAACCTGGGTGGATGATCCAGTGGAGGGGATGAGTCTGGGAGGCTGGCCTTACAATAGTATGTTGATGTATTACAATGAGGTTCCCGATGCCCAATGGCGGGAAATGCGGCCTGCCATCGGCAGGCTGAGTGGACGATTGCAAATTGGTTTCACGCCGTTATGAAACTGACCATACCATATTGTCTGCTCACGCCACCAAACACGCCCAATGCTGGCAGGCACGGAAAATGCTCGAGATGCTCCATTTATTTTCATTGGAGCAGAGAAGACCTAGATGAAATTTAATCACAGTTTTTAAAATTCAGAACAAAAATAAAAATACCTGGAAAAACTCAGCAGGTCTGACAGCATCTGCGGAGAGGAACACAGTTAACGTTTCGAGTCCGTATGACTCTTCAACAGAACTAATTCAAAGTTTTTAAAATTCAGAACAGTTTGATAGAATGGATCCCAAAAAACTTAAATCTGCTTAGGAATGGTACATTAATTTCAAATTGTCACCAAAAGAGAGAAGCAAGGAGAAGTTTTCTGCACAGAAAGTTATTAAAACTTGTTAAGACTTGCCACAGGGCAGAGGCAGAGACTATTGTGTCTTGTTGGGGAAAATTGGATAAATGTTTGAAGCAAACAAAGATACAGGACAATGGGTACAGCTCAAGCCATTGCAATTAGTTTTTAATTGCTCTAGCAAAGAACCAGAAAGGACACAATTGGCTAAATGGCCACACTCTGTGCTCAAAATCCTAATTCTCAGTGCTTTTGCTCATTGATGAGTTTCTATGAAAAGACACCTTCCGTAATGTAAGAGTTCATGGGCTGCGCAGCAAAGAACACTTCATCCTGACCCCCCTAGTTGGTTCATAACCAAGATTTCTCCTCCTATCTGCTAGTAGAGTTGAAGGGAGGACCCTGTATAAAGAAAAGAAATATGGTACCGCATGGAACCTGCATGAAATGGCTAAATTCAGTGGTAACCTCAGTGCATTAAGTACCATGCGCCTGGTGGGCAGAGTCATCTTCATGTGAATTTGTGGGTGAGCTTAATGTGGGATATACAAGAAATTCTTAGAAGCCAACTCTTGTGTGGTAGTCACTGAGTCCTTCCTGGCTCATTACTTTGATGCTTACAATTCTAGGAATACCTCCTTACGTCAATCCTGAACTCTGAGGTAAACAAGTTTACCACCAGAACAAAAACAGAATTACCTGGAAAAACTCAGCAGGTCTGGCAGCATCGGCGGAGAAGAAATCAGTTAATGTTTCGAGCTCTGTGTTTAAGTTTACCACCAGTCTGGTTTCTGCATGATTATGTGCAACCTTTCCATTCAAAAATAGAAAATAATACACTTCTACCATTTGGAAAAGCAGATGTATCTCGATATACAACCAACATCTCACTTTCTGTAAGTGGATGGCACAAAATCGCATAAATAGTTTCAGGTGGCATTTTACAATTTAACAGTTATATGTGATATTAGAAGCATTTTTACATCACAAAGTTTCAACTGAATGATGTATAATGAGTATGACAGTACAAGTCTGAAAGATGCATGAGGCATTATAATTACCTCCATGCTCCATTGATGGTTTTCTACCATGATCATGAGACATGTGTAACGTGGCTAGAGACGTAAATTTAAAGGGACAAAATTTGAAAGCCCCTGAAAACAGGTGCAGGATCACAATGAACGATTGACCTGTACCTGTTGAAGCAGCATCCAACTTTGTACTGCCTGCCAATTTGCATGATTGTTGCATGCAGTCAGCACTGAAGGCACTATTGAATGGCTGTGCGTGGACAAGTAGGGAGGCCCAATTTTGTGTCTGACCAGCACTACTTAAAGCCATCCTGCACCTCTTAACTGGGGGTGCATTCTGGTTGGAGAAGGTGCCATCTCCTTTCAGATATCCTAGAACTGAATCATGACCAGGCAGTGGTGGAAGAGCAAGGATGGAAAAGCAGAAAAATAGGGATAAAGGTGGTTTCGCACTCACATCCACCAGCTGATATTTAGGAAAGCTAATAGAATGTTATCATTTATTGCAAGTGGAATTGAATACAAAAATAGGGAGGTTTATGCTTCAGTTATACAGGACATTGGTGAGACCACATCTGGAGTACTGTGTACAGTATTGGTCTCCTTAATTAAGGAAGGAAGCAAATGAGTTGGAAGCAGTTCAGAGAAAGTTTACTAGACTAATACCTGGAATGAGCAAGTTGTCTTATGAGGAAAGGTTGGACAGGCTAGGTTTGTATCCGCTGGCGTTTAGAAGAGTAAGAGGCGACTTGATTGAAACATAGAGGATCCTGAGAGGTCTTGACAGGGTGGATGTGGAGAGGATGTTTCCTCTTGTGGGAGAATTTAGAACTAGGGGTCACTGTTTAAAAATAAGGGGTTGTCCACTTTAAACAGAAAGGAGAATTTTTTTTCTCATTGAGGGTTGTGAGTGTTTGGAACTCTCTTCCTTAAAAGGTGGTAGGAGCAGAATCTTTGAATATTTTCAAGGCAGAAGTAGATAGTTTCTTGATAAGCAAGGGGGTGAAAGGTTACCAGGGGTAGGTGGGAATGTGAAGTTGAGGTTACAATCAGACCAGCCATGATCTTATTGAATGGTGGATTAGGCTTCAAGGGCCGAAGGGCCTACTCCTGCTCATAATTCGTATGCTCATATGTAAGTTTGTATGTTTGTATTGTCAGGAAGATATAATAATTCTCATAATGTTATTGGAATTTATTGTAAAACAGATTAATAGCGGTATGTGACTATGTGTGTGTGTGGGGTTGTGTGTGTGATAGACTTAACTGGTTTAAATGCAGCTGGTCTGAAGGCTTTGTTGTAAATATGGGGGAAGTTTAGAATGTAAGGTAAAAGGACATTTGCATTTTTAAATAAACCAGACCAGATTGTTTTCAAAGGAGGGGTGAAATGTGTCACCTAGCCAGGTGAAGTTTAGAAACAGTGGGCAGAATATTATGCTCGGCATGCAGGCACGCGCTCGACATGCCCGAGTGTAAAATGATGCGTAATGACATCGGGTGTGCGTCCCGATGTCATCGCGCAGTCCTGCAATCTAATTAAATTCAAATTTAAACTGCCCGTCCAACCTAACGGTTGGCGGTAGGCCAAAAGGCCAAGCGGCCTATACATTTTTTAGGAAACCTCATCCATGAGCGGGATGAGGTTTCCTAAAGCAAATAAATATTAAATTAAAACTTTATTTTTGAATTAAAAACATGTCCCAGCTCATGTGACAGAGTCACATAAGGGGACATGTTTTATTAAATTTTTATTCTCTTCATTTATTTTTTTACACAGCGCTTCAATCTCCAAGGCAGTTCCGTGCCTCAGGGAGATTGAAGTGCTCTTTCTCATGCATGTGCGAACTGCACGCTAGGCCCGCCTCGCCCTCCTCCTTCTGCCTGCATAAGCGGCGCTCAGTGCTGCCACTCATGATCCATGCAGGGCGGCCCTTATTTGGCCCGCCTGTGTGAAATCGTGGTGCAGAGCCAATCGTGGGCGCTGGTTGGCTTCCCGACTGACCCTGCCCACCCCTGCCAAGCACAACACCCTGTCAGTGTGGTTATTTTTCCCAAAGATTACTGGTTGAACCTAGTGCTATGAGAGGTTTTTATTATCAGGAAGATAAAATCCAAAGACATAGTGAAACAATGGGAATTTGCATTCAAGGGGGAAAATATGCATAAAGGAGCAAAGGCTGTGTGTAAGTGTAGACATTTGAAGATCTAACAAATGTGAAAAGCCTTCTGCATCTATGCCTCAAGCTGCTGTTTTCAAAGAACTGAAGTTAAGAAAACTCACTTGGAAGTCAACTTATTCAGGGTATCATGTTTCTTTGCATGGGCCTTTTAAAATCTACGTGTCTTACTATTGCCTTAATGAAAGTGTAACTAGGAGTTAGATTGATTCGGGGATTTAGAAATTATCATGGTAGTAATTTGTAGATCTATATATGTATTAAAAGTCATTTCTCCTATTAGTAAATGTTTAATCTAGTTTTGTAAAAACCTATGGTCTTTTTACTCCTGAATTCAAGGCACACATCTCGAAATTTATACAAACTGCAAAACAAGCTGTGGCAGTTGTTTCAAGTTTCCTTTTGGGTTTTGAACAACTCAGCACTTACCAGTGGCTGTGCCATAACAGTATACTGGTGCTGCATGTAATTTCCAGGATAGCTTAAAGGCAGAGTTTGCACATGGTGAAACACAGGGTATGAACTGCCTGCAGCTAAGGTAGAGGACAAAGGCAGTGCTGGATGGTCAGGTTGCTTACAACTTCTGCTACAGAGGATTCATTTGAGCACTTTGATGGGATGAGCTACAGAAGAAGGCTAATAGGTTGCACAATGAAATGTTTGGTACATTGACAGGCTTGTCAGAAAGCCAGCATGCAATGTTAAGGAGCATGAAGGAGTCTGACACCAACTTGCTGCAGGGCTTCATTGTCTCAGCTTCCATTGCAGCACAAACAAAAGCCACCCAATTTGTGTATGCTGCAGTAGAAGCTCAGACTTCTGAAATGCAAGCTCAGGCTGCTGCCGTTATGGCTACAGATACCAGTACTCAAAAGGGCTTGCAGAGTATCAAAAAAGTTCAAAAATCTGTCCTCCAACAGATTTCTACAATTGTTGAGGCGTAAACTCTGGAGTGTGACTTCATGGAGCATGAACTTGCTGTGTCTCTCATAATGACAACATTCATCCTCTCAAACTTGCCATTCTTAAGACCATAAGACATAGGAGCAGAAATTAGGCCATTCGGCCCATTGAGTCTGCTCCACCATTCAATCATGGCTGATAAGTTTCTCAACCCCATTCTCCCGCCTTCTCCCCGTAACCTTTGATCCCCTTACCCCTTGCATTTGCCTGTCAGCCAACAAGCCCAGACTGCTGCTGCCCATGGTGCAGTCACCAGCTGGGCCTTCTAAGGCCAGAGCTGCTCGAGGTAGTCCTGCAGCACCATCTGCAGTTTCCCCCGTTGAACATCAGTAGTGTTCCACCAGCCATGCTGCAGCCCCTGGGGTAACAATGAGCAGGGACACTAAGACAGGCAAATGCGCACAGCCATTTAGGGAAAGCACAAGGTTGATTAGTTGATGTTAGTGTACAATAGGGCATGGTTTGATATGTAAATTTAGTTTGGAATGTTTGTCTTGTAATGGTGTTTTTTTTTTGTATTGTGACTAAACGGATGATGTGATGGTCAGTAGCAGAGGGAAGATAAGGTGCAGAATGGGGAATTGGGATTGCTGTCACTTGTACTGCATCCTAATGAGTTGTTCACAAAGCTCATGGCCAAGAAGGTTGAGGTTGTTTAGTTTGCTTCTTTCTCTTCCCCTCCCCCTCCTCCTGCTCCTCAGCTGGTTATCATTTAACAGGTAGTTGTATCACTCTGTTCATTCTCCCTGTTCTGCAGTAGTCCACAGGGAATGCCAAGCAGCAAGTAGTTTGTGCAGGATCCTTGAAATCAGGACAAAGTTCTTCAGCATCTGCCACACCACTTCTTGTGGATTTTAACAACTTTAAGGAGCTGTAGAAACTACCAAACACCTCTATAATTTTTTTTATTCATTCATGGGATGTGAGCTTCGGTGGCTGGACCAGCATTTATTGCCCATCCCTAGTTGCCCTTGAGAAGGTGGTGGTGAGCTGCCTCCTTGAACTGCTGCGGTCCATGTGGTATGGGTACACCCACAATGCTGTTAGGAAGGGAGTTCCAGGATTTTGATCCAGCAACAGTGAAGGAACGACAATATATTTCCAAGTCAGGATGGTGAGTGACTTGGAGGGGAACTTCTAGGTGGTGGTGTTCCCATGTGTCCGCTGCCCTTGTCCTTCTAGATGGTAGTGGTTGTGGGTTTGGAAGGTGCTGTCGAAGGAGAATTACACTCAAATACAGCAGCAACCGGTAGAAATCAATTAGCAACTAAGTAGTTGATGATCCCTTTGTCTAGTTCTGGTGGGGGTCCTTCCTATTGCTGAGTGCATGTTTAGCTGCGGATGTCTAAGAGATGGTGTTAGCTGGTGCATTGAACTCCAAACTGGTAGCCCTGACGTCAAATCAGCATGACACACTAGATGTCACACTCTGCCTACTCTGCATACTCCGAACAGATGCTCCCCATATGCATGCTAATTCTCTACCAAGATGGCGTGTTGCTCACACCAGAACTGTGTGGCACGGTCGCCATTTTGGATCCAAAACAGCACTTGTAGCACCGAAAATACAGTTGTAAGTGAGCAGAATTTTGCGTCTGAAGTGTCAATTTGTGAGTGGCCTTGGCGTAACATGTTTTTCATGGGTTTGAGAATTTCTTCTTTGCTCATCTGATATCACCATTAATGGATATAGGAAGCAGCATTCATTTTATTCATCACCCACTAAATGCTTGTTACATCTTGTGACAGAGAGGAGGGGTCTCCAATCTTGGATATGGTTATCTTTTTCTGTTGCAACTCTTCCAGCAGATCAACCAAATTATCATCATTGAAATGGACAGTTCCACTACTGACTTTCCATAGCTGCTCTCCATTGCAGTCATAATAGCTAGGTTAACAGTCCTTTAAGAACTGTTATTCTCAGAAGACCCTGTCTCCTTTCATTCATTCCACTCAATGCATATTAGGAAAATTCACATTCAATTGATGAAAATGAGCTGACCTTGCTTAATCTGGTAAAGTCGACTCACTTCTCAAGTTGCGTGGGAGCAATGGGGATCATGGGAGCTCAGCAATCCTGGCTATATTATCAGGATTGCTGAACCAGTCTGAGTAAGTTACTTGTCAGGCGATGTTAGGTTTATTCAACATCATCTTGAATAAGGTTGGTTTGTTTTCAGATCTATAATTGTTTTGTTTCGCTTTTTTTTACTTTGTTCCATGGAGATTGAGTATTACCTTAACAATAGTGCGAGGATACATAACGCTCACGCACCACATGTGTCGCATCTTTAACTAGGAAGGTGCTCATGTAAGGCTTTCTTCTTTTTTAAAATTTGGATTTTTGGAAAGAAAAGTTATCAGGGAGATATCAATTCCTGTAGCTTCAACTTCCCATTTAAAATTTATTGCCTGGATTGGCATTTGCTACTATTTTGAGAATGATGAAGTGCTTTTCAATAAGACTAGATAACTTTGAATTCAGTGTTATAATATTTCTTTTGAACATCTGTACAATTACCACTGCCTCTGTTATATCCAAGTAATTATCAGGATTACAGGAGCGATTTACCAGTTCTCTTTATTCTGTTGAAAAACTTGAAATTTGCTGGCAGAGCATTCTGTACTTACTGCGTTTTCACAGGAACATTGCATTTTCATATTGAAAGTATTTTTAGTAATTAATTAATGAGTGAGTGTTGACTAGTTTCTGCAGAATTATCATTAAGCGTGTATCCCACTGTCTTTCTCTGTCTCTCTAATTTACACAGATAATGAAAACTATGACAAATTCCTGTCATAGTGAACTCTTTTATTGGTAATAGTTTAATTGGAAGTTAAAAAAATGATATAGGTTTTATGAAAAGGCCATCTTCTTCCTTTTCAGTTCAATCCCTCCAAAATTCCCATGCCTCAACATTCTCTTGGACTGAATGCACAGCTCTATTTCATCTGCAAAATTTGGAGTTCTACTTAGTTTTCATTTAAGACAGTAGTTTAAGGGTAACATTTTTATCCAGGACTTATAGTGGGGAATGGCACTTAAGTACCTCTTCTCGAAATCAAGACTGTGCAACTGTGCTCCCTACACACATCAATTCGTACTCAAATGCCAGATAATTGGATCATTTATTAAACCTTACAAACAAGAGGAATTCTCGTGTTGATCCAAAAGGTAGTCTCCCTTTCACTTCGGACATATTCCAACTGTTACCATTAAAAAATTCATTCACTTTACAAATACCCAGCTGGTTGACAAGCGTGCCATCTTTAATCTTAGGAGCTTTTCGCTTTAGCCACAAGTCTTCTGTGATGGATTTGCTTTTGTGGACCCATCCTGCTTTCCTTTTGGGCTTGAATACTTATATTGTGCCTTGCAAGTTCCTATATTGACCACAATAGTTTTCATTCCTTGCTAGTTATTTCACTTCATATTATTACCTTTATCCATTTAAGGTCATCACTTTTGTTTAGGCAGTGCTTGATAGTCCTTGGTATGTAAGTTGAAAAATTGTTCCCTTTGTCATTTTATAAGACTTCCCTCACAGATGCCTGCTCAACATAATTAATGTATGCAGTGCAGCTTTCACATGTAGCTGACAAGTCATAAAATTGCAAGTAAATTCATTTTCCAAATATGTGTAAATAAATATTATCTCAGAAAAGAACATTTTGTTACCCATGAAGTATTAATTCATAAACTTCTGAACTGTTTGGACAGTTAACACTTGCAGTGTGCTGAAATTTTTCATGTATCATAGCAATTTCTAGTTTCATCATCCATTCTGGTAGTTTTAGTTTCACTAAAATGATGGTATAAGATCTGAATGTTTACACTTGTTTAAATATAACAGTGAGATGCCTCCATATAGTGGGAATATTATGTGTGTCTGTGTCTGTTATTACAGCGTCAAGCCTTTATCATGAAACTTGGTGATGAGGTCTGCCTCTACATCATTGTAATAGACAGAAGTTACATTTTGCACTCTCATGCCCCAGGGAGATTAATTTAAGAATAAAGCATTGCGAAAAAGAAACAAAAAATACCCAGTCATGTCCCCTCATGTGACAGTGTCACATGAGCTAGGACATGTTTATGTATTTCAATAAAAATTTTTATTTAATTTATAAAGCCTTCATGAAACCACATCCCGCCCGTGGATGGGGTTTCATGAGAAATGCAAAGGCTGCCTGGGCTCTTCGCCTGCCTGCCAACCTTAAGGTTGGACAGGCAGCCCAGACAATCAGCTCAATTAGTTGATAAATGGCCTTAATAGGCCTTTGACAGTTTGGCGAGTGTGCAGCCGACTGCATGTGTTTTGATCTTTAAGTCAGCATTTTCAAGCTGCACCAGTTTTGTGGTGGAATACATTTTACAAGTAAAATCTAAAAACACTAATTCTGCTTATGTAAGGCTGAATTTAATGGTTGAGATGGTAGGCCCATCCACTAGCTGGAGGGCCATCGGCAACTCCACCGCCACGGCCATTCCCAGAAGCCCTGAAGGGATTAGATTCTATTCAGGCAGTCTGCTGACTGCCGTTGGGGTTCCGGGGGTCGACAAGGGAAATTTCTTGCCTCTAAAAGCTACCAGCCAATCAGATCCCAGCAGCTCTCCAGTACTGGGAGTGCCAACGGAAGTGGTGGCCACTGCTGGTACTGCAGTAAACTCTAGGAGGAGGATTATGGATCATCACTGGAGCCCTGGAACACAGGTAAGTGGGGCAGGATCACCGGGGCTAGTCAGGCTGTCTCTGGCAAGTGTGGTGGGGTGTGGAAGGGGGTCAGTGTAAAGGATGCCCACCAAGGTTAATCTAGTAGCTTGTCAACATGGCTTGGACCCCGTCCAATGCTGGTTGAATAACAATGGAATGAGGTTCACTTGAACCACACAGGGACCAGTGTTCTGGCGAATCGAATGACTAGGACTTTAGAGATGGATTTAAAATAAATAGTGGGATGGGAGGCAAAGAGGATGGTTCAGGTGTGGGGAAATTTAGAAAGTTCAAGGAGAGAATTTTTCTCCCTGCCGGGTGGGCTGGGCGGGAGCAGGCACGGGCGGGCGCGCGCACCCGATCGCCGCCTGCGATTGGCTGCGTGCCGCCATTTTACGTGGGCAGGCCAATTAAGGCCCGCCCAGCATGATGCGCACCCGAAAGTGCTCAGCGCTACCTGTGTGGGCGGAGGGAGAGTCGGGTCCTGCACTCTTTCACGTGTGTGTGCGAAAGAGCGCAGAAATCTCCCTGAGGCACGGAGCTGCCTCAGGGAGATTAATTTAAGAATAAAGCATTGTGAAAAAGAAAAAAAAAGACTCAGACATGTCCCCTCGTGACAGTGTTTATGTATTTCAATAAAAAATTTTATTTAATTTATAAAGGCTTCATGAAACCTCATCCCGCCCATGGATGAGGTTTCATGAGAAATGCGAAGGCTGTCTGGGCTCTTCACCTGCCTGCCAACCTTAAGGTTGGACGGGCAGCCCAGACAATCTGCTCAATTAGTTGATTAATGGCCTTAATAGGCCTTTGACAGTTCGGCGGGCGTGCAGCCAACTCTGGTGCGCGCCCGCTGAACTAAAGAATGGAATGACGCGTGGTGACATTGGGACGCACGCCCGACGTCACCACGTGTCATTTAACATATCGGCAAGCGGGGCCCGTCCCTGCAAGCCGACCAGAAGATTCAGGCCCAAGAGAAAGAACAGGGCATTGGCACAGGATAGCGATATGGGTAATAATAGCCAGAGTGTGACAGGAAGGGACAAAGCATATAAACATAAGAATGTAATGGCAAATAAGGTTAGAGAAGGGGAAAAATGTTAAAACAACAGAATTAAAGACTTTTTATCTGAATGCACACAACATTCGTAACAAGATAGATGAATTGATGGCACAAATAAATTTAAATGTGTACAATGTGATAGCCATTACAGAAACAAAAACAGAAAATGCTAGAAAAACTCAGCAGTCTAACAGCATCCTTATGACTTTTCTGAAACTGACTTGAAACATTAACTTTTTTTTCTCTCCCAGATGCTGTTGGACCTGCTCAGTTTTTCCAGCATTTTCTGTTTTTGTTTCAGATTTCCAGCATCCGCAGTATTTTGTTTTTATCTTAGCCATTACAGAGACTGGTTACAAGGTGACCAAGGCATTCTAAAAGGAATGGACGAAAGGAAAAGGATGTGGGTGGCTCTGCTAATAAAGGATGAGATCAGTACAGTAGTGATAAATTATAAAAACAAAAAACTACTGCGGATGCTGGAAATCCAAAACAAAAACAGAATTACCTGGAAAAACACAGCAGGTCTGGCAGCATCGGCGGAGAAGAAAAGAGTTGACGTTTCGTGTCCTCATGACCCTTCAACAGAACTGAGTAAAGTTAGGAGAGGGGTGAAATATAAGCTGGTTTAAGGTGGGGGGTGGGATGGGGGAGAGAAGTTGGGGGGGTGGGGTGGTAGTTGGGACAAGCAAGCAGTGATAGGAGCAGATAATCAAAAGATGTCACAGACAAAGGAACAAAGACGTGTAAAAGGTGGTGATATTATCTAAGAGAATGTGCTAATTAAGAATGGATGGCAGGACACTCAAGGTACAGCTCTAGTGGGAGTGGGGTGGAAAGACTGACAGGGCATTACAGGTATAGATTTAAAAATAATGGATATAGGTGGGAAAAGAAAAATCCATATAAATTATTGGAAAAAACAGAAGGGAGGGGGAAGAAACAGAAAGGGGGTGGGGATGGAGGAGGGAGTTCAAGATCTAAAGTTGTTGAATTCAATATTCAGTCCGGAAGGCTGTAAAGTGCCTAGTCGGAAGATGAGGTGCTGTTCCTCCAGTTTGCGTTGGGCTTCACTGGAGCAATGCAGCAAGCCAAGGACAGACATGTGAGCAAGAGAGCAGGGTGGAGTGTTAAAATGGCAAGTGACAGGGAGGTTTGGGTCTTCCTTGCGGACAGACCGCAGGTGTTCTGCAAAGCGGTCGCCAAGTTTACGTTTGGTCTCTCCAATGTAGAGGAGACCGCATTGGGAGCAACGAATGCAGTAGATTAAGTTAGGGGAAATGCAAGTGAAATGCTGCTTCACTTGAAAGGAGTGTTTGGGCCCTTGGACGGTGAGGAGAGAGGAAGTGAAGGGGCAGGTGTTGCATCTTCTGCGTGGGCATGGGGAGGTGCCATAGGTGGGGGTTGAGGAGTAGGGGGTGATGGAGGAGTGGACCAGGGTGTCCCAGAGGGAACGATCCCTACGGAATGCTGCCAGGGGGGGTGAAGGGAAGATGTGTTTGGTGGTGGCATCATGCTGGAGTTGGTGGAAATGGCGGAGGATGACCCTTTGAATGCGGAGGCTGGTGGGGTGATAAGTGAGGACAAGGGGGACCCTATCATGTTTCTGGGAGGGAGGAGAAGGCATGAGGGCGGATGCGCGGTAGATGGGCCGGACACAGTTGAGGGCCCTGTCAATGACCCTGGGTGGAAAACCTCGGTTAAGGAAGAAGGAGGACATGTCAGAGGAACTGTTTTTGAAGGTAGCATCATCAGAACAGATGTGATGGAGGCGAAGGAACTGAGAGAATGGGATGGAGTCCTTACAGGAAGTGGGGTGTGAGGAGCTGTAGTCGAGGTAGCTGTGGGAGTCGGTAGGCTTGTAATGGATATTGGTGGACAGTCTATCACCAGAAATTGAGACAGAGAGGTCAAGGAAGGGAAGGGAAGTATCAGAGATGGAGCATGTGAAAATGATGGAGGGGTGGAGATTGGAAGCAAAATTAATAAATTTTTCCAGGTCCCGACGAGAGCATGAAGCAGCACCGAAGTAATCATCGATTACCGGAGAAAGAGTTGTGGGAGGGGGCCGGAGTAGGACTGGAACAAGGAATGTTCCATTAACCCCATAAAGAGACAGGCATAGCTGGGGCCCATGCGGGTACCCATAGCCACACCTTTTATTTGGAGAAAGTGAGAGGAGTTAAAGGAGAAATTGTTCAATGTGAGAACAAGTTCAGCCAGACAGTGATAAATTATATTGGCTTGGAAGATCAAAATGTAGAATCAATTTAAGTGACAATAAAAAATAGCTCGGTAAAGAAGTCACAAGTGGAAGTGGTTTATAAGCACCATAACTGCAGCTACACTGTAGGGCAGAGCATAATCAATAAATAGTGGAGGCTTGTAAGAAAGATATTGCAGTAATTGTGAGGGTTTATAAACTTCACAGCAATTGGACTAATCAAATTGGCAAATGTTGCCCTGAGGACAATTTCATAGAGTGTATTCAGACAGAGCCTTAGAATAATACATTGTGAAACTAGGGAATAGGCTATTTTAAACCTGTAATATAATGAGATAGGATTAATTAATGATCTCATAGTAAAGGATCCTCTAGGGAACAGTAATCAAAGCCTGGTAGAAGTTCACATTTAGTTTAAGGGGGAGAAACTTTGGTCTGGGACTAGTGTCTTAAACCTAAATAAAGTCAATTACAAAGGTATGAAGACAGAGATGGCTAAAGTGGACCGGGAAAATAGGTTAAAAGTTAAAATGGTAGATAAGCAGTGGCACATTTAAGGAGATATTTCGTAACTCTCAACAAAGATTCTATTGAGGAAAAAAAGACTCTACAAGAAGGACGAACTAGCGGTGACTAACTAAGGACATTAAGGATGGTATCAAGTTGAAAGAAAAGCCATACAATGCAAAGAAGATTAGCGGTAGTCCAGAAGATTAGGAAAAGGATGGCTAAAAAAAATAAAGACAGACACATGAGAATTAACAAACTAGCAAGAAATATATAAAGAGAAAGTAAGAGCTTCTAAAGCATAAAAAAGCAAGAGGGTAACTAAAGAAAACATTAGTCCCTTAGAGGATGAGACCATGTATATTTCTTTTTAACAGCATTCTTCAAAAACACAAAATGCAAATGGAAACATAAATGCTTTGTAAATCATCATATCACTCAGTGTTTAATGCCAAGAAAAGGCAGACTCAGAAAATTTGGTCTATATATGTTTTGAACCTAGACAAATAAGAAAGACATCTCATTATTGCTTTTATAAAATGACAAATGATATTCCATTCCAAAATTTATTAAACTCCCATAACTAAGTAATAATATGTGGTGCAGAGTTAATATGGACAGCTGTCAATGTTAAAGGATAAACTACTTATTATGCTTGACAGAGTGGAGTGTTCATCAGTAGTAAATGCATCTATTTTAAATATTTCTTTTCTTTTTTTGTATTTTTGCATTCTTCATCATGGACAAAATCTTTTGGTCGGCGTGCAGGAGCGGGCCCCACATGCCGATGTGTAAAATGACGCACGGTGACATCGGATGTGCAACTTGACGTCACCACACGTCATTCCGATCTTCAGTTCGGCAGGTCCGCGCCGGAGTTGGCTGCGCGCCTGCCGAACTGTCAAAGGTCTATTAAGTCCATTAGTCACAGAATTGATTACCCTACCGTGTTTAAGGATTTGTGTTTGTGGATATCAAGGTTTCTCTGCTCATCTGCACTTTTCAAAATGGTGTAATTTATAGTATTCCACATTAGTCTTCTCAAACTGCACCATCTCACATTTCTACACATTAAAGTCCACCTGCCATGTTTCTGTCCATATGGATTTCAGATGAAATTAAGACAACTACTTCATGTGATATAAAAACTGAAAGTACTGGGAATACTCAACAAAATCTGTGGAATGAGAATCAGAGATAAAGTTTCATCTTGATGATCTTTCATCAGAACTGGCACATGTTAGAGATGTTTTAAGCAAATACAGAGACAAGAAAAGGGTTAAGGGAGGAAAGAACAAAAGGGAAAGTCTATGTTTAGGTAGAAGGCAGGAGTGATTATATGACAAAAAGCTTAGTGGTACAAGACAAAAGGGGTTGCTGATGGGACAAATAAAGTTAAGATGGATCTTGAGGTGGTGTAAATGTGGAAAGCAGAATCATGACTATCAGCTGCCAGCCAAAAAAAAACCACAAAAAAAGTAGAGCTTATGATCTGAAATTGTTGAATTCACTGTTGCGTTCGGAAGGCTGTAAAGTGTCTAATTGAAAGATGTGTTGCTGTTTCTCAAGCTATATTGAGTTTTAGTGGAACAGTGTAGGAGGCCGAGGACAGAGAGGTTAGGGTGGGAGTAGAATGGAGAATTAAAATGGCTAGTGACTAGGAACTCACGATTACACTTGCAAACTGAATGGAAGAATTCAAAGAAGTGATCACCCAATCTGAGTTTTGTGTCTCCAGTATAAATGAGACCACATTGTAGGAGAATGAATACAGAACACCACAATGTAAGAAGTATAAGTAAATTGCTTTTTCAATTGAATGGAGTGTTTGAGGCCCTAGACTGTGCGAAGGGTGGAGGTGAAAGAGCAGATGTTGCATCTCTGTTTGTGTGGGAACTTGCTAGGGGAATGGGAACAGCAAAAGCTAAAGTGGTTAGTTAATCCAGCTGTAGAAATATTGTGGATATGTTTAACTAACATGGGTTAATATTGAGTGGTATATAAATTTTTTTTAAAAATCTAAATCTCACCCCAACCTGCCTCCAATCGACCCACTTCTGAGTTTAACATGACAGGACAGGGGATAGGCAGCCAGCCCACTCCCAGGAGTATATATTGAAATGAGACTGATAGCCTCATATTTAATCTATTTTATAGGTTTAACCCTGGCCAGCTGGGGTTCCCAGACCATGGGAAATCCAGCCAGCTCAAGGGAGGTGAGGACAGCTTCGGGGGAAAAACTAAGTGTCTTTGTAGCACTGCTTGTGGACCAAGAACAGCAGAAATGCTTCCTCCCAGCTCCCTAGGCTTCCTTGCTTCCCTGATACCACACCCTGATCCCCTGCCCCCCAATCAGACCCCCACTACCAAGCAATTGGAACCCCTTCCCCCAGGATCGAGGATATTACCTCACTCTCCCCTGACCAGCTGCAGGCTTCCTCCAGGCAACTGCAGCCTGCTTTGGAATACTCCCTGCTGGACTAGAGCCAAGCCTGTGAGTCAGGCTGGCTTCAGGATGGGGATCCTCTGAGAAAACGACATACAATGTGGAGTTAAAATTCCACAGCATGTGGGGGTACCTCCAAATTTCCTGTCCAATACTCCATTACAGGCTCAAAAACCATCACTTCTAAATAACGGGGCTATTCAGTCCAATTATTGGCACAAACATGGTTTTGATGAAGTCAGACTTCCACCAGTAACTAATTTGACTGAATTTCAGTAACACTGTGGTTGCAGAGTAAAGGCCTGATCTTACCACTGTATTTAAAATTGAGTCAACATTCTATCCACACCACAGGATATTATTTTAAGTTGGCTTGAGTAGATGGATGGGACAACCGCTGGAAGATTGTGGGGTCCTGCTTTAGACTATTACATTGGACTCTGATGATGTCAGTGGAGTGTTACTGCTAATTTTAGTGAGACTTCCCCCCAGTTTAAACTGTTGAGAAGTGGATCCTAGGCCAAAAGAGGCTCTGAGAAGAGAAGGTGAGAAATTTGTCCCTTTTGCACCCTTAGAGTTCCAAAATGGTGTTTGTGGCACAGCCATCTGTACAGTGAATAGTTACCAAAATTATGCAGAGCAAGGGGAATATGACATCAATCAGTGTGCAGTGCTGATTTGATGCCAGTGATGCAATTTTGGAGCTCAAAGCTCCAGCTAACATCCTCTCTTAACCTCACACAGCTGAACACATGTTCAGCAGCAATAAGGAGCCCCCACATCAATGCTAGTTAAAGGGAGCATTAAACATTTACAGGTTAGTTGCAGGCCTGATTGTTTTTCCGGCTGTTGCCGTGATTCTCTATGGGACATTCTATAGTTGGTTCAAGTTACAAAAGCCTACAAGAGTGGTGTGGCACTCAAGGGTTCTGCGTAAGCCAGGGGATCAGTAGTATTGTTGTTATGTTACTGAACTAAACATCCAGGGACGTGGACTAATGGTCCAGATATTTTAGATCAACTCCCACCGTAGCAGCTGGGATATTTAAACTTAATTAATTAAATTTGGAATAGTGACCATGAAACTGCTGGGTCATTACAAAAATCCATCTGGTTCCCTTTTGGAACCTTTTTGGAAACAAAAAGCTGCTGTCCTCATCCAGTCTGGCCTATACATAACTCCAGACCCACAGCCATGTGATCAACTCTTGACTACCCTCTGAAATAACCTAGCAAACCATCCTTTTGTATTCAAGAAGTGGCTTACTCAATGGCAGTTATAGGTAGGCAACAATTGCTGGTCTTACCAGCAATGACCACACCCCTCGTAGGAATGAAAAACAAGTTGCTCCCAGACATGGTTGCACCAGTAGGCATCCCTTTTGGAATGCAGCATGAGTTGGAGAATAAGCAGAGGCCAAGCTTCTGAAAGAGGAAAGAGGAGCAGGAATATCTGTTCAGGGAGCAACTATCCTGCATGAACCTCAGCAAGGAATAATGTGTGAAATGTTGGTTCTTCAGTAAGGACATCCTTACTGAAATATGCCACATACTGCAGCCACAACTAATATTTAGTTAATTTTTTTTTATTCATTCACGGGATGTGGGCTTCACTGGCTGGGCCAGCATTTATTGCCCATCCCTAGAATGTATGATCACACTCAGCACATCATGCTCAGCAAATGCCTGTTACTATGGAAGCAATCCTGATGCATTCATCTTGTACCAGTCAGTTGTTCTAGCAAACTTTCAGCCACCAAACCAGAGGTTGGCTGCTGAGTGTTGAGGGTTATCCATTCTACACCTAGCTTATTGGATCCTAGAATGGTTACAGCTCAGAAGGGGGCCATTGGCCCATCTCATGGCGGCTTTTTGCAAGAACAATTTAACGAGATCCATTCCCCTGCCATTTTCTCATAGTCCTGCAATATTTTTGCTTCAGGTGCTTTCTGATTCTGATTTGAAAGCCCCAAATGTATCTGCCTCCGCCACCCTCTCATTCCAGATCCTAAGCACTCGCTACGTAAAAACTTCTTCCTCATTTCGCCTCTGGTTCTTTTGACGATCACCTTAAATCAGTGTCTTCTAATTCTCAAACTTTCTGCCAAAAGCAACAATTTCTGTCTACTCTGTCTGGAACATATGATCTTGAACACCTCCATCAAATCTCCTCTCGCCCTTCTCTAAGGAGAACAACCCCAGCTTTTCCAATCTTTCCATGTAACTGAAATCTCTCATCCTCGAAACTGTTCTCATAAATCTTGACTGCACCCTGTCTACTGTCTTCACATCCTTCCTAAATGTGGTTCCCAGAATTGAGCACAACACTCCAGTTGAGGCCAAACCAGTGTTGTATAAGGGTTCACCGTAACTTCCTTACTTAAAATCATAAAACCGTAGAAAAGTTACAGCACAGAAGATGGCCATTCGGCCCATCTTGTCCATGCCAGCCCAAGGACACCCAGGTGCCCTTTCTAATCCCACCTTCCTGCACCTGGCCCATAGCCCTGCAGCTAACAACACTTAAGGTGCAGATCCAGGTACTTTTTAAAAGAGTTTTGAGTTTCTGCCTCTACCACCAACCTGGGCAGCGAATTCCAGACACCCACTACTCTCTGCGTAAAAACGTTCTTCCTCATGTCCCCCCTACACCTTCTGCCACTTATCTTGAATCTATGATTCTAGAATTCTCCACCAAGGGAAACAATTTTATCCTCTCCACTCTATCTATTCCCCTCATAATTTTGTACACCTCAATCAAGTCACCTCTCAGCCTTCTTTGTTCCAAGGAAAATAACCCCAACCTATCCAATCTCTCCTCGTAGCTACACTTTTCTAACCCTGGCAACATTCTTGTAAACCTCCTCTGCACTCTCTCCAGAGCTGTTACGTCCTTCCTGTAATGTGGTGACCAGAGCTGCACACAGTATTCCAGTTGTGGCCTCACCAGTGTTTTATACAATTCCAACATTATATCCTTACTTTTATATTCTATACCTCTGCCAATGAAGGAGACCATTCCATATGCCTTCTTTACAACTTTGTCAATTTGAACTGCTGCCTTCAGGGACCTGTGTACTTGTACGCCAAGATCTCTCACTTCATCCAGCCCTCTTAGTATATTCCCATTTATTGTGTAATCCCTGTAACTGTTTGACCTCCCTAAATGTATGACCTCACACTTCTCTATGTTAAAATCCATCTGCCACTTTACCACCCACTCCACCAACCCATCTATATTGTTTTGGAGATTATGGCTATCCTCTACACTATCCACTACCTGGCCAATCTTTGTGTCATCTGCAAATTTCCCATTCGTGCCCCCCACGTTCACGTCCAAATCATTAATATATAACACAAACAGCAAGGGTCCCAACACCGAGCCCTGTGGAACACCACTTGAGACAACTTTCCATTCGCAAGGGCATCCATCGACCATTATGGTCCAGTGATTTGTGTACATATAGCTCCAGGTCTCCTTAGAATTATACCCTTTAGTTTCTATTGCCATTCCTCATTCCTTCTACCAAAATGTATCACCTCACACTTTTGTCCTCTCTGCCTCTATTTTTAAGCACAAGATCCGATATGCCTTTTTAACAACATTCTCACACTACCCTGCCACCTCCAATGATTTGTGTACATATAGCTCCAGGTCTCCTTAGAATTATACCCTTTAGTTTATATTGCCACTCCTCATTCCTTCTACCAAAATGTATCACCTCACACTTCTTTACATTAAATTTCATCTGCCACTTGTCTGCCCATCCCACCAACCTGTCCATGTCCTCTTGAAGCCTAATCAGTATCTTCTTCACACCTCAGCATGTGCAGCAGCAGCCTTGCTGGCCAACTGACAGGAAACAGCAAGGGCACTGGTTGAGTGGCAGTGATGGAAGGACGAATACGGTCATACTGAGAGAGGTCAGCAGGTTCCGAGTTTATGGAATTAGTACTGCTTCTCTGGGTTGTGCCTCAGCAATCCTAGTAATCTGCTGGAGGACATATTGCTGGGCTGCTGTGAGATGCTGCATGCCCCTTTGAGCACTGCTAACTGCAGTCATGATGGCAGCAGTCTGAGCTTCTATGGTAACAAATTGAGACTTCATGAGCTCAGTCTGAGGTTCTACTGAATCACTCAGACCCTGAGTGGTTTCTGCTTCTGATGTAATGGAAGCTGTGACATCAGCCATCAGACACTGCATCATGGTCAGCCCTGCAAGTACTATCATGGAGTTGGTTAGCACTTCCATACAGGAAAACATGGGTTCAAGGTCTGCACAAAGCCCTATGCCAAGTTGGAGCAGAATACCTTCATGCACTTTGACACTGACAACAGACTTTCAGGCAGGTCAGCCAATGCACCAGGCATTTTTGTGTGCATGTTCATCAGCCTTTTCCAGTACACCACCCCATTAAAGTCCTCTTCTCAGTCTTCTGCAGCAGAACTCATGCATGACCACACTTTTTCAGGAGCTGAAATGATCCTTTCCCCCTGCCTCAGCTGCAGGTCACTCCTGCCTGGTGACGCACCAATGGGCAGATCTTGCTACCCTCTGAAATATTTGCTGTGCTAGTATCTGAGCAGGTGGCTGGAAGTCAGGCCAAGTGATGGTGTTTTTTTTTCCTCATCAGTCTCTTCTTCATCTAAGCCCTCGTCCTCCTGCACCGCTGGCCATGCTTGTCCCCTGCCGTTTAGCCCTTGCTGCAGCCTAGGATGTGTCATCTTATGCTGCAAGATAGAGGGAAGTGTGTCAGTGAGTGTGATGCAACGTATTTGGTCAATGTGCCTGCCACAGTTGAGTAGCTTGCAGTGTATGCAATCTGTGAGGTGAAATCGCCCGTGCAAGCTGGCGTCGGCATGTTCGGCGGCGTGAGCGGTCAATATGGCGAGAAGGCCAAAAATCAGTTTCATGACGTGAAACCAGCTTGTGATTGTCCGCTCAGCCTGTCGATGGTGGGCTGCGTTTCCAGCCATCGGATGTCAGGAACCTTATTGTAATACTTCAGCATATCATTATAAGGCTAGCCCGTCAGACTCATTCCCTGCACTCCCACCGCCCCCCCCACCCCCCCACCCCCCCCGCTAGATCGTCCACCCGCGCCGGTGGTAAAGCACGCCGGTACAGAACACGTCTTGACAACTGTGACGTACAGAGCTTGGGACTTACTGCCAGGGCCTTGCTCACATTGCGGACATCCGAGGAACAGAAGATGCTGGAGGCTGACAGTAACGGGATCCTGGAAGAACTTAACTGGCATTCTGGGTGGATTCTATTGGACATGGCTCCGCTGCGAAGCAGCTTACGGAAGTTGGAAAGTCACCGTTGATGCTCACAACGGATGATGATCGATGGGCTGGGAGAGGATGCTCTAGGATCGACAGGGAGAGGAAGAGGTGTTGGGGGGCGGTTGAGGTTGGAAGGGGAGAAATGAAGGTGTTGGGGGGTGAAGTTGCGGGGGAAATGAAGGTATCGGTGGGAGCGAGGTTGGGAGGGGGGAATGAAGGTGTTGGTGGAGTGAGGGTGGGAGAGGGGGGAATGAAGGTGTTGAGGGGGTGAGGTCTAGGATCAACTGAGAGAGGAAAAGGTGTTGGGGGGTGGTTGAGGTTGGGAGAGGGGGTATTGAAGGTGTTGCGGGGGTGAGGTTGGGAGAGGTGGGAATGAAGGTTTCGTGGGGTGAGGTTGGGAGGGGGGAGGGAGTAACGGGGGAGAAGATGACAATGGGGAGGTAGGTGTAAGGGGGGGTGGAAGGTGTAAGGGAAGGAGTGAAGATGGGGAAGGTGTCGAGGGGGAGGAAGGAGTGCAGAGAGGGAAGGAGTCCATGGGGAGAAAGGAGTGCGGAGAGGGGAGGGAGTCCAAGGGGAGGAAGGATCGCAAAGAGGGCAGGGAGTTAGGGAAATGGAAGGAATGTGGAGAGGGGAGGGTGAAGAGTCAGGAAGGAGGAAGGAGGAAAGCTGGAGGAAGAAGTGAGGGTGTCTGAGGGAGTCAGGGAGGGGGAAGGAGGAAAGCTGGAGGAATAAGTAAGGGTGTCTGAGGGAGCCAGGGAGGGGGAAGGAGTAAGGCTGGAGGGAGAAGTGAGTTTCGAGGAAAAGGTAAGGCTGGAGGAAGGAATGGGGGGAGGGGAAGGATTAAGGAGGGCGGAAGAAGTAAAGGTGTCTGAGGGAGTCAGGAAGTTGGAGGGATTAAGCGGGGGAGGGGGAGTGGGGGGAGTCCAGGGGAGTTGGGAGGGCTAAGGGAGGGGAAGGGGTTCCGCGGAGGAAGGGGTCTGGAGTGGGGGAAAGGATTCTGGGGAGGAAGGGGCCCGGGCGGGGAAGAGTTTTCAGTGGGGGAAGGGGTTCCGGGAGGAATGGGTCCAGAGGGAGGATGGGTTCAAGGGAGGAAGGGGTTCAAAATGGGGAAAGGATTCCAAGGTGGGGAAGGGGTCCCGGGGTGGGGGGAAGAAGGAATCCAGTGGGGGAGATGTCCAGGTGAACTTGCAAGGGAGGACTCTGTTGAACCCATGACTGCCTCCTGGGGAGCGAACTGAGGGTGGGCGTGGTATGAGGGAATGGTGAGAATAACAGAGGGCAGAGTGAGGCAGTATAGTGGGGGGGGTGAGGGTTTGACGTTAGCGGTAGAAGGGATGGCGAGGGTGGTTGGTGGGGACTTGGAGGCAGACACGGACTCTGGGGGTGGGAAGGAGGAGGTCAGGGAGGTGAATGTGGATTGGGGTGGGATTTTTGGGAAGGAGGGGAACGTGTACATTCACCTGGACATCCCCAAAGGAAAAGGGTTGTGGCCGGTAGGTCACGGAGGGGAGGTGGAAGGTGATGCCGGGGGCTGGTGGGCGTCAACTGTAATGGGGGAAAGGAAATGGGTGACTGGGGGAGGGGAAAAGATGGGGGAGCTTTAGTTCTGTTGAAGGGTCGTGAGGACTCGAAACGTCAACTCTTTTCTTCTCCGCCGATGCTGCCAAACCTGCTGAGTTTTTCCAGGTAATTTTGTTTTTGTTTTGTTTTGGATTTCCAGCATCCGCAGTAGTTTTTTGTTTTTATCTCTGTGTTTAATTGACTGCCACTCCTCTTCAAGAAATGCCTACCTTGAAGAAGTACTGCTCTGCACAGTTCTGTTGAAGGGTCGTGAGGACTCGAAACGTCAACTCTTTTCTTCTCCGCCGATGCTGCCAGACCTGCTGAGTTTTTCCAGGTAATTCTGTTTTTGTTTAGCGTGTGAGACTAGTTGTGAAGTTGGCAGGGATATGGCATGTGGAAATGTATCCACTGACATTGATCACTTGTGGGAGGTCATTAAACTTCTCCCAGCATTGCATCCAGGCCGTAGACTGTTGGCATTGACCACAATGGCTACCTGCTCCGACCGCCTTCTCAGTACCTGTCTGGAGAGCCTCCTGGTCCCCGAAGGGAAGAGGACCTCTCTCCTTCTTCACACCTTTTGCACCAAGGCCTCCGGTGCAACATTCAAGAAACTTGGAAGATGTCCTCTGGTCTCTGCATGGCTCTTGTAGGTTCTTCCTAATCTTCAATTCTTCCTAACCAGTTCCAGGTCCTGCTACAACCAGAAAGCACCACATCTTTGCACAATGTTCAGCACTATTTGCAACTCCTCAGACACTGTAGCAGTCTGTGCCCATATGCAGCAAGACCTGGACAATATTTAGGCTTGCGTTGATAAGTGGCAATTTACATTCGCGCCACACAAGTGCTGGCAACAAGAAAGGATCTAACCATCGCCTCTTGATGTTCAATGGCATTACCATCGCTGAATCCCCCACTATCAATATCCTGGGGGTTACCATTGACCAGAAACTGAGCTGGACTAGCCATATAAATATTGTGGCTACAAGAGCAGGTCAGCGGCTAGGCGAGTAATTCACCTCCTGATTCCCCAAAGACTGTCCACCAACTATAAGGCACAAGTCAGGAGTGTGATGGAATACTCTCCACTTGCCTGGATGAGTGCAGCTCCAACAACACAAGAAGCTTGACACCATCCAGGACAAAGCAGCCTGCTAGATTGGCATCACATCCACCAACTTCAACATTCACTCCTTCTACCACCAATGCACAGCAGCAGCGGTGTGTACCATCTACAAGATGCACTGCAGCAACACACCAAGGCTCTTTCGACAGCACCTTCCAAACTCCTGACCACTACCATTTAGAAGGACAAGGGCAGCAGATGCATGGGAACACCACCACCTGCAAGTTCCCCTCCAAGCCACTCACTATCCTGACTTGGAATTATATCGCCGTTCCTTCACTCTCGCTGGGTCAAAATCCTGAACTCCCTTCCGAACAGCACTGTGGGCGCATGGACTGCAGCGGTTCAAGGAGGCAGCTCACCACCACCTTCTCAAGGGCAATTAGGGAAGGCAATAAATGCAGGCCTAGTCAGCAATGCCCACATCCTGTAAAAAGAATTTTAAAAAGAACCTTTAAGGTGTGCAGGCTGGCTTTAAGAGCTGCTAGCCTTGTCTGAACTTGGGTCACCTGCTAAGGTGTGCAGCCATTCATCAATGCGTTCAGCACTGGGATGTAAGTCATAATTATTATAATCAGCAAGCAACGCAAAGTTTGCACGCTGCCTGTATCAGTGAATGGACGCAGGTTAATCGTGCCTTATGATCCCCACGCCTGATTTTGGGGGTTATCCAATTTAGCCCTTTGTGCCTTTTATCAATATTGGTACACTCCTACTTTCCCGATTTCCTTTTCCTTCCCAAAGATCCAACAAACTGGAATATTTAGCTCCCAATCATGTTCAGACTGTAGTCAAAAAAATATCAGTATTTTAACTTAATTATTGTATATGTCCTTGTAAAAATTGATCTCATGTAACAATCAGCACATGATTTTTGGCCTAAGATTTAGTAATTTTTCACATATCTCGTGTAAACACTGACCTTCGATTTTCAGGGAGCCCATCAGCTTCCCCATTCCCCTGCTCACTCTCCCCAGGACTTCTTCACACACTGACTGCAAGAAAGTGGCAGGTAGGAGACGCTGTCCAGGAACGCCCTAGCGTTGATCTGCGTGTCTGCTGCTAGCTGTTTGAACTGATGGTCTGCCAACATCGTGATTGTGGACAGCCCAAATCACTGTGCTCCTGGATAAGGCACAACCATGACTGAACAATCTGCCAACCTCACCCCACTGCACTGGGGTTCGTAACTAAACATCACAGCCTGTCGAACTGCGACAGACTAGACCTCACCAGCAACAGACCGGGGCACTGGGCCAATCAGTGGACTCCTCTATATAGCCAATCCGTAGACAAAATGCTGTGTGGACCCAAATCAAGCACACATGTAAACTGCTTCGAAAGTACTTCTCATGCAAAGACCATAAGACATAGGAGCAGAAGTAGGCCATTCGGCCCATGGAGTCTGCTCCGCCATTCAATGAGATCATGGTTGATCTGATAATCCTCAACTCCACTTTCCTGCCTTTTCCCCATAACCCTTAATTCCCTTACTGATTAAAAATCTGTCTATCTCAGCCTTGGATATACTTAACGACCCAGCCTCTACAGCCCTCTGCGGTAAAGAATTCCATAGATTGACTACCCTCTGAAAGAAGAAATTCCTCCTCATCTCTGTTTTAAATGAGATTATTCTGAGATTATGCACTCTGGTCCTAGACTGTCCCACAAGGGAAACAACCTCTCAGCATCTACCCTGTCAAGCCCCCTAAGAATCTTAAATGTTTCAATAAGGTCACCTCTCATTCTTCTAAACTCCAATGAGTACAGGCCCAACCTACTCAACCTCTTCTCATAAGAAAATCCCTCCATCCCCGGGGTCAACCTAGTGTGCCTTCTCTGGACTGCCTCCAATGCCAGTATATCTTTCCTTAGATAAGGGAACCAAAGCTGTTCACAGTATTCCAGGTGTGGTCTAACGAGTGCCTTGTATAGTTTTAGCAAGACTTCCCTATTTTTATACTCCATTCCCTTTGAAATAAAGGCCAACATTCCATTTGCCTTACCTATTACCTGCTGAACTTGTATGCTAGATTTTTGGGATTCATGCATGAGGACCCCTAAATCCTTCTATGCTGCAGTTTTCTTCAGTCTTTCTCCATTTAAATAATATTCAGCTCCTCTATTCTTCCTGCCAAAGTGCATAACCTCACATTTTCCCACATTATATTCCATCTGCCAAGTTTTTGCCCACTCACTTAACCTGTCTATATCCCTCTGTAGACTCTTTGTGTCATCCTCACCATTTGCCTTCTCACCTATTTTTGTGTCATCTGCAAACTTGGCGATAGTACATTCATTTCCCTCATCCAAGTCATTAATATATATTGTAAATAATTGTGGTCCCAGCACTGATCCCTGTGACACTCCACTAGTTACAGATTCCATCCTGAAAACACAGCCCCTCCCCAGTATCCCAACTCTGTGTTTTCTATTAGTTAGCCAGTCCTCTATCCATGCTAATATACTATCCCCAACACCATGGGCTCTAACTTATTAAGTAGCCTTCTGTGTGGTACCTTATCGAACGCCTTTTAGAAATCCAAATATATTCCATCTACTGGTTCCCTTTTATCTATTCTACTTGTACCTCCTCAAAGAATTCTAATAAATTTGTCAGGCATGATTTCCCCTTCATGAAGCCATGCTGGTTCTGCTCGATTATATTGTGCATTTTGAAATGCTCTGCTATTACATCCTTTTTAATAGACTTCAACATTTTCCCAATGACAGATATTAAGCTAACTGGCCTATAGTTACCTATTTTTTTGCCCCCCTCTGTTTTTGAATAAGGGTGTTAGATTGGCAGTTTTCCAATCCTCTGGGACTTTTCCAGAACCTAAGGACTCTTGGAAGGTCACTACCAGTGCATTCACTATCTCTGCAGCTATTTCCTTTAATATCCTAGGATGCAACCTATGAGGTCCAGGTGACTTATCGGCCTTTAGCCCCATTAGTTTCCCTAGTACTTTTTCTGTAGTGATAGTTATTGTATTTGTTTCCTCTCCGTCTTTTGCTGCATGATTATTTGGTATTTTTGGTATGCTACTAGTGTCTTCTGCCGTGAAGACTGATGCAAAGTATTTAGTTAACCCCTCTGCCATTTCCTGGTTCCCCATTATTATTTCCCCAGCCTCTTTCTCTAAGGGGTCTATATTGACTTTGGCCTCTCTCTTCCTTTTTATATATTTAAAGAAGCTCTCACTGTCCTTTTTTATATTACTTGCTAGTTTATCCTCAAAGTTTTTATTTTCTTCCTCTTTATTTTTTTTGGTCATCTTCTATTGGTTTTTAAAACTTTCCCAATCCTCTGGCTTACCACTAATCTTTGATGCATTGTATGTTTTTTCTTTCACTTTGATACTACCCTTAACTTCCTTGGCTAGCATGGTTGGTTTATCCTCTTCCTACAATCCTTCTTCCTCACTGGGATCTATCTTTGTTGTGAGTCATGAACTATTTCCTTAAACTTCTGCCATTGTTCATCAACTGTCTTTTCTGCTAAACTGCTTTCCCAGTCCACTCCAGCCAACTCTGCCCTCATTCCTTTGTAATTACCCTTATTTAAGTTTAGCACAGTTGTTTCTCACTCTCAGACTGAATGCTAAATTCCACCATGTTATGGTCACTGTTTCCTAGGGGATCTTTTACTCTGAGATCATTTATTAAACCTGCCTCATTACACATTACCAGATCCAAAATAGCCTGATCCCTGGTTGGATCCATAACAGTTCTAAGAAACTGTCCCAAATACACTCTATGAATTTTTGCTCGTGGCTACCTCTGCCAATTTGATTTTCCCAATCTACATGGAGATTAAAATCACCCATGATTAATATACTGCCTTTTTTACATGCCCTCATTATTTCCTGATTTATTATCTGTCCGACAGCATAGCTACTTTTAGGGGGCCTATAGACTATTCCCAATCAGTGTCTTTTGACCCTTGAATTTTTGTCTAAAAAATTGGTCTCAAAAATTCGGGTATGTAGATGGGTATATATGTTATTCACTTCAGTTGGCCTACTTCATCGAGTAGGCAGCTGTACTTTGCTGATGAATAGATATAAGTGAATTCTTGCAGCACACATGGCACAAAGCAAAAAAAAGCAAACTTCTATTTTCATATTAAACTGTACAAGAATCATTCATGCTATGATTCCACACAAGGTTTGAATCAATTTTAATGACTTTATTCTCCTGCCCTTCTCTAATCACAGTCTACTGCCCAATTCAAGAATGTTAGCATTTGATGTATAGCTAGTTTGATTATTGTTGTTAATCAATATAAGAGGGTTGCACCAAAACACGTATTAATTATGTAGAGACAAAGAGTTAATTATTTTAGTAAATTTGTTCACATCACTCATTTCTGAAGGTCAAAACAGCTTTCTGGCAATACTGAGCAACTCTCTGCAGTATGGAAAATGTGATGAAATTATCATGTCAATTATATCCCTTAAATGATGGTTGCCGAATCCAAAGCTTCAATTGGGGCAAAACTCTGTCCTTCAAAGGGGAAAACTACAACCAAAGCTGAATGTCTTTTAAGATTTTTATCTTGTATATATATACATATATATATATATGTATATATATATTTCAAGTAGTATTTTATATGCTCTGTCATAAATGTTCATGTTTATCTTGGCTATATTTCAAAATACAGTAAATTTAATAATAGGTTCTAGAAATATTTGCTTAACGTCTAAACACCAGTAATTTATTCGAAAAATGCTATAATTATGTTGTAATTGTATAGTCAGTAAAACCAATCTGTGCATTGAGTTTTTCCTGTGTTTGCATTATAAGTTTACCTAAAGTTTAAATTCAATAGTTAATCAAGTGATTAGTAAATATTTTCATTTAATGGCACTTTCTAACTTAAGTTTTTTAATCTTCTGACTTATGAATTCTTTTTTTATATTCTGTCCTGGATTCTATACAGCGGGGCTGGGATCAGAACAAGGTAGTGGAGTTGATGATGATATAATGGAAATAGAACCTGGAGATAGGGAAGAGACTGCATCAGTAAAAAGTAGTGACAGTTTTCACCGAAGTTTATCAGAATACACTCCAACATCAGAGGATGAACTGTTGAATGCTGATGACTCTGGGACTGTAAACTCCCAATCTGATATACCCTCACCAGTCTCCCTCACTGGCAGCCTTAGTTTGAGAAACAAAACTGGTACTAAAGAGATCCCAAATGCCTTGAATAAGGTAAGTGGCACAGGAGGATATTCAACGTGGAGTAGTGATCAGTCTTATGAAGATGAATCAAATTCTGCTGGGAACTACAGTATCAGGTATGAGTTTCCATGTCAATGGCCTACACCTTTTATACACATTGTAACATAAAATGGGTCAGCCTAAATTCACTCTACAGAGTTAGAACAACATTTTTTCCTCATAGCTATATTCAGTACTCCTTTAAATCTAGACTTGGCAAAAGATGACTAGCAAAACCAGGAAAGGTGCCGCCTACTTTTCAGTTCATGTATGATAAACAATAAAATCATGTATTCATTGTCTTTCTTTGTAATCTTCAGTTAATCCCTCAATAGTGCTATCCCCAGGATCACAAATATTTCACCAATTGTATTGTATTACATGCAATATTAGTATAATATTTATATCATGCAGCATTTGAAGCAACTGTTGAGTAACAAGGGAACCATTTGTATAAGACTGAACAGTCAAATTTATCAATATTTTGGGTGTGTGATAGTTAAATGCACCAACCTCCAAAAACATTTTTATATTTTTGTTGGAGAGTAACCAAAGCATGTCTGTCCACATAAGATAAGAGAGCTTTTCAAAACAAATGTAACAGACCCATTTTTGAAACACTAATCCACCATATCAAAAAATATCCTAGCAAATTCTAACTGTAATTATAAACTAAAAATTCATAATTTGGCTTTTTTAATATTTTGTTACAGTAAATCCACTTTAATCAAAACATACAGCTTTTTCTTTCATTTAAAAAATGTATCTTCTGAAATATATCCAGCTACAGCATCTGCCATGGCTCAGTTAGTAGCACTCTCACTTTTGAGTCACAAGGTTATAGGTGCAAGTTTCACTCCTGGACTTGACCACAAAAATCAAGGCTGACCCTCCAGTGAAGCACTGAGGAGGTGCTGCACTGTTGGAGGTGCTGTCTTTCAGAATTTGAATATATTAAACCAAGCTCTCTCAGGTGAATGTAAAAGATCCTACAGCACTGTTTTGAAGAAGAGCGGAGAGTTGCCCTCGATATCCTGGCCAATATTTATCATTTAATAAACATCACAAAGCAGATCATCTGGTCATCATCATGTTGTGTTTGTGGGAACTTGCTATGTGCAAATTGGCTGCCATATTTCCTGCGCTACCACAGCCACTACACTTTAAAAGTACTTACTTGGCTATTAAATGCTTAGGACACCCAATGGTCATGAAAGATGCTGTATAAATTCAAGTTTTTTTTTCATACCTGGAAACTAAGAAATCTTACAAAATATGTTTCCACGTTTAATTCCTTCAACATCACAAACTTGCATTTATATTTTTGACACAGATCATATCAGTGAAGGACCTCAATGATTTGAAATATTGACTCACGATCTATGTTTTGCAATCAGTACTTTACATAAAAGAATGTAAGCAAATCCAAAATTTTGCAAAATTATTTCATTGAAGACAACTATGTGCCTGGTGCAATTGGAACAACAAATAATCATCATGTTACTAATGTTGTGACCCCCAACTCAGGTGTTCACTCAAAGCATGAGGGGCAATATAATAATAGACCATCACTAAGAATCTCTGAAATTTTGTGTTAATAAATTATAATTTTAGTCTCACTATTTAAAATAAGTTATTTTTAATTTTCATACAGACTTCAGTATTTTTTATACTGTCAGGCAAAACAGTTCCACCATCAGATTTTGATGACTGAGGGCAATGAAAGAACTGACAAAACCGTGCAGATAACAAAGATTTGTAAATAATCTGAATTAGAACACTGTATTTAGATAAACATTCTTTCGTAAAATAAAACCAGAAAATGCTGAAAGTATTCAGCAGGTCAGGCAGCATCTGTGGAGAAAGAAACAGAGTTAATGTTTCAGGTTTATAACCTTTCATTAGAACTGGGAAGAGTTAGAGGTGTAAAAGGTTTTAAGAAAATGAAAGCGGGAGGAAAAGAAAAAGAACAAAAGGGAAGATCTGTCACTGGGCAGAAAACAAGAGAGATTAAATGAAAAAAGGGTTGGTGGGTCCAAGGTCGGAAGGGATGGCAATGGGACGAGAAACAAAAGCTATGTCAAGAGGAAGTGTGAATGGCAGAATGAAAAGCAGCTGCCGTGTGAAAGCAAAACATTCTTTTATATTATTCTGCTCAAGCAATTGTATACTTAAAGAAGTTGCATTTGTGTTTCTAATCCTTACCTGTGTAACTTCAATTTGAAACGGGCACAAGCATTGGATCTAACTGGAAGGAAGAAGATGAAATCTCCATTGAAGCCCAGACACATCTAACCTTGGCAAGATTAGATATGGAACTGACGGGTAAGGATGTGAGCTTTGCTGGGCTTTTACATGAAATAATGACCAATAAGAGTTTATTTTCCTACATGTAATCCTATCTGATGCAACATGTCCTAAAAATATTTGCACTCATATTTTGTATGGTACAGTTGCAATGGTGCATTACATTGCATAATTGATGGTGTACTGTTTATGAATCCACAGTGCAGTTTTTATTTACTTGCATCTTCAAGATCAGAGGTTCTATTTTGATTGCAGCAACAGTGTGGAGCATTGTGTCGACATTCTAAATCACTGGAACATCCCTTATGTTTGTTTCCAATATACTGATGTGGCGACACAAGAAACCCTAGGATGTCAGTGATGAGGGCAGAGAAAGAAGCACAGCATTGTGAGTCACTTACCTTTGCCTGGGGGGTAGGAGGGTAACATCAGCCATATATCTCACATCTGAGTGACTGCTGTTGGAAAGTGCAAATGCACTGAGAGCTTGTCAACATCAAATCCAAATGGGGTGGAGCTATGCTATCATATAGTGGAGCAGCCTGCCAATACTATCTAGGGCCACACACAAAGAACTGGGGGGCTGCTGGGCCTGAAGAACTGGATAACACAAGGACATAAGAAAGGAAGCAGGTGTAAACCATATGGCCCATCAAGCCTGCTCAACCATTCAATACAATCATGGCTGATCTTTGGCTTCAACCCCATTTTTTTGCCCACTCCCATCTCCCTTGATTCCCAGGGAGACCAAAAATCTATGCCAGCCTTAAATATATTCAACGATAGATTATCCACAACCCTCTGGGGTAGGCAATTTCAAAAGTACACAACCTTTTGCGTGAAGAAATTTCTCCTCATCTCAGTCCTAAAAGATCAACCTGAGACTGGCACCTGTATTCTAGATTCCCCAGCCAGGGGACACAGCCTCTCAGTGTCTACCCTGCCAAGCCCCTTCAGAACCTTGTATATTTCAATGAAATCACCTCTCATTCTTCACAACTCCTGCTGGGTATATAGAATGCAGCCCAATAGTCAGCGCATCAGGAAAAGGAAAAATATCTAATTTGCCCAAAAATGTAAATGTCAAAAATTTAACAATGTATTTTTTATTTCTAAACAAGTTTTAAGTCAAAATGAATGTTTCAATAATTTCATTAAACTAGCAAGTAATGAATTATTACTGTCTAAAAAGTGACCTGGTGTGAAGTTGTGACTTTGTAAATACTGTAATAATGAACTTTTGAAAAAAGTTAAATCTTTCATATAGGAAAGAGATCTGCTTGTGGAGCTTTTCAAAATATAAGAGTTTCAGTGCACATTAACAAATAAGATTAACTTTCAACAGGGTGCACAATAAAAACATTCTTGAAATAAAAACAGAAAATGCTGGAAATACTGAGCAGATCAGGCAGCATCTGTGGAAAGAAACAGTCAACATTTCAGGTCAATGACCTTGCATCAGATGAAATATTATCTCTTGTTTCTCTTTTCACAGATGCTGCCTGACCTGCTCTGTATTTCCAGCATTTCTCTGTTTGTACTTCAGATTTCCATTATTCGTAGTATTTTGCTTTTTGATAAGTGCAGGCTTGGTTTCACTTTTGTAATTAGATTGTACATTTTTCTGAAAAATATAAAAGTTCTGACAAAGGCAAGCCACAACTTGAGTATGAATTTTAGAGCACTTCTTGACTAATTCTAAATGCTCTCTCCCATTAGTGTAACACCCTAGATTAACTGGATTTATACCAAATCTTCTCTCCCAACAAAATGTCAGTGGTTTCTAAGAATTTTGTAAATCAGAGTTTTAAAACGAGCATTATGAGAATAAGCAATAGCATATGTTACTGAAATTGCACGGGGAGGGGGAGAGGGAGAGGGAAGGGGGGGTGGGGGCGGCGTGTGGTGGGGTAATCTTAAACAACCTTTCTAACCTTGATTTGTATGTTGCTGTTTGCAACCAGGAACCTTTTGAAAACTTCTAAACAGCTTTTGGTTATTTCTTTGGCAGCTGGACAAGAATTGGCTTTCAAAAAATCTTCCACAATGTCTGACAGAACCATTGATGAACAGGAAACTGTTCCAGTGACGATCATCGATGAAGTATCATTGACTTGCCACGAGGAAATTGAAGAAAAAATATTACTGGAAAAATTACCCAAGCCTACAGAAGTAAAAGAAGTTCATGATACAGATGGCAGTCGGCAAACAAACTCAAAAACTGGAACTTTCGTAACCAGTATTCATGAGCAGTCACGATCTGATGTTTCATTTGACACATTCTATCCCACAAGTATTGTCAGCTGTACAGATATCCAACAAGAACCCATTAAAAAATCAACAGAGGGTTTACAAGAAGAGAGTTACGACGTTCAAGATCAGATAAAGTCAAGAGATAACAAATTTGAAATGATTTTGTCTGCAACTGAACTGAAGTATGATATGCAGGTTAGAGGGAATGGTAGGAAAGAAGTGCACAACATTGCACCTGTGGAGGTTGACCCAGTAACACGAGAAGCTAAAAACTGTGTGGAAATACTGAAGAATGTCCAAGCAGAACATCTGACGCAAGATGAGAATTGTTCAGCTGCAAACTGTGCTCCGGAACACAAACATTCATCAGACAGGTGGCTAAACACTGCCAATAAAGTTACCAATGAATATGTTCCAAAAGTAGGCATGAGAACATTCACAGTTATTCCGCCAAAACCAGTTGTAAAGCCTAAGGGAAGAGAAGGGTTGTCACTAACCACAGGCGCTATCAAGATTGATGACCTGGGCAATTTAATACATACAGAGATCAGTGAAACAAAAAACAAAAAGACTACAGCAAACATTGGAGCCAGTGACAAAGAATCACTTTTAGGAAAAGCAAAGGCATTCTGGAATGTGAAAAGCATGGATAAGGATAATCTGCAGTGTGCCAACCCAGCTTCAACTATGGCAATAAATACAACTGTTTGCACAGCTGGTAGATTGCAACTACAAGAGCCAGCAAAGCAGTTGACAAATATATCCCCCAAATTTGAAGCAGTTATTGTGCAGACTACAGCTGTAAGTAGTAAGTCACTTAAAACCGACTCGCAATCCACTGAAGAAAAGTCATTTGCGTCAGTTATGCCATCGAAGGTAAAAATTGCAAACATACCAGAAAATACCCATCCCAAAGCAGTGAGTAATTTTATCAAGCCCTGCAGAAGAACATCAAGCCAATATGTTGCCTCAGCAATTTGCCGCTACACAGGCATACAGTCAACAAAAACTGGAGCAGGGAATGAATCTAATGCTCAGAGTAACACTAGATTTAAGAGTAAATTTGAGGATAAACATAAATTCAGACCTGCTGAGGAGAAGTCTTCTCTTAAGCCCTTGCAAAAAAATTGCATAGGAAGCCAACTGAATGCAGAGTTTGCACTCTATTCCAACTGCAGCACAGAAAATGTTGGAAAATTGATCAAACATAAAGAAGATAAATTTGTTCCAAATCAGAATTGGTTAATTAAAAAAGTGTCAAATCAAACAAGCTCCTTTAACAAAGTTACTTCCCAATCACAGCTTTCCCAGTTAATCATAAATGATGCATTTTCTTCTAGCAAGCAATGTCCCACTGCAAATAGGCAGACTCCACAAAGTACATTGCCGTCACCTTTTGTGAAAGATGTGATTTCCAGTGCCCCAAGTGATCAGTCAATTAAAACACCTATGACCTTTACATCCGCTCCTTCTTTAACTTCATTTTCAGATTCTGTTAAAGATCATGCGACTGCTGTGAAACAGAGTGACTGCATCTCACATAATTTGCCTGCCTCAAATCTGCCAACAATGTCTACTACAGCCTCTTCAGTTACTGAAATAGTATTTACAGTACAGTCAGAACCTTCACCTTCCTTTCACGCAAATTGCTTCAATGTCAAACCAAATACCAACATGTTTGGGCCTGTCAAGAAATTCAAACCCATCATTCAGAAGCCAGTACAGAAAGATGAGTGCTTGCACAGTTCTCTAATGGAAGCTATCCAATCAGGGCAAAATAAAGAACGGCTTAGAAAGGTATAAATCACCATTTGGTTGTATAGTTCTGATACAAAGATGTTTTTAATGATAAAGCCAGCTACTGCAACATGTCATATCTGATAAATGTACTGTTTCTATGTCTTATTTTTGCCAGATTTCTGATACAGTGATAAATGGTAACCTGAAAACATCTTCATTCACTGCAGCAGAAAATGAACATTCTGCACTCTTGGCATCAATTAGAGCGCACAGTGGAATTTCGGAACTGAAAAAGGTAAGAACCATGACAGTGATGTATATTGTTCTTATAAATTCAGAAAAAAAATCATGAATATACCACTGCTACCACTTTGCAGGCATTGTTTTTCTTCCAGTTGTGAATGTTGCAAAAATTAGCGTTTTCCTGTAAAATTGTTCAAACCAATAAAACTCGTGTCATTTCAGTAGTTAAAATCGAAAGTTGGAGATCCAAGTAATTGCCCCTTTTTATTGCATAATGTAAAAATGATCCTCTTCACTAGAAAAAAGCCTTCAGTACTGACTTTGAAGTTATATCTAATACAATTGTCCTGTTATATTTTGAAGCTAAATGTGTGTGATCTAGATTAACTAAAAGCCTGGAAAATATTAAAACAAATGTGTATCCATGGCAAATGGGTGATATTTAAGCCAAAGTCCTAACCCAACCTTTTGAGATAGACAGCAGAGAGCTTTTTTACATTATTTACAGTAACCTTTTGCATTTCCTTGCCAATTGGAAATTGTGCCCTTTCCATCAAGAAAGAACTTTTACATATTAGATTCAGTTACTGCTTCAATTCCAAAAGTACTTGGTTAAAGGAAAGCTATCTTTATGAAGTAAAATTGTCACGTAAAAAGTACTGAGGATACTTTCTTCCTTGCATGAACCAAATAACTGTAACTCCTGCCATTGAACAGAAGTGCAGCAGAAACAGTTGCGCATGCGCACTCGACTCACACTGCTGTTCCACACGCTGGGGGTTGGATGGAATTTTTCCTTTTCAGAAATTTGGTTTTGTGAAGCTGCCTATTTACGTAAGCGTCGAATCAGTGTTAGTGCTGTGATTGGCAATGGTTGTATTATCAAAGCTCTGTAATGATATCAAGGTAGAGACCTTTGGCTACATCTACAGAGGGATTAGACCCCTCCCCAACCCACACACAGAACACCAGTTAACTTGCTACAATTATAATAAATCAGACCATGAAAATAAACAAGATGCCTGAGTTTATTTAAATGCTGTTTCCCCCCAGCCTGTCAAGGCTTTATGCAGGGAACCCCTCACAGCCCAGGTAGTTGAGTCAAATGATAGTTGGACTCTTAATCCCAGGGGTATTGTTTTGAATCCAACATGAGATAATACGTTTCTCCTTTGGTATTTTATTCAAGAAAAATTTTTATTGATTTTTATCAAAAAATATTACAATTAATTCTCCACGATCTCTGAGTTCATTGGATGTTGGGACTATTGTTTACTGAAATTTCCTGATTATATATCTTCATCATTCACTGAATGGTCAGAAGTATATTTTACAGAGGGAACAGTTGATAAATGATAGGTAAAGTGGACACAAGAACTTGCAATTGGTTTAAGACGATACAGTATTGTTAGTCTGTGTCAAGCCAACTTGTTTGTTTTAATGCAGCAGCTGACACTCTGACACTGACACTGACACTGACAATGCACATGTGCAGGAAGTGCTTCCCCCTAGTGTTGTGGCACAGATAAACACAGCCTTAGTTCTTTGCTGACCCAGGTTAGGGAATTGTTCCATATTGACATTTGTGAAAGGAATAAGATTGTTTTATTCCTTGTGTTGAGTCCTGATGTTGACAATATTGAACCAATGCTGTGAAGCTTGCTGAGGCAGGCTACAAAGCAAAGATCTTAGAGTCTTGACCTGCTAGCCAGAATCTGTGGCAGCCTGACAGCAAGATACTGTGAGCCAATGAATCAAGGATTTTTTGTTTGGCGTGGTGTAGAGACTCAGCAGTGTTGAGAGTAAAGGGTTGGTGGAGAAGTCAGGAAAAGGCTGGATAAACTTCATGCAAGGTTTTTGTGATTTTTGGTTGATATAGTTTTATCATTGTCAGTGGCTGTCACTGAATGTCTTGATGATTTTAATAGGTTTCACAACATTTTCTGCACTTTAATTCAAATAAAAATTACAAGCTAACAAATCTTAACATGTAGCTGCCCATAATCAAATACACGTTATAATTAAAATTTGCTACATTCCCAGGCTATGGCAAACGTCCCTGCTTTGTCAAGTCTTTCATGCTTCCCTCCCCCTTAGCTATTCTGATGTAACCATTTGCATCCATCTTTTGTTTCTATTCTTTTCATGTTATCACCTCCATTTGCTTTCCCTGTTGTCACTTAGTTACTCCTGCACTCCATCCAGTCATAAAATTTTTCCTTCTGCTCTTTCCTTGCCCACATTTTCCCTGGCTTTATGCTGGCTTAAAAACTGTTCATCTCGAACATCTTCTGATAAAGGTCTTCAACCTGAAACTTGTGTCCCGATACTTACAGGAAGGTGGAGGAAGCCGTAGCAGGCTGGAAACCCGGAAATGTGGATAACTCAAAAATCATGACAGTACCTTATTTAAAAACAAATCTGATGCCCAATCGGTAGCAGCCAGGTTAAGGCCATAGCCAGAGAATAGAGACAAGGGTGGGAAGAGATCATGGAAACCAGGGTGAGGGGAGAAATCAGAGATTGGGAAGATCGGAAAGGCTGGTGGGGTGAGGGCAGGATATTGAGGTCGGTGAGCGGGGGGGCGGGGCCCGATTGCCAACACGTAAAATGACATGGGTTGACGTCAGGTGGAACTCCCAACGTCACCCCGCATCATTTCAATTTTCAGGTCGGCAGGGGCTCAGCCGAATCAGCTGTGCGCCCGCTGACCTGTCAACGGACAATTGAGGCCATTTAAAAAGTAATTAGACCAGTTAATGGACCTGCCCATCCAACCTTAAGGTTGGCGGGCAGGCTGGGAGTCCTGGTGGGCTTCAGAAAAAGCATGAAAACTCATCCACGGGCGGGATGAGGTTTCATGTAGGTTTTGAAAATTTAATAAAAGTTTACTTAGAAGTGATGGACATGTCCCAACTCATGTGACAGTGTCACATGAGGGGACATGTCAGGGAAATATCATTTTTCTACATGTACCATTTTTAAATTTGGCGCCGATCTCCCTGAGGCAGCACTTAGCCTCAGGGAGATGAGTGTGCTCTTTTGCGCACATGCACGCAAAAGCACACTCCCAGCTTAAGGAAACCCCCCCGCCCACACAGGGAGCACAAAGCGCTTCCTGGCAGACGTCATGCTGGGCGGGCCTTAATTGGCCCGCCCATGTAAAATGGCGGCGTGCCCCCAATTGGGGGTGCCGATTGGAGGCGTGCCCACACGCGCCCACTCCTGAACTTGCCCCCCTTCCTGACGCGGGGAAAATTCTTCCCCATGCATTGGGGTGAGGGAGGTTGGAGGGGGTGATTGGCTGATCATAGGGGCTTAGAATTGCAGGGAGCTAAACAAGTTGGCTTGGTGGACCAGTGGGGAAGCACTCTTACTCTTCCTGGCCCACAAGCAGTGCTGGAAAAGCACTTAGATACAGCTATTCTTGCATCTCTCCAGCTGTCAAGTTTCCCGAATGCTTGATAAGCTGGTCCATAGCACTTACATTTAAAATTGTGGTAACTTTGAGGATCTCAGCTTCATAATCACGTTTAAATTATTGATCTGCCTCTGGAGAGCAGATTGGTTGCTGGTACCCCAACAGATGTTGAAGGTTGTTTGGAATCCAGTTTCCAACTTTTGAAATCTAAACCCTCAGATCCATTCCTTCAACCATCCTGGTGGGGGAGGTTTAAAATCGCACCTGCTATCTTTGGCCTGAATTTTTGCTCCCAAGTCAGTAAAGCAGAGTAGGGACATTTGCTGGCTCGGCAAGACTTGGGAAAAAGTGCCCTGGATGATCTGATTCAGTCTGGCGGGGAGGTAGGGATTGGTGCAAATGGGAGTCGTGGCAGGTGACTGGGAAAGAGTTTGGAGGCTGTTGAGTGCAGAGGCAGGCTGGGTGATAGGGCAGCCTCAGTGCTCCAGCACTTTGCAAAGATGTAAAAAATGAATGAAACAAATAACAGCCCTCCAGACCTCAAACCCTCACCTCCCCCCCAAGCACTCCCCATGTCAACCTATGCCCCCTGACCCACCCCCCGCCATGGTCTCTCATACCTTTCATGCCAACCAATGCCCCTCCACCCACCCTCCCATGGCCCTTCATAGCCCCTATGCCAACTTAGATCCAACTCATGCCAACCTATGCTCTCCACCCATCAGCCTTTGCCCTTACAGCTTCCATGCCAGTATCCAGCATGGGCAGACCTCTGGACCCATGCTGAGATTAAGTACGGGATTTTCCCATCCGCGCTCTAAATGAGGTGGCGGGTGGGAAAAGTGGCATTTTCCCCACCATGCGTAATGGCGGGTTTTTGTGCCATAATGTTCATTCTCCACCTCATTAATGGCGGAAAAACGGGAAACATGTCAGATTGCAGGTGGTGAACTCTGATTTGCCTGCCCCGCAGTGACCCCAGTGGTTCTTTCCTCCGGGCATATTTAAACTACACCCGCACATGGCTTTCTCGATGTCCCCAGGCCAAGATAGCCCCAGGGAAGAAATAGCATCGAAAAGCAAGAAGAGTGCGGCTCCCGAGTACAGTGATGCTTCGCTGGGCCACCTGCTGGACGCTGTCGAGGCCCACCGGAATGTCCTCTAACCCAGTAATGGCCAGAGGAGGTCCACCAATGCTACCACTCCAGCTTGGGAGGCAATGTCTTCGGTGGTCAGTGCAAATGTGGCATAGAAAAGGTCTGCAATCCAGTGCAAGAAGAGGATGAACGATCTCATCCATTCTGGCAGGGTAAGTGAATAGCCTCATCATCCTCAACTCACACATTCACAAGCCCATCAGGCATTATATCCTGTGTAGTTTGTGACCTCATCCTGTCCACTGCTCCACTCACCACCCACACAAGGCGGGCATATCATCTGTCTTGGCATGTTTCCTGCTCACAATCTCTCCATTTGCCTTCATGCAGGACAAGGTCGCACACAGTAGAAGACAGAGGTCCCAGACCAGGGGTGGAATGGCTGAAATTAAGGCCTTCACTCCATTTGAGTCCTATTGAGTCCGACTCTGGTGACGAGCCTCCAGACTTGGTCCTAACTTAGTTGGTGGAGCTTCAGCAACAGTCAGGAAGGATTGTCAGCTGTTTTCCACAGATTACAAAGTTCGATGGAGGAGTCCGTCCATGTTCAGTCCGAGGTTATAGCCTTGGTGTGCCAATGCACTGAGGTCAACACTAGTAGGATGACAGCTGCCATGGAGACCTTGGTCCAGGACAAAGGTCCTGCAGTGCACCAGGAGCTGCACTTCATTGGAGTAGGCATTGGTGGCATCCGTCAGTGGCTATGCGAGAAGGGGTGCAGGGCAACTCGATTTCACTCCAGCTTACCCTCTCCTCAAGGAGTCAGCCTGGTCGTCCATAGGGAGGGGGATCCAGCATCTGGACACTCCAGTGCCATCCGCCCAGGTGACTCCAGGAGTGGCCAGCCGATCTCAATCCCTTGTTCCTGTGACCCCATCACCTTCAGGTCCGCATGCCGAGGAGGGTGCACCTGCCCTACATCAGGAGACCCAAAGCAGGCCGGGGCCATCCAGGTCTTGGCCCTCCAGAGGACGCCCGCCAAAGTCATCGCAGACAACATGGTGTAGCAGACATCAAGCCACCTCCACCTCTGCTGTGGATGTCAGGGATGCAGGGTTAGGAAAATTAAGAAATATTAGGAGCACGACGGTGGCATGGGTATTAACCCCATGTTATATACTTTGCACTAATGTGAATAGAAAACTACCTATTTCATATCTTTTGTGTTTGCCTCCCCTTTATGATCAGCTGTGTTGTTGTCCATCAGGTGTGACACAATGGTCCCTGTCGCCACTTATTGCAGATATTGAAACCAGGTGCCTCTGGTAGATGTTGTCAGCTTCCACGTCGCATATAATTTCCAACGTCCTTAATGTCAAGTCTACTTGTGTAAGGAACCTCATTCACATGGTGTACTGCTTAATGCCTTCTTCATTCTTTGCTGTTTAAGGTTGAGGCTAAGGTGTTCACCCGTCTTGTCTGCATTATTGTCAGGTGAAGGTCTTGTTTCCATCGAGACATGTAAATGCATGGAGAAGGATCATAGATCCTAACACTTCATTTACTTACTGTCATCTGGCATGATTTCCTATCTATAAGCCCCTTACTCAGAGCTTGAGTGCGGTCCTGTCTGCTTTGCGCGTATCCGACTCTCACAGTGCACAATTGCTAAGCTCAGCGAGAAGCGTGAGCATCTTTCCACCTTTAAGTGCCGGAGCTCAGGCCCTCGAAGGCATTACATTTTTCTGGCACTCAAGCCTCCAACCTTCTGCCTTTCTAACCTTGTATCTGCATTGTGGCCACAAGGCTCTCATCACAATGTAGGGACGCAGAGCTGAGCCACATGTTTTAAGTAGCCTCCCCTCACCTATACCCTCACCAAGGTCATTGAAGATAAAAACAAATAGTCATGTGTTGCAGTCAAAGGAGCCTTGGAGCTTACTCTGGAAGTGTATATAGTAGCTTTTTACACTTTTTAAGGTACCAGTGGAATGCAACCCAGAATATAATTAATCTGATAAGAGCTCTTTATTATCACCAAATGTTACCTTGAGCGGGTCATGGTGTCTTTGCATTTTGCAGCTGGAAAGGGCCAGGGCTGGCCATGAGGGCAGGCTGACTGTGTGAACTTCATGATCCTCAAGTGGTCCAAATCCATGGAAAGGTCAGGATGAATGCACGCCTGCATCCCTAACTAGGAGTGACTGATGTCAATGTGATGGAGGAGAAGGTGACACAAAGGACGAGGTGATGCCAAAATCGAGCGAGAGCAACATAATGTTCTCGGCTGCCTTGGCCAAAGTGTGACCTTTCAGTCACACCGTCGAGGTGACACAGAATGTGTTGTCCATTTTTGGCAGATGGATCTCCTTGAGGAGCTTTATCAGACTGAAGACATACAGTTACGAGTGCATTGAAGATTGTAGAACAGCTCCTGCCTCTACTCAGTTGCCATGGTGACTGGGATGCTTCAGAGATGCTAGAAGAGGCTGTGCCTCTGACATGTGATGCCAGAGAGCCCTACCCCAGGTTGGACCTCATCTCAACAAGAACGCATGTTCCCAAGGCTTCATCATCCTTCAAAGAACCAGGAAAATGGTTCACAAAATGGTTAAGAACTCACTCTCAGATTGAAGTGCATAGTTAAAAGCAAAATACTGCGGATGCTGGAAATCTGAAACAAAAACAGAAAATGCTGGAAAAACTGAGCAGGTCTAACAGCATCTGTAGAGAAAAAAAAGAGTTAACGTTTCAAGTCCTTGTGACTCTTGTTCAGAGTTAAAAGAAGTGCATAGTTGCCAGGAAAGGAGGGGTTTAGCAAAGTTAGTGTTCATGCGGGCCCATGAGAGAGGACACTTGTCCAAGAGGATGCAGACTATGACTCATCATCCTCATCCTGGAATGTGAGAGCCTCACGTGAATGCCTGGCCTCATCTGGCCCATGCTATGTCCTCTTCCCCTGCAGCCTCAGCTTCCTCAAACTCATCACCCTCATCCCTTTCAATGTCCTCCTCAGCAGAGGAGACATGCAGCTCTTCCATGACTGCATCTGGCAGGTCCTCCCCCCGTTTGCAGTGCCAGGTGGTGCCGCGTGCAGCAAGCCATGCTAATCTGAGAGACCCTCTAGGAGCGTACTGGTGTGCTCCACCACATCTGTCGAGGCATTGAAACTGCATCCTCAAGATGCCAATGCTCTGCTTTATCAATGTTCGTGTAGCGATATGAACATTGTTGTACCTTCTCTCTGCAGGGTTTTGTGGCTGCCGCATGGGCGTCACCAGCCAAGGTCCTTTGCGGGTACTCCTTGTCGCTGAGGAGCCAACCCTGGATTCTGTATGGCTTCTCAAAGATGTCAGGGATCTGCGATCCACTCAAGATGTATGAGTCATGGCAGCTTCCTGGGTATCACGCACACACTGCACGATTTGTTTCTTGTGGTCACAGACCAGCTGAACACTGAGCAAGTGGAATGCTTTCCTGTTTATGTATTGCAGTGCCTGTTGCTAGGGCACTTTTATAACCACATGAGTGTAGTCAACAGCAGCCTGCACCTGTGGGAATCTGAAAATCTCAGCAAAGCCCAGTGCTCTGGCTGCTGGCTCTCTTGATCTCTGGCAAAGTGTACATAATCGTGGGCCTTTGCAAAAAGGGCATCTGTCATCTCATGTGTGCATTTGTGTGTGGACGCTTGGGAGATCCCGCACAGGTCTGCAGTGGAGCCCTGGAAGAAGCCACTCGTGTTGAAGTTGAGTGCGATGGTTGCTTTCACAGCCACTGGCAATGGATGTCGTCCCAGTCCCCATGGTTTCAATTCCTGGAGAATGTGGCAAATGTGAGTCACCAGATCCATGGACATGAGGCATTGGCAACACTGTCTCTCATTCATCTGCAGATAAAACATGCGAGTTTTGTATACTCTCAGTCTCGAGAGCCACCTACTCACAACGTTTCTGTTAGCCTCATCCTCTGCATCCACAGTGGGTGCTGCCTCTTGCTCTTGAGGGTTTGGCTCCTCCCTTTGGCAAGCCTGGCAATGCAATTGCAATCTTTCCCACCTTCTCTCCTGCCTGCAGGCAGGCAGCAATAAACCCAGCTTCCATCTTCCTGAAGGTCTCCTCCCTGAAGCATCAATGAGAAAAAGACATGAGTCAGCATGAGCCCCCAAAACTCAAATTTCTGTACATTACCAGTGTGTGACTGTGAGTTCAAAGGCTTGGATCCAGTGAAGATACCTAGTTGACATTGAAATCCTGACAGCGCAAGTAACGTGCTTGACATGACCGGCTGCTATGAGATTGGTTAGGCCAAATGCTGGGATCCTCAATCACTGCACTGTCAGACCACATTCTTTGTGATACTCATGAGATCTAATGTTCATTGAGGAACTGTGATTATTTGAGGGGGCTCTATGTGAGCATGTTAGTGCTAAGACTGTGAGCTCCTGTGTTAAAGACATACCTGCAGCTTGTCCAGTCACCAAAATGCTCTAGACCTCGTTATTGCTGTGGGCAATTGGCACACCTGGAACAAGAGGTTAAAGCAAGGCGTTCTATTACTGCCATGACTCGTCATTAATCTTGCATGAATGCTCTTTATTGCTTCACTCTCCTGATTCCCTGCATTGTCATTGAAAGGCTCCTAACATGTGTCAGCTGTGCATCTCTTCTCATTTGGCAATAAACAATTCAGTTGGGTGCCTCTTTAATCGGCCCACCAGTGCATTGCACCACTATTCCTTAGATTAATTTTGTGCTGCACCATCTCTTCAGATTGCAAGATGCTGGTGCTGAGGCCTTACTGCCAGACCAGCTTAGATCCTCCCTTGTGTGACTGCAGTAATCCCTGCCATCGTATTGGGGGCACATTATATGAAGGTTTTCCTCCCTCCAAGCCTTCCCATCCAATGCTTTGCGCCATTTTGATCGTGGAGGATATCCCTGTGTAACCCTTGAATGTATTGAGGCAGATATGCCTATGCCCCATTTGCAGATTAGCCCGCCCCTTCTTGAGGCCTATTGCATAGCGAGCTATTGAAACTACATCCCCTCTCTCCCTGTGAAACCCTGCAATGGCCATACACTCCATTTTAACCATGTACAGCCCACCCTGACTGTGAGTGTGCCATCCTTGGTCCATTACTGTGCCAGAAACCCCTCTGGACTGAGGCGCATTTTGCTTATATCCAGTTGTGAAGCATGTCAGTCTAATTAGACGCCGATGTACCCTATTGACCCAGCGTGGGGGGATGATTCTGACAAACGGCCATTATAATGAATATTCATCATATTCAAATATATTAAAATGAGGTTCCTGACATGGCACAGCGGGAAATGCACATTGCCATTGAATCAGGTACGGACAATCGCAACCTGATTTCCCCTTGACATGAAACAGATTTTTTTCACTCTTGCAATGTTTTCCATTCCTGCTCGCCCTGACGCCCGCCATGGGCAGGAGTGGAAAATCCTGGCCTAAATAAAGTTCTTAAGTGTCTATTGATAAATTCACTATTTTAAAAAAAACACTCTCATTGAAAAAGCCCATTCAGTACATTTAATTGCCTCATCCCTTATAACAACAAGCATTTGTATTCAAATCCCACTTCAAAGATTTTATAAGCACTTGGAGCTGTCAGTGAACTGTGAATTGACAGGCATCCCACCATGATAATGATAGGTTGTGAAATCAGTCATGCAGCACTAATCCTATAATGCTAACCCTCAGGCTTATGTCAACAGACAGAATGAAATGGCAAGCACTGATTTTTTTTTTAAAACTGCCATCAGTTTTTTAGGGGGTAGGCAGGAATGTGGGGTTGAAGTTACATTCAGATCAGCCATGATCTTATTGAATGGCAGAGCAGGCTGGAGGGGCTGAGTGGCCTACTCCTCCTAATTCGTATGTTCATATGTAATATTTAAAGTGCAGGAGGTTTAAATTCCTTGACAGCTTGACAGTTCTCTTTGACAGTTCCATTTGACAGTTTCAATGAGCTTGACAGCTTCATTGAATTTATCCACTTTTTACGCACATTCATGTCAAGGAGATCGAATACAGAGGGAGTTATTGATTTTATTTATGGGAGAAAAGACCATGAATGGAATTGTGTACAGAATCTATCAAGGGAAATCCCCAATACTGTAAAAAGTAGTCAAGGGAGGCAATATTTTGGAATGTTTTGTCAAATGTTTTCTATAAAATATTGCAAATGATATAAAAACAAACTTAAAAAGGATATTTTAGACAAGTTTTCTGTTTCCACCTCTGTGTTGAGTTCAGTTTAGCAAACCTGAAGAGCTGGATTTTAGGAAGAAAGAACTTGCATTTGCATAATGCTTTTCACAACCACGAGACGTTACAAAGCACTTTGCATTCAATAAAGTACTTTTTAAATGTAGTCACTGAAGTATTGTCGGTAATGTAGCTGCTGATTTTCACACAGCAAGGACCTACAAACAGAAATTATACAATGACCAGTGATGTTGGTTGAAGGATAAATATTAGCCACAATTGGAGAAATCCTTCCTCTTCTATGAGTAATGTCATCAGTTATTTTACCTTCATCTGCGCGAGTCGGAGCCTCAGTTTGACATCACACCTGAAAAACAGCACATTCAGCAGGTGTGATATTAACACGGCAGCCTAGATTATGTGCTTCTATCCAGAGTGGGGCTTGACACAGGACCTTTTGACACAGAGCTGAGAGTACTCACAGGGCCAACACTGACAACCTTTATTTATATAAAACTTCTGTTGCGACATACAAAGGTCAGGTGTGTTCTCAGGATATCCTTGTTAGACAATACTAAAATCCAAGGTTTCCTTTGTGAGGGTGGCAAAATGTACATTCTGAGAAATTAAAACAGAAGTTGCTGAAAATGCACATGAGACCTATCACAATTTTGCAGGAGAAAAACCAGATCAAGATTATGTGTACGGACACTAGGCTTGATTATTAGGTCTCACTGGGGTTGGATTTCAAAGCAGGTGAAAATAGTAGTGCTAGATGGCGTACTAGTATCCTGGCTCCATCCTATCCTTGGGACATTTTTGCAGAGATGGGATGAGGGGTGGAAGGGCAGGTAGTTGATCTAGCTCATTAAGAGCTTGTTAAGACCAATTAAAGGGCTGACTGGAAATTTGCAGTCGGCCTTCAGTTTCCCACAGGCAGCAGGGGCCAGTTTAGCTGCTTGAAGGTGAACCCTCAGTGGCAGACTAAGGGGACCACTCAGGCCTAGAGGCTCTCCCTACTTGCCTGGGTGCTGCTACAGAAGCCCATTGAGGAGCTCCACCCACTCTGCTGTTCTTCTCACAGTGGTAGCCTGACTGCAAACCTATTTTTTAGTTTAAATTTTAACAAGTTGAAGAGAGGGCACCTCATTTTGAAGTGTCCTCTCCCTTACTTACCTTCCATTAAATCCTGCCGCTCATATTAAGCTATAAGGCCTCTGTTTGGCCCTCCAGCTTCAAAAGCCCACCAACCATCCTTAATTGGACAGTGAACCTGCCCTCTTACCACTAGTTGACCGCCCTGGTGAACATCACGTTGAATACCACACAGTGCAGGCTTCTGACTTATGGAAGTGTTCAGATATCTGCAGGAAAAATCCTGCACACTTTGTCAGAACTGGAAAAGGAAGGTAAGAGAGCCTTTTTGGAGTACTGAATGAAAACTGTTTAGAGCTTGGATTCAGAGAGACTAGTACCCTGCATTAGTGGGATGGCGGTACCATAGTGGTAATGTTACTGGACTGGAATTCCAGAGGTCCATAATAATGCTTTGGGACATAGGATTGGATTTTATGAGCTATCCGCATGTGGGAAAACAGGTGGGTGAATCCATAAGATAGGGCACAGTACCTGTGGTGGCATGCCACTGCAAGCCCACCCACCCCACCCCTGTCCCAACATGATGTTATGAATGGCGGGGGAGTTGTTGGGTGGGCTGCCTGCCCATAGCCCAATCCAGGTCCTTAAGTGGACAGTTAGTGCCTATTTAAGCGCCTCATATTGCCGCCACTTGGATTTAACGTGCAGGGAGAGGCCTGTGCCCAACATGCAGCCTGGCAGGTCTGTGAAGCCTGGCAGGTTTGAACCTGCTGGCCAGTGAAAAGCTGGGGTGGGTGGGGCTGGGGAGGGTGTTGTGCCTCCCTTCCAAGTCCTAGGTTCCAATCAGAGCCCCGCCCAACAGTATTCCCTCCCCACATCCACCCTCCTTCCCTTCCCTGACCAACATGCCTCCTACCCTGCTGAACCCCTGCCTCCCCCACCAAGATTCCGGACTTAACTGGGGGCCCGGGTCCATCGCTAAATGCCTTCTCCTAGCTGCAGTACCAGCAATGACCACTGCTTCCAGTGGTACTGCTGGTCACCTCTCTGAGGCAGGACCCCTCTTGGAGATGGGTGGAAGTCTCGCCTCATTATTACTGGGACTTAGGCTAAAAAATTAAAGCTGGACAAGCCTGCTAACCGGAGGTGGGATCACTCCCGACATTTACTCTGGGGTTTGGGAAGCTCACCCTCAGTGTCTAATCCATCCCGTAATGAGGTTGGATTTTATGGCCTCTCAGAGGCTTGTTTTCAGTGGGGGTTTGCACATAAAATATGACAGGTGGCTAGCCCACTGCCATCCCACCCATGCCTGACCTGGTCCCCATAAAATGGTAGGCGTGCAGGCGGCGAAATCAGCAGCTCAGCAAAATCAGGAGGCCGCCCTACATTTTGAAAAAATAATTAATGGGGAATTGACCTTGTGACCAAGCCAAATTACCCAAATATTATACTGCCCAAGCCATTCTGTGGTTGGCATGGCCAGGCGAGCGGGAGTAGCAAGGCTTTTTTTTCACCTAACTGGTATGAAGGCAGGAAGGAAGGGAAGGGGTACATCCTTTGGGGGATGCCCTATGCACATTTGGGGCACACCCTTCAAGATGTTACCCCACCTTTGTCACATCCCGCCTGTCCACTTAAACCTGCCCCTCAACCCCCTCATATCCCTCCCCAGGCACCCTGATCCCTCCGCATCCAGGACCCTGGAATTACCTCGCTCTTGGGGCCATATCCTCTTCATCCCTGGGCCTATTGCAGTCCCAGCAGCACCCACTATGGAGTTATGGCACTGCTGGGAATGCCAGAGCTGCAAGCTAATCAGATTGGCTGGCAGTTTTCGAGGGCAGGACTTCCTCCCACTGAGGGTGGAAGTCCCACCTGTATCTCCTTAATGCTGCCTGGAGCGTGTTATCACTGCGGGATGGCCTTGTTTAATGTCAGTCAGTTCAGGACTAACACTTCTTCCGGGGGTGCGAGCAATACTCCGCTGCAAAATTCAGCCACATGAGTTCACATCCCCCTAAGGCAGATGAGGGAATTTAAATTCATCAAATAAATCTGGAATAAAATGCTAGTCCCAGTAATAATGACCATGAAACTTTCATTTTCTCATAAAAACCCATCTGGTTCACTAATACCCTTCAGAGAAGAAAATTTACCAACCTTACCCAGTCTGGCCAACATGGAACTCAAACCGCAGCAATATAATTAATTCTTAACTGTCTTCTGAAATAGCCTAGTTTTACCAAACCATGGCAGAAAAGCCGAAAAAGAATAAAACCGGCCAGGGCATCCAGCATCAACCAATGCGCTGCAAACGACAAAGGAACTCCCTGCCCACTTGACCCTACTCACTAACAGTTGAGGACTTGTGCCAGAATTGGGAGAGCTGTCTCATAGGCTAGTCAAGCAACAGCCTGACATAATCATCCTCACCAAATCATACCTTACAGCCAATATCCCAGATTCTTACATCATCATTGCTGGGTATGTCCTGTCCCACCAGAGGTGGCAGCACAGAAGTATACAGTCAGGAAGGAGCGGCCCTCTGAATCCTCAACATTGTCTCCAAGCCCTATGAAGCCTCAAAGCATCAGGTCAATCATGTGCAAGGAAACTTCCTGTTGATTACTACCTATAGCCCTCCCTCGGCTGATGAATCAGTGCTCCTCCATGTTGAACACCACTTGAAAGAAGCACTGAGGATAGTAAGGGCACAGAACGTACTCCAGGTTGAGGAACTTCAATATCCATTACCAAGTCTTGCTTGGTAGTACCACAACTGACTGAGCTGGTCGCATCCTGAAGGACACATTGGCCAGATTGGGCCTGCAGGAGGTGTGAGCACTCACCAATTTACTTGGTGCAGGTGCATCTATTCATGACAGTATTGGTAGGAGTGACCACATCACAGTTCTTGTGGAGACAAAGTCCCAATTCACACTGAGAATGCCCTCCATCATATTATGTGACACTACCACTGTGCTAAATGGGATAGACTAAGAACAGATCTAGCAGTTCAAAACTGGACATCATTAAGGCGCACTGGGCCATCAGCAGCAGAATTGTATTCAACCACAATGTGTAACCTCATGGCCCGGCATATCCTTCACTCTATTATTATCATCAAGCTGGGGATCAATCCTGGTTCAATGAAGAGTGCAGGGCAGCATGCCAGGAGCAGCACTAGGCATACCTAAAACTGAGGTGCTAACCTGGTGAAGCTACAAAACAGGATTACTTGCATGCTGAACAGCGGAAACAGCATGCAATAGATAGACCTAAGTGATCCCACACACAAAATCAGGTCAAAGCTTTGAAGCCCTGTCACATCCAGTCATGAATGGTGGTGGACAATTAAACAATTAACTGCAAGAGGAGGCTCCAAAAGTATCCTCATCCCCAATGGAGGGGGACCCAGCACAACATTGCAAAAGTCAGGCTAAATCATCTTCAGCCAAGTGGACGATCCATCGCGGTTTTCCCCTGAGGTCTCTGCCATCAAATGCTAGTCTTCATATAATTCACAATAGCAAAGGCTATTGACTCTGATAGTTCCATAACTAGCTGCACCCCTAGCCAATCCGTTCCAGTACAGCTACCACACTGACCTCCGTCAGATAATGTAGAAAACTACCCAGGTATGTCCTGTCCTCAAAAAACAGGACAAACCCAATTCGGCCATTCCTGTTGATGAAATGACTGGCCTGTCACTCGGTTCCTTGATGGCCACATGGACGAAGTCAATAGTGCCCTGTCCTTGGTGAAATCCTGTGATGGCTGAGAAACCCAATGCTCTTTGTGCCTGTGAGGAACCTCCTGGCTGAAATTGAACTTACTGTCCAGATCTGGCAAATAAGTCAACTGTGACCTGTGAAGTGCAGTGTTGTTCAGTCATTCACGATATGCTGCCAAGGTCCATAACTGATCCTTGGAAAGAGCCAGAAGTGAAGAGGTTCATGGACACTGTGACTTTGATGGCTACTGCCAGGGCATAGTGACCAGTGCTGTGAGGTGTGTGTCATCCACTACAAGGGCACAGATAATTGTGACTGGAGAGTCCTAGTATGCTGTGGCACTGGTTGTCAGTCAACTTCAGGTAACTCCGTCTCTGTCTTCCTATGTTGAGGGTATGGCCTCCGTGTCCTTCCTGCCTCTGTACCCTCTCCTATATCCTTCTAATGCCTGGTGCTCTGCCCTTCCTGCAGAGATTGTTGCTCCTCACCACCATAAGAACATAAAAAATATGAGTGTGAGTAGGTCATTTGGCTCTTCAAGCCTGTTTTACCATTCAATAAGATCATGGCTGATATGATTGGGGCCTCAACTCCATTTCCGTACTTAACTCCCCAATAACCCTTAACTCCGTTTTAGGTCAAAAATCTGTCTAACTCAGCCTTGAATATATTCAATGATCCAGCCTCCACAATTCTCTGGGGTAGAGAATTCCAAAGATTGAGAGAAAAAAATCCTCCTCATCTCTGTCTTAAATGGGTGATCCCTTATTCTGAAACTGTGCTCCCTAGTTCTAGATGCCCCAAAGGGAGGAAACATCCTCTCAGCATCTACCCCATCAAGCCCCCTCAGAATCACATGTTTCAATACGATCACCTCCATTCTTCTAAACTCAATGAGTATAGCTCAACCCTTCCTCATAAGACAACCGCTTCATCTTAGGAATCAACCGAGTGAACCTTCTCTGAAAGGCCTCCAATGCAATCGCCTCTCTCTTTAGATAAGGAGACCAAAACTAAACAGGGTGCTCGAAGTGTGGTCTCACTTACACCCTGTACAGCTGTAGCAAAACTTCTCTACTTTTATACTCCATTCCCTTGCAATAAAGGCCAGCATTCCATTTGCCTTTCTAATTACTTATTGTACCTGCACACTAACTTTTTGTGATTCATGTATGAGGACTCCCAGTTCACTCTGTACCACAGCATTATGTAGTCTTTCTCCATTTAAATAATATCATGCTTTTATATTCTTCCTACCAATGTGGATTACCTCACATTTTCTCACATTACACTCCATGTGCCAATTTTTTTCCCACTCACTCAACCTATCTGTATGCCTTTGCAGATGCTTTGTGTTTTCCTCACAACACAAATTTGATCACTGGTTCCAAAATCTGAGAGTTGTGCCCTCGTTGACAGCTGCTGCCTCCCTTGTACTCAGGTTCCCTCCCGCCCACCACCAATCAGTTGTGTTCGGCAGCCTTGTTTCCTCCTCTTAGGCCTCCACGATGCCAGGCAGGTGACAGCCCCCTGCACTGCCCAAGCACCTACTCCCTGCCACCTACAATGAGCCAGTGGCACCTGTCCTTCAATGACAGAGTCCCCCTCTGCACCTTTCCCCCTTTCATGGGGTGCAGATAATTTGTTGCTGCAACCTTGACTGGCTGTGTGTCCACTGTGTGTCCACCTTCATTCGCAGCCCATGCACCCAATGAAAATCACCACATGCATCTTAACAAACTCTCAGTGAGCTCTTTAACAATATTAATTGGCCTTCATAATGGATCAGATGGGATCTCTTGGTCACATTCCCCCTAGCCTGATGAAACTGGCCAGCATAGGGAAATCAGCACCCCAGTTGGCGCTCGTATTTTTAACCCCTGCCTCCTTTCCCCCCTCGCAGGACAAAAATTCGACCCATTATCTCAGTGAGGCTGTGAAAGGGGATAAGCATGATTTTCCTTTGTGGTTCCATTTGCATGGGCCTAAGTACACTTCTAGTTCAGGCTTGCCTTCTGTCTAGAAAGCAGGGCAGAACAGATGTTTGCAGCTCAACCCATGGCTGCCAGTTTCACCACCTTCTGGTTGCTGCTAGAAAGCCATTTTGCAAATTGACAACCTGGTCTTTGTGAGGGCCGTACGAAACTACAAGAAAACTTGCGAGTCCTAAGCAAAATATTCACCCTGCACCTTGAGTCTCAATCAAGAGTGCTGGAGAAAGTGCATATGTTGTCCCTGTTCTGTATTTCTGAATAGCAGAGAAGCACCCCCAAATCCTGTGCACCATACCTTGCATAGAGAAATGAAATGCATAAGTACAAATTGCAGCAGTTTAGAGATAAGGTTTCTTCTACATTGCTGCCGGCTGGGCAGATTTTACACCGGGCAGCTAATAGGTTTCCAGGCCTGTTTTCATGTGCACATTTCCCATGTGTACTGTCCTTATTCAAATTGGTATGAAGGCCTTTGATTCCAAAATTTAGCATGTCCTTTCTTCCACACACCTCTTCTGTGCCACACCTCCCCCCATATTCCCAGGCTGTGGGTGTACTCATGCCACATGTGTGTTCAGTCCCAGCTCTTTATGGCCGCGAAATTAGGGTTATATCCTTCAAAGGGCTCCAATGCTAAGAATTCTTTCATGTTTTGTGCAGAAATTATTTAGATTTTTGAATGACAATATCAGTCATCTTTATTTCACATTGTCTTTAATGTAATTGCAAATACTAAGCCCTGATCTTTCACCATTATTTTATTTACCTGATCTCCCCTTTTAACAGGAAAACTATTAAAATTAACTAAGATGATCTTACAAGTGGTTGCAACCTTTTACATCATGTATTTACATTGCGAAGAAGATTGTGCTGAATGCAGTGGTATGAAACTGGCTAATTTTATAGAAAAGATCAGTTTTCAAAATTATATCAGTTACTCTGTCGTACAATAATATTGTCAAATGAATGTCACATAATTTATTACGTATATCCTACAGTAACATCGCAAACCTTGATCTAAAATTGCCACCAATTGGTTTTCTACTACAATTATTGTCCTTCTAAGAGAGTAGTCAAACACTAACTTTTGGTTTCCTGAAAATCCACAGAAAGTACCGAACTGTGGGCTGCACTTTTGAGCATAAGCAACAGAACTGGCAAATAGTGATATGAATAATTGTGACCTGGTAGCAATTTATGTGTCTTACAACACCGTTGGCTTGAAATTACATTAGTGCACTTTTAAGAAGGCATTAATATATTTTGTTTTAAACGGATTAATGGTTCTGCCAAAGTAATTGAAAGGGATGTAACATGAAAATGTACAGCATTTTATTAGCCTCTTATCCCATAGCATACTTTAAAGATTCACATTGAAAGTAACAGAGAAATCAACTAGAAATGAACACATCCTTTACAAAGTGACCATTAAAAAATTATAATTGTGACAAAGAAAAGCTGAGAGAAGAAAGTAAATGTACACATAGATTCACATAAAAATGTTAAATATAGCTGTAAGAAAAGTAAAAGTAAAGAAATTACAAATTTTATCAGATGAATTATTAGAAGATAAAATAATTTGCAAAAAAATGTTGGCAAGGTCAAGGATGAAATTCAGAAGGAACAAAACTCTAAGTAACAATCAACATTCTCAGGGAAACTTAATTGTGGAATATCCAATTCAAAGGAAATGGGAGGGAGGGTAACTGTTATGGGGAATATAACTGCAAATCTTGTTCCCATAAAAAAATCACTATTCAAAATGTTGGTACAACATTATGACAAAGAATTACATTTAGGTTGTGAGAAATAATAGCTTTTCAGTAAAATAAAAAAGGTAAATGTAAAAATGAGGGTAATGGCAGGAAAGAGCTAATCATCTTTAATGAAACTCAAAAATGAAGGAAACAGGAAAATAAAATTGTGGAAAACCAAAACAGAGAATTCTGGAAATACCCAGCCTTAATCAGACCTTTCTCATGAAAGGTTAACAGACTTAAAACGTTGGCTGTTTTTCCCTACAGATGCTGCCTGATCTGCTGAGCATTTCTAGCATTTTCTGTTTTTATATTAAATAAAATTGTGGGTTAGCAGGTGTTCTGATCTGAGTCTGAAGGCTGTGACATTAACAGCTATTCCAGGACATGGGAACACAATTGTGACTTACTTTGCAATCTTTTGTTGTCCTGTTAGATTTGTAGTTTTGATGTTTTGCAAGTTTTATGAATGACAGATGCCGATCTGTTTTCTCTAATGCTAAATAAACATGCATCTTGCTTGACTTACAAAGATCTCCTGTGTCAAGTCACTTTAAGATTTCTACCATACTATTATTTGAGTTATAGATTACTTGTATTATCCAACGTGTTGTATGGTGATGTAAAGTAAGATTTCAATGTACTCTTGCTTTTTCGACAGTACTGCACAGAATAAACTTTTATGAATGCTTTTTATGGTTCGGCACAAATGATTCACAGCTATAAAGATACGCTATGGTGTTGATGATATGGTACCAGCTTTGACTGTCTACTCCACAGAAAATCAAGCACAAGGGCCTTGGGTCTACAATATGCCACAAACCAGGAGGCATAGGCTAGAGCATCAGGAGCCAGCACACAAACAAGACACTAAGTCCAGTATCCTCTGGATTTAATTTAACTAGATGGCCACCCCATTTTAAGGATGAAAATCCTTAGCAGTGCTCCAGTTGTACAGTGCCCATTTGGAATGGATGCTAAAAGGGAGGTGCGAATGAAGTATCTCATGTACGATAGGTAACCATAAGCCCTTTTTACATTTCTCAGATGGTATCAGTAACTAAACTTCAAAAGTACTTCAATGGATGTAAAGCACTTTGGGATGTCCTGTGGTTATGAAAGCCAATGTAGAAATGCAAGTCTTTTTGTTTTTTTACTGGTTGATGGCACTCAATAGTATCATCAATTGCACTGTCAGTGCATTATGAGACCAGCTGGAGCAGGAATAAATTATGTTAATGAACAGAATGTATTGTGCCAAGTTTCCATGTACAGAGCAATGGAACAGCACTAGTGCTGCTTTTGAGCCAATTAACCTCTATGCAACAGGAAAACTGTACTTATCTCTTCTCAAAGCTTACAGATCAACCAGCTTCTTTCTAACCTGTATTCAAGACCACTGGATCCTGCACGCATCATTAACTCTGTGGGCTTACTGCTCCCAAGATATCTTAACAAGCCATTTTTGAGGAAAGTGTCCTATAGTAGTCAACACCACGTTCCCTAAACTTCCTGAATAAGTACATCCAGCTTAGTCATCTAGTCTTTCTCATGCTATCTTCTCAGTGCTACAGGAAAGAGAAATCCTGGCCTGCTTTCCCTTGTGTAGATGTACAGGTTTCACACTTCACTCCAGAGAATTAAAAGCCTACTTTAACGTGGGGACGAGGCTTGGAGTTGCGTGGGCTGAAGTGAGCAATAAACCTCCTCTGGGGTGGGCAGCCTGCCTGTGCCTGAATTCAGGCAAGTGAAAATTGCATCAGATGCACTGGAACAACCCATCCACCCTCAAACTATTTAACGCCATCACCCACAATAATTTCTCCAAAAGATTAGGGATGGTTAAAATTTTTCTACAGTAGCAGTTTCAGGCAGGAAAAGCCCCTTTGGTCCTTCAAGCCCACCGAGCCACAGTATTCCCTTAGTGAATTTCTAATAGTGCCAAATCTCCATTTTCTGACAAAAATAACAAAATCAGAATCACACAGTGCAGAAGAGGCCCTTCAGCCCATCGAGTCTGCACCAACATCTGAGAAACAACTGACCTACCTACCTAATCCCATTTACCAACATTTGGCCCATAGCCTTGAATGTTATGATGTGCCAAGTGCTCATCCGGGTACTTTTTAAAGGATGTGAGGCAACCAGTCTCCACCACCCTCCCACTTAGCGCACTCCAAACCGTCACCACCCTCTGGGTAAAAAGGTTTTTCCTCACATCCCCCCTAAACCTCCTGCCCCTCACCTTGAACTTATTGCCCTCGTGACTGAACCTTCAACTAAGGGGAACAGCTGCTCCCCATTCATCCTGTCCATGCCCCTCATAAACTTGTACACCTCGATCAGGTTACCCCTCAGTCTTCTCCATTCCAACAAAAACAACCCAAATCTATCCAACCTCTCTTTATAACTTAGGCAACATCCTGGTGAATCTCCTCTGCACCCCCTCCAGTGCAGTCACATCCTTTCTATAATGTGGCGATCAGAACTGCACACAGTACTCCAGCTGTGGCCTCACCAAGGTTCTATATAACTCCAACATGACCATCCTACTTTTGTAATCTATGCCTCAATTGATAAAGGCAAGTGTCCCATATGCATTTTTCAACACCCCACGAACATGCCGCTTTGCCTTCAGAGATCTGAACACCTCCAATACCTTGTCACTCCCTATATCAATTTGCTCAAGAACCTCGCAGTCACTCTCCCCAAGTTCCATACCTTCATCCTCATTCTCTTGGGTGATGACGGATGTGAAGTATTCGTTCAACACTCTACCAATGTCCTCTGGCTCCACCCATAGATTGCCCCCTTGGTCTCTAATGGGCCCTACTTTTTCCCTGGCTATCCTCTTCCCATTGATAGACTTATAGAATCTCTTGGGATTTTCCCTACTTTTACCAGCCAGAGCTTTCCCATATCCCCTCTTTTCTCTCCTAATTGCTTTCTTAAGCTCCACTTCGCACATTCTGTACTCCACTAATGCCTCCGCTGATTTGCTCCCCTTGTATCTGCTAAAAGCATCTCTTTTCCTTCTCATTGTATCCTGAATGCCTCTGGTCATCTATGGTTCTCTGGGCTTGTTACTCCATCCTATCTCCCTGGAGGGAACATGTTGAGTCTGTACCCTCCCCATTTCCTTTTTGAACACCCCCCACTGCTCTTCCGTAGATTTCCCCACAAGTAGCTGTTCCCAGTCTGCCTTGGCCAGATCCCGCCTCATTTTACTAAAATCCACTCTCCCCAATTCAAAACATTTTTTTGCAACTTGTCTATTTCTTTGTCCATTACAAGCTTAAATTGTACCATGTTGTGGTCGCTATCACTAAAATGCTCCCCCACCACCATCTCATCCACCTGTCCGGCTTCATTCCCCAGAATTAGGTCCAGCACTGCGCCATCCCTTGTTGGACCCTCTGCATATTGACCTGAAATGTTCTCCTGTACACATTTCAAGAAATTCACTCCATCCAAGCCCTTAACACTATATCTATCCCAATTAATGTTGGGAAAGTTGAAATCACCTAATATAATTACCCTATTGTTATTGTTTTTACATACCTCCGCAAATTGTGCACATATTTGCTCCTCAATTTCCCGCTGACTATCTGTGGGGTCTATAAGAAACACCTAACAATATGGCTGCCCTTTTTTATTCCTAAACTCTACCCACAAAGCTTCATTCAATGCCCCCTCCAAGATATCATTTCTCCTTACTCCTCAGTAACTGACTCCTTAACTAATAATGCAATGCCTCCTTTTTTACCCCTCTCCCTTGCTCTCCCCGTCTCACCTGAAGATTCTATATCCCAGAATGTTGAGCTGCCAATCCTGCTCCTCCCTCAACCACGTCTCAGTGATAGCTACTATATCACAATTCCACGTGTCAATCCTCACCCTTAACTCATCCGTTTAACTGTAATACTCCTGGCATTAAAGTAGAAGCCATCCAGCCTTGCCTTACTCCCTTGAAACTTATTGCAGCTGTACTCCCGCTGACTTGATTGTTTTATTGTATTATGATGTGTCCTATTCTGCTAACATTCTATGTCCCCTCCCCCTGCTGAATTAGCTTAAACTCCTCCCAACAGTACTAGCAAACCAGCCCACAAGAATGTTAGTCCCGCTCTAGTTCAGATGTAGACCGTCCCGCTTGTGCAGGTCCCACCTTCCCCAGAAACGGTCCCGATGATCCAGGAATCTAAAACCCTCCCTCCTGCACCAATTCTTAAGTCACGTATTCATCTGCGTTATTCTCCTATTTCTGTGCTCACAAGCACGCGGCATTGGGAGTAATCCAGAGATTACAACCTGAGAGGTCCTGCTTTTCAGTCTACTGCCTAACTCCCCGAATTCTTGGTGCAAAACCTCATCCCTCTTTCTACCTATGTCATTGGTACCAACATGTACCATGACCTCTGCCTTATCACCTTTCCCCTTCAGGATGCTCTGCAGCCATTCAGTGATATCCCAGGCCTTGGCACCAGGGAGACAACACACCATCCTGGAGTCACGTTGATGGTCACAGTAGCGCCTATCCGTTCCCCTAACTATCGAATCCCCCATTACTATTGCTATTCCTCTCTTCCTCCCCTCCTGTACAGACAGGCTGCTTGTGGTGCCAGAAGCTTGGCTCTGCCTGCAGTCCCTGGAGGAACCAGCGCCCTCATCCGCCTCCAAAATGGAATACTGATTTGCGAGCGGGACCCCAGGGTACTCCTGAACTACCTGCCTGCTTCTCTTGGACTGCCTGGTGGTCACCCATTCCCTTCCTTCCTCAAGTCCCTTCAGCTGCAGTGTGACTACCTCTCTAAACGTGCTATCCATGATGCTTTCAGACTTGCGGATGCTCCACAGTGTCCCGAGCCGCCGTTTCAGCTCTGAAATCCGAGCTTCCACGAGCTGCAGCTGGACACACTTCCTGCACACGTGCTGGTCCCGGGCACTGGAAATGTTCCTGGCTTCCCACATGGAGCACGAAGAGCACGCCATGGCTTTGAGCTCTCCTGCCATGACTTATCTCTTTAAATTAATACTTTTAAATCAATTACTCTAGGGCCCTTCTTTCCTGATCCTCATTACTGTAGAATATACAAACTATAAACCACAAAAAGACCATAAACTATAAGCGATAAAAGTAGTAAATACTTACCTGACCTTACCCACTACTTACCAATCATTTCTCTCCCTTGTAACCTCGACTGCTGCAGCAGGGCAAGACCACTCTCTGAAGATTTAAGAAGTTGGATAGCAAAGAAAAAATGCAAAGAGCACCTCTTCCCCTCTGCACCGACTTCCCACTGCGCACCAAATTGCCAATACCCACACTCACTCTGGCTGTGTCTCACTCAGAACCTGTTTACTTCCTATGCCAAACTCCTTAAGGTTCCCTGTATGATCACCCATGCCAGTAATCTATTCCACATACTTACCACTGTAAAAAAAAACACATCTGCATTTCCTATTTTGTTTTATTTTTAATTTGTAATTATGGCCTTAACTACTTAAATGCTGTACATGGCACTAGAGCATATAAGCTAGGATGACTCTTCAGGACAGTACCGAGGGAGCACTGTATTGTTGGAGTTGTCTTCTTTCAGATGAGACATTAAATTAAACATTAAAATTGCCTTTTAAAGTTGTATTAAAAGAACCCATGAAAATTGGGGCAAATTCTTTCTTTGCTCAAGTCATGTAATGTCTTCTCTGTATGATGAACTCCAGTGCTTCATTGTCTAATGTGCAGGTGGCAGATAGGATATACGCCTGTTAAAACTGCAATGTTGGGCATTAAGTGGAATCGGGAAATTTGCTAAATGAATTGTAATGACAAATAAATAATCCCTAAACAGTGCTTCATTAGCAGTACCTAAGATGGAGAAAAATATCTGGCAAAAATTGTGCAGAAAATACCTACAGCAATCTGGAACTTCAATCATTTTATTGACAGTTTGAATATGTATCATATGCCACCTTAAGAGTAAAGCAAAGGTGTTTGGCAGATTAAAATTAACATGTCATTTGTGTAGCCCAAAATATAATCAACCCAGAAAAGAACTTGCTTTCTAAACACATCCTCTTCTCCACCATACTAGAAGGAATTGAAAGAATCTTGTGCTCTGAAGAAATACAGATCATGTTTCTGAGTAGATCACTGCCAAAACTTTGATTAAATGTGACAGGGTAATGACAGGGAACAGAAACAGATGTGCAAACAGTAGAATCAGCAACTCTGAAATAAACTTATTAAAAGATGAAGTATTCCACTTTTTAATGGTGATATTTACAAACATGTACAAACCAGAATATAAATGTTAAAATATAAATATAAAGTTTCTGATAATAAAGTGATTAATCTTCAAAAGTGGATGTTACTATGTCTGACTTTGCAAGCAGCAAGTTTTTGCAAAAATAAGAATGTTGTTACATCAAGGAAGTTATCTTATTTTGATCACTTCGCCACTGAAACATGTCACATGTAGTAGGATATGAGATTGAATAGAACTTACTGAAAGGAAGAGATATAAAGCCAGAAATCAGCAAGAAGTTCAGATAAGTAAGTACAAAGAAGACAGTAGCAAAAACATTGCCCAAGTAGGAAGGGATTAAATGATTAACTCAAATGTCATGACTGTTTATATGTGTATGTATTAATGGAGGCGTTTATAACATCACGTGCATCTAGGTCAGTTGTAATTACAAAAGTTCAGAGAAGTTGGCTTGCCAAATTCAAGCTTGTACTGGTGCAATGGAAATTGTTAAATCAGGGATTTTTTTTAACCTAAGTAAGATTATAAAAGGTAGGTTTTATAAATGCATGCTCTTCAGTTCAGAGCACGTATCAGGAATTTGGCCCTAGGGGTCTGTGAGCTACATGGGAGTTTCTAACCATTTAAAATTAATTGTTGCTTTCACGACAGTTAAGTGACAACATGCTGGGACAAGAGTCACACTGGCACAAGCATCGCAGGTTTCTGTCGCTAAAGGACATTGGTGAACTGGTGGGGTTTTTCCGACAATTACGTGGTCACTTTTACTGATGCAGATATTTTAAAATGCTGCCATGGTGGGATTTGAATTTGCATTCCCTGGAATTTTAGTACGGGGCTGTGGATTACTAGTCCAGTAAAAATACATGCCACACTTTTGTACCTCTCGATGTCCTTCAATATCAAATAGACATCTTGATTTTCAATTCTTCAAAGAATTCTTCATGTCTTTGCATGTCCCACCTATTGCGCCTACATCGTGCTCTAACGTTAGTGCTTCGCCTGTCAATAGTCTTGACCTTAGTATATCTTCTGATCTCAAAAAAACTTTGACAGCACCTCCATTACCAAAACCTTCAAGAAACTTAAGACTTTTCTTATGCCAAATTCTTCTTCTCCAGAGAAATTTTAATTCTTTGACATATTGGGCGGAATCTTCCATTTAAGAGACTAAGTGCAGTAGCAGGTGGTTTTGACGGCACCCACCCTGCTGGCCGGGATGGCGGGAACTCACGCCCAATTCCGCATTTGGAAACTCATTAATTATGCACAGGTAAGTATTGGGCCAAATCAGCTGTATCCTCAGTGGTAGTGTCCTAGGCACAACCATCTTCATCAATGACCTTCCTTCTATCATAAGGTCAGAAGTGGGGATGTTCGCTGATGACTGCACAATGTTCAGCACCATTCACAACTCCTCAGATACTGAAGCATTCCATGTCCAAATGCAGCAAGACCTGGACAATATCCAGGCTTGGGCTGACAAGTGGCAAGTAACATTCGCGTCACACAAGTGTCAGGCAATGCCCATCTCCAACAAGAGACAATCCAACCATCGCCCCTTGATGTTCAATGGCATTGCCATCACTGAATCCCCCCCTATCAACATCCTGGGGGTTACCATTGACCAGAAACTGAACTAGACTAACCATATAAATACTGTGGCTACAAGAGCAGGTCAGAGACTAGGAATCTTGCGACGAGTAACTCACCTCCTGACTCCCCAAAGCCTGTCCACCACTTACAAGGTGCAAGTCAGGAGTGTGATGGAATACTCTCCACTTGCCTAGATGAGTGCAGCTCCCACAACACTGAAGAAGCTTGACACTGTCCAGGACAAAGCAGCCCGCTTGATTGGCACCACATCCACAAACATTTGCTCCCTCCACCACTGACACACAGTAGCAGCAGTGCGTACCATCTACAAGATGCACTGCAGGAATTCACCAAGGCTGCTTAGACAGCACCTTCCAAACCCTCAACCACTACCATCTAGAAGGGTAAGGACAGGAAGTAGGTGGGAACACCACCACCTAGAAGTTCCCCTCAAAGTCACTCACCATCCTTATTTGGAAATATATCGCCGTTCCTTCACTGTCGCTGGGTCAAAACCCTGGAACTCCCTCATTAACAGTACTGTGGGTGTACCTACACCACATGGACTGCAGCGGTTCAAGAAGGCAGCTCACCACCACCTTCTCAAGGGCAACTAGGGATGGGCAATAAATGCTGGCCCAGCCAGCGAAGCCCACATCCCGTGAATGGATTTTTAAAAATGGGCAGAGATGTCTTCCAGCCACAAGAAGAAGGCAGCACCCCACTTCACTCACCAGGCCCTCCTGGCATTGATCAGAGGAGTGCTGGCATACAGGCATGTCCTGTATCCCAGGGATGGCTTCAGGAAGCACAGCAGCAGTCTCTGGCCTGAGAAGCCATCGCAGAGCAGGTCAGCGCAGCTGGCAACCACGCCCAAAACGCCATCCAGTGCAGGAAGAGGAAGAATGATCTCATCGGCTCCACCAGGGTAAGTCATCCTTCAACTCCCTCCAATGTCAAACTTTCAGCATGGCATCATGCACTCAAACGGCTACTCTCCTCAGGGATCTCAAACAACCATTAGTGGGGGACATATATCAACACTCAGTTGATCCACCTCTGCCTTAAAAATATTTGAAGACTCTGCTTCCCCTGCCTTTTCAGGAAGAGAGTTCCAAAGACTCATGACCCTTTGAGAGAAAAAATTTCTCCTCATCTCTCTCTTAAATGAGTGACTCCTTATTTTCAAGTGACCTCTAGTTCTAGATTCTCCCACAAGAGGAAACATCCTCTCCACCTCCACCGTGCCAAGACCCCTCAGGGTCAGATATGTTACAATCAAGCCACCTCTTACTCTTCTAAACTCCAGTGGATACAAGCCTAGCCTGTCCAACCTTTCCTCATAAGACAACCCACCCATTCCAGGTATTAGTCTAGTAAACCTTCTCTGAACTGCTTCCAACGCATTTACATCTTTCCTTAAATAAGGTGACCAATACTGCACAGAGTACTCCAGGTGTGGTCTCAGTAGCGCTCCATATAACTGAAGCATAACCTCCTTACTTTTGTATTCAATTCCCCTTGCAATAAATGATAACACTCTATTAGCTTTCCTAATTACTTGCTGTACTTTCATACTAGCCTTTTGCGATTCATGCGCTAAGACACCCAGATCTCTCAACATCACAGAGCTCTAAAATCTCTCACCATTTAGACAATATGCTTCCCTTTCATTCTTCCCGCCAAAATGGACAATTTCACATTTTCCCACATTCTACTCCGTTTGCAGATCTTTGCCTACTCACTTAACCTATCTATATCTTTTTGCAGCCTCCTTATGTCCTCTTCACAAATTACTTTCCTACCTATCTTTGTGTCATTGGCAAATTTGGCAACCATCCCTTCATCCAAGTCATTTATATAAATTGTAAACAGTTGAGGTCCCAGCATTGATCCCTGTGGCCACTCGTTACATCTTGCCAACCTGAAAAAGACCCATTTATGCCTACTCTCTGCATCCTGTTAGCCAGCCAATCTTCTATCCACGCCAATATGTTATTCCCTATACCATGAGCTTATACTTTCTGCAATAACCTTTGATGTAGCACTTTATCAAATGCCTTCTGGAGATCTAAGTACAATATATCTACCGGTTCCCCTTTATCCACAAAGAACTCCAAATAAGTTGGTTAAACACGATTTCCCTTTCACAAAACCATGTTGACTCTGCCTGATTACCTTGGACTTATCCAAGTACCCTGCAAAAACTTCATAAATAATAGCTTCTAACATGTTCCCTATGACATGTTAAGCTAAGTGGCCTATAGTTTCTCACTTTCTGTCTCCATCCCTTTTTGAATAATGGACTTACATTTGCTATCTTCCAATCTAGTGAAACCTTTCCTGAATCTAGGGAGTTTTGGAACATTAAAACCAATGCATCAACTATCTCATTAGCCACTTCTTTTAAGACCATAGGATGAAGTCCGCCAGGACCCGGGTACTTGTCAACCCGCAGCTCCAACAATTTATTCAGTACTCCTTCACCTCCTCCATTGCATTAGACCCTAACAAAGGCAGCATTGAGCCCTGGATCCATATGTGCTTTTTGCCTTCTCTCTGAAAGGAAACGTTGAAGACATTAATGATTCTAGGGGCAAGAAAGCGAAGCTCAGAGGATGACAGGTTTGGAGACTGTAAGGGTCCACAGTTTTTCCTGCCCTACTTGCATGGTGGCTGATGCCACCTTGTCCCTGAGACACTAGCGCACACATCGAGGTGACCAAGATGGTGTCACAGATATGTAACATCTTGAGCCATGTGTGGACTGCTAAAGTTTAATTGAGATGATTGACCCAACCTAGCTCTGTGCTCCAATCTCTGATGTGAAATATTAATAACCATTCAGTTGTTCATGGTCAATGAGTGGATGCCTTTTGCCATTAGGAGTGTCACATCTGGTGAACATGTGACAGGCCTTCATTGATGGAATTCCATAATGATACAGCTGTGCCTCCTTCACTATTGCCTGCATTCCCAAATTCTACATTCCTATGTGTTACTCTTGAGATGCAGCGACTGTGATACGAAGCCACGGAGTTCTGAGTAGCCCTTTAACAGTGCTAATGAAGCCATTGGTTTCCAGTGGCTTTCATCACAAGGAGGTCTTCCTCCTTTCTTTCTAAGCAGACTCCTGTTCATTCTTGCGGCAACAATAAATTAGAGCACAACCCCAGCAAGGTCCATTTGTGTTCGCCCTTCCCCCTCAATGCCATTCCACAGCCTTCCTTTCCCATTGCCCACCTTGTGTTCATTATCCCCAACCTCACCTCACAGCCTACCCCTGGTTGAAGTGCTAGTTTCTCAAAGTGGAGTTCTGTCTGACTACCACTGCACAGTGATAGATATCCTGGTGGACAACGCTCTCAACCACCGGGAGTAGAAGATCCCTGCACTCCCCAACCCCAGCCACGGTACTGGTCACTGTCTGAAAGTGGAGGCCTGCATGAGTACCACAGCACAGTGGCGTTCTTTGGGATAAAGTAGGCAAAGAGCTGGAGCAGATCAGCACTACAGCCCCAGCAGTCTTGCATTCATCTCAACAACACCGGCACAGCGCTATGGCAGGTAGGCTATGTACGTTGCACTCACCTCGAAGTTACGAGCAAACTGAGGTCCGACTTGTGCATGCCACCCCTTTTCAAACGGATTTGAGGTGGATGCAATTTCCCACTGGTGTGATGCAAGATTGGAAGGCATAACAAGATTCTGGAGAGCAGCTGTTTTAATGAGCATTCATGAGATGTTACATAGAAACATAGACATAGAAAATAGGAACAGGAGTAGGTCATTCGGCCCTTCAAGCCTGCTCTGCCAAACAATATGATCATGACCGAACCTGTAACTCAACGCCATACTCCCGCGCTCTCCCCATACAACTTGACACAGTTAAAGTCCAGGAATCTATCTATCTCCTCCTTAAGTATATTCAGTGACTTGGCCTCCGTGGTCTTCTGTGGTAGAGAATTCCATAGGTTTACCACCCTCTGAGTGAAGAAGCTTCTCCTCATTTCAGTCCTAAATGGTCTACCCCGTATCCCGAGACTGTGACCCTTGTTCTAGACCCCCCCCAGCCAGAGGAAAAATCATCCCTGCATCCAGTCTGTCCAACCCTGTCAGAGTTTTATATATTTCAGTGAGATCCCCTCTCATTCTTCTAAACTCCAGTGAATACAGGCCTGGTTGACCTAATCCCTCCTCATATGACAATCCTGGCATCCCAGAAATCAGTCTGGTGAACCTTCGCTGCACTCTCTCTATGGCAAATATATCCTTTCTTAGGTAAGGAGACCAAAACTGTACACAATACTCCAGGTGTAGTCCCACCAAAGCCCTGTCCAACTGCAGTAAGACATCCTTTCCCCTGTACTCAAGTCCTCTCACAGTGAAGACTAACATACCATTTGCTGCCTGAACTGCATGCATGCTTCCAGTGATTGGTGTACCAGGACTCCCAGGGCCCTTTGTGCATCAACATTTCCCAATCTGTCACCATTTAAATAATAATTTGCCATTCTGTTTTTCCTCCTGAAATGGATAACTTCACACTTATCCGCTTTATACCGCATCTGCCATGTATTTGCCCACCCACTCAATCTGTCTAAATCACCTTGAAGCCTCTTAACATCCTCCTCATTTCCACCAGGTTTTGTGTCTTCAGAAAACTTGGAAATATTATATCTGGTTCCCTCATCCAAATCATTGATAAATGTTGTGAATAGCTGGGGCCCAAGCACTGATCCCTGCAGCAGTCCACTCGTCACCCCTGCCACTCCGAAAAAGTCCCATTCATTCCTACCCTCTGCTTCTTGTCTGCTAACCAATTCTCAATCCATGCCAATATATTACCCCCAATCCCATGTGCTTTAATTTTATATGCCAACCTGATATGTGGGACTTTATGAAAAGCTTTCTGAAATTCCAAATACACCACACCCACTGGTTCTCCCTTATCTATTCTGCTCGTTACATCCTCAAAAAACTCCAGTAGGTTTGTCAAATACGATTTCCTTTTCATAAACCCAGGTTGATTTTGTCTAATCCCGTTGATATTTTCTAAGTGTCCTGTTATCACATCCTGTATAATAGACTCTAGCTTTTTCCCTACTACTGATGTTAGATCAACTGGTCTGTAATCCGCTGTTTTCTCCCTCCCTCCTTTTTAAATAGCGGGGTTGCATTTGCCACCCTCCAATCTGCCGGGACTGTTCCAGAATCCACAGGATTTTGGAAGATGACAACGAATGCATCCACGATTTCGCTGGCCACCTCCTTTAGTACCCTGGGATGTAGATTATCAGGCCCTGGGATTTATCGGCTTTCAGCCCTATTAATTTCTCCAGAACTATTGTCTTAGTAACACTAATTTCCTTCAATTCCTCCTCTTTACTCCTCCTTGGTTCCCTAGTATTTCTGGTAAGTTTTATTTGTCTTCCTCCATGAAGACAGAACTAAAGTAGCTCTTTAGTTGCTCTCTCATTTCCTTGTTCTCTATTATAAATTCTCCCGTTTAGGACTGTAAGGGACCTACATTTTTCTTCACTAATTTTTTTATTTTTAGATACTTAAAGAAGCTTTTACAGTCAGTTCTTTATGTTCCTTGCAAGTTTACTCTCATACTCTATTTTTCCCCTCTTAATCAATCTCTTGGTCCTCCTTTGCTGAATTCTAAACTGCTCCCAACCCTCAAGCTTGCTACTTTTTCAAGCAACTTTATATGACTCCTCTTTGGATCTAATACTATTCTTAATTTCTTTTGTTAGACATGGTTGGACCACTTTTCCTGTTGTATTTTTGCGCCAGAAAGGAATATATAACTATTGCAAAACGTGCATTTGTTCCTTAAATATTAGCCATTGCCTATCCACTTTTTAATGAAGTTCCCCAATCTATCTTAGCCAACTCATGCCTCATAGCTTCAACGTTTCCTGTGTTAAGATTTAGGACACTAGTTTCAGATTGGACTACTTCACTTTCCAACCTAATGAAGAATTCTATCATGTTAATTAATCCATATGGGGTTCACACCACTAGTTGGCGGGATAACCGACCCACCATTAACCCGCCGTCAGGGAATTGCAAATTGTTTTTACGCTGGCTGATTTCTGACTTTTTGCCTGCTGCTGGATTCTCCTCTCCTGCCTAGCGCGAAACCTGTTGTGGGCAGGATAGGAAAATTCCGCCCTTTATGTTTATGTCAAGTTCCCTTTGTTAATTAAGCCTAAAGCCCAGCAAACAATTTGAATGTACTAACTAGTCTGCTAAAAATAGTGCCCAAATGAGTTTCAGTCTTTAGAAATTCTAACTCTGTCAAAGAATTTATTGCTCCCTTATCTGGGCAAGCTCTTTCACTCCTGAACAAAATATAAGAAAACTCTAATCAATATCATAGGTTGGGCGAGCGATGTGATATGGCATGGCATCTTCCAACAAATCCTGAAAATTCTTAAACTGACAATGTGTAATGCAATTTGCTCCCTGAGCACTTTAATTTTATATTAAATCCTGTAGCCAGTGCAAATTTTGTTTTCTCAGGAGATTCGAATAATCATGTACTTCGCCTCCTGATAGGCAATCCTTCCCTTATCTCTAACTTCACTCGCCTTTGATTTTTCTCCATCAAAACCGACATCCAAATGATTGCCCTTCTGTCAACATTGTCACTGTGCTGAAATTGGGATTCATTATACTGTTTTCTTCTGTAACTCATTCTTTCCTCAGATCTGAAAATGATGTAATTCCTCAATCTTCCTTTCCCCCTACAATCTAGAGAATCAGCCGTTTGGCTGTACATTACTTGAATATTGCTGAAAAGAGAGACATGTTGCAAAAGCTGTTCATCTTGCACTCATCAGGACAAATGCAAGAATGCCAAATTTCATATGACCACAACAATTTATACTACAGGAGCAAAGGTGATGATTGGTTGGCAAGCTTGGTTCTCTGCAAACAAAAGAAATATGTTCAAGCCTTGTGCTTTTTTTGAATTATCCAGGGGAATTATTGGGGAGCCAATAGTTCCCCGTTGCTTTCTCCATGGCAACAGCGGAGCCAATCAGAGTCGACTTGCATTTGTCCTGATGAGTGCAAGACGAAAAGCTTCAGCAACATGTCTCTCTTTTCAGCAATAATCTAGAGGACTTTAAAACCCAAGATTGATGTCACTTTGTGATTACTTCAAGATGTACCTAGTCATCTCTCATTTCAACTTTGCTAGAGTCTTGCAATATGGATCTGGAGTTACACCTGCAATTTTTTTTGAAAAAGGCAGAATATATCAATGATAAATCCAAATCATACTTCTACCTTCTATGCTCATCTGCAATCCCTGACTTCTTCTTGTTACTAACTTTATGTTGATGACAAAAATTTGTGCTTTCTTTGCCTCTACCAAACCGTTAATTGTATTTTTGCAGTAGGTACATCATCTGTGCCAGAAAAGCAGACTCAATCAGGTCCAATTTCACACCCAATGGGCAAATTTGAACTGTGATGCATGTCGTGAAGAGATATTAATGTATATATTGGTATTGGACATTATTTTTTTAAATAGAGGTTTAGTCTGTGTGTGTGTTAATTGGATTAAAGCCAGCTAGCCTGGGTGCTTTGATGTATAGTAGTTTTGAAATGTAAACAGTAAGGTAGAGGGTACATTTGCATTTTGTTGAATAGAGCATTTAAGAGTGGGAGTGAAATCTTGCACCTAGCTAGGAGACACCAAGCAATGTTTATATTACAAATAAAATTAGTACTATGAAAGGGGTTCAAAGGGGAAGGCTGGGTAAAACAGAAAGGAGTTGGTATGTACAGGTCAGAGGCATGTAAAATTTAAGCCTGTAACCCTACCACTGTGACTGCAAAGGAGCAAATTGAAAGGAACCTCATTTTGAATTTGTAAAATTCAAATAACAAATATTTGTTAAAAAATCTTTGGTGTCTGGTTAAGTCTATTGGTTATTGTTGCCTTAGGGGAGATTAATTTGGGAATTTGTTAAAAAGTTATGATAGTAGTAATTTATAGCCATGTGTATGTGTTTAATTTGTTGTAAATTAATAAATATCTCATTTAGTTTGATATAAAGATCACTTGAGAACTGGTGGTCTTATTCCTGAATTTAGAGCTGCAACTCAAAACATACCAATTGAAAATATAGGTTATGACAGTTGTTTAAAGTTTCCCTCTAGGATTTTAAATAACTCAGCTTTACCAAACTGCTGTGTCATAACAATGCACCATTCCCATCAGCGGAACAGGAAATGAATGCCACTTCTGCTCTCTTGCATTTTGCTGGTTCCCTCATGATTACAATTAAAATCCAAAGTGCTGGTGATGTACACAGAAGACACACGAGCATGCAGCAGGGGAAGCATTTCAGTAGTCAGCTGACAATGCAGCAGGCACTGACGGGCTATAAAAGAGCCTCCTAGTCAAACAAGGAGACTCTACACCATGGCCACAACTTTCTTGCCCAACTCCCTTGCCATTAACAAAAGACTTAATGAGAGCACAAAAGAGGCACCGATGGTTTTCAAATTTAAATTTCACTTGTAAATATTTTACATTGCATGAAATTCACTTTATTCATGTGTGCATCATTGTTATTTGTTGAGGTTAGCTTATTCAGAGAGCTAAATGTACTGGTATGCCTCATGGTTTGCATGCATTGTTGATTTTTGTTTTATTCATTCACGGGATGTGGGCTGTGCTGGTTGGGCCAGAAGGTGCTGTCTAAGGAGCCTTGGTGAATTCCTGCAGTGCATCTTGTAGACTGTGATGCAGTCCATGTCCAAATACAGCAAGACCTGGACAATGACCATCTCCAACAAGAGAGAATCTAACCACCGCTCCTTGACGTTCCATGGCATTGCCATCATAAATCCCCCAATATCAACATCCTGGGGGTCACTATTGACCAGAAACTGAACTGGACTAGCCATATAAATACTGTGGCAACAAGAGCAGGTCAGAGGCTAGGAATTCTGTGACGAGTAACTCACCTCCTGACTCCCCAAAGCCTGTCCACCATCTACAAGGCACAAGTCAGGAGTGCGATGGAATACTGCTCACTTGCCTGGATTAGTGCAGCTTCCAAAACACTCAAGAAGCTTAACACCCTCCAGGACAAAGCGGCCCGCTAGATTGGCACCACATGATGCACTGCAGGGACTCACCACGGCTCCTTAGACAGCATCTTCCAAATCCATGACCACTACCGTCTAGAAGGACAAGGACAACAGACACATGGGAACACCACCACCTGGAAGTTCCCCTCCAAGCCACTCATCATCCTGACTTGGAAATATATCACTGATCTTTCACTGTCACAGAATCACGGTGCAGAAGAGGCCCTTCGGCCCATCGAGTCTGCACCGACACATGAGAAACACCTGAGCTACCTACCTAATCCCATTTACCAGCACTTGGCCCATAGCATTGAATGTTATGACGTGCCAAGTGCTCATCCAGGTGCTTTTTAAAGGATGTGAGGCAACCCACCTCCACCACCCTCCCAGGCAGCGCATTCCAGACCATCACCATCCTTTGGGTAAAAAAGTTTTTCCTCACATCCCCCCTAAACCTCCTGCCGCTCACCTCAAACTTATGTCCCCTCGTTACTGACCCTTCAACTAAGGGGAACAGCTGCTCCCTATCCACCCTGTTCATGCCCCTCATAATCTTGTACACCTCGATTAGGTCACCCCTCAGTCTTCTCTGCTCCAACGAAAACAACCCAAGTCTATCCAACTTCTCTTCATAACTTAAATGTTTCATCCCAGGCAATATCCTGGTGAATCTCCTCTGCACCCACTCCAGTGCAATCACATCCTTCCTATAATGTGGCGACCAGAACTGCACACAGCACTCCAGCTGTGGCCTCACCAAGGTTCTATACAATTCCAACATGACCTCCCTACTTTTGTAATCTATGCCTCGATTGATAAAGGCAAATGTCCCATATGCCTTTTTCACCACCCCACGAACATACCCCTCCGCCTTCAGAGATCTATGGACACACACGCCAAGGTCTCTTTGTTCCTCAGAACTTCCTAGTGTCATGCCGTTCATTGAATAATTCCTTGTCAAATTACTCCTTCCAAAGTGTACCACCTCACACTTTTCAGGGTTAAATTCCATCTGCCACTTATCTGCCCATTTGACCATCCTGTCTATATCTTCCTTTAGCCCAAGACACTCAACCTCACTGTTAACCACCTGGCCAATCTTTGTGTAATCCGCAAACTTACTAATCCTACCCCCCCCACATAGTCATCTATGTTGTTTTTATAAATGACGAATAATAGGGGACCCAGCACAGATCCTTGTGGTACGCCACTGGACACTGGCTTCCAGTCACTGAAACATCCTCTGTCCTCACCCTCTGTCTCCTACAACTAAGCCAATTTTGAATCTACCTCATGAAATTACCCTGTATCCCATGTGCATTTGCCTTCTTTATAAGTCTCCCATGTGGGACCTTGTCAAATGCTTAACTGAAATCCATATAAACTACATCAACTGCACTACCCTCATCTACACACCTGGTCACCTTCTCAAAAAATTCGATCAAATTTGTTAGGCATGACCTCCCTCTGACAAAGCCATGCTGACTATTCCTGATTAAACCTTGCCTCTCCAAGTGGAGATAGATTATCTCCTTCAGAATTTTCATTGGGTCAAATTCCTGGAACTTCCTAACAGATACACCTACACTGCATGAGCAGTTCAAGAAGGCAGCTCACCATCACCTTCTCAAGGACAATTAAGGATGGGCAATAAATGCTCACCTAGGCAGCAATGCCCACATCCCATGAATGAATAAAAAAAATGTACCAGGACACCCAGATCCCCCTGTATCACCGAGTTCTGCAATCTTCCTTCATTTAAATAGTATACCACGTTTCTACTCTTCATGCCAAAGTGAACAAGTTCACATTTACCCATGTTATACTCCACCTGCCAAATGTTTTGCCCACTAAATAGGAGCATGAGTAGACCATTCGGCCCCTCGAGCCCGCTCCATTCAACAAGACCATGACTGATCTGATTGTGACCTTAACTCCACTTTCCTGTGTGTCCCCATAACCCTTGACTCTCTTGTCAATCAAAAATCTGTCTAACTCAGTCTTGAATATATTTAATGATTCAGCCTCCACTGCTCTCGTCAAAGGGATTTTGAAAGACTAATGACTCTGAGAAAAGAAATTCCTACTTATCTCCACCTTAAATGGGAGACCCCTTTTTTAAGGTTCTCTTGTTCTAGATACCCCACAGAGAGAAACATCCTCTCAGCATCTACCCTGTCAAGCTCTGGCAGAAACTTATAAGTTTTAATAAGATCACCTCTCATTCTTCTAAACCCCATGAGTTTGGCCCAACCTGCTCAACCTTTCTTCATAAGACAACCACCTCCTGTACCCTTTTTAGAATTGTACTTTTTATTTTGCATTGTGTCTCCTTGTCCTTCCTACCAAAACAAATTACTTATACTCTTCTTGGCATTAAATTTCATCTGCCATTTGTCCACCCATTCCACCAGCCTGTGTCACCGTGAAGTTTATCACTATCCTCCTCACAGTTTATAATACTTCCACGTTTTGTGTCATCCTCAAATTTCCAGTTGTGCAGGGGTGATAATACAAACCCCTGGGGAGACCCAATATATACTTAGCTCCAGTCTGAAGAACAATCATTCACCATTGCTCTCTGCTTCCTGTCACTCAGCCGATTTTGTATCCCTGCTGCTACTGTCCCTTTTATTCTAACTTTGCTAAGAAACCTTTTATGTTGCACTTTATCAAATTGATTTTGGAAGTTCATGTATACCACATTGACTGCATGACCCTGATCATGTTATCTAATCAAAAAATTCAAACAAGTTAGTTGACCATACAGAAACTCTTTCCAAGACTTAAGGATCCTTAAAGAAGACAAGATCTGTAAATTGGTACCCATGATATCAATGTTCATACCACTTCAACAAATATCATGCCATCTAACTGGAAGCTATGCCAAGTGCAGTGCCCTTTGGCATGTCAATGTTACATATTGCTGGGAAACATTTTGAAAGCACCCCAATCAAAGTATTTCATGATGCAAGATGAAAGAAAGTATGACAGGAAGATTGATTGTTACCAATACCATATTCAGCACACCTGCCGTGGTATCAGAAATCATGTCTGGTACTTGGTAATGATTATAGAGAGATGACTGCGCAAGATGTGGCTCAGTAAGGAACCAGGGCCAGGTGCTTGATTGAATAAATTGGCATTGTTTAAATGAACCAACCAGGAGAAAACACATGTTGCCGACCTTCAGCCAATGAGTGTGCAGCCTGATCCTACTGCTTTAGTTGTCACTTTGCCAATCTGATTTGCTTCAATAATCTGATCAAATTTTTTGAGAGTGATAAAACATTTGGATGAGAGTCATTCACTATGCATAAATTACTTTGGTTTTCAGAAACAGAATATAATAAAGCTATACATTTGAGAATTTGTTTTCAGACTAAGGCTCATGGAATTAAGAAAATTAGTACGTTGGTTTGAAAAGTGATTTGGCGATAGGAACCACAAGGATGATAAATATAAAAAAAAGCTCTGTCTGCAGGCAATGATAAGTGAAGTTCCAGAAGGTTTTCTTTTGAGTATCTTCTTGTTCACATTTATTAATAAATCACTTGGCAGAAAGTAGTTGTGTTTTTAAATTGCTAACGTTAGCAAGCAATGTGGCTGAATGACAAGTTTAAGAGAAATAAACAGCATTAAAAGTTATCTAGATCAGTTAAGCAGATGGAGTAAGGAAGAGGGGATACATTTTAATGAGAAATAAATTCATGTATAAGGTTATGCTTACTGGAACAAGAACTAGCAAATATATACACAACATAAGATTGTCCATCAGCAAAGTTGAACAAAGGAAAGGAAAAAAAATGTTGTGCTTTCTGATCATTCATAATGTTTCCAGTTGTGATAAATCACCATACACATCCGAGGATGTCTGATCAAAAGTCAAAGGAAGCTATTGTAAGCTTTTATAGATCACCAAGGAAGGTACATTTGAACAATGGTGGACAAGTGATATTCGGCAGCAAAGGATTTTAGAATTTTAAAGCATAAAGAACAGACTCATAGAGCTGATTTCTTTTCAAGAATGAGGACATAATCCTGATCTTTGAAATGGTCAGACACATAAATGTTATTCGGCTAAAACTGAGAATTGCAAGTCAAAACTAACAAGATTAGAAAAATATATTTTGTTAATTCGAAAAATTAGCATTGGCGCTACAGAAGCATTGAAGCATTGGCGCCCAAATGCCGAAAATAGCACATAATCTACTTCTGGCCACTTAGGGTGCAGCACACCATGATTATAAGGGAACTAGAAAGCCTGTGCGTTTGGTGGTGTCACTCGGTGTCTAACGCTGATGTGAAGCTGAACCTGCCATTTTGGATGTCACAGATCCTGTAAAAACCCTTAAAAACCCTTTCTTAAACACTCTCAACTGAATATGGGTTGATCTGCTTGAGGGACACCCCCACCCCCCCACCCCCCCTCAACACACACGCACAAACACATGCTCCTACGAGTACTTTTTAAAAGCATCATAATGGGACTTTCAGTTGAGGTGCTTTTGACTTTCATTTGTGTTGCAGTTAGTGGAAGTACTACATAACATGTTATTGGAAAAGTTCTGAAAAGTTGTTGGAGACAGAAGCGAGTGGTGCTTACTGCTTCCAAAGAGTACATTGAAGTTTGAAACCGTATCTGCAGAAAGCCTACTATCACTCACTGGGGCTATGATTCCAGTCTCTCTTGATTTGGCTTTAGCACGACAGTGAGATGGACCATGGGCAGCAGAAAAGGGAAGCTGTGAGCAGAGGGAGAAGGTGGACTCTCGGTAGAAGGCCATACCCACCTTGGGTCCTCACAGAGCATATCTCCTATCTTTACTGCAGCTAGAGGCAATGGCTGGCACGGCACACCAAAGAAGTGATCACTCAATTATGTCACCTCCTTGAACCGGACTTGCAGCAGCAGAACAGGATGAATAAGGCGCTACCATTGGCTGTGAGGATCACCATGATTCTCAACTTCTACACTGTTAACACCTCACATCACTACTTCAGGGAGGCAATCGAGACCCTGTGCACAAGGAGAGGGACCAACACAGTTTTCTCTCTAATCAGAGAGAAATAGGAGTGAGCAAGTGCCTTTGCAAAGGTCGAGGGATTTCCCAAAGGTGCATTTGGCTCTGTAACCGCCACTTCTGAAAGGGGATATGTACTGGAACTTCAAGAGATGCCACTTCCTCACATAAAAATTAGAAGCAAGAGTGGAACATTCGGCCCCTTGAGCCTGCTCTGCCATTCATTGAGATGTGGCCTTAACTCCACTTCCCTGCCTTTCCCCCATAACGCTTGACTCCCTTGTCAATCAAAAATCTGTCTAACTCAGTCTTGAATATATTCAATGACCCAGCTGCCACTGCTCGCTGGGTAAGAGAATTCCAAACACCAACAACCTTTAAGAGAAGAATTTCTCCCTCATCTCCATCTTACATGGGATACCCTTTATTTTGAAACTGTGCCCCCTAGTTCTAGATTCTCCCATGAGAGTAAACATTTCCTCAGCATCTACCTGTCATCTCCTCAGAATCATCGGACAGTCCCACGATCCTGGGAACAAGTCTGGCGAACCTTCGCTGCACTCCCTCTATGGTAATAATATCCTTCCAAAGGTAAAGGGCCCAAAACTGCACACAATACTCCAGGTGTCGTCTAACCAAGGTTCTACACAATTGAAGTAAGACTTTGGTACTCCTGTACTCAAATCCTCTTGCAATAAAGGCTAACATACCATTAGCCTTCCTAATTGCTTGCTACACCTGCGTGTTAGCTTTCATTCATTCGTTGACAAGGACACCCAGGTCCCTTTGTACATTTACACTTTCTAATCTCTTACCATTTACCATGACATATTTCATACGCATCCTATTCTGCTTCATCGTACTCTATTTCTGTCGTCATTCAGGGAGCTCTGGCTTTGTTTTTCTTACCTCTCCAACTTGTGGGAATGTACCTTGACTGAAACCAAACTATCTCCTCTTCAATGGTAGCCCATTGTTTGTCAAAGCTTTTTGTCTTGCACTCATCAGGGCCATCACAAGAAAACCAATGTCAGGGGAAGCAACAACTTTGTACTGTATGAGAAGAGAGTGCTGATTGGTCGGCAAGTGGACTCTGATTGGTAGCGGTGTTGCCATGGAGAATGCATTAGTTAATGGAAGGATGTGAAGCCATTAGAGAGGGTGCAGAAACGATTCATGAGAATGGTTCCATGGATGAGGAACTTCAGTTATGAAGATGGATTGGGGAGGTTACAGAAAGGAAGGTTGAGAAGAGATTTGATAGAGGTATTCAAAATTATGAGGGGTCTGGACAGAGTAGATATGGAGAAACTGTTCCCACTCGTGAAGGGATTGAGAACAAGAGGGCACAGATTTAAAGTAATTGGTAAAAGAAGCAAAAATGATACAAGTAGAAATTTTTTTACTCAGCAAGTGGTTAGGGTTTGAAATGCACTGCCTGAGAGTGTGCTGGAGGCAGGTTCAATTGTAGCATTAAAAGGGAATTAGACTGTAATCTGAAAAGAAAGAATGTGCAGGGTTACAGGGAGAAGGCGGGGGAATGTTACTAGGTGAGTTGCTCATTCAGGGAGCTGGTGCGGACACGATGGGCCAAATGGCCTCCTTCTGGGTCATAATAATTCTGTGATTCTGTAAAGACAGACAAAAAGTAATTATTTAGTTTCTCCGCCATTTCCCTATTTTCCATTATGAATTCCTCTGTCTCCACCTGTAATGGACCCACATTTGTCCTTGCTAATCTTTTCCTTTTTACATAACTAAAGAAACTTTTACAGTCTGCCTTTATGTATCTAGCTAGCTTGCACTCATGTTCTCTTTTTCCTTTCCTTATCAGTTTCTTGGTTCTCCTTTGCTGAATTCTAAATTGCCCCCAATCCTTGGGTTTCCCACATTTTTTGGCATCCTTCTAAGTCACTTCCTTTGATCTAATGTAATCTTTAACTTCTTTTGTTAGCCACCGTTGGTTTACCTTTCCTGTTGGGAAAGTCTTAAGAACTACAGCTGAGATGTTATCAGGACCCATAGCCTTTAGTGTATGCAATGCCTTCAGCCATTTCTTGATATCATGTGAAGTGAATCGAATTGTCTGAAGACTGGCATCTATGATTATGTGGACCTGTGGACTAGGCTTAGGTAGATCATCCACTCGGCATTTCTAGATAATGATGCAAATGCTTCAACCTTGTCTTTTGCATTGGCATGGTTGGTTTTGCCACCATTGAGGATGGGGATGTTTTTGGAGCTTCCTCCTTATTTTGGTTGTTTAATTGCCCACCACCATTTACGACTGGATGTGGCAGGACTACGAAGCCCATGAACTCTCAAAATTAATGGCAACACAAACCCATGTTTGAGGGGCCGTCAGATTCTAAACAAGGGACTATGATCCACAACTCTTGGCCAAGTTGAAAGTTAAAATGCAGAAGGCCAACTCTTACAGTTAAAAATTAAAGTGAAAGGTATGCCATAAGAAGTCAGCTCACAAAAGGGCAGAGTTGAAGTTTATTTCCTCTCTCAGTTTGAGGAGTGAAGTAAGGCTGAGTTAACTAGTGAGAATTTGCTTTGACTGTTCTACATGATCATTTGCTGTCTGAAATAAAGCAGCTTCATCATTTGTACCTGTCTGTTCTCACCCAAGTGGTTTAGGCCATCACCAAAAAGTCAGGAGAAGGACTCATGGGCACAGGTAAAAGACACATTGTCCAGCTCAGATCAGGGGCAATAATATTCAGATGCTCATGGAGTGACCAAACTTATGACAGGCACATTTTCAGTTTGGTACGTAAGCAAATTGCAGGTGTACACTCAATAACCTGTAGTGGTTCTGAGGACATGTTATACTGCGCTAAATGCAACGGAACCACAATTGTATCTGTTGCACCAACCTCTAAAAGAAGTTGGACAGGCAAATTCAGTGATGTACTGAGCAGAACTATAATTTTTTGAAGCTGTGACCTTCAATAAGGTTATATTGTATTTTCAAAACAAGTTATTTCACACAATAAAGGTAAAATTACACTACTCGTTTAAAGTTAGTGTACTTATCATTAACCCTTTCTAAGGTTTAAATAATTGGGTTTTTGATACCAGGAATTGTTTTTTTAAAATGCACAAGTTTAATTCACAGATTACTTGCAACAGATCACTGCAACTTTCTATTTTGTTCAGTTTAATTATTGTGCAAGTTGCTACATATTTTTGCTAACAAGAATTACTAACTATTTTGACAGACAACTTCCACAATATTGAGAGAACTACATGATATAACAGGAGAATATTGTCAAACTAGACAACCAGCTACAGCATCTTCTAGTATTCTTCCTCCTGCTCCTCCTCCTGCTCCTCATCCAGATTTTCCAAAAACTGGGAAGTTTACTACCAAATCTGTTGCAAATTTAGAAGAGGCACGAACTGCATTGCTGGAAGCAATTCAGTCTGGCACCGGTGCAGCGCGCCTTAGAAAGGTAAGAGTTCTTTAACAATTACATATTATTTTTAATATATTAAAACCTAAGTTCACAACTCTTTCCCTCTTTTCTTTTTCTCCCCCACTTAAATTTTCATGCGATGGTGATTAACTGTTAGGTGGTTCCCACAGAGAGGGGTGAATAGTTGGAGAATGTTAACCAGAGTTAGTACACCCCACTTCCCTTTCACCCATTTCCCAGTGACCAACTTCAGACCTGCATTGCTGGAGGGCAGGGAGCAGGTTACTCCCAACTCTGGACATTAGATGATTTGCATGCAGGGCTAAATGACTAAGGGGAAATTGAGAAGCTTCAAAAAAATAACTTGGAGCCAAAATTCTATGTTATGTCTAGGCTAGGTTTGGTGAAACCCCTCAGGAAAATGGGGGATGAAACTGCCTCAGAAGTTTTCTGTTTGCCTTGATCCACTCCTAACAATGTAATACACAGCCAGGGGATGTGGAACCAGGGTAGCTACTCCTTGACAAAAACATAAATAGCTGGAAAAACTCAGCAGGTCTGACAGCATCTGTGGAGAGGAAGACAGAGTTAACGTTTCGAGTCTGTATGACTCTTCATCAGAACGAAAGAGAAATAGAAATGTGGTGAAATATGTACTGTTTAAGGGGGGTGGGACAGATGGAGCTGGATAGAGGGCCAGTGATAGGTGGAGGCAAAGGAGCGATTGCCAAAGATGTCATAAACAAAGGTCAAAGGGGTGCTGACGGTGGTGATATTAGCTAAAGGATGTGCTATTGGTGGCATTAAGGGTAGAAAGCAGGATGAGCAAGTGACAGATGGCCCTAGTGGGGGTGGAGTAGGGGGAAGGGATTGAAATAGGCTAAAAGGTGGAGATAAAACAATGGATGGAAATAAATAATAAAACTAATAATAAAACTAGGTGGGAAAAGAAAACTATATGTTATATAAAAGAAAACATATTATTAGATAAAAGGGGATCAAAAAGGGGGCAAGGATGGAGGAGAGAGTTCATGATCTAAAGTTGTTGAACTCAACGTTAAGTCCGGAAGGCTGTAAAGTGCCTAATCGGAAGATGAGGTGCTGTTCCTCCAGTTTGCGTTGAGCTTCACTGGAACATTGCAGCATGCCAAGGATGGACATGTGGGCATGAAGCAGGGTGGTGTGTTGAAATGGCAAGCGACAGGAAGGTCTGGGTCATGCTTGCGGACAGACTGAAGGTGTTCCGCAAAGCGGTCACCCAGTCTGCGTTTGGTCTCTCCAATGTAGAGGAGACCGCATTAGGAGCAGCGAATGCAGCAGACTAAATTGAGGGAAGTGCAAGTGAAGTGCTGCTTCACTTGAAAGGAGTGTTTAGGCCCTTGGATGGTGAGGAGGGGGGAAGTAAAGGGGCAGGTGTTGCACCTTCAGTGGTTGCATGAGAAGGTGCCGTAGGAGGGGGTTGAGGTGTAGGGGATGATGGAGGAGTGGACCAGGGTGTCCCGGAGGGAACGGTCCCTACGGAATGGCGACAAGGGGGGTGAAGGGAAGATGTGTTTGGTGGTGGCATCATGCTAGAGTTGGCGGAAATGACGGAGGATGATCCTTTGAATGCGGAGGCTGGTGGGGTGATAAGTGAAGACAAGGGGGACCCAATAATGGTTCTGGGAGGGAGAGGAAGGTGTGAGGGCGGATGCGCCGGAGATGGGCCAGACACGGTTGAGGGCCTTGTCGACCACTATGGGTGGAAAACCTTGGTTAAGGAAGAAGGAAGACAGGTCAGAAGAACTGTTCTAGAAAGTGGCATTATCGGAAGAGATGCAACGGAGGAGAAGGAACTGAGAGAATGGGATGGAGTCCTTACAGGAAGCAGGGTGTGAGGAGCTGTAGTCGAAGTAGCTGTGGGAGCCAGTGGGCTGGTAATGAATATTGGTGGATAGTCTATCACCAGAAATTGAGACAGAGAGGTCAAGGAAGGGAAGGGAAGTGTCAGTGATGGACCATGTGAAAATGATGGAGGGGTGGAAATTGGAAGCAAAATGAATAAATTTTTCCAGATCCAGACGAGAGCATGAAGCGGCACCGAAGCAATCATCGATGTACCGGAGATAGAGTTGTGGGAGGGGGCCAGAGTAGGACTGCAACAAGGAATGTTCCATTAACCCCATAAAGAGACAGGCATAACTGGGGCCCATGCGGTTACCCATAGCCACACCTTTTATTTGGAGGAAGTGAGAGGAGTTTAAGGAGAAATTGTTCAGTGAGAGAACAAGTTCAGCCAGATGGAGGAGAGTGGTGGTGGATGGGGATTGTTCGGGCCTCTGTTCAAGGAAGAAGCGGAGAGCCCTCAGACCATCCCGGTGGGGGATGGAGGTGTAGAGAGATTGGACGTCCATGGTGAAGAGGAGACGGTTAGGGCCAGAGAACTGGAAATTGTTGATATGATGTAGGGCGTCAGAGGAATCACGGATGTAGGTGGGAAGAGACTGGACAAGGGGAAAGAGAATGGAGTCAAGATAGCAAGAAATGAGTTCCATGGGGCAGGAACAGGTTGACACAATTGGTCTTCCGGGACAGTCCTGTTTGTGGATTTTGGATAGGAGGTAGAAGTGGGCCATCCGAGTTTGGGAGACTATGAGGTTGGAAGCTGTGGAGGGAAGATCTCCAGTGGAGATGAGGTCAGTGACAGTCCTGGAAACAATGGCTTGATGTTCAGCAGTGGGGTCATGTTCCAGGGGGAGGTAGGAGGAAGTGTCTGCGAGTTGGCGCTCAGCCTCTGCGAGGTAGAGGTCAGTACGCCAGACAACAACAGCACCACCCTTGTCAGCAGGTTTGATGACAAAGTCAGGGTTGGACCTGAGAGAACGGAGTGCAGCAAGTTCAGAAAGAGACAGGTTAGAGCGGGCGAGAGGAACAGAGAAATTGAGACGACTGATGTCACGCCAACAGTTCTCAATGAAAAGATCAAGAGCAGGTAAGAATCCAGAGGGAGGGGTACAGGTGGAGGGAGAATATTGGAGGTGGGTAAAAGGGTCCGTTTAGTGGGGGAGGGACTCCTGCACAAAGAAGTGAGCACGGAGACGAAGGCGGCGGAAGAAGAGTTCAGCATCGTGCCGAGCCTGAAATTCATTGAGGTGAGGGCATAAGGGTATGAAACTGAGTCCTTTGCTGAGCACTGAACGTTCAGCATTAGAGAGGGGAAGGTCAGGGGGTATGGTGAATACTCAGCCGGGGCTCAGATTAGATGACGGGATGGGGTCAGAGGGACGGGCAGAGGTGGAGGGTCCTGGATGGGCATTGGTGTCGATGAGTTGTTGGAGCTTGAGTTCCTTAACACCTGAACCTTAGCTACTCCTTGAACTGGGAGTTCCCTTTCCTGAGCCTGAAAGGGGACTTGGTATAGTAATGATTGCTTGTATGCTAAGTGAGTGCAAGAGTACAGGTCTCCACAAAAGTATGTGGAGCTGCCACCTGGCCAGGCAAGCTCCTTGAACTCACTAGATTTTGACAGGTCGGCCTGCTTGTTTTGGGTGAGTGGGGAGGGGTGGTGATGTTAATAGGACCATGGCCAGGGGTAGGAAGACTATCGGAAAACCTCCATGCATCTCCCCACAGGTGGGCATCAGAGTTTTGGGCAGGTAGGTAATGGAGATGTGCTCAAAGTCATGCTTGCAATTGCCATTCACACGCTAATGACATGACATATGGTTCCCACTGATCCTGCAAACCCTAGGAGGATTTTAGCTAAAAGGCGCACAATATGGGGAGATGATAGTGTAGTGGCAATGCCACTGGGCTAGGAATCCAGAAGCCAAGGCTAATGGTCTGGAGACACAGGTTCAAATCCCACCATGAAATTTGAACCTGTGGACCTGTAATTTGGTGGAATTTGAATTCCATTAATAAATGTGGAATATAAAGCTAGTAATGGAGACTGTGAAACTATCATAAAAATCTGGAATTAAAAGTTTACTGATGACCATGTCGATTGTTGTCCTTACCTGGTCTAATTTACATGTGATTCCAGACCCATAGCAATGTGTGTTTTTTTATTATTCATTCATGGGATATGGGCATCACTGGCTAGGCCAGCATTTATTGCCCATCCCAATTTGCCCTTGTTCAGAGGGCATTTGAGAGTCAACCACATTGTTGTGGGTCTGGAGTCACATGTAGGCTAGACCAGGTGAGAACAGTAGATTTCCTTCCCTAAAGGACATTAATGAACCAGATGGGTTTTTACAACAATCAACAATAGTTTCACAGTCATCATTAGACTTTTAATTCCAGATTCTTATTGAGCTCAAATTCCACTATCCGCCATGGCGTCATTCAAACCCAGGTCCCCAGAGCATTACCCTGGGTCTTTGGATTACTAGTCCAGCGACAATACCACTACACCATTGCCTCCCCCGGTTTACTCTTAACTGTCCCATGAAATGACCGAGCAAGCCACTCAGTTCATGGGCAATTAGGGATGGATAACAAATGCTGGCCTTTCCAGCAACATCCACATCCGGTGGAAGAATAAAAAAAGAAAAATTGCATTTAACATTATGTTGTAATCCTCAGGATTGCGAGCCAAGGAATTTCAGGGCCACGTATAACATAATGACATGGTCTATATTTTTTCCCTCAGCCTGCAGCAGTAAGATTCACAACTCTTTTTCTCTTTCTCTCTTCCTTCAATTGTGGTCATTTGGCATAGTTTCTAGGGATTTGCAACAAGTAGTGAAAAGGCGGAATTTATTGATTTTTGGAACATTGTTGTTTCTGGACTGGAAAAATAATTTGCACAACTGGGGGTTTATTGATTTGCAGTGTTCCTTGGGGGGTGTTAGAGTATGATTGAAGTCTGCAATCCTTACAGCTGAATTGACATAGCTTTTAAGATACTGTTATTGCTGGCTTATTGAGAGAAGGATGGACAGGGTGTATCTGAATGCTATGGAGGTGAAGCATTGGGCAGAATTTTCATTCCAGGATCCCATTCCCACCATTGGGATGAAATGCAGATCAGGAACACTGAAATGCCATTTTTCTTTTGTCATAACCCTCTTGGAACAAAATTGTCACACCATGCAGGATGCTTCTGGAACATTTAAAGGAGCAGTGCCATAATTGATTTGAATGTTCCAGGGAGTTCTGCCACCTGCTGCCAGAGAACCTGCAGCTTTCCCTTAGCCACGCACAACCCTGCCGTTGCCAATCCAGGTCACTACTGCCTGAAATATTTTTACCTCATGTTATATCTGAGATAAATAACATCTGTTAGTCAGCAGTACCTTCCTGCATAAAATAGATAACTGATGCCTTGTTATGAAGCACCTACAATTACATCCAGTTCCGCAACCCCAACCCCCAACCCACTCCTGCTACCCCTGGACCTTTAGGAGCAGTACCATGCTTACTTCATCAGGTTTTGCTGCAGAGTAGGATTTTCCAAAGTCCATGTAGTAATTGGTGCCACTCATGGTTCAGCTGAAAAGGAGTGCCCTTATATGAACCATAAGGACTTCCACTCAATTAACATGCAACTTGTGCATAGCTATTTATACCAGAGCCAAATCTCCAGGCAGCTCTCATAATTTCTTCATTTACACCTGTCCGCCATTCACCACTCTTGATTTCACATATAGGGGGGCTGATCCCTTGAGGATCAAGATACCCACTCATCTCTTATTTTATTATTTCTCTTTAGCATCTATACACACAATAGCAGGGCCATCATAAAATTGCAGTTGGTGTTCTGAAGCAGCACTTCTTTTGCTTGGATACAACATGGGCATGATGCAGTACCAACCAGTCAAAATATCCAAGACATTGTGACTTGATGCATTTTGTACATCACCACAGAAAGACACTCACTTGGAGGACATGCACATAATAGCAATCTTGAGGAGGATCTGTCACGACCCGGATGGGAGGAGTGCACAGTTGATCTAGCCCCACTACTCCACAGGTCATACCATTAGATTAAAAATTTAATTTACTCACCAACATGGCCAATTGTTTACCTTCATTAATGGGACCCAGAATAAAAGAGACTTTAACCAGGCTTCTTTCAATAAACAACAAGCTTATTAGTTTATTACAAACCAGTCTTGTTGAATAGAAAGGCAAAGCTTATCAACACACAGTATGGAATATGAAATTATACTAGTTACTCTTTCGAGATACCCTAAGTCTCTCTCTCTCTCACACACACACATACACACACACACATACACACACACACACACACAGATCCATGAAATAATCAATGACTCTGCACTGCTTTTCAGGCAGATTCATGGAATACTTGAGGCCAATCAATTCCAGCATGTAGAACATCTCAGGAGCAGCTTATATTCACTTCCATCTGTGGACTCCAAAAGGCTGCTGTCTTTCTTCTCAAGCAGTTGGTCCTGCTCTTCTCAAAGCGAAACCAAAATCCTCTTTTAAAACATAGTCTTCCAGGCATGTTTTTCCTTCAGAGCCATAAAACGCATGTGACCCCCTTTGTACACAGTTCACCCAGGTTAAGGGGTTGACAGTTTATTTTTCAATTGCTTAATTACCCTTTCTTGTAAAAGGATGCTTTTTCGAGGAATAGTAATCAGAGTCCTGCATTAAATCTTTAAGGGACAGTGTCTTTTAAAGCACAAATTCTTCTAGAATGTTCTAAGTCCATGAAGATGAACCATTTTCTGCTATTAAAGTGTTCATGACAGACCTAAAAGCACAGGAGGTTGCTCTGCAAAGCAGGTTGCCAGAGACTGGACAGACCCTGATAAGGGATGCCATTTTCCAGACAGAATAACCCTCGCTATCCCACTTCAAGCTTCCTTGTCCCCTGATCATAAGAATTGCCAGTGGATCTTCTCCCTCATCACTGTTCCTCTTTGCACATATCAACCCCTGCAATGAAAACTGAATCAATTATTAAGGAAATAGCTAGGTATCCGTGACCCTAGTGCTTGCTTTTCTTGTTATTAGGTTGTGAATGTTGTTGCCAAGGCTGGCATTTATTGCCCATCCCTAATTGCCATTGAGAAGGTGGTGGTGAACTGCCTACTTGAACCGCTGCAGTCCATGTGGTGTAGGTACACCTACAGTGATGTTAGTGAGAGATTTCCAGGATTTTGACTCAGTAACAGTGAAGGAATGGCAATATAGTTCCAAGTCAGGATGATGTGTGAGTTGGAGGGAGAATTGCAGTTGGTAGTGTGCCCATGCACTTGTTCTTCCAGGTGGTAGAGGTCATAGGTTTGGAAGATGTTGTCGAAGGAACCTTGGCAAGTTGCTGCAATGCATCTTGTAAGTGGTACACTCTGTTCCCACTGTGCTCCATTGGCAGAGGGAGTGAATTTTTAAGGTGATCGATGGGAGGCTGATCAAGCAGGCTGCTTTGTTCTTGGATGGTATTGAGCTTCTTGAGTATTATTGGAGCTGCACTCATCCAGGCAAGTGGAAGGTATTCCATCACACTCCTGACTTGTGCTTTGTAGATGGTGGACATCTATACCTGGGAGTCAGAAGATGAGTTACTTGCCATAGAATACCCAGCCTTTGACTTGTTCTTGTAGCCACAGTAGTTATATGACTGGTTCAGTCACATTTCTGGTCAATAGTAACTCCAGGATGTTGATGGTGGGTGATTCAGCAATGGTAATGCCATTGAATGTCAAGGGGAGATGATTCAATTCTCTCTTGTCGGACCTGGTCTTTGCCTGGCACTTGTGTGGCATGAATGTTATTTGCCACTTATCAGCCCAAGCCTGAATGTTGTCTAGACTTTGCTGCATATAGAATGGACTCCTTTAGTATCTGAGGAGTGGCGAATGGTACTGAACAATGTGCAACTGTCAGCAAACATGCCCACTTCTGACCTTCTGTTAGAGGGAAGGCTATCATGGCACTTGTGACTGTGAGATGTGTGACAAATCTAAATGAGACATGAGGAGACTTTCTGACCTTAATTTCCAAATGTATGGGTACCCCATAAAGTTGATGGTGAGGGATTTTGCTTGACCCTTCCCACTGTTCAAAGGGTTTGAAGGGGCCAGGCAGCAAGTTGAAAACTGGGCTGAAAGTAGGTTATAATTATTTTTAAATTTTGTTTGATTTTTGGGCCTGGAGTCCTTCTGACAGAGGGCCATAAGACCAGTGGGCAGGGCTACTTCTCTTCTGCCATCATTTCCTAATGCAAGGCCCTGCCAGGAGACAGAACTGCACCAGGAATGTGATATGAGTTTCCTTTAGTATCTTAATGTTTTTTAGTGTTTAGTTCAGACTATTAGTAGAGAAAGACTGCTCCAGACAATTTCACCAACAATCCCAACTGGTGTATAATAGAACCACTTATTTGTTTGGGGATTGTTTACACAGCTGGGTCCTTCTCACCTGGCAGCTGGTTATTAACTAATTTATCAATATAAATTGAGACATATCACTGCAGTCTGACATTGACCTTCTGTTGTTAAAGAAATTGTGTTTTTCCAAGTTGCTTTTCAGCAAATTCAGATGGTTAGTATGCCATTCAGAGGATGTTTTAAATCAGATTATGTTTATAGGGGAGGCAAGTACAAAATGCACTCACTGACCTAGATATCAGACCTGGATATTTTATTAATAAAAACAGGAAATGCCGGAAAAACTCAGCAGGTCTGGCAGCATCTGTGGTGAGAGAAACAGAGTTAACGTTTTGAGTTCATGCAACTCTTCTTCAGAGAGCTCGGATTCAAAATGTTAACTCTGTTTCTCTCTCCACAGATGCTGCCAGACCTGTTGAGTTTTTCCAGCATTTCCTGTTTTTATTTCAGATTTCTAGCATCTGCATTATCTTGCTTTTATTTATCTGGGTATTTCATTGCCCGGGCTTTGTTTAAATTTGACAGGGACGTTCCCATCAGTCACATTGGGAATGGGAAGCCAGCCATTTTTTGGACATAATTTTCAGTGGGCCTCTAGAGGCCTATTTCAAGTGGGATTGCACCTCTCAAAGGAAGCTTGCATTCTCATGTTACTGTCTTACTGCTGCAAAGTAGAAGATGAGTCAGAAGCAAAACTGCAGACTCATTGAAGATCTTAGTGCAAGAGTTGAGGGCGAAGGAAAAAGTTCACTTTCTCATAATGAAAGGAAGAAACCCAAAATGGAGGTTCACCAGGCCTGGAGAAAAGTACCTGAGGTTATCGGCAGCAGTAGCATCACCCCAGAGTTGAGTGCGATGCTGAAAGTGGTTCAATTACCTGACAAGAGCGGAAAGGGTGAGTACTGCTCTTCATTCTCAATTTCTCAGTAATAACTGGCAACAGCCCTTCCCTCCATTCTCCCAGCACTGTTGACAATTCCCTCTCCTGCATCGCATCCTTCACTGTCCATCACATGGGCACATTATACTAGTTCATTCTTAGTTCAAACATGCACTCACCTCTTGTTTGCTATTTTCACATAAATGGGCATTCTGTTCTCACATGGTAATCAATGCAGAATTCCTCTCATGAATCCTTCCTCACTTTACACACTAGCCATTTGCTTTCCATTCAATATCCTCCCCATCTTGATTGTATCTTGCTTCTTTTCTCTCTCAGCATATAAAACTCTAGAAGACACTAATTAGGCCACAGCTAGACTACTGAGTACAATTCTGGTCACCAATTACAGCAAGGTTGTGATCACACTGGACAGGATACAGGGGAGATGTCAAGATTAGAAAGTTTTAGCTATGAAAAAAGATTGGATTGGGTGAAATTAGAAACGTAATAGGTTTTCAGCAATGGGAGATGGTGGAAAAAGAAAAAAAGGGGAAGGTCTGTGATAAGGTGGAAAACAAGAGAGATCAATGACTAAAGAGTTGTTGATGCAAAGCTAAAGGGAGTGTTAACGGGACAAGAAGAGATGTGAATGGCAGGATGATGAGCAGCTGCTATCCGAAAGCAAAAGCAAGAGAAAAGTAAGAGTAAGGCTGACAAATGCAAAGAAAAAGATACAAATCTGGCAGAGATGTTGACCTGAAATTGTTGAACTCAGCGTTGAGTCCAGAAGTCTGTAGAGTTCCTAATCAAAAGATGGGGTGCTGTTCCTCAAGCTTCCATTGAGCTTCATTGGAGCACTGCAGTAGGCCAAGGACAGAGAGGTCAGTGTAAGAGCAGAGTAGAGAATTAAAATAATAGGCAACCAGAAGCTCAGTGTCATGCTTGAAGACTGACTGGAGTTGTTCTGCACAGTGGTCAACCAATCTGCATTTGGTCTCCCCAGTATAGTGTAGACCACATTTTGTCAGCGAATACAATGTATTAAATTGAAAAATTTACATGTAAATCGGTGTTTCACCTGGTAGGAGTGTTTGGGGCCTTGGGTAGTGAGGAGAGAGGATGTAAAAGTGCAAACGTTGCATCTCCTGCACTTGCGTGGGAAGGGGCTGGCTGTTTGGGGGTGATTAAGGAGTGGACCCGTGTGTCACAAAGGTAATGGTCCTGTCGGAATGTTGAAAGGTGAGGGAAGGGGAAGATGTATTTAGTGGTGGCATCACACTGAAGGTGGTAGAAATTGCTGAGGATGATCCGTAAAATACAGAAGATGGTGGACTGGAAGGTAAGGGCAAGGAGAATCTGATTGTGGCTCTGGGAGGAAGGGGAAGGATGAGAGCAGAAGTGCAGGAAATGGGTTGGACACAGTTGAGGGCCCTGTTAACCTCCATGGTGGGGAGTCCTCAGTTGAGATGAAAGGAAGACATAGCAGAAATACTGGTATGGAAGGTTGCATCATCGGAACAGGGCCCGACACACCGATGGGTAAAATGACGCGAGATGATGGGCGTGTGTCCCGGCGTCATCGCGTGTCATTTCGATATTGCATTCGGCAGGTGCGCAGGCCTATTAATAGGCTGGGTCAATATCCTATTAAGGTTGCTAAGAAAGCAATTGACCTCATTAACAACGCTGCCCATCCAACCTTAAGGTTGGTGGTCAGGTGAAGAGCCCAAGCCGCCTTCGCGTTTTCCAGGAAACCTCATCCACGGACAGGATGGGGTTTCCTGAAGGTTTTATGAAGTTAATAAATAAATTTTGTAAGCTTCACAAACATGCCCCATCTCATGTCACATGAGGGGACATGTTTAAATAATTTTTTACTTTATTATGTAAAAACTTTTATTATCTACTTAATCTCCCTGAGGCAGCTCCATGCCTCAGGGAGATTGCTGCGCTCTTTCGCGTGCGCGAAGGAACGCAGGCCCCGACTCTCCCTCCTCTCCCCGTCTGCATAGGTAGTACTGAGTGCTACCGGCTGCGTGTTATGCTGGGCGGGTCTTAATTGGCCTGTCTGCATAAAATGGCTGCATGCAGCCGATCGCGGGTGGCGATCAGCTCCGCACCCGCTCCTGCCCAGCCCGCCCAACATAGGTAAGATTCTACCTTTTGTATTTAGATTTCTAAAAGATATTCAACAACAAAGAGCTCATCGTGTTGGGGGTAATATATGAGTATGGATAGAGATTAGCTAACCACCAGAAAACAAGAGTCAGGATAAATGGGTCATTTTCAGGTTGGCAAACTATATCTAGTAGACTGCCACAGGGATAAATCAGTGTTGGAGCCTCAACTATTTCTAATGTATATTAATGACTTGGATGAAGGGACAGAGTTTATTGTTGTCAAATTTGCTGATATAAAGATAGGTAGGAAAGCAAGTTGGGAGGAGGACACAAAGAGTCTGCAAAGAGATATAGACAGATTAAGTAAATGGGAAAAAAGTTTGGCAGGTGTAGTATAATGTGGAAAAATGTGAGGTTGTCCTCTCTGGTGGGAAGAACAGATAAACAACATTATTTAAATGGAGAGAAGCTGCAGAATGCTGTGGTACAGAGGGAACTGGGTATCCTTGTATCACAAAAAGTTAGCATGCAGTTACAGCAAGTAATTAGGAAGGCAAACAGAACATTGACCTTTATTGCAAAGGGGATGGAGGATAGAAGTAGGAAAGTCTTGCTACAACTGTACAATTTATTTAAGGAGCCCTTTAAGGGCCCTTATTTGAGGAGGAATATATAAGTTCAGAGAAAGCTTATTAGATTGATTCATGAGATGAAGGGGTTGCCTTATGAGATAAAGATGAGCAGGTTGCACCTATATTCACTGGAGTTTAGAAGAATGAGAAGTGATCTTATTGAAACATAAAGGATCCATAGTGGGCTTGGCAGGTTGAATGCTGAGAGTATGTTTCCCCTCGTGAGAAAATCTAGGACTAGGGGGCACCGTTTCAAAATAAGGGTTCTCCCATATAAGAAGGAGATGAGGAGGAATTTCTTCTCTCGGAGGGTTATTAATCTTGGGAAGTCTCTACCCCAAAGAGCAGTGGAGGCTGGGTCATTGAATATATTCAAGGCCAAGTTAGACAGGTTTTTGATCTACAAGAGGGTCAAGAGTTATGGGAGCCAGGCAGGAAAATGGAATTAAAGCCACAATCATATCAGCCATGATCTTATTGAATGGCAGAGCTGAATCAAGGAGCCAAATGGTCTACTCTTACTCCTGTTTCTTATGTCCTTATGTTGATGGTGAAAAGGAGACAGTTAGGGCCAGGGAATTGGAAAGTGTTAAAGTGACAGAGGACATCAGAAAATCATGGATTTAGGTGGCATTTTTCAGCCTTCCAAACTCAACATTGAGTTCACAATTTCAGGCACCAATTTCTTTCCCCCTCCCCTCCCCACCCCCACCACCCCCCCTGCATTTTGTTACCTTTTCTTTGTGCGGTTTGGTCTTACTCATGTTTTTCTCTTGCTTTTGCCTTCAGATGGCAGCTGTTCATCATTCTGCCATTCAGCCCTCCTCTGATCGCATGCTTTCTTTCTTTACCACTGCCTTTGGCCATGCAACACCAACTCTTCTGTCATTTAATCTCTCCTGTCTTCCACCATATCAGAGACCTTCCCTTCTTTTTTTTCCCCACTTTCCCCTATTTCATCTGTTCAAAACCTATTATATCTCAAGCTTTTCCCTGACTTGAAACGTTATAACTCTGCTTCTCTCTCCACAGATGCTACCTTTTCTGTTTTTATTTCAGGTTTCCAGCATCGGCAGTATTTTACTTTTGGATAGGCTGTGATTGCTTTCTTGGAGCAGTGGAAGCAAAGAAGAGATTTAATTGAGGTGTATAAAATTATGAGAGGTCTAGATAAAGTGAAGGGGGAGAGCGGCAGTGGGTCAGAGGGAAATGGGATCTGGAATGATAAACACAGACTGACTCGGGGAAGGGAGACTGGGAACATTTGTCGACTGCAGAGTTATAAATCTTATCATATATTAAATATTATATATTAAATATATTATGCTGTGGGGGAATTTGAACATAAGAACATAAGAAATAGGAGCAGGAGTAGACCACAGGGCCCAACAAGCCTGCTCCGCCATTCAACATGATCATGGCTGATCTTGGGCTTCAACTCCATTTTCCTGCCCGCTTCCCATATCCCTAACTCCTTAAGAGACCAAAACTCTCAAGGAGTCTTAAATGTATTCAATGATGGAGCATCCACAACCCTCTAAGGTAGAGAATTCCAAAGATTCACAACCCTTTGAGTGAAGAAATTTCTCCATATCTCAGTCCTAAATGATCCACCCCTTATCCTGAGACTGTGCCCCCTTGTTTTAGATTTCACGACGAACGGAAACAACTGCTCTACATCCACCCTATCAAACGCCTTCAGAATTTTGCAGATTTCTATGAGATCACCTCTCCTTCTAAACTCCAGAGAATATAAGCCCAGTTTACTCAGCCTCTCATCATACGACAACCCCCTCATCCCAGGGACCAATTTAGTGAACCTTCTCCGCACCGCCTTGCCTTCCTAATTACTTGCTGCACTTGTATGTTAACTTTCTGCATTCCTTGTACAAGCACATCCTAGTCTCTTTGAACATCAACACTTAAAAGTTTCTCACCTGTTGAAAAATATTCTGCTTTTTTATCCTTACGACCAAAGTGAATAACTTCACATTTCTCAATAATACACCCGATCTGCCATCTTGTTACCCTCTCACTTAACCTGTCTATATCTCTTTTCAGCCTCTCTGTGTCCTCCCTGCAGCTTACCTTTCCACCTAGCCTGTTGTAATCAGCAAATGTAAATACATTACTCTCTGCCTCTTTGTCTAAGTTATTAATATAGATTGTAAATGAGGCCCAACTACTGATCCTTGCGGCACTTCACTATTCATTGCCTGCCAACCTGAAAAAGCCCTGTTTCTGCCCACTCTATCTATTAACCAACCCTCTATCCATGCTAATATATTAACCCCCAACTCTATGAGCTTTAAGTTACCTATTAACCTTTTGTGCAGCATCTTATCGAATGCCTTTTGGAAATCCAGGTAGACTACATCTACTGGTTCTCCACTATCTACCCTACTAGTTACATCCCCAAAAAGCTTTATTAAATTTGTCGAACAGGATTTCCCTTTAGTAAAACCATGTTGACTACTTCCAATTATACTATGCTTTTCTAAGTGCATTGTTAAGATTTCCTTAATAATAGATTCCAGCATTTTCCCAACAACTGATGTTAAACTAACTGGCCTGTAGTTGACCCTTTCCTCTCTCCCTCCTTTCTTGAAAAGCGATGTTACATTTGCCAACTTCCAGTCTAGTGGTTCTGTTCCTGAATCTAAGGAATAGATTCCTTTGGTTCAGCAGTTGGCTGGTTTTGGAGCCGGACCTAGATTCTAGGAAGGGGCAAGGGGAGACTGGCAGCATCCCACCAGCTCAGGGTGAAGAGAAGCCTAAGAGCCAGGGAGGGAGCTGGGAAAAATGGTTACACTTCAGAGTTTTTTTGAATACAGATAATTTAGCTTAGTGTTGAGGTGGGGCTGGGGGGTTAATTTTGAGGTGAGGATCTATTGAGGAGGTTGAATATTGAGGTGGATGTCTTATTGAGGGGATTTAATGTTGAGGTGCGGCTTTATTGAGGGAGTCCCTGACTCCTTGTGCAGCTGCTGCTTTCTGCAAAAGGGAACTCTGGCTATGGATGAATCCCAAGTGCTGTAGAAATGATCTTGGACAGGCCCTTGTGGCTACACCCTCCATCAAGCAACACAAGAAGAAGAAAGCACCCAGCACCTTTAACAGTATTCTTATGATATAGAGCCACATAACCTGCAGCAGAGCACTTATTATCCTCTCCAGCATTGTGATACAACTGGTGTACTGAGTCCTCTTGATGAGTGCTTGCCACTGGAAAAGGTGCATTAGCCAAAAGAGAGCAGCTTGGCTCTTGCACTAACCTTGTTGCTCTTATCTCACCTGGACAGGCAAACATCTTGCGAGCTTCATCTCCCCGTGATTTTTAAAGAAATTGAACTGACTAAAACAGTTCTGTTAGCTCAGTTGGCCAGTGTGTGATGGCCATTTTCATGTAGAAGAAGCAGCTGTGCAGCTGCCCTAGGTGACCGAACAGCTCTATTTAGAGATGGCCTGCTTGCCCCCTTTCAGGGACGGCCCGATAAAAAAAGGGCCATAAAAGACCCGTTTCAGCCACCCTCCCCTCCCCCAACGCCCGCAAACAAAATTCCTTACAAAAAGTATTACTTTGCATGTGGCAATGTCTGAACCGTTATGGAAAATACCAGAGATGCTTCACTCCCTCGAAAGATAGCCTACATCAACCATGAGCTGCCCTATATAAACATCAATATTGCAGCACTGAATGAAACACCATTAACTGGAACTGTAAACATCAGTTTTACTGGTCTGGGAAGCCTGATGGGACAAGGTGTGAACATGGACTAGATTTCACCATCAGAAACAAATTGGTTGAGATAATTGATGAACCCAAATGTCACTCAAAGGCTCATGTTCGCATGTATCCTAACAAATTCAGCAGGCTTCAACAGTGCTTATGTTCTAATGAGCTAGAGCAAAGGGAGAGATTCTATGATGAACTTATCGAATTGTTAACAAATGTACCAGGAAGAGACAAAATATTTATTTTAGGAGACTTCAGTGCACATCTTGGAAAAGACTTTGATTCATGGCCATCTGTATTTAGGCACCATGTTATTGGAGCTATTAATTCAAATGGACAGCTTCTAGAGTTCTGTAGCAATACTACTTAGTCATCACCAACACGGTGCTTCCAAAGAAAGAGTGATATGGCAACAGCCCCATTCAACCCATTAGCATCTTACTCGACTTCATTATTGTCCAATGTCGGAATGTGAAGGATGCCCGGATCTTCAGATATATACATATTACTGATTCTGGAACTGAGCATGCTCTTGCCGTTGTAAGTGTCCCATTTCATCCAGAAAGAAAAAAAACACAAACACAAGCCATGAATAAATGTGCAACTCCTCAAGAATAGGCAAAAGAGAGTAGAATTTCAGCAAGCTTTTGCTGAAGAATCCATTCCAAGTGAACCTCAGAGTCCAGAAGAGAAGGGGACATCGCTTTGGGATACTATGGCCCAGATTTTTGTCCCCAGGTCAGGTTCGCTGAGCCGGGAGATTCCCCAATTCGGCGAACGCATTGGAGTTATGGGGGTGGGAGAGACATGGGTTGACACAGGGGATATGTCTGCCTGCAGGCTGGATTTTCGGTCGGAGGTGGGTGGGCTGAAATAGGAGTTAGGGCAGGCGACCCTGGAACGAATACACAGGCTTCCGGGTCCAGAGGTGGGCTGGGTGCAAGGCTTTCCTCCATGCCCTGGCATTCTGTTCAAATAAATAAAAAATAATAATAAAACAAAAAAACACTCCTCCAGCCCTCACCCTTCACCTCCTCACCCCCTCCCACACACACTCCTTTTGCCCCATCCATGCCAACCCATACCTCCCACCCAACCCCATGGCCTCCATATCCCCTGTGTCAACCCATTCCCTCCCACCCCCTTAACTCCAATGCCAATCTGGTGCCCCTCTTTCCACCTCCCAGGGCCCCCATATCCCCTATGCCAATTTAGTGCCAACTCTTGACAACCCATGCACCAAACTTTGCCCTTACCCCCTCCATGCCAACTCACCTAGTATCCTTGGAAAGCTCCTTGACAGCTGTGACCCTTCATGGATAGCTTTGACAGGTTTGACAGCCAGACAGCTCTTTAACAGTTCTTTGACAGCTGGACAGTCCCTTGACAGCTGGATAGCTCTTTAACATTTCCTTGACACTGAACAGCTCTTTTACAGGTTGACAGTTCCAGTGGTTTTGTGCATAAAAAGTGCACAATCATGTTCACTTTCAATAATCCTAAGGGGTGCCTTACCTCTCCTAAAAGTATCCCTGGACCCAATCCAAAGGGGTACCTTACCTCTCCAAAGGGGTACCCTGGCTAACCAAATGGGTCCACCAAGTTCAGACCTCCTTACCTGTTCCAATCTGCACACTCCGGATTACACTCCTGTTCTTCCAGACTCCCACGTCAGCGGAGGCAGCCAGTGATTTAAATGGATATCTGCCTCAACAAATTGCACAAGTGTGACCCCAGGCCCGACTCCAGTCCTGCCCCTGCAAAGATGGGAAGTGCCAGATTCAGGACGGGACTTAGAATTTTCAGTCACTCCCAGGGTTTTTGCCATGATGGAGAGGCTCTATGAGCCTATGTATACCACAGCAGGAAACATTCTTGGTGTAAGAAAATAAATTATGCCAACTGGGTCAAAGCTCATGAAGCTGACTTGGCTGCAATGATTGAAGCAAAGAGGAAGGGAAGAGTGCAATACATAGACACCCCTAGCAAAGCAAATAAACAGAAAATGAGGGTAGAATCCCAAAACATCCAACAAGAGTGTCATAGACGTATAAGAGAATACTCATTTGATCTCTGTTAATGTATCCAGACATGTGTTGGAAATGGTAATGCAATTGGAATGTTTGCTGGACTTAAAGAGGCGATGGGGCCCTGTTGTCACCAGATTTGGTCCACTATATGCTACTATGGGAGAAATGATCACTTTCAATTATGTACTGTTGGGTATAGCAATATCTGGATCTGTACAATAGAATTTTTTTTGACCAATCAACTAAGGACGAGCTAAATGCAACCTTAATATGGAAGATGTTACAACAGCACTTTAAAAAAAGTTTGATAAAGCACCTGGTGCTGATGGATTGCCAGAAGAACTCTATAAGCTGGGAGAGCCGAGTCTGCATCAAGAATTGTCCTTGCTTATTATCAGCACGTGGGAAAAAGAAGTTTCCCAGGAAATGAGAGATGTTCAAATCATAACCATGTACAAGAACAAAGATGATAAGTCGGATTGCAACAACTACTGCAGCATTTCACTGTTGTGTGTAACCGGAAAGATCTTTGCCTGATAGTGCTCACTCACCTATAAAATCTTGCCATTGATGTCTATCCAGAAAGCTAATGTGGGTTCAGAGCTAGTCTTCATCCATGGACATGATTCTTACCTTGAGACCTTACCTAACTTAGATCAGTTTTTTTCTGCAGTTTGAAATGCACAACACAGGAGAGAGGAGTAAGACAGGGGAAGGCATACCCAGAATCATGATCCTCTCTCAGCTGAAGCAGCAAGCTCATGAGATCAGAAACCCTTTAGGAGCTGTTTGCACTGGGGAGTTTGAGACTGGAGGCCTAGTTAAACAGGCTCTCTGTACTCTGACTATTGTACCCCTTTATGTATCTCAGAAAACCACACATTCAGCCCATTTGACAACATAAAGTTACATTGTGAAGCCTATCATCTGCTATCCTGTAGTATGTCAGTGCCATTCAAGGCTTCAAGGCAATTTAGACAAGTTGGGTGAGTGGGCAACAACATGACAGGTGCAGTATAACATGGATAAGTGTGAAGTTATCCACTTTGGTAGGAAAAACAGAATGGCAGAGTATTATTTAAATGGTGATTGGGAAATGTTGATGTACAAAGGGATCTGGGTGTCCTTATACACCAGTCACTGAAAGCAAGCGTGCAGGTGCAGCAAGCAGTTAGGGAGGCAAATGATATGTTGGCCTGCATTATAAGAGGATTTGAGTACAGGAGCAAGGATATCTTACTGCAGCTATACAGGACCTTGGTAAGAAACACACCTGGAGTATTGTGTGTAGTTTTGGTCTCCTTAACTAAGAAAGGGTATGCTTGCCATAGAGGGAGTGCAACAAAGGTTCACCAGACTGATTCCTAGAATGGCAGGTTTGTCATATGAGCAGAGATTGGGCCGAATAGGCCTGTATTCACTGGAGTTTAGAACAATGAGAGGTAATCTCATTGAAATGTATAAAATTCTGATAGGGCTGGCTGGAGGGTCTAGAACAAAGGGTCACAGTCTCAGGATACGGGGTAGGCCATTTAGGACTGAGATGGGGAGAAGTTTTTTCAATCAGAGGGTGGTGAACCTGTGGAATTCTCTACCACATAAGGCTGTGGAGGCCAAGTCACTGAATATATTTAAGAAGGAAATAGATAGATTTCTAGACACTAAAGGAGTCAAAGGGTATGAGGAGAGAGCGGGAGTAAGGCATTGAGATAGATATTGAATAGTGGAGAAAGCTTGAAGGGCCAAGTGGCCTACTCTTGCTCCTATTTTCTATGTTTCTAGGGGCGGGATTTTACGTCCCGCGGGCGAGCACGTGCCCAACCCGATTGGCCATAAAATAGCACGCAGTGACGTCAGGCAAGTGTCCCGACGTCATCACGTACTCGCACGATATTTCGGTCAGCGGATACGCATGAGAGTCGGCAGCACACTCGCCGACAATTAAGAGGCCTTTTAAGGCCATTAATCCATTAATTGAAAGCTATTTTTCGCTGCCCGTCCAACCTTATGGTTGGCAGGCGGCTGAATCAGCTAGGTGACCTTTCGATTTTTTTAGGAAACCTCATCCACAGGCGGGATGAGGTTTCCACAGTTAAATAAAAAATAAATATAAATTTTTGGGCAGAATTTCTATTCTGTTTATGTTACTGTGTCCAATGTCGGGACATTTTTTTTTAATCTTTCTTTTTGAGTTTAAAATTATTCTGCTCCCTGTGGCAGCTCCCTGCCTTCAGGGAGTTATCAGTGTGTGCTCCCCTGCGCATGCGAAGACTTTTGCACTCGCACTCCTCCCGCCCCCAACCCTGGTAGCGCTGAGCTTCTCAGCACACCTTTCACACTGGCTGGCCATTAATTGGGCAGCGAACCGTTTTCTGGCTGCTCCTGGGCCTTTCTGCCATGCCCACCTGACGACCCGAAAATCCTGCACTATATTTCTATTCCAATGAAAGGTCCCAGACCTGAAATGTTAACTGTTCTTTCTATCTCCACAGATGCTGACAGACCTGCTGAGAATTTCTAGCATTTTCTGTTTTTATTCTTGTCCTTTTTCACTTTCTTCAGATTCTTCTCAGCAACAAGATCCTGTAGGAGAACAGACCTCAGAGAAGAAACATCCTTCTGAGGAAGCACCATCATGCATTCCATCCCTCAAAGCACCAGAGCAGAGATTATCTCCTCCATGAGACAGTTGCATGGATCAACATATCAACATATAGCGTGCACCCACCATGATTGAGCAAGAGCCCAAGAGATGGCTCACAACAGGCTATGGCCCTCTTCCAGCTCTGCTGAGGAGTACAGAGATGTGGAGCTCAGGGGCTGCTATGCCTCACACAGCAGTTGTATGAGACACAGGAAGGCCTGCAAGATGTTTCAGCATGACGGCAGAAATTCTGGTTCAAACTAGCATGACATCATGATTCTTCAGTCTACCTTGGATGATCTGTCCAGTTCCAGGGATGCTTCTCCCACAACAGGAGTTTTTGTAGCTTTTGAATCAAAGTGATGAAAACTCAAATGGCTACTATTTTAACTCTGGACTCCACAATGAAAATATTAGTTGGAGTACATAGGGCTTTCAAGGCATCACTCAACTTCTGCCTTCTGCTGTCCTGCTGGCCATGGGTGATGAATCTAAGCCAATAGGAGTGGTAGTGATATAATGAGTGCGGTATGTGTTGCTTTCTATCAGGATGTCAGCATGTCAGCTTCTTTGCCACTTAACTGGCACACACCATGATGGCAGAAAGCTAGTTCGGCCAGACTTCCCTAACAATAGGCTAAGTGCTGCTAGTCTGCAGCTTGACCCTCACAGGTGTGAGCACCCAAAAGTTGCCAACCATGACCATCTCAAAGGTCCCAACATGAGCGAGAGCTGCCTTTCACTAATTTTGCTGAAGCCACTGGGGGAGTACCTTTTAAGAGTAGTAGAGTTAGTTACCCTTTTAAAAGAAGAACTATGAGTTGACATTTGGGCGATCGACAAGTTCAAGGCAATAATTGTGTTAGTCATTAAATTTGATCATCCTTGGTCTGTGGTCTTTTCGTAGCACCTTCTGAATTTGTTTGTAAATGTGCCATTCATATAAAAGTTGGTTAAATGGCTTCAATTAGGTGAAATATGTCTTGGGCAGCAGTGCAATGTCAGTGATAATGCATCAGCAACCTATTTAACACTCCCGACTATTTGATTTTAAATTGTAGAAAAGAAAATAGGCAGAATGTAAACCAAGCTGCCGATATGCTATCACCCATTTTGCACTGCCCAAGACAAATTTCGCCTCCAGTGTTCTTCAATGCAGCATTAAAAGATTGTGAAAAGGGTAAGAAGAACTGTTAATACGAAGAGACTTAGAAATGGCAGGCAGTACTGATTCCGGGATTCCTTCTCCCATTTTCAGCGCTGGCAATGTTCACCAGTGCAGATGAGGATGCTGGTAGTGAGCCTGCACTCTGCACTCCTGACCATTCTAGCTCCATTGCCGGGGTAGGCATCTCCCGCACTCCTACATCCCTCACACCCCACACCATCCGCTGCCCCACCGCCCCCACCCATTAGATGATCACTCTTCCTGTTGTTCTGCCTTCTCCATTTCCAATCCTTTCTTTATTTGCCATGTTGTGTAACACGTAGAGTACGACAATAAAATGACAGATTTTGTGTGGGGCATATAGGTATCCCACCCTCTCCCAACACCACCCCCAATAACCTATCCACACACCTAAATCTTAGCTTTATTAGTGTGCTTAATGATGTTCTACTTGGTGCCATGGACGTGATAGCATCTGAGCTGTTCAACTGTGGATGCGGATGGATGTCACCAGCCATGTGTGAGGGTTTTTTCCCCAAGCAGCCAACCTCTTGCCTCCAGAGGCCATCGGCAACTGTCTCCCAGTTATCACTGTCAATTTCCACCATCTTCACATCTCACTTGCAGGTGTTCTTGTAGCGGAGGTGTGGACATGCAGCAGATTATGAACTATGCACTGCAGACTGAGAAATGCAAATGATGTTTCCTGTAAATCCTGAAAGGAGCCTAAAACTAAAAGGTTAATAGTGATGGTGACTTTGACAGCCCCTGGCAAAGCCTGGCCAGCTGGCAGCAGATCCTGTTGCTGAAGGCTCCATAGATCTACAGCAGCCTGCCCAGTAAAACCCAGTACCCTGATGTCCTCGGTCATGTCCAGGAAAGTAGCTCATCAATAAACTTGTTTTGTCATTGTGTAAGGCCTTTAACCAGCATCTCCCCCGCATCACGTGCTGTCTTCTAAAAGGCCCACTTACTTTTATTTGTGTAAAAGCAAAATACTGCGGATGCTGGAAATCTAGAACAAAAACAAAAATACCTGGAAAAACTCAGCGGGTCTGATAGCATCTGCGGAGAGGGATACAGTTGACGTTTCGAGTCCGTATGACCCTTCGTCAGAACCTCTCTTTTGTTCTGATGAAGGGTCATACGGACTCGAAACGTCAACTGTATCCCTCTCCGCAGATGCTGTCAGACCCGCTGAGTTTTTCCAGGTATTTTTGACTTTATTCTACATTTATTTGTGGTTGTTGTGGCTTGTGCTGTTGCTGTGCCTCCCTCCAAAGCCCATGAAGTAAAAATGGTACCTAAGATAATCTGAGAGAGCTTAATCAGGTAAATACAGCAACAAAAAAATAGAAACAAGCAGTGTTCACTTTCAAATATCCTTTGGAAAACCACTAACAACAATAGCACACAGATCCTTTGATATGAGTGCTTGTAGCCTTCATGCACCTCAACCTAAATATTGCTTCAGTGACTCAGTCAGCACCTGAAGCCAATTTTGTGAAATTTAACTCAGCAGGATAGCCACTGGACAGGCTTCTGACCTACCCAGATAATACCATGTCAGGGTCTTAATGAAATCATAAGACTCTGGTTTGCATTATTTGTGAAGCAGTCACCTATATTTGGTGAGTACCTCAGCCACCTAAATGTAGTGAGCAATAGTAGTTGCAGCCAATAGAATTAAGTTGTGGTATGGAGTAGGAAGTCAAGATGCTTGATTTTAAAGGTCACCCCATTTCCACCAAGTCAAGTGGGTTAAAATCGACCCCCAAGTTTTAGATGAATTGCAAATTCCGCTGGTTCCACATAGAAGTACCAAAGCATAGCCTTTGGCCTCTACCACAAACTCCATTCTCTTGCCACTAATTCCATACCTCTTCCTGATTACTTTTTTCAGATTGAAGCTGACTTCGTAATCTCGTCCTGTTCAACCCTGAGTTGAGCTTTAAATATCACATTCCTTCTAACACCAAGACAGCTTACATATACCTCCAGAACATTTTCCACCTCCACTCCAACCTTGTCAGTTTTACGGCTGAAATCCTTATACTTGCTTTAGTCACTACAAAACCTGACAACTTTTAACACTTTACTTGCTGGTCTCCCATCCCCCAACCCTCCATAAGCTCCAATGTGTCAAAAACTCTTATCACACAAATCCTGTCCTATTCACCAAAACCCCTATTTTTACTCACCTACAATGACCTCCTGCCTAAAATGCACAAATTCAAAATCAGTGTTTTAGTCTATAACTCCCTCCATAGCCTTGCTATTTCTGAAATATCTTCTAGTTGCATCTCCTGAATGCTCAGTTCCTGACTTTGGTCTTCAAGCATCCTCTCTCCCTTTGCCCTAACATTTGTAGTGAAGCCTTCAGATGCTTAGACCTAATGTTTTGAACACCCTCCTTTGCTACAGCATCTTCTAAAACCTCTCCAAGATGGCTCTGTTTTTAGCAATACACTGGTAAAGGACTTTTTCATCACTTCTCTTGACCTCACTTCCTTGCTCCTGTCTTCCTTAGGGCCTAAGACTTAGACCTATTTGTGAAGCATTAGTTTACACTAAAGGCACTGTATAATTGCAAATTTTATTGATGTGAGTTCTCCTGTTGCACTTAAATACAAAATTATTGTGCTGTTACTGTAATGTTATTTAAAGCTTATTTTTTTATTTTAGGTCTCTGTTGCCAGAAATACAATGCAAATCAATGGAAGGACAAGATCTGTTCAAAAATTAAGCTGCTTGAACCCACACATTTCTCCATGAGCAACAATGGAAATAATTGTACAATGGCCCTAAATTCTTGTTCAGAACATTTATCAGCACAGAAGAAATGAAGGAAAAAAGTTTAGTACACAGCTATACGTGACAGTTCTGCATAATGTGGTCCTTTCTTTATTGTGCAAATGCACATATATTTTAAAGTAGAACTCATTAAAACTAAGCATTTAATTGACCTTTACTAGTGTATTGCTAATACTATAGATACATCCATTGTTGATAAGCCCTTGCAAGCAGCAGGGCCTCTTAATTCATACATAGTGAATGTTTTGCAATAACTTTTCAACAACTTAATTTCTCAAAGCGTAAGTTCACAAAATATTATTGAACAGTGCTTCAGAACATAGGTTTGTGCTAACTGTGCTGAAAGCTGTGTTTTAAAAAAATTCCTGCATGCAATCTTGCCATTGAATTGAATTATTGTTTGGCATTTAATTCAAAGTATTTGCATTGCCAGTATTCACTAAGTATCTAATGTAAACTATAAGAAACATTTTTTAATTTATATATTATTGTGATCTAACTTTGTAATTATCTAGAATAACAGATTTTTTAATTCTTTTGACACAATGAGAATCAAAACATGTCCTATAAATTTGCATTGATGGAGCTATTTTTCTATATATAGTATATATGATTGCTTGCTGGCAACTCAAGAAACAATTGATATGATTTTACAGTTTCTAAAGAGAAAAAGATGTAGCTGATTCTGTATAATGTTCATTTAAGTATTACCAAATGTAACTTGTGCCATGGTTAAAAATTGTTATGATTAATAACACGTCCTTTTACTTAAATGACTTAGTACAGAATTTTTGTTTTTATTGTATATTTTTATTACAATACTAACTTATTGAAATGTTTAAATTAGACCTCTGCACGAAGCAAAAAATTAATAATACATTAACATTCTGTAATTTACCACTTATGACACCCTTCATTGTGTTGTGTGACCCCACACTGTGCCATGTGGGATGGAGTAAGAACAGATCTAGCAGCTGAAAAATATGCATCCTTGAGGTATATGAGCCATCAGCACCAGCAGAATTGTATACCGCCATAACCTGTGACCACATGGCCAAACATATCTCTAACTTCTCCATCACCATCCAGCCAGGTGGTCAAATCTGGTTCAATTAAGAAAGTAGTAGAGTAGTTGTTTGGTAGTACAGAACTTGAGTATTGCTGAAAAAAGAGACATGTCTAAGCTTTTCAACTTGCACTGATCAGGATACCAGCAAGAATGCTAATATAAGGGGGAAAACAACAATTTATACTGCATGTGAAGAGAGTGCTGATTGGTTGGCAAGTGGCATTGCCATGGAGAATGCACCACAGATGGTGACTGTCAGTTAACTGCCAATCATTGTTTGAAATTTAAACCAGGCAGCTTGATTGGTCAAGTCATTGTCCTGAGGAATGAGTCAACGAATAGCTTTCACTTATTTTGTTTAGCTGAAACAGGCACACTGTATGTACATGTTCTTTCTGTCTGCAAAGAACAGGGCTCTGTGTATTAATATATTTAGCTTCCAGTACACACAAATGCGCCACATTGCAAGCCTGACTGACAATCTTAAGTTGGTTGTCAGTGTAATTCTTAGCACATTGAGGATTATTTAGCAAATATTTTCCAATTGAGGAATCACATCTAATGTTGGACACTGTGTTTTGGGTTTTGCAAGCACGGGCTGGTTGGGTATGGACTGTACCCTGCCCGTTGCGAACAGTGGTTTGATACATGCTGTTTGATATGATCCACCAGTCTTTGGGATGTACAGCCTACGTACTTAGTATCACACTGGCACTGAAATTCATATACCGTATTACTCATTTGTGTGAAAGGCAGAATGTCTTTTTGGCTTGACGGCAGCATCCTGTCAGTGGCAAATTGCTGGATTCCGAACAATCTATCCAACTTTCACATGCAACGCGAATGTCTTTCAGCATTGTGAGGCCTTAAGACTAACCCAGACATACAAATCAGTAAACCTGACAAAGGGATGGGAATAATCATCCTTAATAAGCACGACTATATCAACAAAATGCAGACCATTTTTAATGACAGGACCAAATTCATATCCATTGGACCAGCCGCTCAACATGACTAGACAGCGTTGCTCGAAAGTAAGCTAATAAAAACACTTGCTGGACTTGTGTAAGAGCAATGAGGTACCATGTGACATAAATGTCAGGGTTCATCCTCACGGTTTGCTACGTCCGCGTATGATGTACTGCCCAAGACACACAAAAGTGATATCCCTCTATGCCCTGTCTTATCTATGACTATTTCTGCACAACATGAATTGGCCAAGTGGTTAGGCGAATTGTTACAATCCGTTTTGACCAAGTTTTCCACATACACGGTGAAGGACTCCTTCACATTTGCGAAGACCATACAGAACTTGCCTATCGATAGCAATGTTGTGTCCATATGTTTAACTTTGCTTGCCTATTCACCAATGTTCCACTTAAGAAAGCCATAGATATTTGTGCTGCAGTACAATATCATGGCGATCTAGACCCACCACCATTGTGTGAATCAGCATTCATTGAACTTATGAACTTGGCAACTCGCATAGTTGAGTTCAGTTTTAATATACCATATATGCCCACATAGGTGGTGTTGCCACGGGATCCCCTCTAGGCCCAGTTCTCTCAAATATCTTTGTTGGGTTCCAGGAGAAACGTGTCTTTGATGGAATGACAGCTAACCTAACAGAGCATACCCAACCAGCCTGTCTTTGCAAAACTCAAAATACAGTGCCCAACATTAGATGTGATTCCGAGATTGGACAACATTTGCTAAATAACTCTCTGTGCTAAGAATTATGCTGACAAGCAATTTAAGATTGTCAGTCGGGCTGGCAATGTGGCACATTTGCATGTACTGGAAGCTACATATATTAATACACAGGACCCTGTTCTTTACAGTCAGAAAGAACATGTACACACAGTGCGCCTGTTTCAGCTAAAGACTTGACAGCCTTTTGCTGACTCATTCCTCAGGGCAATGCCTTGACCAATCAGGGTCAAGCTGCTTGGTTTAAATTTCAAACAATGCTTGGCAGTTAACTGTCGGTCACCAACAGTGGTGCATTCTCTATGGCAATGCCACTTGCCAACCAATCAGCACTGTCTTCACATACAGTATAAATTGTTGTTTTCCCCCTTATGTTAGTATTCTTGCGAGTGTCTTGATGAGTGCAAGACGAAAAGCTAAGACATGTCTCTTCTTTCAGCAGTACCAAAGTAGAAGAGCATGTGGTAGCAGCACCAAGTATACTTAAAAATTAGATGCCAACCTGGTGAAGTTACAACACCTAAACAGTGAAAGCAACATAGTATAGACAGCTAAGCAATCTCTCAAGCCTGCCACATCAAATCACACATGTGTTTTTTACTCATTCTTGGGATGTGGTTGTTGTAGGTGAATCATCTCAACCCCAGAATATTGTTGCAGGAGTTCCCCAGGTCAGCATCCTAGGCCCAAATGTCTTCCAACTGCAACATGAATAATCTTCCCTCCATCATAAGGTCAGAAGTGGGTTAGTTCACTGATGATTGAACATTATTAGGCTCCATTCGTTTTCGTCAGATAATCAAACAGACATGGTAAACAACAATTGCAGTTATAAAGTGCCTGTAACATAGGGCTGGATTTTACATTCTTCAGCTGAGTGGGGGAGGCAGAGTAGAAAGTGAGTGGTCTGCTTGCTCCTGCCCCCGCCATCTCAGGTTGTCGAATCATGCATCGGAAAGCCAATTAGTGGCTGTCTGGCAGGAAAGTATCCAATTAGAGGTGTAAAGTGGTGCTCTACATCCAATCAAGCTGGGTTGTCATGTGGCAGTGGGGTAATGCCATGAACAGGAAGTCAATCACAGTTCCAAATTTAAAGGCCCCCCGCACTCTGAATCCGTCTTTAATTTTTATTGAAGGCTCAAAAAAGTCATAAAATGAACTCAAAAATCATACACACACTGCCACCTTCATGAGCAGTATCTGCTGCTTCATGCAGCCATAGCCTCGGTGGCAAGCCTTCTCTTCCACTCTTGTTCTGCCTCGTTATACCTGCCATTTGAAAAATCCAGTGGGCAACAAAAAATTTCACACAATTAGCTTTTGATCAAGTCAATAGCTTGTTAATTGGTGATTTAAAAATGATGGGAGGACTTCTGATTCATATGCTCACTTGACTTGCGTAATATTTGAGACTGGCATGATGACATTGTATTGCTGAACCGCGGTCATCATGCCATATTTTATATTCGCGCAGGGCAGGAGGGGGTGAAATTTGCAGCCATAAAATCCAACCCATAGTAAGACATCCCAAGTCTTTTCACTGCAGCACTTTGTGACATTGAACCACACAATATATTAGTATAGGTAGGTTTTAAGGAGTATCTTAAAGGAGGAAAGATAAATGCAGAGGTTTGAGGAGGGAATTATAGAACTTAGGATCCAGGAATATAGGATCCAGACAACTGAAGGCACAGCTGTCAATGGTGGGGTGAAGGAAATTGTGATGAACAAGAGACCAGAATTGGAAGAATGTAGAACTCTTGGACACTTGTAGGGCTGGACAAGGTTACAAAGATAGGGAGGGATAAGGCCATGGATGAATTTGAATATAAGAATGAGAATATTATATTTAAGGCGATAATGGCCAGGAGCACAGGGGTGATGGGTGAATTGAACTTATTGGGATATAGGCAGCAGAGTTTTGGATGAGCTCAAGTTTAGAAAGGGAGGAACATGGAAGGCAGGCCAAGAACACATTGGAATAATCGAGCCTGGAGACAACAAAAGCAGGGATGAGGATTTCAGTAACAGATGGGTTGAGGCAGGGACAGAGACAGGTGGTATTATGGAGGTGGAAGTAGGCATTCTTGGTGATGGAGAGGATATGGGATTTGAAGTTCATCTCTGGGTCAACTGGGACTTTCTTTGGTTGCAAACAGTGTGGTTGAACCTCAGACTATTGGTGCCTAGGCATTAGAATCTGAAGACTATGGCATTGGTCTCCCTAATATTTAATTTGAGGGAATTTCTGCTAATGTCAGACAAGTAACATGATAAATGAGAGGCAGTGGAAGGCCCGAGGGAGGTGGTAGTGAGATATAAGCTGGGTGTCATCCGTGGTGAATGTGGAATCTGATGTTTTTGGATGATGTCACTGAGCGGCAGCATGTAGAGGAGAAATAAGAGGGGGCTAATGATTGATCCGTTGACTTCAGAGGTAACAATGTGGGAGTGGGAAGAAAAGCCATTGCAAGAGGTTCCCTGGCAACAACTTGATAGTTAAGAATTAAAATCACTGAATTTTAACGGCACAGAAGTAGGCCATTCAGCTCATCATGTCTGCACTGGCTCTCCAAATGAGCATTATGACCTAGTGTCATTGACCTGCCTTTTCCCTGTACCCTTGCACATTATTTCTATTTAAATAATCATCTAATGCCCTCCTAAATGCCTCAATTGAACCTGCCTCCACCACCAGGCAGTGCATTCTAGACCCGAACCACTCGTTGTGTGAAAAAATATTTTCCCCTGTCACATTTGCTTCTTTTGCAAATCACTTTAAATCTGTGTCCTCTCGCTCTTGATCCTTTTACGAGTGGGAACAGCTTCTCCCTATCTACTCTGTCCAGCCCCTTCATGATTTTGAACATCCCTATCAAATCTCCTCTTAGCCTCCTTCTCTCCAAGGAGAACAGTCCCAACCTCTCCAATCTATCCTCATAGCTGAAGTTTCTCATCCCTGGAACCATTCTTTTAAACCTCTTCTGCACTCTCTCCAATGTGTTCACATCCTTCCTATAATGTGGCGCCCAGAACTGTACACAATATTCCAGCTGAGGTCTAACGAGTGTCCTTTATAAATTCAGCATAACCTCCCTGCTTTTGTACTCTATGCCCCTATTAATAAAGCCCAGGCTAATATATGCTTTATTAACTGCTCTCTCCACCTTCAATGATCTATGCATATACATCCAAGTCATTCTACTTCTGCACCCCCTTCAAAATTTCACCCCTTATTTTGTATTGTCTGTCCATGTTCTTTATACCAAAATGCATCACCTCACACTTCTCTGCATTGAACTTCACCTGCCACCTATCTGCCCACTCCATCAACTTGTCTATGCCCTCTTGAAGTTCTACACTCTCCTCCTTGCAGTTCACAACACTTCCAAGCTTCGTATCATCCGTAAACTTTGAAATTGTCCCCTGCACACCAAGATCTAGATCATTAATATATATCAGGAAAAGCTAGGGTCCCAATACTGACCCCTGGGGAACTCCACTACAAACTTTCCTCCAGCCTGAAAAATATCCATTGACCATTACTCTCTGCTTCCTATTTTTCAGCCTATTTTGTATCCATGTTGCTACTGTCCCTTCTATTCCATGAGCAATACCCATCTCACAAGTCTGTTGTGCAGCACTGTGTCAAGTGCCTTTTGAAAGTCCATGTACACCCCATCAACAGCATTACTCTCATCGACCTTTTCTGTTACCTTCTTCAAAAGACTCCAGCAAATTAGTTAAAGACGAGTTCCCTTTTAGAAATCCATGCTGGCTCTTTCTTATCAACCCATATTTTTCCTGTGACTAATAATTCTATCCCGAATAATTGTTTCTAGAATCAAGAATGAAGTTAAACTGACTGGTCTGTAGTTGCTGGGCTTATCCTTACAACCTTTTTTGAACAAGGGAATAATAATAAGGTAACTGAGCTTGTGGCGCAGATTGAAATTGGCAGGTATGATGTGATGGGCATTACGGAGACATGGCTGCAAGGGGATCAGGACTGGGAGCTAAATATCCAAGGATATACATCCTATCGAAAAGAAAGGCAGGTTGGCAGAGGGGCTAAGAAGTTAGCAAGTTCTTACTAACTTGCTTTGTTAGTAAGAAATGAAATTAAATCGAAAGCAAGAAATTATGTAGGGTCAGATGATGTAGAATCTGTGTGGGTAGAGTTGAGGAACTGCAAAGGTTAAAAAACCATAATGGGAGTTATGTACAGGCCTCCGAACAGTAGTCAGGATGTGGGGCACGAGATACACCAGGAGATAGAAAAGGTGTGTAAAAAAGGCAAGGTTACAGTGATCATGGGGGATTTCAATATGCAGATAGACTGGGGAAATCAGGTTGGTAGTGGATCCCAAGAAAAGGAATTTGTGGAATGTCTACGAGATGGCTTTTTGGAGCAGCTTGTGGTGGAGCCCACTAGGGAACAGGCAATTCTAGATTTAGTGATGTGTAATGAGGCAGATTTGATAAGGGAGCTTAAGGTGAAGGAACCCTTAGGAGGAAGTGACCATAATATGATAGAATTTACCCTGCAATTTGAGAGGAAAAAGCTGGAATCAGATGTAACGGTATTACAGTTGAATAAAGACAACTACAGAGGCATGTGGGAGGAGCTGGCCAGAATTGACTGAGAGATGAGCCTAGCAAGAAAGACAGTGGAACAGCAATGGCAGGAGTTTCTGGGAGTAATTTGGGAGACACAGCAAAAATTCATCCCTAGGAAGAAGAAGCATACTAAAGGGAGGACGAGGCAACCGTGGCTGACAAGGGAAGTCAGGGACAGCATAAAAGCTTAAGAGAAAGCATACAATGCGGCGAAGAGCAGTGGGAAACCAAGGGATTGGGAAGCCTACAAAGACCAACAGAGGACAACTAAAAAAGAAATAAGGAGAGAGAAGATTAAATATGAGGGTAAACTAGCCAGTAATATAAAAGAAGATTGCAAGAGTTTTTTTAGATATATAAAGGGTAAGAGAGAGGCAAAAGTGGACATTGGGCCGCTGGAAAATGACGCTGGAGAAGTAGTAGTGGGGAACAAAGAAATGGAGGGTGGAACTGAATAGGTACTTTGCGTCAGTCTTCACAGTGGAAGGCACGAGTGACATCCCCAAAGTTCAAGAGAGTCGGGGGGCAGAGGTGAGTATGGTGGCCATTACCAAGGAGAAGGGGCTAGGAAACTGAAAGGTCTGAAGGTGGATAAATCACCTGGACCAGATGGATTACACCCCAGAGTTCTGAAGGAGATAGCTGAAGAGATAGTGGAGGCGTTAGTGGTGATCTTTCAGGAATCACTGGAGTCAGGGAGGGTCCCAGAGGACTGGAAAATCGCTAATGTAACCCCCCTGTTTAAGAAGGGAGTGAGGCAAAAGACAGGAAATTACAGGCCGATTAGCCTGACCTCGGTCGTTGGTAAGATTTTAAAGTCCTTTATTAAGGATGAGATTTCAGAATACTTGGAAGTGCATGGTAAAATCGGGCAAAGTCAGCATGGTTTCATCAAGGGGAGGTCATGCCTGACAAATCTGTTAGAATTCTTTGAGGAGGTAACGAGTAGGTTAGACAAAGGAGAGCCATTGGATGTTATCTACTTGGACTTCCAGAAGGCCTTTGACAAGGTGCCGCACAGGAGGCTGCTCAGTAAGATAAGAGCCCATGGTGTTAGAGGCAAGGTACTAGCATGGATAGAAGATTGGCTGTCTGGCAGGAGGCAGAGAGTGGGGATAAGGGTGGCGGCCGGTGACTAGTGGAGTTCCGCAGGGGTCAGTGTTGGGACCACAACTTTTCACTTTATACATTAATGATCTAGATGAAGGAACTGAGGGCATCCTGGCTAAGTTTGCAGATGATACAAGGATAGGTGGAGGGACAGGTAGTATTGAGGAGGCGGGGGGGCTGCAGAAGGATTTGGACAGGTTAGGAGAATGGGCAAAGAAGTGGCAGATGGAATACATTGTGGGGAAGTGTGAGGTCATGCACTTTGGTAGGAAGAATAGAGGCATAGACTATTTTCTAAATGGGGAGAGAATTCAGAAATCTGGAGTGCAAAGAGACTCAGGAGTCCTAGTCCAGGATTCTCTTAAGGTTAACTTGCAGGTTGAGTCGATAGTTAGGAAGGCAAATGCAATGTTGGCATTTATTTCGAGAGGACTAGAATATAAAAGCAGGGATGTGCTGCTGAGGCTTTATAAGGCTCTGGTCAGACCACATTTAGAATATTGTGAGCAATTTTGGGCCCCGTATCTCAGGAATGATGTGCTGGCCCTGGAGAGGGTCCAGAGGAGTTTCACGAGAACGATCTCAGGAATGAAGGGCTTAACATATGAGGAACGTTTGAGGACTCTGGGTCTATACTCGATGGAGTTTAGAAGGATATGGGGGGATCTGATTGAAACTTACAGAATACTGAAAGGCCTGGATAGAGTGGACGTGGGGAAGATGTTTCCATTAGTAGGAGAGACTAGGACCCGAGGGCCCAGCCTCAGAGTAAAGGGAAGGCCTTTTAGAACAGAGATGAGGAGAAACTTCTTTAGCCAGAGAGTGGTGAATCTATGGAATTCATTACCATAGAAGGCTGTGGAGGCCAGGTCATTGAGTGTATTTAAGACCGAGATAGATAGGTTCTTGATTGGTAAGGGGATCAAAGGTTACGGGGAGAAGGCGGGAGAATGGGGTTGAGAAACTTATCAGCCATGATTGAATGGCGGAGCAGACTCGATGGGCCGAAAGGTCTAATTTCTACTCCTACGTCTTATGGTCTTTGCAATTCTCCAGTTCTCTGGCACCTCCCCTGAGCCTAGGGAAGACTGAAAGATTATGGCCAGTGCCCCTGCAATTTCTACTCTCACTTCCTTCAATATCCTTAGATGCATCTCATCTGGTCCTGGTGCCTTGTCAACTTTAAGTACCAACAGTCTATTCAACACTTCCTCCTTGTCAATTTTGAACCCTTCTAGCGACAGAGTTTCCTCGTCTGTCACCATGGCCTGGGTAGCATCTACCTCCAAACCACACCAATGCCACTCACCTGAATGATGAAGAAGAGGCAAGGGAGGTGGATGGTGTAGTCAAAGGCTAAAGAAACATTGAGAAGGATAAGGACATAGGAATAGGAGCAGCAGTAGACCATACAGCCCCAGCAGCCTGCTCTGACATTCAATACAATTGTAACTGATTTTCTGCCTCAACTCCACTGTCTATATTAGCCTTGAATATTTTCAACAATAGAACATACGGAACCTTCTGGGGTTAAGAATTTCAAAGATTCACAGCTCTTTGAGTGAAGAAATTTCTCTTCATCTCAGTTCTAAATCCTTGACCCCCTACCCTAAGGCTGTGTCCTCCTGTTCCAGATTCTCCAGCCTGGAAAGAAGCTCTCCTTATCTACCCTGTCAAGCGCCTTCAGAATCTGGAATGTTAATCTGAGATCACCTTTAATTCTTCTAAACTTCAGGGAGTATTTGCTCAATTTATTCAGCCTCTCATTACAGGACAACTCTCTTGTCCCAGGAATCAAATCAGTGAACCACACCATCTTACTTCCAAGACAGGTATATCCCTCCTTAGACATTGAAACTAAAACTGCACAGTGCAGGTGTGGTCTCACCAAAGCTCTGTGTAATTGTCGCAAAACTTTTTTGCTCTTGTACTCCAGTCCCCTTGCAATAAAATTCGACCTGCCATTTGCCTTTCTATTGCTTACTGTACCTGCATGCTAACTTTGGGTTCCTTGTACAAGTACACCAAAGTCCCTCTGAACATCATAATTTAAAAGCAAAATATTTGCTTTTCTATTCTTACTACCAAACTGAATAATCTCACACTTCCCCACAATATACTCCATTTGCCATGTTGTTGCCCACTCACTTAATTTGTTTATATCTCTTTGCAGCCTTTGTGTCCTCATAGCTTACATTCCCACCTAGCTTTCTACCAGCAGCAAACTTGGATACATTATTCTTTGTCTCTTTGACTAGGCCATAATTAAGGTTGTAAATAACTGAAGCCCTGATCCTTGCAACATTCCACTGGTTACAGCCTGCCAACTTGAAAATGCTCCATTTATCCCTACTCTCTGTTTCCTGTCCATTAACCAATTATTCATTCATGCTAATATATCACCCCCATCTCCATGAGCCTTCATCTTGTGTATTAACCTTTCATGTGGCACTTAATCAAATGCCTTTTTGGAAATCCAAGTAAACAGCATCTACTGGCTCCCCTTTATCTACCTTAAAAACTCTAATAAATTTATCAATCACAATTTCAATTTTGTAAAACCATATTGACTCTTAACATTCTTCAATTTTCTAAGTACATTGATAAGACACCCTTTATAGATTCCAGCATTTTTCCGATGACTGATTTCAGGTCAGCTGTCCTGCTGTTCCCCTTTTCTTCCTCTCTCCTTTCTTGAATAGTAGTGTTACATTTGCAAACTTTCAATCTGCTGGGACCTTTCAAGAATCTAGGTAATTTTGGCAAATCACAATTAATGCATCCGCTATCTCTGCAGCTACCTCTTTTAGAACCCAAGAGTGTAGGCCATCAGGTCCTGGGGATTTGGTAGTTTTAAGTTCCTTAATTTTCTCTAATGATTTTTGTCTGCTGATATTAATATTTAAGTTCCATGCCTTATGAACCCCTTGGTTACCCTCTACTTCTGGTATGTAATCTGTGTTTTCTACTTTGAAGACAAACACAAAATATTTGTTCGAGGTCTCTGCCCTTTTCTCATTCCCCATGATAATTTCTCCTGCCCCTGCTTCTAAGGGACAAATGTTTACTTGAACTGCTCTCCTTTAAGTATACTTTTTAAAACTCTTACAGTCTGTTTTTTATTTTCCTGGCTCGTATACTCTCATACTCCCATCCTATTTTTTTTCCTTTTCATCAACTTTTTGGTTTTCCTTTGCTACTTCCTAACACTCTCCCAATCCTAAGGCTTACTACTGTTCTTTGTAACATTAGTAATTTTAATCTAATTCTTTTACTCTAATACCATTCTTAATTTCCTGAGTAAGCCATAGGAACATAGGAGCAGGAGTAGGCCTTTCAGCCCCTCGAGCCTGCTCCACCGTTTAACTAGGTCATGGCTGATCTTCTATCTCAATGCCACCTTCCCACGCTATCTTCATATGTCATTGTCTTCATATGTCATTGATATCTAGGAGTCTATTGACCTTTGCTTTGAACACACTCAATGGCTGAGCCTCCACATTCCTCTGGGGTAGAGAATTTGATGGATGGATGGATCCTTTGTTGAAAATTTTAATTAGTCAACAATGACTGTTGATTCACCATCATACCTTTTAGTCTATTTACCCAATCAGCCTTTTCCAGCTCTTCCCTCATACGTAATTGGCTTTGTTTTTTATCATTCTTGCTTTGGACTTAAGCTTGTGACTCTCAAACTTATTATGGAATTCAGTAGTATCATGATCACTTTTTCCCAAAGGACCTTTTACTAATTAACCCTACCTCATTACTCAATATTAGAAATGAAAGAGCTTTATCTCTAGTTGGTTCTACATTGTATTGTTCTGGGGAACTATTGCAAAAACATTCTAAAAAGTCATCTTTCAGGCCACCTTTCACAATTTGATTTGTCCAACTTGATTTGTCCAGTCTATATGAATATTAAAGTCTCCTGTGGTTCTTACATTGCCTTTGTTACAAGATCCAATTACTTTTAGCTTAATGCTCTGCCCAATGGTATAACTTTTGTTAGGGCACCTATAAACTGCTTTCACCAGCCTTTTCTGACCCTTGTTATTCCTAATTTCCACCCATTCTGATTCTACTTCTTGATCTTCCAAGCCAAGATCCTTTCTTACATCTGTCTTTATGTTATCCTTTATTACTACTAATAAAGGGCTACTACTTCTGCTCTTCTATTCTGGCTCTTTGAAATTTAAAGTACTCTGGAATATTTATTCCCCAACCTTGGTTACCTTGGAGCAATGTTATAACAGCGAGTATATCAAACCCATTTATCTCTATTTGTGCCACTAGGTTATCAATCTTGTTATGGGTTCTTCGTGCTTTCATATAAAAAGCCTTTAATTTTATTTTTTTAACCACTGTTCATTGCATGATGCCCTATTACAGTTAAACTCTCTGTCCCTTCCTGCCCCACTCTGCTTCGCTTTACATAAATCGCTACACTGCTCTATTGCTACAACTTTTCTCTTTAGGACATTTAAATTTCCCCTCACCTGATCCGTCCCCTCCCCCAACCTTTCTACTTAAAGCTCTACCCACACCCTTAGTGATACGATTCACTTGGACGCAGATCCCAGCCTGGTTAAAGTGGAACCTATCCTAACAGAACAGCTCCCTCTTTCCCCAGTACTGGTGCCAGTTTCCCATGACTCAATACCTTTTCTTCCCACACCACTCTTTGAGCCACATGTTTAATTCTCTAATCTGCTTGATTCTGTGCCAATTGGCTTGTAGATCAGGTAGCAATCCAGAGATTATTACTATTGAGGTTCTGTGTTTTAATTTGAACCCTAGCTCCTCCCCTAAAACTCTCTCTGCAGAACATTGTTCCTAGTTTACCTATGTTGTTGGTTCCTACCTGGACCATGAGAACTGGATTCTCCCCCTCCCATACCAAGTTCATCTCCAACTGCAAGAAGATATCTTTAACCTTGGCAACATGCAGGCAACACAGCCTTCGAGCTCACATTTGCAGCCGTAGAGAACAGTATCTATTCCCCTGACTATACTGTGCACTGTCACTAACACATTCCTTTTCATTCCCCTCAGTCGAATGGCCTTCTGCATTGTGGTGCTATGGTCAGTTTGCCCATCCACCCTGCAGTCCTTTTCATCCACACAGGTACTAAATGTCTTGTACCATTAGTCAAATTCAAGAGCAAAGGCTACTCCATCAGTACATCCTGGATCCTTATTCCTGCCTGACTTGTGGTCACATCCTCCTGTCTCCCACAATTTTATAGTTCTACTTAAGATAAGGATCGTGGCTGCCTCCTGAAAACAAAATTTCCAGATAACTCCCCACATCTGCCCCCCCCCCCCCCCCCCCCCCCCCCCAACACCCCACCAGCCCCACTCCAAATGCTTCGCAATGTCTACAGCTTGGGCTGGACTCCAGATCAACAACCCTGCGCTGAAGTTCCTTAAGTGCAGACACTTAACGCAGATATGGCTGTCTGGGATTTCAAATCTTTCCACAAACTCCCACACTGCCTCTCCTACCATATTTATCTCACCTTGTTTATTTATTTGATTATTTCATTAATTAATTAGCTAGTAATTAAAGTAACGCCAAACAGCAATTCCTAGCTTAGAAACAAAAGAAAAACACTCACCAGCTACTGGAGTTATCACAGAATCACTGAATTTTAATGGCACAGGAGGCTATTTGGCCCATCATGTCTGCACCGGCTCACCAAATGAGCATTACGACCTAGTGCTATTGCCCTGCCTTTTCCCCATACCCCTGCACATTGTTTCTATTCAAATAATCATCTAATGCCCTCTTGAATGCCTCGATTGAACTTGACTCCACCACACTTCCAGGCAGTGCATTCCAGACCTGAACCACTCGCGTGAAAAAGTTTTTTCTCATGTCACATTTGCTTCTTTTGCAAATCACTTTATATCTGTGCCCTCTTGAATATGGTGGATTTCACACTCCTAACTGGTGGCTAAGGGTGTGACAGATAGAGACATAGGTGAAACAGCTATTTCTTAGTGATACCACTTAACCAACCACTCAGATAACTGAAGAAGGGAGAAATGGCAGGCAAGATTAACAAGCCAATGCACAGAAGCACTAGAAGTAGTTCTAGACCCAGCTCATGACCAGATGCTACAGGTGTCAAAAGAACACCAGTCCTTCACTCTCCCACCCCACCAATGAGAAGCAGCGGATGTGACATCCAATTTACACCTCTGTAGGGGTAGTACGCAGGAGTATTAGATAGCTTACCTCACACATTATCACCACTGGCAAGCATCAGAGGTGCAAGACAACAGAATATGCATGAAGCAGAAGTAAGAAATTCTTGCATTTCTTAAGCACTTTCAAGAGTTCAGGGCATCCCAAAGTGCTTTCCAGCCAATGAAGCACTTTGAAGTGAAGTCACTTTTTTTTTGCAAAAATATACTTTATTCATAAAATATCTTCAACCACATTCCAAACCATTTCAAAAACACCATTACAAGGGTACAATCCGGTTCAACTTTTACAAAATGTATCACCAGGTGCATTAGTACAAACAATATTACAATCATTTACAGCCTTTCATTTTGAGCTGTACAGCCCGAGGGGATTTAAACAGTTCCTAGTCCCTGGCAGAAAGGTCTTAGACAGCGACCCTTCCCCATTGTGCCTTTGCAGCAGCTGCCCCAAGCTTTAGTGCGTCCCTCAGCACGTAGTCCTGGACTTTGGATTGTGCCAGTCCGCAACACTCGGTCGGGGACAACTCTTTGTGCTGGAAGACCAACAAGTTTCGGGCAGACCAAAGCGCGTCTTTCACCGAGTTGATGATCCTCCAGCTGCAGTTGATGTTTGTCTCGGTGTGTGTCCCTGGGAACAGCCAGTAGAGCACAGAGTCCTGTGTCACAGAACTGCTCAGGATGAACCTCGACAGCAACCACTGCATCTCTCTCCAGACCTTCTTTGCAAAGGCACAATCCACAAGGAGGTGAACAACGGTCTCTTCCCCACCACAGCCACCTCGAGGGCAACGTGCAGAGGGGGTGAGACTCCTGGCGTGTAGGAAGGATCTGACGGGGAGGGCCTTTCTCACCACCAGCCAAGCCACGTCTTGGTGCTTGTTGGAAAGTTCTGGCGATGAGGCAATCTGCCAAATGACTTTGACAGTCTGCTCGGGGAACCATCCCACAGGATCCACCCTCTCCTTTTCCCTCAGGGCCTCTAAGACGTTACGTGCTGACCTACTGACGTACTGCCTGATGGACTTGTGGTCAAAGGTGTTTTTCTGCATAAATTTTTCCACAAGGGACAGGTGGTACGGCACGGTCCAACTACTTGGAGCGTTCTGTGGCAGCGTGGCCATACCCATCCTTCGCAACACCGGGGACAGGTAGAACCTCAGCACATAGTGACACTTGGTGTTTGCGTACTGAGGGTCTACGCACCGCTTGATGCAGCCACACACAAAGGTGGCCATTAGTATGAGGGCGATGTTGGGCACGTTTTTTCCCCCTTTATCTAGAGGCTTGTACATCGCGTCCCTGCGGACACGATCCATTTTTGACCTCCAGATAAAGCGGAAGATGGCTCGAGTGATCGCCACCACGCAGGAGTGTGGAATGGGCCAGACCTGCAACAGCAACAGCAACAGCGAGAGTGCCTCACACCTGATGACCAGGTTCTTACCCGCAATGGAGAGGGAGCGTCGCTCCCACATGCCCAGTTTCCTTTTCACCATAGACACTTGCTCCTTCCAGTTTCTAACACATGCCCTGGTCCCTCCGAACCATATCCCCAGCACCTTCAGGCCGTCAGCCCTGTCAGTGAAGGGGACAAAGGATCGGTCAGACCAGTTCCCAAAGAACATGGCCTCGCTCTTCCCACGATTTACCTTGGCTCCCGAGGCCAGTTCGAACTGGTCGCAGATGTGGATCAGTCTGCGCACCGACAGCGGGTCCGAGCAGAAGACGGCGACATCATCCATGTACAGGGAGGCTTTTACCTGAGTGCCTCCACTGCCTGGGATCGTCACTCCTCTTATGCCCGGATCCTTCCTGATGGACTCAGCAAAGGGTTCTATGCAACACACGAAAAGAACAGGCGAGAGAGGACAGCCCTGCCTGACTCCAGATTTAATTGGAAAGCTATCTGTTTCCCACCCATTGATTGAGACTGCGCTACTGATGTTAGTGTAGAGCAGTTGGATCCAATTTCGAATTCCCTCCCCAAACCCCATTTTGGAGAGCACATCCACCATGTAGGTGTGCGATATTCTGTCAAAGGTCTTCTCCTGATCCAAGCTGATGAGGCAGGTATCCACACCCCTGTCCTGTACATAGGCAATCGTATCCCTGAGCAGCGCGAGGCTGTCAGAGATCTTCCTGCCTGGCACAGTGCAGGTCTGGTCAGGGTGAATCACCAATTCCAGAGCGGATTTGACCCGATTGGCGATGACCTTGGACAGAATCTTATAGTCCACATTCAACAGTGAAATGGGTCGCCAATTTCTAATTTCCTCCCTTCCCCCCTTGTGCTTGTAGATGAGGGTGATGATGCCTTTCCTCGTGGATTCTGACATACTACCAGCCAGGAGCAGACTCTCGTACACTTCTAGCAGGTCTGGGCCGATCAAGTCCCACAGAGCCAAATACAACTCCGCCGGCAAGCCGTCGCTTCCAGGAGTTTTACTCTTCTCGAAGGACTCAAGGGCCTTAGTCAGTTCGTCAGGAGTTAGCGGTTTGTCCAGGCTCTCCCGCGTACTGTTGTCTAAGACCTCCGTGATAGAGGACAGGAAGGACTGGGAGGCTGTGCTGTCCGTGGGCTTCACGTCATACAATCCGGCATAAAAGGATTTGCTGATCCTCAAAATGTCGGACTGCGATGACTTTACTGAGCCGTCTTCTTCCTTCAGGCTGCTGATCACAGAGCTCTCTTTGTGTACCTTTTGGAAGAAGAAACGTGAGCACGTCTCATCCTGCTCCACGGAGCGGACTCTGGAACGGAAGATGATCTTGGAGGCCTCCGAGGCAAAGTGCGAGGCTTGCTGGCTCTTCACCTCTTGGAGTTCCTCCTTGACATCGACCCCCATCGACTGCAGCCGGAGCAGATTCTGCATGTTTTTCTGGAGTCGAGACATTTCCCTCTGTTCCTTTCTAGCTTTCTGGGTGCCTTTGAGGATGAAAAACCTCTTGATGTTTCCCTTGATCGCTTCCCACCAGTGTGTCAGGGACTCAAAGAGGGGTTTCACGGTTCTCCAACCTTTGTAATCCCTCTTGAGCTCCTTGAAGTGAAGTCACTGCTGTAATCTAGGAAACACGGCAGCCAGTTTGCATACAACAAACTCCAACAGATAGTAACATGGTAATGATCAGATAATTTGCTTTTTACTGATGTTAGTTGGAAAATAAAGTGGTCGCATCTCCTAAAACTAAAAGAATGAAAAGCAGCACCTCCTCCAACCTATGCACAGAATTCCCACATGCACCAAATTCCTGACTTTAGCATACCGTTAATGAAGTACTGGCTGCAATCACTTAATATTCAGAATCCTTATCAAGCATGCTAATCATTCATTAAAGCAGAGATTGAAACACCCGGTTGCATCTTGCAGTGTCCCACAACCAGCCAAAGCATACTGCATTAGCATAGTCTGCCGGATTATAGCTGCATCAATAATACCTTCATTAAGAAGACAATGTAGATTTGGTGGACGATGAATATGCAGCTGCTAAAGTACCTTTGCCAACTTCTACACTGTATTCAAAGCACTCTTTGAGGTGCCCGTAATATAATCAACCAACACAGTTAGCTTGATGTTTGTTGTGAGGAATTGATCATGAAGGAGGTTATAGCTGGGCACTTAGAAAAGCTCAAGGTAATCAGGAAGAGTCAGCATAGTTTTGTGAAAGGGAAATCATGTTTAAATAATGTATTGGAATTTTTTGAAGGAGTAACATGGGGAACCTACTGTACTTGGATTTCCAGAAGGCATTTGGAAAGGTGCCACATCGAAGGTTTTTGCAGAAAATAAAAGCTTATGGTGTAGGGGGTAACATATTAGCATGGATAGAAGATTGGCAAGCTGGCAGAAAACAGAGAGTATGCATAAATGGGTCTTTTTCTGATCGGCAGGATGTGACGAGTGCAATCCCACAGGTGTCTGGGCTGGGGTCTCAACTTTTTACAATTTACATCAATGACTTAGATGAGGGAAGTGATGGAATGGTGGCTAAATTTGCAGACGACACAAAGATAGGCTGTAAAGTATGTTGCGAAGTGTACATAAGGAGGTTGCAGATGGATAAAGATAGATTGAGTGAGTGGGCAAAGATCTGGCAAATGGAGTATAATGTGAAGTTGTTAATTTTGGCAAGAAGAATAAAAAAGCAGAGTAGTACTTAAACAGAGAATGACTGCAGAATTCCGATCTGCAGAGGGATCTAGGTGTTCTAATATATGAGTCACAAAACGTTAATATGCAGGTACAGCAAGTATTTAAGAAGGATAATGGAATGCTATCCTTTATTATGAGGAATTGAACATAAAAGTAAGGATTTTATACTTCAGTTATATAGGGTATTGGTGAGACCGCATCTCGAATACTATGTGCAGTTTTGGTCTCCTTGTTTGAGGAAGGGTGTAAATGCATTGGAGGTGGTTCAGAGGAGGTTTACTAGATTGATACTTGGAATGAGCGGGCTGTCTTATGAGGAGAGGTTGGACAGACTGGGCTTGTTTCCACTGGAGTTTAGAAGACTGAGGGGTAATTTGATTGAATTTTATAAGATCCTGATCGGTCTTGACAAAGTGACGTGGAGAGGACGTTTCCTCTTGTGAGTGAGTAAAATTAGGGGTTGCCCTTTTAGGACAGAGATGAGGAGAATTTTTTTTTGTGCAATTTTGGAACTGTCTCCCTCAGAAGGTGGTTGAGGTGGGTGATTGAATATTTTTAAGGTGGAGATAGATAGATTCTTGTTAGACAAGGGAATCAAAGGTTATCGGGGGGAGATGGGATTGTGGAATTCAAAACACAAACCGATCAACCATAATCTTAATGAATGGCGGAGCAGGCTCGAGGGGCGAATGGCCTACATCTGCTCCTATCTCTTATGTTCTTATGTACATCCACTGCATGGACTGTTCTCCCTTACAGCTTCATGACGCCCTCAAAAAAACTCCTTCACCTCCTGCAAAAATGGCAAAGATACTGATACATATTATTGATCACACATTATTGAACACCGTAGCAAGAGTGGAGGCGATGGCATAGTGGTATTGTTGCTGGAATAGTAATCCAGAGACACAGGGTAAAGATCTGGGGACCCCGGTTCGACAGCAGGTGAGGAATTTGAATTCAATAAAAATCTGGAATTAAAAGTCTAATGATGACCATGAAACCATTGTCGATTGTTGTAAAAACCCATCTGGTTCACTAATGTTCTTTAGAGAAGGAAATCAGTCATCCTTACCTGGTCTGGCCTGCATGTGACTCCAGACTGACAGCAATGTGATTGACTCTTAAATGTCCTCTGAAATGGCCTAACAAGCCACTCTGTTGTAACAAACCACTACAAAGTCATAAAAAAGGAATGAAACCGGATGGATTACCTGGCATCAGCCTAGACACCGGAAACAACAACAGCAATCTCAGCCCTGTCGACACTGCAAAGTCCTCCTTACTGACATCTAGGGGCTTGTGCCAAAATTAGGAGAGCTGTCTCACAGACTAGTCAAGCAACAGCCTGACATAGTCATCCTCATGGAAGCATACCTTACAGATAATGTCCCTGACACCACCATCACCATCCCTGGGTATGCCCTGTCCCACCGGCAGGAGAGACCCAGCAGAGGTGGCGGCATAGTGGTATACAGTTGGGAAGGAGTTGCCCTGGGAGTCCTCAACATCGACTTTGGACTTCATGAAGTCTCATGGCATCAGGCCAAACATGGGCAAGCAAATCTCCTGCTGATTACCACGTACTGCCTGTTATGACCGATGCAGTTGGTATAGCGGAGTTATTTTTTAAAAATCCCAGAGGGAAACTTTAAACAACTGTCATAACCAATAATTTTGAGTGTTATGTTTGAGATGCGACCTTAAATTCAGGAATCAGACCACTAGCTCTCGAGGTTTGCATTAAACTAAATGAAACATTTTATTAATTTACACAGGTTAAAATATATGTACACATGGCTACAAATTACTACTATCATAACTTTTAACAAATTCCCAAACTCATCTCCAATAAGGCAACAGCAACCCATAGACTTAGTCAAACACCAGGCAAAGCATTTTCACCTTATAAATTCAAAACAAAGTTATTTTCACTGTGGGGTCAGTTGGAGGCTTGCAGCTGCCATTTGATCTTACATCGCCTCTGCTCTGCACACCAGGAAACTACTGAAGTTATACCTACCACCACTGATTGAATTCAAATTCTCATTCTCTCACCAGCCTCTTTGAACTCCACCTTTTAACAATGAAAACCCTTTCATAGTACCAATTTTATTAGTAATATAAATGTACGGCTTGATACCTGCTAGATCGGCGTCAAGTTTTCACCCCACTTCTTGAATGCTCTATTCAAAAAATGCAAATGCACACTATCTCCCGTACATATCAAAACTAGTACATATCAAAGCACCCAAACTAGCTGGCTTTAATCCAATTAAGACATACCTGCAGACTAAACATCTGTTTTAAAAGAAAAATGTTTTCAAAAATATTATATACATTAATAGTTTCATGACATCCCCCTCCTTATCAGAAAATGAACTGTCATAATTCTAAAAGACGGCTTCATTTTAATAGCCCATCTCATGCTATCTCCTATACTCATTACACAATGACATTACCAGATGCATGCATTAACATAAATATATATATACAAGTTCTTGGTATCAATAGAAATCACTCCAGTTCAGTGTCCAGGTTTTTTTTCAAATGTCCCAATTTCCTTTCAGCTTCAAACTTTTGATAGTGCATCTGCGAACAGATTTTCTCTTCCAGTAATACGTATAATATGTAGATTAAATGGTTGTAATAAAAGACTCCACCTGAAAAGCCTTGCACTTTTATCTTGAAGTTTGTCCAAAAACCATAAAAATTATGGCCTGTATAAACAATTGTTTCTGTTGAATTGTTTGCAACATAAATTTCAAAATGCTGCAACGCTAACACCAAACTCAAAGTATCTTTTCCGATTGTTGAATATCTTCTCTGTTGTACATTCAGTTTTCGTGAGAAATACCCTATCGGTTTTTCAGTTCCAGTGTCATCTTCTTGTAACAGTACAGCCCCAATGCCTATATCGCTTGCGCCAACAGCCAACTTGAACTGCTTGGCATAATTGGCTATTGCAAACACTGGTGTCGTAGTTAATACAGTTTTTAAACTATCGAATGACTTCTGACACTCCAGTGTCCATTGAAACTTCTTGTTCTTTTGTAATTGTTCAGTCAGTGGAGCAACCACTTGGCTAAAATTTGGTTCAAATTTCTGGTAAAACCCACTCATACCCAGAAATCTCAAAACTTCTCGTTTTGTTATAGGCACTGGGAAATCCATGATAGCCTCGACTTTTGCATCCCTCAGAGCCACCTTACCATGTCCAATGGTATGGCTTAGATATGTAACCTGCGCTTTTGCAAATTCACTTCCAGCCAAGTTCATCACCAAATTAGCTTCTTGTAGTCGAGTAAATATTTCTTCCAGATGCTGTAAATGCTCCTCCCATATCTAACTGAAAACAATTAGATCATCAATATAAACTGCACAATTGCTTAGACCCGCAATTACTTTGTTTGTCAGTCTTTAAAATGTCGCAGGTGCATTCTTCATACCAAATGACTTTAAACTGATATAGTCCACTTGGCGTTACAAAAGCCGATATCTCCTTGCTCTCTCCAACAATGGCACCTGCCAATATTCTTTTAGCAAGTCAATCTTTGTGATAAATTTCGATTGTCCCACTTTCTCAATGCAATCCTTCAATCGTGGTTTGGGATATGAATCCGCTTTTGTCACCGCATTCACCTTTTGATAGTCCACACACAGTCCTTGTGTTCCATCCGGTTTCGGTACCAGTACCAACAGGCGAACTCCAGTTACTTCAACTAGACTCTATGATATAATTTTGAAGCATGAAATCAATCTATTTTTGTACTTGTGATAACTTTGCCGGATTTAATCTATAAGGTTGTTACCTTATTGAAGATGATATTTCAAATCATACATCATGTAAAGCTAAATATGTTTTTCAAAACTTATTTCCACAAATAGGTTTGTGTGACTGCAATAGCCTTTCCAAATCACTTTGACACTTGCTTGGAAGGTAACTCAATATTACATTTAAATTTTCAAGCACCCCCTCATTATCCAATTTGATTAGAGGAAAATCAATTTCAGAGTCCTGCACTTCTACCTCTTTCACATCATCCACCACCTTTAACACCTCTTTTTGTTCCTTTTCCCTGTCAAAGCACTTTTTAAGCATATTTACATGACACACCCTCTGCTTCTTTCTTCTATCTGGAGTATTTATTAAATAATTTACTTCACTCAATTTCTTCTCAATTCTGTAAGGCCCACTAAAGCTTGCATTTAATGAATCACCTAGTACTGGTAACAACACTAATACTTCCTCTCCAGAAACAAAACTATGAATTTTAGCCTTCTTATCTTCTTTCACTTTCATCACTTGCTGTGAGATGTTTAAATGTTCCCTAGCCAACTCACATGCTCTTTTCAATCTTTCCCTGAAATTTAATATGTAATCCGGGAAATTTTGACCCACCAATTTCTCATGAATCAATTTCAGTGGTCCTTTTACCTCATGGCCATAAACTAGTTCAAAAGGGCTAAAACCAGTTGATGCATTAGGAGCGTCTCTAATAGCAAATAACAAAAATGGAATTCCCATATCCTAATCCTGTGCATAATCAAGACAGTAGGCTCTTAGCATAGTTTTTAAAGTTTGACGCCACCTTTCCAATGTTCCTTGTGACTCCGGATGATAAGCTGTTGACTTAAACTGTTTTATCCTGAAACTGTTCATTACTTCCTTAAACAGTTGTGACATGAAATTTTTCCCCTGATCTGATTGTATTTCCTTAGATAAACCATATCTTGTGAAAAATTTAATTAACTCCTCCACAATCTTCTTAGTTGTAATATTTCTGAAAGGTATCGCTTCAGGAAACCTAGTAGGCACATCCATTATTGCTAATAAATACTGATTTCCACTTTTAGTCTTAGGGAGGGGTCCTACACAATCAATCATGACCCTAGTAAAAGGTTGTTCAAATGTTGGTATTGGAATTAAAGGCACAGGCTTAATCACTGCTTGTGCTTTTCCTGTTACGTGGCATATATGACAGGTTCTACAGAATTTGACTACATCCCTATGCAATCCTGGCCAAAAAAAACCTTTGTATCTTTTCCTGTGTTTTCCTAATTCTTTATTGTCCCCCCATTAGAATTTCATCAGCAATCCTCAGAATCTCATTTTTATACTCTAATGGGATAACAATCTGTTGCACCTCCCTCCAGCTTTCATTTGCTGAGATGTAATCCGACCTCCATTTTCTCATTAACATATTTCCTCGAAGATAACATACTGGAATACATTTTGCCTCGGTTTCTGAATAAGCTTTCTGATATAACTGTTTTAATTGCAAATCATTTTTCTATAACTCCACTAACCTCTTTGAGTTAAACACTTCAACTGAACTGTCCTGCATTCATTCCTCCTGAACAATGTTATCAAATACAGTGCCAGCTAATTGGATTTCAACACGTTCTTCTTGCCTTTGAACTGCCTGCTTATCTTGTTTATTTTTTCTTCCCTATGGGCTTTTGATCTTGTTATAGCACAATCAGGAAACAATCCAGGATGTTCCTTCTGTAGCACTTCTGTTGAAAACACTTCTACAGGCTGCTCAACTGCCACAGGCATCACCAACATTTGCAATGCAGCTATATCATTACCCAGAATAAATTGAACCCCAGCAATGGACAATTTTTCCACCACTCCAACTATAACTTCACCATTCTTCCATTTGCTCTTTAAATTTACCTTCCACAATGCAATAGATTTAGCATTTCAATGAACCTGATTTATTATTACCTTCTCCTGCAGCACTCCCTCTGAACAACAAATATCATTGTCCCACAACATTAAGGATTGACTAGCCCCTGTGTCTCTTAATATTTTAACATCTTTACCGACTCCACCCTATACACATGGAAAGACTTTCCCTTCACATACAAAGTCTTAAAACATTCCTGCAACCTGCTCCTCAGAATTTTCTTGAGTAAACTGTGTACACATTCCCACTCCTTTACCTTTCACTGATTCTCCCTGTTTCACCTGTACACAAACCATTGGTTTCTCCTGTACCTGAACCTCAGAACCCACAGTACTTTTACTTCCAAAGCTTTTCTGTACTCCAATAATTCCTACAGATTTTTCCTGCAACCTCCAACACACTGACTTTGTGTGCCCCACTTTATTACAATGAAAACACCTAAATTTTCGAATGTCACTTCTACCTTCAGCGCCTTCCTTTTTGTTCTGAGATAAAACTTCCTGGGAACTTGCAGCTACTCCTCTTCCCTGACTACCTGCCTTCCTTTCACCTTCTCACTTTTTATCCTTTTCCAATTTGAAATGGTGACAGAAAAAGTTTTAGCTCTATGAACTAACTCATCAGCTATCTCTGCTGCTTGTCTTACAGAATCAACCCTCTGTTCCTACACATGAGTTATCACTACCAAAGGGATTGAATCTTTAAATTCTTCCATAAGAATGACTTTCCTAAGAGCTGCATATGTTGTCTCTATTTTTAACGCCCGTATCCACCGGTCAAAATTACTTTGTTTTACTCTTTCAAACTCAATATAAGTTTGCCTATGCTATTTTGTCATATTCCTAAATATCTGCCTGTATGCTTCAGGAACCAACTCTTATGCACTCAAAATAGCTTTTTTCACCACATCATAATTCACTAACGTTTCTTCTGAAAGCGAAGCATATACCTCAAGCTCCCTACCTAATAACTTAGATTGTAGTAATAACGCCCAGTAATCCTGTGGCCATTTCATCTGTTTAGCTAGCTTCTCAAATGAGATAAAGAATGCTTTAATATCTGTTTCCTCAAACTTCAGAAGAGCTTGTACAGATTTAAATATATCCCCACTGGATTCACTCTATTGACAAATCCTTCCTCACCGACTGACGTCACTTTTCTAACTGCCAACATTTGCATTTGGAATTCTCTCTCTCTCTTTCTCTTTCCTCCTTCTCCATCTTCGCAATTTCAAATTCCCTTTTAAGAGCCATTTCTTGGTCCTTTGCTTCTAATTCATGCTTTTTCATTTGCAACTGAAGTCTCACTACCACCAGCTGTGACTTACTAGTGTCAGGTTTCACTTCCAACTGTAGATGCTGTTCTATACTTTTAACTATATCAGATCTCCTAGCTCCTGCAGGTAACCCCAATTGTAGCTTATCCGCCAACTCTGTTAACTTACTTTTGGTTATTTTCTCCAACTCACTCAGAGTTATCTCTTCTACTCCCAGACAAGTCTGAGCACTTGCCAAAGCCAGCTTGCAGTCTCACCACTTCTAAAATACCTCACCAACTCCTGAATTCAAAATGCCTTTCATACTCGTAAGCTTTAGGATCCACAAATTCCTAACCTATCAAGGAATTAGAAATATAATTTAATCCCCGATGAGCCTCCAGATGTTATGACCGATGCAGTTGGTAAAGTGGAGTTATTTTTTTTAAATCCCAGAGGGAAACTTTAAACAACTGTCATAACCAATAATTTTGAGATAAAAACAAAAAGCTAAAAGCTACTGCGGATGCTGGAAATCCAAAACAAAAACAGAATTACCTGGAAAAACTCAGCAGGTCTGGCAGCATCAGTGGAGAAGAAATCAGTTAATTTTGAGTGTTATGTTTGAGATGCGACCTTAAATTCAGAAATCAGACCACCAGTTCTCGAGGTTTACATTAAACTAAATGAAACATTTTATTAATTTATACAGGTTAAAATATATGTACACATGGCTACAAATTACTACTATCATAACTTTTAACAAATTCCCAAACTCATCCCCATTAAAGCAACGGCAGCCCATAGACTTAATCAAACACCAGGCAAAGCATTTTTACCTTACAAATTCAAAATGAGGTTCTTTTCACTGTGGAGCCAGTTGGAGGCTTGCAGCTGCCTTTTGATCTTACATTGCCTCTGCCTTCACAGCTAAAAACTACTGAAGTTATACCTACCACCACTGATTGAATTCAAATTCTCATTGTCTCAACAGCCTCTTTGAACTCCACCTTTTAACAATGAAAACCCTTTCATAGTACCAATTTTATTAGTAATGCAAACGTATGGCTTGGTAGCTGCTAGATGGCCATCAAGTTCTATTCAAAAAATGCAAATGCATGCTATCTCCTTTACTTGTCAAAACTAGTACAAATCAAAGCACCCAAACTAGCTGGCTTTAATCCAAATAAGACATACCCGCAGACCAAACCTCTGTTTTAAAAGAAAAATGTTTTTGAAAATATTATATACATTAACATGGTACAATTTAAGCTTGTTATGGGCAAAGAAATAGATAAGTTGCAAAAAATTGTTTTGGATTGCGGGAGAACGTATTTTAGTAAAATAAGGCAGGATCTGGCCAAGGTAGACTGGGAACAGCTACTTGTGGGGAAATCTACAGAGGGCTGGCGGGGGGGGGGGTGTTCCAAAAGGAAATGGGGAGGGTACAGGCCCAACATGTTCCCTCTAGGGTGATAGGAAGGAGTAACAAGCTCAGAGGACCATGGATGACCAGAGATATTCAGGATATGATGAGAAGGAAAAGAGAGGCTTTTAGCAGGTACAAGGGAAGCAAATCAGCAGAGGCATTAGGGTTAGGGTTAGGGTTAGGGTTAGTGGAATACAGATAGTGCAGGGTGGAGCTTAAGAAATCAATTAGGAGAGCAAAGAGGGGATATGAGAAAGCTCTTGCTGGTAAAAGTAGGGAAAATCCCAAGATATTCTGTAAGTATATCGATAGGAAAAGGATAACTAGGGAAAGAGTAGGGCCCATTAGGGACCAAGGGAACAATCTATGGGTGGAGCCAGAGGACATCGGTAGAGTGTTGAACGAATGCTTCACATCCGTCTTCACCCGAGAGAATGAGGGTGAGATTTTGAACTCGGGGAGAGAGACTGCGAGGTTCTTGAGCAAATTGATATAGGGAGTGATGAGGTATTGGAGGTGTTGGCAGGCTTAAAAGTGGACAAATCTCCAGGTCCAGATGATTTGTGTCCCAGACTGCTGAGGGAGGCAAGGGAGGAGATCGCAGGGGCTCTGACCCGAATTTTTAATTCCTCTCTGGCCACGGGGGAGGTGCCAGAGGACTGGAGAACAGCTAATGTGGTTCTGCTATTTAAGAAGGCTTGTAGAGATAAGCCAGGGAACTACAAGCCAGTACTTCAGTGGTAGGGAAACTATTGGAGAAAATACTGAAGGAGAGAATCTATCTCCACTTGGACAGGCAAGTTTGAGCAAGGATAGTCAGCATGGCTTTGTCAGAGGGAGGTCATGCCTAACAAATTTGATTGAATTTTTTGAGAAGGTGACCAGGTGTGTAGATGAGTGTAGTGCAGTTGATGTAGTTTATATGGATTTCAGCAAAGCCTTTGACAAAATCCCACATAGGAGACTTATAAAGAAGGCAAATGCAGATGGGATACAGGGTAATTTCATGAGGTGGATTCAAAATTGGCTTAGTTGTAGGAGACAGAGGGTGATGACAGATGGATGCTTTAGTGACTGGAAGCCAGTGTTCAGTAGCGTACCACAGGGATCTGTGCTGGGTCCCCTATTATTAGTCATTTATATGAACGACATAGATGACTATGTTGGGGGTAGGATTAATAAATTTGTGGATGACATAAAGATTGGCCGGGTGGTTAACAGTGAGGTTGAGTGTCTTGGGCTACAGGAAGATATAGACAGGATGGTCAAATGGGCAGATAAGTGGCAGATGGAATTTAACCCTGCAAAGTGTGAGGTGATACACTTTGGAAGGAGTAATTTGACAAGGAAGTATTCAATGAATGGCATGACACTAGAACGTTCTGAGGAACAAAGGGACCTTGGTGTGTGTGTCCATAGATCTCTGAAGGCAGAGGGGCATGTTTATGGGGTGGTGAAAAAGGCATATGGGATACTTGCCTTTATCAATCGAGACATAGATTACAAAAGTAGGGAGATCATGTTGGAGTTGTATAGAACCTTGGTGAGGCCACAGCTGGAGTACTGTGTGCAGTTCTGGTTGCCACATTATAGGAAGGATGTGATTGCACTGGAGGGGGTGCAGAGGAGACTCACCAGGATGTTGCCTGGGATGAAACATTTAAGTTATGAAGAGAAGTTGGATAGACTTGGGTTGTTCTCGTTGGAGCAGAGAAGACTGAGGGGTGACCTGACCAAGGTGTACAAGATTATGAAGGGCATGGACAGGGCGGATAGGGGGCAGCTGTTCCCCTTAGTTGAAGGTTCAGTCACGAGGGGACATAAGTTTGAGGTGAGGGGCAGGAGGTTTAGGGGGGATGTGAGGAAAACCTTTTTTAGCCAGAGGGCGGTGACAGTCTGGAATGCGCTGCCTGGGAGGGTGGTGGAGGCGGGTTGACTCACATCCTTTAAAAAGTACCTGGATGAGCACTTGGCACATCATAACATTGAAGGCTATTGGTCAAGTGCTGCTAAATAGGATTAGGTAGGTAGGTCAGGTGTTTCTCACGTGTCAGTGCAGACTCGGTAGGCCGAAGGGCCTCTTCTGCACTGTGTGATTCTATGATTCTGTGATTCTGAATAGCTTCATGACACCGCCATCCCTCAGCTGATGTATCAGTATTCCTCTATGTTGAACGCCATTTGGAGGAAGCACTGAGGGTGGCAAGGGTGCAGAATATACTCTGGGGACTTCAATGTCCATCACCAAGAGTGACTTGGTAGCACCACTACTGACTGAGCTGGCTGAGTCCTAAATGACATAGCTGCTAGACTGGGTCTCCTAGACTTATAGACGTTTACAGCACCATTGTGTAGTCAACAAAGGTCTGACTACACTAACCCCATTTTCCAGCCCTTGGCCCAGAGTCCTGGAGGCAAGTGAATATCTAAATACTTCTTAAATGTCACAAGAGTTCCTGACTCAGCCACCCTCTCAGGCAGTGAGTTCCAGACTCCCACCACCCTCTGGGTGAAAAAACTTCTCCTCAACTCTTCTCTTAGCCTTCTACCTCTTACCTTAAATCTATGCCCCCTGGTTATTGACCCCTCTACTAATGGAAAAAGTGCCTTCCAATTCACCCTATCTATGCACCTCATAATCTTATACACCTCTATCAGATCCCCTCTCAACCTTCACTGCTCCAAGGAAAACAATCCCAGCCTATCCAATCTTTCCTCATAGCTCAGATCCCCTAGCCCAGGCAGCATCCTGGTAAATCTCCTCTGCACCCTCTCCAGTGCAATCACATCCTTCCGATAATGTGGTGACCAGAACTGTACGCAGTACTCCAGTTGTGGCCTAACCAGTGTTTTATTCAGTTCCAGCATAACCTCCCTGCTCTTGTATTCTACGCCTCGGCTAAGGAAGGCAAGTATCCCATATGTCTTCTTAGTCATCTTATCTACATGCCCTGCTACCTTCAGGGATCTATGGATATGCACACCAAGGTCCCTCTGATCTTCAGTACTTTCCAGGGTCCTACCATTCATAGTGTAATCCCTTGCCTTGTTAGCCCTCCCCAAGTGCATTACCTCACACTTTTCCGGGATGAGTTCCATTTGCCACTGCTCTGTCCATCTGACCAGTCCATTGATATTCTCCCGCAGTTTATGGCTATCCTACCACCCTACCAATTTTTGTGTCATCCACAAACTTCTCAATCATACCCCCTACATTTAAGTCCAAATCATTTATGTACACCACAAACAGCAAGGGCCCCAGCACCGAGCCCTGTGAAAGCCCACTGTAAACAGACTTACAGTTACAGAAACATCCCTCTACCATCATCCTCTGCTTCCTGCCTCTCAGCCAATTTTGGATCCAATGTGCCACTTTGAATTGGATCCCATGGGTTCTTACTTTCTTGATCAGTCTGCCATGAGGGACCTTATCAAAAGCCTTGTTAAAGTCCACGTGGACCATATCAAATGCATCACCCTCAAAAACACTCCTCGTTACCTCCTTAAAAAATTCAATCAAATTTGTCAAACACAACCTTCCCTTAACAAATCCATGCTGACTATCCCTAATTAATCCGTGTCTTTCCAAATGCAAATATATTCGGTCCCTCAGAATTCTTTCTAGTATCTTCCCCACCACCGAGGTTAGACCGACTGGCCTGCAATTTCCTGGTCTATCCCTTCCCTTTTTAATAATGGGACAATGTCTTCAGCCAATTCGATTCACTCCACGTGATATCAAGAAACGGCTGAAAGCATTGGATACTGCAAAGGCTATGGGCCCTGACGATATTCCGGCAATAGTACTGAAGACCTGTGCTCCAGAACTTGACGCACCCCTAGCCAAGCTGTTCCAGTACATCTACAACACTGACATCGACCCAGCAATGTGGAAAATTGCCCAAGTATGTCCTGTACACAAAGGGGAGGACAAATGCAACCCGGCCAATTACCGCCCCATCAGTCTAATCTCGATCATCAGTAAAGTAATAGAAGGGGTCATCAACAGTGCTATCAGGCGGCACTCCCTTAGCAATAACCTGTTCACTGACACCCACTTTGGGTTCTGCCAGAGCCACATAGCTCCTGACCCCATTACAGCCTTAGTTCAAACATGGACAAAAGAGCTGAACTCCTGAGGTGAGGTGAGAGTGACTGCCCTTGACATCAAAGCTGCATTTGACCAAAACTATAGTCAATGGGAATCAGGGGAAAACTCTCCACTGATTGGAGTCATACCTAGCAGAAAGGAAGATGGTTGTGCTTGTTGGAGGCCAGTCATCTCAGCTCCGGGGCATCACTGCAGGAGTTCCTCATGGTAGTGTCCTAGGCCAAACCATCTTCAGCTGCTTCATGAATGACTTTCCTTTCATCATAAGGTCAGAAGTGGGGATGTTTGCTGATGATTGCAAAATGTTCAGCACCATCCACGACTCCTCAGGTACTGAAACAGTCCATGTCCAAATGCAGCAAGACCTGGACAATATCCAGGCTTGGGCTGACTAGTGGCAAGTAACATTCACGCCACACAAGTGTCAGGCATTGACCATCTCCAACATAGAGAACCCAACCATCGCCCCTTGATGTTCACTGGCTTTACCATCACTGAATCCCCCACTATCAACATCCTGGGGGTTACCATTGACCAGAAATTGAACTGGACTAGCCATATAATACTGTAGCTACAAGAGAAGGTCAGAGGCTAGGAATCGTATGATGAGTAACTCACCTCCTGACTCCCCAAAGCCTGTCCACCATCTACATGGCACAAGTCAGGAGTGTGATGGAATACTCCCCACTTGTCTGGATGAGTGCAGCTCCCACAACACTCAAGAAGCTTGACACCATCCAGGACAAAGCAGCGCTTTGATTGGCACCACATCCACGAACATTCACTCGCTCCACCACCGACGCACAGTAGCAGCAGTGTGAACTGCAGGAATTCACCAAGGCTCCTTCAACAGCAACTTCCAAACCCACAACCACTACCACAAGGACAAGGGCAGCAGGGGAACACCACCATCTGGAAGTTACCCTCCAAGTCACTCACCATCCTAACTTGGAAATATTTCGCCGTTCCTTCACTATTGCTGGGTCAAAATCCTGAAACTCCCTTCCTACCAGCACTGTGGGTGTGCCTACACCACATGGACTGCAGCGGTTCGAGAAGGCAGATCACCACCACCTTCTCAAGGGAAACTAGGGATGGGCAATAAATGCTGGCCAGCCAACGAAGCCCACATCCCATGAATGAAAAAAAAAGCATAGCAAAAGCAATATATCTCCAGACACAGCACAGCCTCTGTGCAAGTAAATTTTAGTCCTTTAATTGTTATCAGCATACTGGTAATACTTGCCACATTGTGCTTCTCCTTGATAAGCGTGTGTGACTGATGTGTTCAAAATAATTAACTCCTTCTTCTCTATTCCTCTCCAGGAACAGGACTATGGAAAATGGTTAGCTGCTGTGTAGCAAGAGGCTTGTGTGATTGAGGTGGCCCTCTGATCCAGTTCTTTAGCTATGGGAGTGACCTGGGTCTGCATGTTTCCTGGCATATGGGCATTGAGTGGAAGGGAGAACCTTGTCATCTGAAATTGTAAAAGCCTTAAACAAAAAGCTATTTCCATGTGAACACCAGCCAGCCCAAGGCCAAGGAGAGATTATGTTGCACACTGGAACCAAGAGCTGCAGATGCAGCCCTTTAACCCCCAGAAGACGGGTTCCAGGAGTTGTTCTCTGCTGGATCCAGTAGCCACACATTGTCTGTTGTTGAGAAAGTCACCACCGCCCTAATTTCTTTGCCTCTGGCTCCTTCCAGTGTGCCACAGCCGACTGAGTCTCTCAGTTGGTTGTGCACAAATGTATAAGGAAGGTGATGGATGGATTGTTTGTTAGGGCATTGTCATGAAGCTATTAATGTATATATTTTGGAAAATATTTTTCTTTTAAAATAGAGGTTTAGTCTGTGATTGTGTCTTAATTGGATTAAAGCCAGCTAGTTTGGTTGCTTTGATATGTACCAGTTTTGATATGTAAGAGAGATAGCGTGTATTTGCATTTTTTGAATACAGCATTCAAGAAGTGGGGTGAAAATGATATCTATCTAGCAGACACCTAGCCATATGTTTATATTGCTAATAAAATTGGTACTATGAAAGGGGTTTCATTTTTAAAAGGAGTTCAAAGAGGTTGTTGATACAATAAGAATTTACATTCAATGGGGGCGGTAGGTATAACTTCAGCAGTTTTTGGGTGTGCAGAGCAGAGGCAATGTGAGATCAAAAGGCAGTTGTAAGCCTCCAACTGTCTCCACAGGAACCAAAATGAAAAGAACCTCATTTTGAATTTGTAAGGTGAAAATGCTTTGTCTGGTGTCTGGTTAAGCCTATGGGTTGCTGTTGCTTTAATGGAGATTAGTTTGGGAATTTGTTAAAAGTTATGATAGTAGTAATTTGTAACCATGTATATATATTTTTTAACCAATGTAAATTAATAAAATGTTTCATTTAGTTTAATGTAAAACTTCGAGAACTGGTGGTTTGATTCCTGAATTTAGAGTCGCATCTCAAACATAACACTTAAAATTATTGGTTATGACAGTTGTTTAAAGTTTCCCTCTGGGATTTTTAAATAACTCCACGTTATCAACTGCATTGGTCATAACAGGCATCAGCATATCAGCTTTCCCTGGCTATTGGATTCACTTACTTGGCTGGCTTCCCACAGGTACAGGGTGCCATTGACGCCACACACACATGACAGTACTAGAACCACCAGATCAACCAGCAGGTCTTCTAAAACCCGAAGGATTTCATCACATCAATGTATAGCTGGCATGTAACCACAAGAAAAGGTTCATGCAGGGGTGTGCCATATATTCTATGAATTGTCAATGATGCAATTACACCATGGCAATCCAATATCAATCCAACCCACTTCATAGGAAGACACAGAATTAAAACAGTGTATAGTTTAGGGGAGAAAGGATAACCCCTTCAAACTTAGCATAGCATGGAACACCACAAGTGAGGTGCAACAGCACTAAAAGAGGCACATGTGCACAAGGTATGTCATCTACAAAGCCACTTGCATGTTGGAGATGCATTTCAGATGCCTAGATAGGTTTGGAGGCACCTTTAAGTACCCGACAGCAAGGGTTTCCAGGATCATAGTGGTGTGCTGCATTCTGCATAACAGTGTGCAGCGGAGAGGATTAGAGGTGGAGCATGACCAAAGCACTCGTCAAGTATCTTTGATAAGGGGAACACAGAAGAAGAAGAAGAAGAAGAAGGTGAGGACAAGGAGCAATATGAAGATGGGGTACCCATTGCTAAACCAGCCAGGTACATTGCTGCCTGGGATACCCTAATAGCTTGAAAGTTCTGCTCATGGTGGCTCACCTCTGGCCTGATCCACCACCAACACCATCACTCCACCTCCCTCCTTTTGCATAAAACAGTCCTCCAACCATTCATTCACCCATTGAATGTCTGCCCAATGGGTCCCATCATGTATTGACATTCACCATGAAGCAAGTGAAAGGGAATGCTGGCACTTAGGACACAATGGGCAAGATGTGAAAGTTGTGCTAATTAATACATTTTGCATGTCATTACAAAAAAAGGAACTGACCAACATAACATTTTGTCCAACACCCATGTGATACCCTTGGAGAATTGCAATTGCTTTAACTTATGCTTCCTTCTGCAGAGGTACAGGCAGGCTGCACAGTTCCCTGCTATGACTGCTGAGATGCTTTTAACCTACAACCTCTAGGTTTCAGAGCCTCTGAAGGCCTGGCCAAAGACTGCTCTATCTGCACCTGCGCCTATCTCAGCCATCAGGAGACAAGGCCGGATGTTGGACATTGGCTGAAGGCAATGGACAAGAAGTGAGAACACTTTGAGTGAAGCTCCCACTTCCATGCCCCTTTCGACATTATCCCTCTCTTGGGTCTTTCCCACATTACTCCTACTGCTCTGCTGGAGAGCAGCTTAATGAAGATCAGCAACATAGTGTAAGACCACAGATAAGATATATGTTTAAGACAGCAAAGATCTCCTGGGTGTGGCCATGGAGGCGATCACCCTATGGTTGACATTCGTGCAATTGCTTGCGACACTAATCCATAGCTGTTGGAATTGAACTCCTCCAGCCTCTCTGCAATCGTCAGTACCTTGCAAAGTTGCTGCTCTAGCTCTGTTTTGTAATGAAGGCACTTGGGCTTCAGCACCTAAACACAGCTGAACAGAACAGAGAACTGCACCAACCCACCACCACCCTCCAGTGATTGCAGACTCTCAACAGCTGTCGCTGCCACTAGCGCCTGCATGTGCTCATTTGTGAATTGTGAATCGCTTGGTGATAACCCAACTAACTATCGAACTGGACCCACCAAAATCCGAGCATTTGCACTGCTGCATGATTGTATCTCCTGTGATGTACCTCAGAGGGATGAAGTCTTCTATTTGAATAATCATTGTCATGCACGCAGACTCTTGCTTGACATGTGAAAACACTGGAAGACAAAGAAAAATTAATATTCCTGGCAAAATAGCAACCTTGACAATCACCATAATCAGGCTTCTCATAGATCGGTTATTGATTAAACAAAGTGAAATGATTGTCAATTCTGTCACCAGGCATCTGTGACTTCCTAGTTTCTCTACCTCCAATTGACAGCAATGCCAATTATCTCCATGGCCTCTGCCTCTGCATCTGTAAGCTGTGTAATTTGTGGCAGGCCAGCGCCAGTCATCTCCCTCCCCCTTGTGTTTTGCACTCTGTTCTCTTACAAGGAGTGAGTGATTTAAGACCACTTATTCACCAGATGAATGCAGTGCAACTGGTGAATAAATGACATTAACACTCATGATTATCAGACAGATATGCTACATTGCATAAGTACTGGGTTGACTGGCAGTGGTGAATAAATAGAGTGGCAGTGGTGGAGGTGAAGAAGTGTACAGGAAGTGAAGGGTGACTGCTCCTGCAACTAAAGTGGGTGTGAGGAGTCATATGATGGAGCACACTTGACAAATGTGGAGCAGGGAGAATGTACACCACAGGAAGCAGGCTAATCAACATCTGTACTCACCTTTCATTAAACTGATTCCTGGTGATGGTATTCTCATGTATCTGCTACCCTTGTCCCTCCTCGGTGGTAGAGGTCATGGGTTTGGAAGGTGCTGTCAAAGGAGGCTTGGTCCAGTGTATCTTGTTAGAGGGTACACACTGCTGTCACTGTGTGTTAGTGGTGGAGGGAGTGAATTTTGAAGGTGGTGGATGGGATGCTGATCAAGCAATTGCTTTGTCCTGGATGGCGTCAAGCTTCTTGATGTTGTTGAAGCTGCACACATCCAAGCAAGTGATGAGTATTCCATCACACTCCTGACTTATGCCTTGTAGATGGTGAACAGGCTTTGGAGTCAGGTGGTGAGTTACTCGTCGTATAAGTTTGTCTCTGACCTGCGCTTGTAGTCAAAGTATTTATATGGCTGGTCCAGTTCAGTTTCTGGTCAATGATACTCCCAAGATGTTGATGGTGGGGGATTCAATGATGGTACTGCCATTGAATGTCAAGGGGAAATAATTAGATTCTCTCTTGTTGGAAATGGTCATTGCCTGGCACTTGTGTGGTGTGAATGTTACTTGCCACTTACTAGTACAAGCCTAGTGATTCCTCTTAGTAGAGAGTTTTCCCCAATTCCAATTCATTTCAATTTTGTTCAGGCTCCTTGATGCCACATTTATTCAAATGCTGCCTTGATATCAAGAACTGTCACTTCCTTCCCTTCTTAAATTCAATTCTTTTACCAAGTTTGTAGAAAGGCTGTAATGAGGTCAGGAGCTGAGTGGCCATGACAGAACCCAAACTGAGCATTAGTGAGCAAGTTATTATTGTGTAAGTGCCACTTGAAAGTAGCTTTCATCGCTTTGTTGATGATTGTGTTATGATATGACAGGTGGTAATTGTCAGGCTGACCAACTCTTAAAGGGGAACTTGGCCAAGCTATCACAACAATTTTCAATTTGTATTTTTATTACGAATAGGTATGTGCACGGAAGTCAAAAGTAATGATTCCATTACTACTTTTGAAGATTTTAAAATTAAAACATTGATTAACAGAAGAAGAGAAAACTTAAATACACAAGATTACAGTTACGCAGTTAAATTTAGTCTTACAACATTTCCCAAAAGATTTCAATTTAGCTAGATTCCCAAATAAACACCCTTCTCCCAGGCAACAGCCCAAATAGATTCTTAATCGATAAAACATCCAGTAATATTACCATAAGGCACCCACTGTTGCTATATGGGAGGTATATCACAGGGCTTCCCTCTCACTCCACAATGGAAATCCAAGGCTTTTAACAAAACCTTGATTTCTGGAACAAGCAAGCACTTCTCTGAGGTGGCTAGAGGCTGCTTTTCACAAGTCTGTCTTTGCACAGCCCACCTTCCAAGATCTCACATGGCCACTCACTTCATGCAGTTTACAATCTTCCCTTAAATATATTTTCCTCTTTAATCTTTAAACCCATTGTTCTCACACCCCCTTTGAAAACTCAAACTCTTTCAAATATAAAGTCTTTCATGCTTCCATCTTGTCTTTGCTTTTAGGTCAATAAAATTATGATATCCCCACTACTTGTTTACCTCCTGCAAAACACATTTTCCTTGCACCTTCTGATTCCCATTTGAAATTCAAACAACTTCTCAACTTATCTACAAATGAAAATGTTAGCTCATCCATTTCCATTTCAAAATGCCTGCATTTACTATCATCCCTTTGATGATTTAAACCTTGCAGTCTGACTGTCTTCAGTTTAATTAAATTAGTCACACACATACACAACACACATACAGCCCCCATAAGTCTGCTTCAGTATCCCATGGTAATATTAGGAAAAATTATATTCTTTTTACAATTGAGAGTGGACTGATGGGCTGTTATTTGGCCAGATTGGATTCGTCCTGCTTTTTGTGGACTGGACATACCTGGGCAATTTTCCACATTGTCGGGTAGATGCCATTGTTGATGTTGTCCTGGAACAGCTAGTAGTGTGGCTAGTTCTGGAGCACAGGGAACTGTGCAGCAGGTCAGAATTATTGTGAAGTTGGTCATAAGGACTGTGAAGCAGGCCAGGATCATTTTGAAGCAGGCCAGAATCATTTTGAAGCAGACCAGGAGCAGTGTGAAGCAGGTTGGGATCACTGTGAAGCAGATTGTGAGGATGTGAAGCTGCTCAGGATCATTATGAAGTAAGTCAGGGTCACTGTGAAGCAGACCGGGAGGAATCAGGATCACTGTGAAGCAGACCAGAAGGAATCAGGATCACTGTGAAGCAGACCAGGGTGAGTATGAAGCAAGTCGGGATCATTGTGAAGCAAGTCAGGATCACATGAAGCAGACTGGGAGGAATATGGAGTAGATTGGGATCACTGTGAAGAAGACCAAGAAGAGAGTGAAACAGGTTTAGTTCACTGTGAAATAGACTGAGAAGAGTATGAAGCAGATCAGAATCTCTGTGGAGCAAATTAAGAGGAGGATGAAGCAGATTGGGAGCACTGTGAAGCAGACTGGGAGGAGTAAAAGCAGATCAGGAGCATGTAAAGCAGATTGGATGGAGTATGGAGCGGATCAGGATCACTGTGAAGCAGACTTTGAGGAGCATGAAGCAGATCGGGATCACTGTGAAGCAAACTGGGAGGAGTATGAAGCACATCGGGATCACTGTGAAGCAGGCTGGGAGGAGTATGAAGCATATCAGGATTACTGTGAAGCAGACTGGGAGGAGTATGAAGCAGATCGGGATCACTGTGAAGCAGTCTGGGAGGTGTATGACGCAGATCAACACTGGCATCTGCCCGGCTATGTGTAAAATTGTCCAGGTATGTCCTGTACACAAAATTCAGGACAAATCCAACACGGCCAATTGCTGCCCCCTCAGTCTACTCTCGATCATCAGTAAAGTAATGGAAGGGGTCATCAACAGTGCTATCAAGCGGCACTTGCTTAACAATAACCTGCTCACAGATGCTCAGTTTGGGTTCTGCCAGGGCCACTCAGCTCCTGACCTCATTATAGCCTTGGTTCAAACATGGACAAAAGAGCTGAACTACCGAGATGAGGTGAGAGTGACTGTCCTTGACATCAAGGCCGCATTTGACCTAGTAAGGCATCAAGGAGCCCTCACAAAATTGGAGTCAATAAGAATCAGGGGGAATACTCTCCGCTAGTTGGAGTCGTACCTAGCACAAAGGAAAATGGTTGTGATTGTTGGAGGTCAGTCATCTCAGCTCCACGACATCACTGCAGGAGTCCCTCAGGGTAGTGCCCTCGGCCCAACCATCTTCAGCTGCTTCAGGAATGACCTTCCTTCCATCGTAAGGTTAGAAGTAGGGATGTTCGCTGATGATTGCACAATGTTCAGCACCATTTGCAACTCTTCAATATCCAGGCTTGGGCTGACAAGTGGCAAGTAACATTCACGCCACACAAGTGTTAAGCAATGACCATCTCCAAGATGCACTGCAGGAATTCAGCAAAGCTCCTTTGACAGCACCTTGCAAACCAGTACCATCTAGAAGGACAAGGGCAGCAGATAGATGGGAACGCCACCACCTGGAAGTTCCTCTCTAAGTTACTCACCATCCTGACTTGGGAATATATCACTGTTCTTTCACTTTTGCTTGTCAAAATCCTGCAGCTCCTTTCCTAACAGCACTCTGGGTGTACCTACACTACATGGACTGCAGTGGTTCAAGAAGGCAGCTCGTCACCACCTTCTCAAAGGAAATTAGGAATGGGCAATAAATGCTGGCCCAGCCAGCGAAGCCCACATCCTGTGAGTTAATTTTTAAAAATCACTGCCCCGCACCCCTCTCCCCAGTCATGTGTCCAGGCCTCCCTCCCATGCTACACTCACTACCACTCCACCAGTCATGCGTCTGTGTTGCAGTCTTCCTTCCCGTGCTCCACTCACTTCCACCCCCCACTGTCATACCTCTGCCTTCCACCCTTGCCTCCCTTGCTCCACTCACTCCCTCCTAGTCATGCCTCTGCCTTCCCCATCTCCACAGGTATTGCCTCCCATGCAGCAGTCTTTGCACAGCTTCATAAAAGCACCAAAGTCTCACAGCAGCACTGTGAAAGGTAGGCAAAAAATGTGTCCGCATACCCCAAGGTCGCTAAAGATGTGAAGGTCGCTCGGTGCATGCCACTTATATCTGGTTGTGAAACAGATTGTTCTAATTATCTGCTGGCAGGGCATGTAAATTTGGAGGGAGATCATGATTCCAGAGTGTTGCATTTTTAATATGCATTCATGAGATGCAAAGGGATGCAAATGTAGATCCTGACATGGGTCAGCAGGAAGCTCGACCCACCATGAAAGTCAGGAGAACAAAATTCCAAACTAATTTCCAGCCGGCGGGAAACTAACTTTTGCTAGTGGGGGCAGAATATTCTGCCCGATGTGGCAATAACAGAAACCTGGCTGAAAGAAGGGCAGGACTAGGTATTAAATATTCCTGGATGCAAGGTGTTCAGTAAAGAAAAGAAAGGAAGGAAAGGAGGCAGTATTGATTAAGGAGAACATTGCAGAACATTGGAGAAGAGGAAATCCCAAAGGGATCAAGGACAGAATCTATTTGACTAAAGATAAGGAATAAAAAAGATGCAATTACAATTGCTTGGCGTAATCTATAGGCCACCAATTAGTGGGCAAGATGTGGAAGAACAAATTTGCAAGGAAATTACAGAGAAGTGCAAGAACTATATTGTAGTTATAATGGGGGACTTTAATTATCCAAATATACACGAGGATAGTGGAAGTGAGCAAGAGTTTCTAGAATGTGTTCAGAAGATTTTTCTACAACAGTATGATTCCAGTCCAACGAGTAAGAAAGCACTGCTGGACCTGGTTCTTGGGAATGAGGTGGGCCAAGTTGACCAGGTGTCAATAGGGGAACATTTATTGACAGTGATCATTGTATCATATGGTTAGGTTTGCTATGGAAAAAGACAAGGAGCAATCTGGAGTAGGAATAATTATCTCAGGGAAAGCAATTTCAATGGGGTGAGAATGTAACTGGCTCAGATATATTGGAGTCAAAGATTAGCAGTCAAAACTGTAACTGAACAATGGCTGCCTTTAAAGAAGAGATGGTTAAATTACATTCAATGCATATTCCTACAAAGGGCAAAAGTAGCGGAAATAAATCCAGAGATCACTGGATGTCAAAAGAGACAGAGATAAAGATGAAGCAGAAAAAGTGTGCTCATGACAGATGTCAGGCAGATAATACAACCACTCTGAATATAGAAGGTTCAGGGGAGAATTGAAAAAGTAAATAAGAGAAGCAAAGAGAAAGTAAGAGAAGAGACTGTCAGCTAACATAAAAGGGAATCCAAAAGTCTTCTTTAGGCATATAAAGAGGGAACACATGGTAAAAGGAGGAGTGGGGCTGATTAGGGACCAAAAAGGGGATTTACGCATAGAGGCAGGAAACATGGCTGAGGTATTAAATGAAGGAAGAAGATGCTGCCCACATAGTTCAGATACTTGAAGGATTTAAAATTGATCAGGAGGAGGTATTGGATAGGCTGTCTCTACTTAAAGTTTAAAAGATACCAGGGCCGGATGAGATGCAACTAAGGATACTGAAGGAAGTGAGAGTAGAAATTGCAGAAATTGCCATAATTTTCCAATATTCCATGGATTCAGTGGTGGTGCAGAGGACGGGAGAAATGCAAATCTTACATCCTTGTTCAAAAAAGGATATAAAGATAATCCCAGCAACTGCAGGCCAATCAGTTTAACCTCAGTGGTAGGGAAGCTTCGAGAAACAATAATTCTTGACAAAATTAATAGTCACTTGGACAATTGTGGGTTAATTAAAGAAAGCCAGCACAGATTTGTTAAGGGAAAATCATGTTTAACCAACTTGCTTGAGTTTGGCAATGATGAGGCAATATGAGGTAATGCTGTTGACGTGGTGTACATGGACTTCCAAAAAGCATTTTGATGAAGTGCTGCACAATAGATTTGTGAGGAAAGTTAAGAGCTCATGGAATAAAAGGGACAGTAGTCGCATGGATATGAAATTGGCTGAGTGACAGGAAACAAAGAGCAGTGGTAAATGATTGCTTTTTCAGACTGGAGGAAGGTTTATAGTGGAATTCCCCAGGCATCAGTGTTAGGAACCCTGCTCTTCCTGATATATATTAATGACCTAGACTTTAGTCTACAGGCAGTTTCAAAATTTGTGATGATACGAAACTTGAAAGTATTGTGAACAATTAGGAGGAAACTATAGAATTTCAAAAGGACATAGGTTCGTGGAATGGTCGGACAAGTGGCAGACGAAATCTAATGCAGAGAAGTGTGAAGTGATTCACTTTTGTTGGAAGAACGCAGACAGACAATATAAATTAAAGGGTACAATTCTAAAGGAGATGCAGGAGCAGAGGGAGCTGGGTGTACAAGTGCATAAATAATTGGAGGTGGCAGGACAGACAGAGAGAGTGATTAATAAAGCTCACAGCATCCTGAGCTTCATCAATAGGGGCATAGAGTACAAAACCAAGAAAGTTATGATAAATCTTGGGGTAGTGCATCCAGTACTGGGCACCACCCTTTAGGAAAGTTGTGAAAGCATCAGAGAGAGTGCAGAAAAGACTCACGGGGATGGTTCCAGGGATGAGAAACTTCAGTTATGTAAGAAGATTGAGGAGTTGGGACTGTTCTTCTTGGAGAAGGGAAGATTAAGAGGAAATATGACAAAGGTACTCAAAATGATGAGAGGTTTGGACAGAGAAGATAGGAAGAAACTGTTGGTGGAATGATCAAGAACTAGAGACACAGATTAAAGGTAACTGGCAAAAGAAGCAATGGTGACAAGGAAAAACTTTTTCACGCAGCAAAGTTAGGATCTAGAATGCACTGCCTGAGGGTGCAGCAGAGGCAGGGTCAGTTGAGGCTTTCGAAAGGTACCTGGATCATTATCTGAAAAGGAAAGATTTTCAGAACTATGGGAATAAGGCAGACAGAGCAGCACCAGGCGAATTGCTCCTTCAGAGGGCCAGCACATACATGATGGGCTGAATAACATTTCTGTGCTGTAACCATCTAGGATTCGATGATTCTATAAGTCTTCAGTACTACTGGCAGGATGTTTTCAGGGGTCATAGCCTTTGTTGTATCCAGTGCCTTAGGTTGCAAACTAACAGCAGTGATACTGGGGATCTCAGGAGGAGGCTGTGATGGGTCATCTACTTCTGGCTGAAGATGGTTGCAAATGTTTCAGTCTTCTCTTTTCCCCTGACATAATGGGCTACCCCATCTTCGAGCATGGGTATATTTATCGATCTTCCTTCTCTGGTTAATTGGATATGGCAGAATTAGAGCTTTGGTCTGATCAGTTGATTGTGGGATTGCTTTGCTCTGTCTATCACATGCTGCTTTTGCTGTTTGGCATGTATGTAGTCCTGTGCTGCAGTTTCACCAGGTAGCATCTCATTTTTAGGTATGCCTGCTGCTATACTTGGCATGCTCTCTTACACTCCTCATTGATCCCTGGGCTTGAAGGTAATGGTAGAATGAGGAATATGCCAGGCCATGAGGTTACAGATTATCAATACAATTCTGCTGCATCTGCTGGTCCAAAGCACCACATGGAAGCCCAGTTTTGAGCTGCATGATCTGTTCTGAAATTAGCCCATTTAGCATAACAACATAAGAACATAAGAAATAGGAGCAGGAGAAGGCCATGTGGCCCATCAAGCCTGCTCCTCCATTCAATATGATCATGGCTGATCTTGGGCCTGAACTCCACTTTCCTGCCTGTTCTCCTTATCCATTGATTCCCTAAGAGACCAAAAATCTCTCTAACTCAGCCTTAAATATATTCAATAATCGTGCACCCACCACCCTCTGGGGTAGAGAATTCCAAAGATTCACAACCCTGTAAATGAAGAAATTGCTCCTCATCTCAGACCTAAATTATCAGCTCCTTATCCTGAAACTGCACATCCTTGTTCTAGATTCCCCAGCCAGAGAAAACAGAATTTACCCTGTTATATGCCTTCATAATCTTGAGTATTTCAATCAGATCACATGTCATTCTTCTAAACTCCAAAAAATATAGACCCAACTTACTCAGACTCCCTTCATAGGACAACTCCCTCATCCCAGGCCCAATCTAGTGAACCTTTGCTGAACTGCCTCCAAAATAAGAATCTCCTTCCTTAAATATGGAGGTCAGAATTGCACACAGTATTCCATATGTGGTTTCACCAAAGCCCCGTAAAATTGTAGCGAGACTTCTTTATTCTTGTTCTTCAATCCTCTTGCAAATAAAGGCCAACATGCCATTGCCTTCCTACTTGCTTGCTGTACCTGCATACTAATTTTTTGTGTTGCTTGTACAAGTACACTCAAGTCTCTCTGAATATCAACACTTACAAGTTTCACACCTTATAAAAATATTCTCCTTTTCTATTCTTTCGACTAAATTGAATAACCTTACACTTGCCCACATTACAATCCATCTTCCCACTATTGCCCATTGATTTAATTTGTTTATATCTCTTTAGTCTCTTTGTGTCCTCCTCACAGCTTGCGTTGCCACCTAGCTTTGTATTGTCAGCAAATTTAGACATATTACTTTGTCTCTTCTTCTAACTCATTAATATAAATTGTAAATAGCTAAGCCCCAGCACTGATCCTTGCGACACTCCATGAGTCACAGCCAACTTGAAAATGCCCCATTTATTCCTACTGTCTGCTTTCTGTCCAATTAACCAAACCTCTATCCATGCTAATATATAACCCCCAACTCCATGCGCACTTATCTTGTGTATTAACCTTTTGTGTGACACCTTATCAAAAGACATTTGGTAATCCAAGTATACTACATCTACTATTTATCCTCTTTATCTACCCTAATTACATCCTCAAAAGAATCTAATAAATTTGTCAGACAGGATTTCCCTTTCATAAAGCTATCATGACATGTTCTAATCATGATAATTTACTAAGTGCATTGTTAAGACCTAGTTAATAATAGATTCCAGCATTTTCCCGACGACTGATTTCAAGCTAACTGGCCTGTAGCTCTTTGTTTTCTTTCTCTCTCCATTCTTAAATAGCATTGTTACATTTGATAACTTCCAACCTGCTGGGACTGTTTCAGAATCTAAGAAATCCACTTTCACTGCATCAATCTCTTTTAGAATCCTTGTGTGTAGGCCATCAAGTTCTGGGGATTTGTCAGATTTTAGTTCCTTAAATTTCTCCAGGACTTTTTGTCTATTGATATTAATTGTCTTAATTTCCTCACTCTTATCAGCACCTAGATTACCCTTTATTTCTTGTTCGTAACCTATGTTTTCTGCTGTGAAGACAAACACAAAACATTTGTTCACTGTCTCTTCATTTCCTCATTCCCCGTGATAATATATCCTGTCTCTGTTTCTAAGGAACCAATATTTACTTTTGCTACTGTCTTTCTTTTTATATACTAGTAATACACTTACAATCTGTTTTCATATTTTTGGGCTAGTTTATTATCATATTCTATTTTTACCTTTTTCATCAACTTTTTGGTGGCCCTTTGCTGGTTTCTGAAACACTCCCAATCCTCAGACTCTCCTGCTTTTGCAACATTATAAGCCTCATTTTTTAATCTAATACTACCCTTAACCTGTTTCCTTAAATGTTTCCCATACCTTTTAGTCTAATTACCCAATCAAACTTAGCCAGCTCTCCTCTCATACATATGTATTTGGCTTTGTTTAAGTTTAAGATTCCTACTTGTGATTGGAGTATGTGTTTTCAAAATTAACGTGGAATTCAGTTATATTATGATTACTATTTCCCAGTGGATCTTTCACTATGACATTACTAATAAACCCTGTCTCATTGCACAACACAAGATCTAAAATAGCTTTAACCCTAGTTGGATTCCACAGAGTATTGCTCCAGGAAACTGTCACGAAAGCATTCTACAAACTCATCTTCCAGACCACCTTTGCCAATTTGATTGGTCTAGTCTATATGAAGATTAAAATTCTCCACAACTATTACATTGCCTTTGTTACAAGCTCCAATAATTTCTTGTTTAATGCTCTGCCAATAGTGTAACGTCAGTATAAACTGCCTATAAACTACTCCTACCAGTGTTTTCTGACCCTTGCTATTCCTAATCTCCACCCATACTGATTCGACTTCCTGATTTTCTGAGCCAAGATCCTTTCTGCCTAATGTCTTTATGTCTTTCTCTATTATCAGTGCTACTCTCCTCTTTTTCCATTCTGCCTTTTCATAATCCTGTGTACTCTGGAATATTTATTTCCCAACCTTGGTCATCTTTTAATCATGTCTCTTTTATCTTTTTTTATCTTTATTTGTGCCACTAGTTCATCTATTTTATTGTGGACGCTGCACACATTTAAATAAAGTGACTTCAATATTTTTTAACTACAAAACCCTACATGGAATTTACTCTCCGATGCACTATTACCATTAAACTCTTTGACTCTCCCTGTCCCATTCAGCTTGTCTTTACCTACATCAATATACTTTTCTACTGCCTCAACTTATATCTTTGGATTTCTAAATCTTCCTTCACCTGGGCCCTTCTTTCCCTCTATTAGTTCAAAGCCATTTTTTCCTACTCTGACCTTATTTGCCAGTGCACTCCTTTGTTTGCATGCTTTATCCTTTCCTGTCACACTCTGGTTACCATGGTGATAAATCGCATTGTAGTACCACACAACATGGTATCCTCTGGGTGGAGGTGGGACTTTGTCTCCAAAACGACTGTGCGGTGGCCACTCTTACATACTGTCACGGACAGATGCATCTCTGACAGGTAGACTGGTGAGGGTGAGGTCAGGTAGGCTTTTCCCTCTTGTTGGTTCCCTCACCATCTGCCGCAAGTCCAGTCTATTATATATGTCCATCAGGACTTGGTCAGTAATGGTGCTACTGAGCCACTTTTGGTGATGGGCAGTGAAGTCCCCACCCAGAGTTCACTCTGTGTCCTCGTTACCTTCTGTGCTTCTTCCAAGTGGTGTTAAACATAGAGGAGTACTGATTAATTAGCTGAGCGAGGGCAGTCAGTAGTAATCAGCAAGAAGCTTTCCTGTCTATGTTTTGCCTGATGTCATAAGACTTAATGGGATCTGGAGTCAATGTTGAGAACTCCCTGGACAATTCCTTTACAACTGTTTACCACTGTGCCACAACCTCTGCCCTGCCAGTGGAAGGGGACATAATCAGGAATGGTAATTGAGGTGTTTGGGATATTTGTTGAAAAGTATTATTCTGTGAGCCATTACTTGACTAGTCTGTGCAGCTTCAGACAAGTCCTCAAAATGTCTGAAAGGAGGACTTTACAGGGTTGACTGTATCCAGTGCTTTGGCCGATACCAGGTGGTCTGTCTGGTTTTATTATTTGTGAGGAGCCCATTTTTGAAAAATTGAAGGACATTGAACTTTGGACATTCTTCCTCATGAGATATTTTTAAAAGTTTGCAATATTAATTCAGACTGTGAATATGCCATTCAAGAAACCACGGGTAAAGATAGATGTCCGCAGGGAACACCCGGCGAGGGAAGAGATACTTTGTATATTTAAGTTTACAAAGAACCACTGTTGCTGAGCTAAAGACTCTTGCTGATTGGTTAAAAACACCTAGCCCAAGAGAAGTATTCTTTGAACATCTTAGTCTTTAAATAAACTTTCAGAGAGTATGAGTGTGGGGTGCCTTAGAAGTAGGCTGCAAGAAAAAGACTTTCTCTTTCCCTTTCTGCCCCGCCTTTGTGTAAACCTTCCTCAGAAATGTCTCATCAGGATAACTAAGCTGTTTTTTTGAGAGTTCACAAAGTTGCGATAACTAAGAGTCATCAAGGATAGTTTCACCAACAAATATGTCTAAAAGAACTTCCAAATCTATTGTGACCAGAATTCTGTTTGATCAACAGCACTGAGATCTCCTTGAATATTATCCTTTTAAAAGAAATGTTCCCATACTCCAGCCTCTGCAGGGGACTATGTTTGTTTCGTCCTGTTTTATATTTGTGTGTGTGTATGGGGGCTCGAATATCTGTTTTTTCAAAAAAGGGGAAAATCATTACACTTCTAAACTAAAACTTGTATGTTAACCAGTTCAGTAACTTGTTTTTAAAAAGTAGTTTGTTTTATAATAAATCAATATTTTTTGTGTTTACTGAAGGAAGCCTGGTTACAGTCTTTTCATGCTGGGAATAATAGTATCAAAGGGTAACAATGGGCCAGTTTTGTGGGTGAGTTAAACATTTAAACTATTGTTATGACCTCTGGAGAAGTGGGGCTAGAATTAACTGCACACTCCTTTCATCACAGTCTGTAACATAAGATTGGGGTCTTTCGCAGGATTTGAAATGCAGACGAGTGATTGGATGTAGATTAATAATAGTTGTTAAAGGATAAAAAGACAGATACCAGGTTTCTGATTCACTGGTAGCTGACATGGCATTGGAAGCTGCTATGACTTTTTAAAAATGGAAGATTTATCTCTGACTGGTTTACAAAAAGTAACCAAGCCTTGGCAGTTAAGTTGAAGTTAGAATTAACTGAAGAGGTGAGGGAAGCAGACATAACTGAAGTAAAGCCCAGCATGTGAAATTGAAAGGGATACAAGAGAAACCACATTCTCCAGGGGGTGAGTAAATTGAGTTAGCTAGTATTCGGTTGCAAATGAAGCAGCTTGAATGGAGAAACTTAGGGCAGAATTTTCTGGATGGTGGGTGGGGGGGGGGGGGGGGGGGGGGGGAGCGGGTGTGGGTGGGTGCGGACCCAATTGCTGCTCGTGATAGGCCCGAGCTTCCATTTTACGTGCCAATTAAGGCCCGCCCAGTGTACTTAACGACACCCGTGCAAACCGGGAGTGGACAGACGGTAGCAGGCACACTCAGCCCGCCAAGTCCGATGGCGACCCGGCAGCCTGTATAAAGGAAGGCCTGGCAGCCTTGTAAAGGCTGCTCACAATGGGTGGGCGAAGGGCTCTGCAGAGGGGCAATGGAGGTTATTCAAGTCCGGAGGGTAGGCCAACGGGGCAGGCCAGGCTGGAGGGTAGGGCAGGGGGCCAGTGTGCCCCTTGTTTTTCTGATGACTGCCTTGCTGCCTTCCTCGAGGAGGCGGTAGGTGTTGGTTCCCCATGACAGGAGGAGGAGGCCCCCCCACATGACAAAATGTGCCTGGGAGGAGGTGGCGGAGGTGGTGAGCTCCCGCGACGTGGTGCGGCACACCTGGATCCAGTGTCGCAAGCACTTAAATGACTTGTTGCACTCTGGAAGGGTGAGGACAATGTTGGCATTGGGCATTTAACCCAGCAGGTTGGCTTTCCCCCCTGTTGCCCCACCACCACCCCCCCACCCCATGTCTGAGTGTAGTGACTGCATTGAATCATTGACAGCATGTGTCCTTTGCTGGGTGGGCCAGCAGATATTTCCCATGCTGAGGTCAGCGTGAGAGGGTGGTGAAGAGATGGGTTCTGCCCCCACAGCATGTGGTACACTGAGACCCACATAACTGTTTTGGGGGCAACCTGGAGGAGCTGCATCTAGGTGCTGTGCTTGAACTCCAGGACATGTCCAAGTCAGGGTGATGACATGCTGGGAGGGGAGCTTCAAGGTGGCGTGGCAACGAACCATCTTCTGCCCTCTGCGCTCCACGTGCTTGTGCCTCCTTACTATGGAAGGATATACTGTGTGGTACCTAATGTGGTGTAGGCAGCATGTGGCCAAGGAGGGAGTGGGGAGGTGGAGAGCAGGCCTAGCACCTTTGTGTGAGTGTTCGGCAGCAGCGGGGTGAGGTGGCACTGGAGCCCTGATATGTCCCACTCTGGCTGGGGTGGGCCGTCCGCGAAGAGAGTCCATGTACAATTTGCACAAATCAATGCTCTTCTCTCATTTCCAGGAGAAAAATGCTCATAGTGCTGCAGCGCGTGCGAGGACTGGCGGCAGCCAGGTCCATTTAGCCATTCTCAGCCGGTTTGAGCAGGAGGCCCTGGATTTGGAGAGGCACCATGCGCCCAGGTCAAGTGGTGTCGGTGAGGCTGGGGTGCCATGGCCAGATATGTATGCCCAGCAGTGAGGTCAGCATTGTTCTCCCAGCAGCCATAGCAGTGCTGAATGTTAAATGATTTAATTTTACAACATGGCTTGACCATTGCATATGGAAGGATGAGTGCATAATGATCCGGGGGACAGGGATGCACTTTGTCATTGTCTCCATGTTAACTGATCCAATGTCCTTGTTCTTCCTTTCAGCATCAGCGGAGTAGGGCAGGGAGGAGGAGCATCAGAGGCCCCCTCTCACACCTGAGGGCTCTGAAGTCTCACCAGCATCACACCATCTCTGCCAGGCAGGCACCAGCACAAATACACCTCGGAGCGAGTTAGAACATCAGCTAGTGTCCCAGGGCACAGTGGTGAGAGTGCTTCGCAGTCCCTGGAGGAGCTGGCAGAGACAGAGAGTGCCCATGGCGCCAGCAGTCGGAGGACTGCAGGGTACAAGGCACATACTCAGTCGGTGCATGATGATGTGCCTCTGGAGTCATCTGCAATGCAGCAGGGGCATGAAATGCGGCCGGGTGTGCGGGAGCATCTGGGGGAGGTACATGAGGCTATGCTTGGCTTGGTCTCCGTGGTGGAGGAGTCTACACAGACGATCGCCGAAGCAATGAGCCACATGTCCGAGCTCCATGCATCCTCCATGGAGAGAGTGGAGGCTATCCATGAGAGGCCCTCAGTTACTGTTCCTAACCTGGAAGATTTGGCACTTCGGTATCGAGTATAGAGCCTCCAGCCCAGGCTTGTCCTGGAGGTCCATCTGTAGTGTGCTAGCTGAAGGTATGTTGGATTAAAGCCTCCTAAGTGTCCCTGCCTCCCTGCAGTATGCCTGGGTCAGTGTCTACCCCCTCAGCATTTCCCTGTGCGTGCTCATCCTCGGACTCACTGCTGGACTCATCGTGTGCAGCCGCAGCCACTGCGTTGACATCTTCATCGTCCACTGCGTCTCCCCTTTCCAGTGCAAGATTGTGGAGGGCGCAGCATGAAACCACTATCAGCGACACACGATCTGTGGGATACTGGAGTGCGCCCCCCAAGCGGTCCAGGCATCAGAAGCGCATCTTGAGAAGACTGATGGTTCTCTCCACCACAGCCCTTGTGGAGGTGTGGCTCCTATTGTGCCACTGCTCAGCTTCTGTTCTTGGATGGCGGAGAGGCATCATGAGCCACCTTCTGAGGGGATAGCCCTTGTCACCCAGCAGCCATCCATCAAGCCAGGCTGGAGCACTGAAGAGCCCTGGCACCTGGGAGGGTCTGAGGATGTAGGTGTCGTGGGAACTGCCTGGGTACCTTGCACAGACTTGTAAAATCAGCATCCTGTGATCACACACTATCTGCACGTTCATGGAGTGGTAGCCCTTCCTGTTGGTGAAGGCACCGGGCTCACCTGCTGGCGCCTTGATGGCCACATGTGTGCAGTCTATAGCACCCTGGACATGGGGGAAGCCAGCAATCGCCGCAAAGTCGTTGGCTCGCTGTGTCTGGCTTGCCTGGTTCCAACGGAAGTGGATGAAAGTCAATGCACACCTAAACAGAGCGTCTGTAACCTGCTTGACACAAGTGTGGACAACTGATTGGGAGACATCTCAAAGATCACCCACCGACCCCTGGAAGGAGCCAGAGGCATAGAAGTTGAGGGCAGCTGTGACCTTTAGATCCACTGGCATGGGGTGTCCACCCACACAGTCAGCGGAGATCTCAGGCCCAATCATCTGACAGATATAGTCGACTGTCTCCCTTGAGAGATGGAGCCTCCTTCGGCACTGTACCTCAGACATATTGAGGTAGCTGCTTCGCCGCCTGTATCCCCTGGCAGCAGGATAGTGGCGTCTTCTGTGGCCCCTTCCGCCTTGGTCTACCTCTTGGCCCTGCGCCCCTTGTGCCTGCGCCTGTCCTCCAAAAGGTGACTTCCCTGGAGGCTGAATGTGTACTCTTGGCCTCCTCCCCCTTCTAGCCCTACCTTCCTCCTCAGAGGACGTGCCTCCAGTGGAGAGTTCAGCTCCCATTCCCAGGCTATGGGAAGGCTTCTGGAAACCTGCAGGCCCAAAAAAGTTTCCTCACTGCAGAGTGCCGACCTGAAGGTTAAGAGTCCAGACAAAGCAGCTGGTATGCGTTTTGAAGTATTGCAGATCACACAGGCAAGTTTCAAAAACTTTGAAAAATCAATACTTGAGAGAGCGCACTCGAGGCCCCAGTGAGGCCTCTTATCCCGCCCATGGATGAGGTTTATACAAATATATCCTACCTGCCTGCCCATTGTGCCCGTGTGCCAACCCGAAGATTGCATGGGTACCAAAAAATTGGCGTCGATTGGTGAGTCAAGGGCCTTCAGTGGCCCGTTAATTAATGGCGGGCGCGCAGCGGATATCATCGCACGCCTGCCCAATGAAATATTGCGATGGCGCATGGTGAGGTTGGGATGCTTGCCCGATGTTACCGTGCGTCATTTTATTCATGCCAACGGGAAAATTCTGCCCTTAAACTTGACCAGGAAAGAGCAGAAAGAGAAAGAGCATTTAAGCAGCTCCAACTGGAATTTCAGGCAAGAGGGAAGGAACGAGAAAGGGGATACCAGCTTAAAAGGCTGAAATTTAGAACAGAGGCACCAGATGTTGGGGAACGTTTTGCAGATGGAAGAACTTATCCCAACCCAGAGTCCAGTGGGGAGATGTTTAAATTTGTACGTGCCCTTTCAAAGTTTGAGGAAAGGGATATAAAAATATTCATCATTTCATTTGAGAAGGTAGCTAAGCAAATGAGGTGGCCAAAAGGAAACTGGACATTGATCCTGAAAAGTAGGTTAGTGCTCATGAGCTTTATGCATCACTTTCAGAAGAGGTGTCAGTGCATTATGATGCAGTAAAAAGGGCATATGAATTGGTCCCTGAGGTAGACAGACAAAAGTTTGAAACATAAGGAAATAGCCTGGAAAGACCTACACTAAATTTGAGAGGTTAAAGCAAACTAGCTTTAATCGCGATATACAGGCACTAAAGATAGAGGCCACATATGAGGGAAATAATTTCCCTGAAGGAATTTAAAAATGCACTCCCTCCAGTAGTCAGAACTCATGTAGAGAACCAAAAGGTTTCAACAGCTAGACAGGCAGTGGAGATGGCTGATGATTACGATAAATCAAAGCCCTTTTTCCATCATTCCCACAAACCTGAGAAGGATAGAAAGTGAGAAGGTGAAAGAAAATCAAGTAGCCAGGGAAGAGAAGGGACAACTGGGAATGTGCTGAAATCTCTTCCTCAAACCAGAAAGGACAGTTCTGAGGGTGAGAGTAACGTCTGAAGCCCTCAGTATTTTCATTGTAGCAAGGTAGGGCATATTCGGGAAAATTGCTGGAAGTTGCATGGGAAGTCCATGAGACTTATTGGGGTAGGTAAGGGTGATGCAGGAAAAAAAAGCCCCGACTGAAAATACAACTGATCAAGTTGTAATGTTAACTGCAGCTGTGATTCGGAGGGTGAACATTGCTGTGAGTGCGGGTGAGGTGAACAAGATACCTGAAAACTATAGGGAGTTCTTGTCAAAAGGAAAAGTAACTCCTCAATGTCAAGTGAAGTAGGTAAGCCTATAGTTATATTTAAGGATACGGGAAACCCAAACTCTTTTATTGGGGAAACGCCTGACTCTTCCACCAGAGAGTTCACTAAATGCCAAGGTTTTAGTGAATGGTGTTGGCAGGGAGTAAATATCCATACCTTTGTATCAGATGCACCCGGAGTGTCACCTAATGCCTAGAATGGTAACAGTAGGAGTTGTTCATAGTTTGCCTGTAGACAGAGTTGACTTACTCCTCGGAAATGATTTAGCCAGAGCGAAAGTAGTAGCTTCTTCAGTAGTTACGGAAAGACCAAGTGAAGTCAAGGAGACAGAGCAGTTTCAGGAAACAGTTCCAGGAATTTTTCCTTCTTGTGAAGTGACCCGAACAATGGCTAAACAAGTTCTATCATCAGAGGTAAAATTGGCACTATAACAGATATTTGGCTATCTGAAACTTTTTTTGTGGATTTGGACATTCCGAAGGAAATGTTCAGTAAGTTGTCTCTGATTGAGGCTCAGCAAGCCGATCCAGAGTTAACTAAAGTGGCACTATCAGCTCAAACCAAAACTGAAACAAAAGGGTATTTGGAATGCTACTATATTAAAAGTGGGATTCTGATAAGGAAGTAGAGACCTCCTCACAGATCTGCGGACGAGGAGTGGACGGTGGTTCATCAGGTAGCGGAACTGCCCAAATATCATCAGGTAATATTAAGGATAGCTCATGATATTCCTATGGCAGGACATGTAGGGATCCGAAAGACCCAAACATGTATAAGTCAACCTTTTTACTGGCCAGGTCTTCACAAGATTGTGGCGTAGTTTTGTAAAACATGCCATACATGCCAGATAGTGGGACAACCACAACATGCAATCAAACTGGCATCTTTAATTCCCATATCAGAACCATTTAGTAGAGTGTTAGTAGACTGTGTGGGACCATTAATGAAAACGAAAGCGGGACACCAGTATATCCTTACTATTATGTATATGACAACTCAATTTCCAGAGGCCATCCATTTGAGAGCGATTATAGCTAAGGTTGTGTTAGAGTAGTTAACCTAATTTTTTACTAGATATGGATTATGGAGATCCGGTTAGGTCAAGGTTCCAATTTTATGTCTAAAGTTGTTCAAAACATAATGGCCTGAATTTTACTTTTGGCAGGCGTGTGCGATCAGCGGGCCTGGGAGTGGTCGGGAAACAGACCGCCGACCGCGATCGGCCCCTGACCGCAATTTCACACTGGTTGGCCAATTAACAGCCAGCTAGCGTGAAACACGCACTGAAAAGCTCAGCGCTGCCGGGATGGGGCGGGAAGAGGGCAGGCAATGATGTCACCGTGGGTGCTGGCGAGCACTGCGAGAGGGCTCCCTGAAGGCAGACAGCTGCCTCAGAGAGCTGCAGACCTTCAAATAATTAAATCAAGGTTTAAAAAGCTACAAAAAAAATCCATGCATCACAATCAAGCACCTGAAAATATACCTCATAAAAATGCTGTCCACACGTATTTATTTTTATTTTATTTCATAATGGAAATCTCACCTTGGACTTCGGTGAAGTTTGATGACAAATGTAAAGGCCGTCTGGCCGATTTGCCCATCTGCCAACCGTAAGGTTGGATGGGCCACGAAAAATTGGAGACAATTGTGCTGTTTATGGGCTTAATTGCCCTCTTAATTGTTGGCGGGTGTGCTTCCAACTTTTGCGTGCGGCCACCGAGTGAAATATCACACGAGTGCGCGATGCCATTGGGACACTTGCTCGACATCATCTTGCGCACTTTTACGCCTGATTGGGTTGGACACGCACCTGCCTGCGGGACGTCAAATTCTGTCCAATGAGTAGTTTGGGTATAAAACAGTTAAAGTCCATGGCGAACCATCCACAGATTCAGGGAGCTTTAGAGCGGTACCATCAAACTCTCAAAACAATGATTAAAGCATATTGTCATGAATATCCCCATGACCGGGACAAAGGACTGGACTTTCTTTTATTTGCCACCCGAGATTCACTGGTTTTAGTCCTTTTGAAATAATATATGGGCATGAGATAAGAGGTGTTCTGAAATTAATCAAAGAAATGTTTTTAGGACAGAGGGATGAATCCTATATAATAGATTGTGTCCATGTTCCAGGAATGGCTCATGGGAGCCTGCAAAGAGGCTCAAGAACATCTTAAAGTTTCTCAAACGAAGATGAAGGAATGGGCATATAAAAAACCTGAGACCTGAACATTTCAACCAGGGGATGAACTGTTAGTGTTATTGCCTTTAGAGGAGGATCCTCTGCAAGCACGGTTCAGTGGTCCATACAAGATAGTTAAGAGGTTTAGTAAATTATTTGATAGACACCCCAGATCGCAGGAAAATGAATCGGCTATGTCAAATCAACATGTTAAAACCATACCATTGTAGGGAGGAGGATAGGAAGGAGCAAACATGTCAGGTAGTAAGGAGAATGGAGGATGAAGGAGACAGTGAGAGTTTGAAGGCAATTTTAACTCATAAACCGGTGTTGGCTGCCCTTAACTTCACTAAACCCTTCAAGGTGGCAATCGATGCCAGTGACATGGGGATGAATGCAGGTCTTATTACAAGAAGATGAACCCAGCATAGAAAAGCCAGTGGGATACTTTTCTAACAAGTTAAATCGGCATCAAAAAGATATTCTACCATAGAAAACCCTGGGATTGATCCTGGACTTTATAGAAACATTTAAGATTCAGAATGCCAGACTGTTTCGGTGGAGTTTGCTGCCACAGCTTTATAACTAGAAGGTTGTCCATATTGTTGGAAAAGATAATGTAATTGCTGATGTGTTAACCAGAATGTAATTTTTGTTAGTATAATTAGAAATCAAAAGATCAGAACCTATACAGAGATTCTGTATACGGAGTGAGAGAAAGGGTGAGTGCATGTTTAAAAATTTTATATATATGTTGTATGTTTTTTCTAATATGTTTTGTAATGAAATGCATTTGAAAATGGGTTGAGGCATGTGAGGAACCCATTTCTGAAAAATTGAAGGATATTGAATTTTGGACCTTCTTCCTCCTGAGTTATTTTTAAAAGTTTGCAATATTAACTCGGGCTGTGATTATGCCATTCTTCAATAAACTATGGGTCAAGATAGATGTCCGGCAGGTAACGCCTGGAGAGGGAAGAGATACTTTGTATACCTAAGTTACCAAAGAACTGCTGTTGCCGGGATAAAGACTCTTGCTGATTGGTTAAAAACGCTTGGCCTAGGAGTATTCTTTGAACATCTTAATCTTTATAAAAACTCTCAGGGAGCGTGAGTGTGGGGTGCCTTAGAAGCAAGCTGCAAGGAAAGGACTCTCTCTTTCCCTCTCTCTGCCCCACCTTTGTGTTCAACTTTCCTCAGAAACGTCTCATCAGGATAACTCATCTGTTTTTTTGAGAGTTCGCAAAGCTGTGATACGTAAGAGTCATCAAGGACAGTTTCACCAACAAATATGTCTGAAAGAACTTACATATCTATTATGACCAGAATTCTGCTTGATCAACAGCATTGAGATCTCTTCAAATTTTATCCTTTTAACAGAAACATTCCCATACTCCAGCCTCTGCAGGGGACTGTGTTTGTTTTGTCCTGCTTGTGTTTGTGTGTGTGCGTGTGTGTGGGGGTTCAAATATCTGTTTTTTTTTAAAAAAGGGAAAAATCATTACGTTTATGAATTATAATTTGTATATATGCCAGCTTATTAACTTGTTTTTAAAAAGTAGTTTGTTTATATTAAATCATTTTTTGTGTTTACTGAAAGAAGCCTGGTTAGACTCTTTTTATTCTAGAAACAACGGTATCAAAAGGTAACAATTGGCCAGTTTTGTGGGTGAATTGAACATTTAAATTAGTGTTAAGACCTATGGAGAACTGGGGCTAGAATTAACTGCGCACTCCTCCCATCATGGTCCGTAATCTATTGTTTCTTGTAGCGGATTGTTACATGACTTGCTAGGCTATTTCATAGGATAGTTAAGAGTTAATCACATTGCTGTGGGCTTGGACCAAACCGGGTAATTATGGCAAATTTCCTTCCCCTAAAGGACATGAGTGCACCAGATGGGTTTTTGCAATAATCTGATGGTTTCGCTATTACTCAGACTAGCTTTTAATTCCAGATTTATTAATTAATTCAATATTTTAAATTCTACCAGCTACCATGCTGAGATCTGAACTCATGTCCCCAGAGCATTATCTTGAGCCTGTGGATTACTAGTTCAATAACATTACCAGTACACTGCCATCCCCTTGATGTCTGCTACACAGCTTAGAGACGTGAAATCTGTAAGAAAAATATGATCAGCCAATCAAGTTTAAATGAGAATCTGACCTGATTTATTCCACGTTTGGCACAAGCAAATTCGCCTGCCCCTGCAGACCAGGTAAGATAGCTGATTTCCCTTACATTGGATATATGGCATAGAAAAGGTAATTCAGCCCAACCAGTGGTGATTATGCTCTACTTGAGCCTCCTCCCATCTTTTCTCATCTAAATCTACTATCATAACCATTTGCTCCCTTCTCCCTGATAATCTATCTAGTTTCCCCTTAAATGCATCTATACTATTTGCTTTAATCACTCCCTGTGGTAGCAAGTTCCACTCTTTGGGTAAATAAGTTTCTTCTGAATTCCCTATTTGATTTCTTGCTGACTATCTTATGTTGATGGCCTCTAGTAATCCTCTTCCCCACAAGAGGGATCATTCTCTCTGTATCCATTCTATCAAAACCTTTCATAATTTTAAAGAATTCTATCAGTCACTCCTTAGACTTCTTTTTTTCAAGAGGAAGACTCAGCCTGTCAATCCTTTCCTGATATATATACACACATAATTCTGGTATCATCCTTGGAAATCTTCTCTGTACCCTCTCCAGTGCCTCTCTATCTTTCTTTTAATGTATGGCAACCAGACCTGCATGTAGTACTCTAAGTGTGGTCTAACCAAGGTTCAATGCAGGTTCAGCATAAATTCCTTACTTTTCAATACAAACCCTCTAGAAATAAAACCCTGTTCTTGGTTTTCTTTTTTAATAGCCTTGCTAATCTGTGGTGCAACTTTTAGTGATTGATGTATTTCTACTCCAAAATCCCTTTGTTCCTCCACCCCACCTAGATCTGCACCTTCCAAGTAATAAGTGACCTCCCTATTCTTCCTACCAAAATACACCGTCTCACATTCATCTCATGAACCTTATTTGGCAACTATGCAAGTTTATTAATGTGTTCCTGTAATTTATTGCAGTCCTCCTCAGTATTGACTAATCGTCCAATTTGGTATCATCCACAAATTTAGAACCCGTGACTTTGATTTCAAAGTCCAAATTTCATTAATGTAACTTGTGAACAGCAGTGGTTCCAGCAATTATCCTTGTGGAACACCACTTCCCACTTTCTGTCACTCTGAATAACTACTCTTTATTCCCACTCTCTGTTTTATGTCATGAAGCCAGCTAGCAATCCATTCTACCACTTGTTCCCTGACTTCACATTCTCTGAACTTATTCATTAGTTTATTGTGGGCCATGTTATTGCAGGACTTTTAAAAATCCAGGTAAATTACATGTACTGCATAACCATTGTCTACTCTGTGTTACTGCCTAAAAAATTCAATTATGTGTTACTGGGAAAAGAGACACGCTGAGAAAGCTTTTCATCTTGCACTCATCAGGACAGACACAAGAATACCAAATTTCAAAGGGAAGAACAATTTATAGTGCATGAGAAAAGGGTGCTGAATTTTTAAAAACAGGGTTATATTTATTGTATTTAGACTTGGGTGGAGTTCGGTGGTCTTTCTAGTTTTAGCGTCATGACATTTTAAAGATGTAGGCGGATGATTTATCTGCACTTCTGGAGAAAGCAAATGTTGGGTTGATTTTCTTTTAAAATATCTACATGTGACATGTAGATAGTCAAAAAGCAGACAGGGTTCCAATAGGTGGAGAGAGAGAGAGGCTCACACAGGGGCCTTGCCACTTTGGCATATTTTCTGCTTCTGTCTCTGGCCTGGAGAAAACAGTTTCTTTAAACACAAGAGAATTAGTTGGCTTGTCACACGATCCCCTCTCTCATCAACTGTCCAGTTACTCAAATATGGCCATATCCAGTGTATTCCAGCAGGATGGTTTCGGCTTGATTGATTATGGCTGGGTGAATTCCCTTCTCAGCTAGAATTAATTATCTGAGGCGATTACATCTGACAAGAGACCTGGATTTTTTGGGTATTATGAAGTACCAACAGGTTTCCATTTATTATTAAATATGGCATGTGATTTCCTTTCTTTCAGCTTTCTGAACCATTGTTTTCCAGGCCCCAATCGCCTTTGATTGGATCAGGGTAAGATGCAAGATAAACAGGAGTGATGTATGCATAGAAGTAGTGACTTCTTGATTGCAAACACTTTTTATGACAAGGTAGAAGTATCTTTCTGCAACATGCAATGTAAAAGTGTGTGTTACCACAGCAACTCGGACTCCTTGGGGTTGACTTGATTGGCTGGACAGCCAGTGTAGGTCAGATTGGTGCCAACAGCACAGGGTATGATTCCCATTCCATTTGGGGTGGATTTGGGACCTGCCTTCTTGCCCAACCTGTGGTGGAGATTGTGGTGCTGTGGGTTGGACCTGCCTTTAGCTGGAGAACTCAAGAAGAAGAAGTAGTATCTGAATTGTAATTCAACATACAATATTCAATGGAAGAATCCAGTAGTTTAAGTCTTGTTTTTCTGTGGCGCTGCTAAAGGCTTCAGTTCACCTGTATGAATTGTTTGTCCATACACTTCTGTGTTTCTTAATACATTCGACCTTTGGGTGCAAAAGGGAGGGCCATATTGTGCTTGGAGAAATAGTTGCCCCTACAGCTTAAGTTGCATCCTATGTTCACTTCCATACACCAACAGGACACATGCATTTACTTCAAATAAGGGAGGTATGTTAGTCAAAGCTCAGATTTTCATGTTCATTAAAACAATTCACATAGAAGTCCAAGAAGTAATAGTTAGCAAAACAATCAGAGACTATTGTTACTTATTGATTAACTATCTCAGTTTCAGCAGAGTGGAACCATAATTGTTCAACTGAAACAACTGGCCAAAAATGATCAATATTAAATGAATTATATTTTATTTCGTACTGTATACATCATTAACTTCTGGCAAAGAATTAGCAAAATGTTCTTTTTCCAGTTATTTGAATTTAGGGTTTTTCATTTAAAAAAAGAAAAGTACATTTAAGTAACTGAATCAAAACAGAGAATAAAAGCATATGGCAGCCAAACGAAATGAGTCTGAAATGAAAGAAAATGTAAAACAAAATAATCATGTGGTGTTAGCAAAATATTTATTATTGTCATATGCATTGTCACTAATTTTGCATATTTGTTACAATGGCTTTGATCAACAACCTTTTCAGTAAGAGGGTATTCAGCACTTTACCACAGCCTTAAACAACTGAAAAGTGATCTTCTTCGGGGAAACTTTAGAATTCATTTGTTGAGGTTCGTGTTTACTTTCATGAGCTAGAAAGGCTTAAAACCTCAGTATTACTGGGGAACACAGTGAAGATATTTGGCCCATTTAACTAACCCTAAGAACTTCTGCTTGTGTGCTACTGAATTATTTTTCTTACATCAGACTTTCTCTGAATACAATTCCTATTTGCTTTATGCAGAATATTAGGAAATAGAGGTTAAAGAGTAAATGGGGTTACTTTCATGATACAGTTTCATTTCCCTGTCTATAAAAAGATTTGAAATAATTTATTGAGTAATAACTTTTCAAACATGAACCTTTATTATTTTGGTTGCTGTCAACCAGTCCTCCTTTCATGAACCAGACATTTGTGAGTAAAGGAGTATATTAGGTCTTTGAAACAGAAATTTCTAACTTTATCAGGAACATCCTAAACATCAGTTATTTTTTAATTTAAATTTGGTTCTGAAAATAAAACTGATTACTAATTTAAAAAAAACTTCTGCCCTCTCCTGAAGGAGACCACCAGCAGCTCTCTTGCAAAGTAGTTTTTAAATCGCGTGAGCCTACACAGCGGGTGTGTGCAGATTATTCCATTGTGGACGGCAACACACATGAACCTGGTTCTATTCTCATCTGATATTCTCACATGTACACTTTCCAGGAGCTATTACTGAGTAGCGATTTTTTCTTTCCAAATCAAGCAGTGGTGAGGGCAACTATTGCTTGAGATAAATTGAGAACACAGTAAAATCAGCAGTTTTACACCCAAGTCTGACAATTATAATCTAATAGTTGGATATTACACTATATAAACTACCAACCATATTTCCATAATTTAAAAACATTTCCGCACAAAGTATTCCTCTCAAAATCTAAAAGGTAAACAGTGACGTCTAATTTACCTTTTAGTCAATTTTGAGTTGCTCAAAGCCGCTATCCCTGTCTTGATCACACATTGATCGGGATATTACTACTGACCTTCACCGTGAAGCGAGATCGACATATCCTTCAAAATGAACACTGCTTCTATAGTGTGACTTTACAAAAACAGTATGTACAGTTTAGTTTACTCTGTATTTTTTTTATGAAAGGCTTCGCTTGGCCTATCTTTTTCTTAAATCTTGACGGGACGTAAACACATCTGCTTTTGAGATTAGAACAGCTAATAAGCGTCTTTCTGGATCAACTATGGACGTCAGAGGAGCAGACCACAGCTGGTAGTAAGCAATTCATCGACTGCTGGAGAACTGTTCAATCTGCTAGCTGGGCGAGTCTGCAAGGCGACTGTAAAGAGCTAGCGTATCAAAGATAAATAACCTCCGTGAAAATTAATTCTGGGGTTTTAAGAAAGTGGGAATCCGAGGGGAAGAAGCCGTAAAGTGGAGGATTATAACCAGGCTCTTCCAGATATGAGCAATTATGGCTCAGTTTAAACTTTTGGATCCGAGTGGAAACTTTCCGTCAGAGCTGCACAGGAAGACCTCTAAAGGCAGGATAAACCTGAGTGCTGCCGTCCCTTTTGGCTGCCGATTGCTGTCCCGTAATAAATATGTCTGGTTGTTCTAGGAGAGAACTCCTTATCAAAAGGATGCCTGCAGTGTTGCCATGTGCGTGCACAACTCAACCGGAAATTTGCAGGGAAAAAAAGCAAAGCGCGGAAAAATAATAAAGTGTAACCTTTGAAAAGCCAGACATCTATCAAAGTGGAGTAGCACGGGGAAGCACCAAGACGTGGAGCTCAGCGACTGTAACCATATACGTACACGATTCAGATCTGGGCACGCAGGACATTTTACATTACACCTACGGCCGGCCGCAAGTATTCTAGGAGGTAGGCGATGCTGACGTCTTGGACACATTTTATGTGTTCTCCCGAAATTGCACCATCACCAGTAGCATTTTGCAAGGCACGAAGGAAAGCTTCAGAGTTTTAACCCTGTCCCTTTCGGTCGCTCCTAGGCGTGTGCGCGACTCAGATTAACTGCAATTTCCCACGCGTTGTGTGTGTGTGTATGGGGGGTGGTGAATATTAATCCAGTTACCAGGTTCCTTCACCATTTGTACAAGGAGATTTTTGATGCGGTCGGGAGTTCGGTGAGGAAATTCAGATACACTTTATTCCGTTTGTAGCTACGGATCGACTCCTCTCCTCCACTCCACTCCACCCGTGTGTTGCTAACGGCCGCGGGCCGCTCGCGCACCGGCAGTACTTCTTCTTTCTCCGGGAAGGGAAGGAGGAGGTTTGAGTTGGCGCGGGCGGGGTCGGTTAGTTCAGCCGCGTGTGCTCACGCGCAGCTGCAGTTACTTTTTCTTGGTTGGGGGGGAACAAAAGTTGGGATTGTGCGCGCGCACGCGGGCGAGGCGTCGCCATTTTTTTTAAAGTGGCCGTAGCGCGCGCTTACGCGCGCAGTGAGGAGGAGTTACCGAGTGAGAGTGGTGAGCTAGAGGGAGGGGGAGAGAGGGGTGGTTAGAGTCAATCAGTTAGTCAGGGTCGGGACAAAAATCAAATCGTCTTGGCAGGACTAGGAACCAGGACTGAAGTGAGTTCTCGTTTTGCTCCAGCTTTTACTTTTTGCTCCCCCACCTTACCTTGTGAATAATCTGCTCTTGTGTGTGTGAGTTTTCTTGTGTGTGCCTGGGAGGAGAGGAGCAGTTGGAAAGTGCTTTTGCATTGTGGAATGTCCGGCGTGCAGTGTGTAAAGTAGTGGTGAAGGGTGCCTGGCAGTGTTTTAAAGCCCGCATCATATGCATTTGAGTTGAAGGCGCTGCGGTCAGTGCACGTACGCAGTGGGGTATAGTCGGTACCCAGTGGAGCTGGAAACCTGAGTTCAACTTCGTTTAAACAAGTACAGAACGCACAGACAAAAACAACTTTTTTTTTTAAAAAGTAAGCTTTTGACTTAAATTTCGCTGTTACATTCCATTGCACCCTTCTACTGGTGAATCTAGTAGATGAAAAGGAACCAAAAAAGTTACGCTGGTGAAGGAGGCTTAATTACTGCGAATTGTGCCATGTCGTCAAAACTTTTTTCGCAACCTGTTTTTGCGATAACGCATTCTCCCGACTTTAGATACTTCGTTAATTAGAACTTGAGCAGGGCCTCGTGAATCTGAAATACCACAGGTATCCCTTTAAACATAGTTTACAAACTGTGGGCCCTGGAATAACGAGGGCTTTAAAAAGGAAACGATGATGGGGTTAATAAGGTGCTAAATATATGCGTTTTCATTGGTGACATCTAAGCTATTACTTGGAAAGTCTGGCACCTTTACTCATCGTGTGTGTGGTTAAGAGTTGTGCATTATTGCGTAGAATGTAACAGCGTTTTACAGCAAATGAAGAAGCAACTTTTTTCCTAAAAATGTTAACGTCACTTCCACTTGGGTGGAAAACTGCATTTGGTATTGATATTTAAAGTCAAACTGTAAGTCAAACTATTAGCTGCAAAAGACTGGAATGGATAGGTGTAAATGAAAATTTAAACACTGAACTGTGAAGCTTGAATATCTTCAGTATCGTTGAAATTCAAACTTTCTGAATGTGGGCTTAAACAGAAAACTGATGCAGTATTAAATTTTAGTTGAAAAGAAGTCTGACTATATGAAACGACGTTTCAGGCGGTCAGCTCTACTTTCCCTTGATTGATTGTACTTAGTTTGTTTTGGGGGTGGGTATAGGTAAAGTTAAGATTGGCAATGGGAGATAAGATTGTGGTACTATTGATTCAAGGTAGTGAAGCCAAACCGTTTCACATGGCTGCTTGTTTAAAAAGTGCATATTTACTAATCTTACCAAGAATTATTTACCTTTTTAAAACAAACAAAACTTGAATATAGAAATAGCTTTGTAAAGCCTTGCTGAACTTTTGGGAATTTTTAAAGGCCTGGAAAGTATTTCTTAATTTGTTTCTTGATGTCTGCTGGTTCAAAAGTACAGCTGAATCAGCAGTTTTGTGGAGAATAGTTCTGTCTTAGTTTAATGTAATGTAAATGTGACAATCCAGCAATTACCCAAACTTTTTGATAAAAACAAAATGAACAACACACTTTTAAGATGATGTTTCATAGTTCTGTACACCGGCATTGAGAGTGTCGTCTGTCACCGTTTTATCATTTCATATTAGTCACTTTGCTGTCATACTGGCAGGGTTGTAATTTTTTGATAGACATCAAACCCTAGCATGAGCAGTTGATTAGCTGATGAAATGGCTGATTCTAAAAATGTAGATTAGTTGGCATTTCAAATTCTTGACCATGTTTCTTGAGACTGCTGGTTAATGCTTAATAAATTGCAGCTTAATTTAAATGTACCATATCTTTCTTGTAGTGTTGGTTTTTGATTCCTGATGTTCTGTCCATCTTTCTATTTTTGAAAAACCCTAACCTCACCACAAAATATTGGAAAATTAGAATAGCCCTGAACGTGGGCATGCTTATCGTTCTGATCAATGACGTTCTTTGGCACCTATGCTTAGGAATAGTACATCAGTTTTTCTTTCTCAATGTCATCACATAAGTGCAATCATTCACTCTGTTTTATAGACTATCTTGGGCTAATTAATCAGTTGTCAAAACTCACCTTCCAAAGGAAGTATAATTTAGAATGGAGTTTGAACTTTGGTCCAACAGTAGCTATTGTGCTGCTGTTATCGTGATTTCACTTGTCTTCAATGAATCTTCATGGCATGAAGATTAGTAATGGGTTCATTATACAGAACCAATGTAGAATTATGGTACCAAGCAGTATTAGAAAAAATATTGCTGGTTTAACAGTGAAGCTCAAAGCAATAGTTTTAATTCTTTTAATAATGAAAATAGTAACATGTAACTTTTATAGGTACTAATTTTTGTATGTACATTGTAAATAGGGAGGGTGGGTTGGTTTGGTGAAACATTGTTTTGTCTCCAGCTGACATCCCTTGCAGTCTACCTGATACTAAGCTTGGACCATGGGGAGGTAAATAGTAGGCCATTTAGCCATTTGTGAGCGCGCTTTGCTGTACAATACGATCATGGCTGATCGACCTCAATTCCATCTTCCTGCACTATCCCCATACCCTTTTGAAATTGATAGATATTTGGGTACAGGCATGAAAATACTCAATGACCTGAGCATCCACCTCCCTTTTGGGTAGAAAATTTCAAACATCTGCTGTTCTTTGAAGAAATTTTTCCTCTTCTCTGTTATAAATGGCTAACCCTTTTATTCTTAGACTGTGACCCCTAGTGTCAGGTAGAGACATCCTCCTAGCATCTACCCTGTCAAGCCCCTAAAGAATTTTGTGTCAATGAGATCAGCACTCATTCTTTTAAACTCTATGGCATATATGCCTAGTCTACACAACCTCTCCTCATACTGCAATTCCTTCGTCCCAGTAACCTTTGCACTCCCTCTAAGGCTAGTATGTCCTTCCAGCATTGTACACAGTACTCCATGTGGTCTTAAGATCATGACTGTTTCGTTCTCGCTGTCTGACCTGTTTGTAATAGAGGCTAACATACCATTTGGTTTCCTCAAATACCAACATTTCCCAGTCTTTTACCATTTGGAAGCAAAATCCACCTTTCTATTTTTCAGCTTATCAGTGACAGCTAGAAGGAACTTGTGAAGAGTCAGTTAGGTCTGACCTACTGATTGAATCGTCAAAGTAATGGATAGTGGAATGTCTATGGATGTTATTTATATAGACTTCCAGAAGGCATTTGATGAAATCCTTTATAACGGACAGTTCACTAAAGTTGGACCCCATGGAATTGAAGGCAAATTATTGAGCTGATTAGGAAATTGGTTGAGTAGCAGAAGGCGAATAATGGGTGTGTACTCACCCATGAGTACACACTCTGGGAATTCTGCAACGAGTAACTTACCTGACTCCACAAAGCCTATCAACCATCCACAATGCACAAGTCAGGAGTGTGATGGAATACTCTCCACTTGCCTGGATGAGTGCAGCTCCAACAACACTCAAGAAGCTCCACACTATCCAGGACAAAGCAGTCCGCTTGATTGGGACCCCATCCACCACCACCAATTTTCACACTCTCCACCGCCGACGCACAGTGGCAGCAGTGTGTACCATATACATGATGCATTGCAGGAACTCACCAAGGCTCCTTCACCAGCACTTTTCAAACCTGGGACCTCTACCACCTAGAAGAACAAGGGCAGCAGATGCATGGGAACATGGGAACACTATCAACTGCAAGTTCCCCTCCAAGCCCCACACCATCCTGACTTGCAACTATATCGCCGTCCCTTCACTGTATCAAAATCCCAGAATTCCCTAACAGCATTGTGGGTGTACCTACACCACATGGATTACAGTGGTTCAAGAAGCTGGCTCACCACAACCACCTCATTGGCAATTTGGTTGGGCAGTGAATGCTAACCAGTGATGCCCACATCTCATAAAAGTATTTTTTAAAAAAAGCAAGATGTGACTGCAACAATCTGTGTTGGGGCCTCAACTGGATGATGGACTTGTAGACTAGAGAAGCAAATTTGCTGATCTTTGTGCAATTGATGCTAGATTAATTTAGAACTGATTTTGATGGTACAAACAAACGTACGAGATAGGAGTAGGCCATTCGGCCTCTAGAGCCTGCTCCACCATTCAATAAGATCATGGCTGATCTGATTGTGACCTCAAATCCATATTCTACCTAACCCGGATAACCTTTGACTCTTGTTAGTCAAGAATTCATCTACCTCTGTCTTAAAAATATTTATTGAACCTGCCTTCATTGCTGTCTGGGGAAGAGAGTTCCAAAGTTTCATGACCCCCTGATAGAAAACAATTCTTCTCATCTCCATCTTAAATGGGGGACACCTTATTTTTAAGCTGTGTCCCCTACTTCTTGTCTCTTCCACAAGGAGAAACATCCTTTCATCATCTACCCTGTTAGTCCCCTCAGATCTTGGATGTTATCAGATCATCTCTCGTTCTTCTGAATCCCAGTGGATACAGGCCCAACCTTTCTTCATAAGAAAACCCCCACAGCCCATGTATCAGTCAAATGAACCTTCTGTAAACTGCTTCTACCTTATTTATATCCTTTTGTAAATAAGGAGACCAAAACCGTACTGCCAATGCCCTGTACAACTGTAGCAAATCATTCCTGCTTTTATATCTCATTCCCCTTGCAATAAATGACAACATTCCATTTACCTTTTGAATCATTTGCTGTATCTGCATACTATTTTTTTTGTGATGTATTTACCAGGACACCCAGATCCTTCTATACCTTTGAGTTCTGCAATCTCTCTCCACTTAAATAATATGCTGTTTTTCTATGCTTCCTGCCAAAGTGGACAAGTTCACATTTTCCAACATTATATTCCATCTGCCAAATTTTAGACCTCTCACTTTAACCTAACTATGTCCCATTGTAGACTCCTTATGTCCCCTTCACAACTTAGTCTCCTACCTATCTTTGTACCATCGAATTTATCAACCATACATTCGGTCCCTTCATCCAAGTCACTGGTATAAATTGTAAATAGTTGAGCACTGATCCCTGTGGCACTCCACTTGTCACATCTTGCCAACCTGAAAAAGACCAATTTATTCCTACTCTCAGCTTCCTGTTAGCTAACTAATTTACTTCCCATGCTAATATGTTACTGTCTACACTATGAGCTTTATTTTGCATCTTTGTAATCTTTGATGTGGCACTTTGTTAAAGGCCTTCTGGAAAATTAAGTACAGCAAATCCACAGGCTCCCCCTTATCTACATTGCTGACTATTTCCTCAAAGAACTCCAGTCAATTAATCAAACATGATTTCCCTTTCATAAAATCATGTTCACTCTGCCTGATTGCATTGAGATTTTTGAAGTGGCCTGCAGTAACCTCCTTAATAATAGATTCCAGCATTTTTCCTATGACATGTTAAACGAACTGACCTGTTGCTTGTTGCTTTTTGACTCCCTCCTTTCTTGAATAGACAAGTTACATTCGCTGTTTCCCAATCTGATGGGACCGTTGCAGAATCTAGGGAGTTTTGGAAAAGTAAAACCAATGCATCTACTATCTCAGCAACCAAGACCCTAGGATGAAGCCCATCAGGACCTTGGGACTTGTAGGCTTTTAGTCCTAATAATTTTCTCTACCTTTTTCCCTAGTGATTATAATTGAATCACAGAATCTTTACAGTGCAGAAGGAGGCCTTTCGGCCCAACAAATCTGCACTGGCTCTTTGAAAGAGCCTTCCACCTACTTCCCTGCCTTATCCCTGTAAACTTGCACATTCTTTCTTTTCAAAAAGTAATCCAATTCCCTTTTGAATATCTTAATCAAATCTGCCTCTACCACCCTCTCAGGAAGTTGGTTCCAGACTCCAATCAGTCCCTGGGTGAAAGCATTTTTCCTCACCTCACTTTTACTCCTGTTGCCAATTATTTTGAATCTGTGCCCTCTAATTCTTGATGCGCCCTTGAGTAGGAACAGTTTCTCACTATTTACCCTGTCCATACCCCTCAGGATCTTGAATACCTCTATCAAGTCTCTACTCTTTTCTCCAAGGAAAAAAGTCCCAACCTTTCCAATCTATCCTCGTAGCTACAGTTCTTCATCCTGGGAATCATTCTTGTGAATCTCCTGTGTACTATCTCCAATGCTTCACATCCCTCCTCAAGTATGGCACCCAGAACTAGATGCAGTACTCCAGATGAGGTCTGACTAGTTCAACATGACCTCCTTACTCTTGTACACAATGCCCCTATTAATAAAGCCACAATACTATATGCTTTATTAATTGCTCTCTGAACTGCCCTGCTACCTTCAGTGACTTATGTACATATACACTGAGGTCCCTCTGTTCCTGTACCTCTGGGCTTTCTCCCTTTATTTCATAATGTGTCTCCATGTTCTTCTTGCCAAAATGAATCACCTCACACTTCACTGCATTGAACTTCATCTGCCATTTGTCTGTCCAATTCTCCAACATGTCTATGTCCTTTTGAAATTCAAGACTATCCTCATCACAGATGACAATGTTTCCAGTCTTTGTATCATATGCAGATTTTGAAATAATGCCCTGAACACACTATATGTCAGGAAGAGCAAGGGTCCCAACACTGACTCCTGGGGAACCCCACTACAAGCTTCCTCCAATCTGAAAAGCATCTGTTAACCGCTACTGTTTCCTGTCACTCGATCAATTTCTTATCCAAGTGCCTACTTTCCCTTTTTTTTCCCCTCTATAGCAAGTACATCCTTCCTCAGATAAGGAGACCAAAACTGCGCACACTATTCCAGGTTTGGTCTCACCAAGGCCCTGTACAATTGCAGCAAGACATCCCTGTTCCTGTACTCAAATCCTCAGGCTATGAAGTCCAACATACCATTTACCTTCTTTACCGCCTGCTGCACCTGCATGCTTACCTTCAGCGACTGGTGTACAAGGACACCCAGGTCTCGTTGCACATTCCCCACTCTCAATTTATAGCCATTCAGATAATCTGCCTTCCTGTTTTCGCTACCAAAGTGCATAACCTCACATTTATTCACATTATACTGCATCTGCCATGCACTTGACCACTCACTCAGCTTATCCAAATAACACTGAAGCATCTCTGCATTTTCCTCACAGTTCACCCTCCCACCCAGCTTTGTGTCATCTGCAAATTTGGAGATGTTACATTTAATTCCCTCATCTAAATCATTAATATATATTGTGAATAACAGGGGTCCTAGCACCGAACCCTGCGGTACCCCACTAGTCACTGCCTGCCATTCGGAAAAAGACCCGTTTATTCCTACTCTTTGTTTCCTGTTTGCCAACCAGTTTTCTATCCGTCTCAATACACTACCCCCAATCCAATGCGCTTTAATTTTACATGCCGATCTCTTATGTGGGACTTTGTCGAAAGCCTTCTGAAAGTCCAAATAAACCACATCCACTGGCACCCCCTCATCAACTCTACTAGTGACATCCTCAAAAAATTCCAGTAGATTTGTGAAGCATGATTTCCCTTTCATAAATCCATGCTGACTCTGTCCAATTCTGCCACTGTCTCCACGTGCTCAGCTATTAAATCTTTTATAATGGACTCTAGAATTTTCCCCACTACTGACGTCAGGCTGACTGGTCTATAATTCACTGTTTTCTCTCTGCCTCCCTTTTTAAATAGTGGGGTTACATTAGCTACCCTCCAATCTGTAGGAACTGTTCCAGAGCCTATAGAATCTCGGAAGATGACCACCAATGCATCCACTATTTCTAGAGCCACTTAAGTACTCTGGGATGTAGATTATCAGGCCCTGGGAATTTATCAGCCTTCAATCCCATCAATTTCCCCAACACCATTTATCTACTAATACTGATTTCTTTCAAATCCTCCCTCTCACTAAACCCTGTGTCCCCAACATTTCTGGCATGCTATTAATGTCCTCCTTTGTGGAGACAGAACCAAAGTATGTATTTAGTTGGTCAGCCATTTCTTTGTTCCCCATTATAAATTCCCCTGTTTTTGACTGTAAGGGACCAACATTTGCCTTCACCAATCTTTTTCTCTTCACATACCTATAGAAACTTTTACAATCAGTTTTTATGTTCCCTTCAAACTTACTCTCGTGCTCTATTTTCCCCTTCTTAATCAATCCCTTGGTCCTCCTTTGCTGAATTCTAAACTGCTCCCAATCCTCAGTTCTGTTGTTTTTTCTGGCCAATTTGTATGTCTCTTCCTTGGATCTAATACTATCTCCAATTTCCCTTGTAAGCCATGGTTTGGCCACCTTTCTTGTTTTACTTTCGCGCCAGACAGGAATAAACAATTGTTGCAGTTCACCCATGCACTCTTTGAATGTTTGCCATTGCCTATCCACCGACATCCCTTTAAGTAACGTTTCCCAATCCATCATAGCCAACTCGCGCCTCATTCCATCGTAATTTCCTTTATTAAGGTTCAGGACCCAGAATCAATGACGTCACTCTCCATTTTGATGAAGAATTCTATCATGTTATGGTCACTCATCCCCAAGGGGTCTCGCACAACTAGATTCCCAATTATTTCTTTCTCATTACACAATACCCAGTCGAGGATGGCCTGTTCTCTCATTGGTTCCTCAGTGTATTGGTCCAGAAAAACATCCCGTATACACTCCAGGAATTCCTCCTCTACAGTATTGTTACTAATTTGATTTGCCCAATCTATATGCATATTAAAGTCACCCATAATTACAGATGTTCCTTTATTACATGTGTCTCTAATTTCCTGTTTAATGCCATTCCCAACATCATCATCACTACAGTTTGGGGGTCTATATACAACCCCTACTGACGTTTTTTGCCCCTTAGTGTTTCTCAGCTCTAACCATACAGATTCTACATCGTCGGAGCTGATATCTTTCCTCACTATTGCGTTAATTTCCTCTTTAACCAGCAATGCTACTCCACCGCCTTTTCCTTTTTGTCTGTCCTTCCTAAATACTGAATACCCCTGGATGTTCAGTTCCCAACCCTGGTCACCCTGCAGCCATGTCTCCGTAATCCCGACTATATCATACCTGTTTACATCTATTTGCACGGTTAATTCATCCACTTTATTGTGAATGCTCCTCGAATTAAGGCACAAAGACTTAAGGCTTGTCTTTTTAACATTACTTGTCCCGTTCCCACTATTTTTCACTGAGGCCCTCTTTGATTCTTGCCCTTGATTTCTCTGACTATCACTTTTCCTATTCCGCTTTCTGTCTTTTGTTCTTGTCTTTGATTCCTCTTCCTCTGACTCCTTGCATAGGTTCCCATCCCCCTGCCATTTTAGTTTAAACCCTTCCCAACCACTCTAGCAAATGTTTCCCCCAGGACGTCAGTCCCAGTCCTGCTCAGGTGTAACCTGTCCAGTTTGTACTGGTCCCACCTCCCCCAGAATCACAGTGCGGAAGAGGCCCTTCGGCCCATCGAGTTTGCACCAACACGTGAGAAGCACTTGACCTACCTAACTAATCCTGTTTACCAGCACCTGACCCAAAGCCTTGAATGTTATGACGTGCCAAGAACCGGTCCCAGTGCCCCAGGAATCTGAAACCCTCCCCTTCACACCATCTCTTCAGCCACGTATTCATCCGATATATTCTGCTATTTCTACTCTGACTGGCACCTGGCACTGGTAGTAATCCTGAGATCACTACCTTTGAGGTCCTGCTTTTCAACTTACTTCCTAACTCCCTATATTCTGCTTTTAGGACCTCATCCCTTATTTTTGTCTATGCCGTTTGTACCAATGTGTACCACGACCACTGGCTATTCGCCCTTCCCCTTCAGAATGTCCTCTAGCTGCTCTGAGATATCCTTGACCCTAGCATCAGGGAAGCAACATACCATCCTGGAGTCTCGTTTGCGGCCACAGAAATGCCTATCTATTCCCCTTACAATTGAATCCCCTATAACTATTGCATTCCTACAGTTTTACTCCTCCCCTGTGCAGCAGAACTAACCGCGGTGCAATGAATTTGACTGTTGCTGCTTTCTCCTAAGAGGCAATTCCCCCCAACAGTATCCAAAGCGGTATATCTGTTTTGCAGGTGAATAGCCACAGGAGATTCCTGCACTGCCTGCCTAGCCCTCTTGGTTTGTGTGGTGGTCACCCATTCCCTTCCTTCCTGTGGACTCTTAGCCTGTGGTGTGACCATCTCTCTATACATGCTATCAACGATACTCTCCGCATCGCGGATGCTCCACAGTGTCCCTAGCCGCCGCTCCAGCTCCAAAACCTGGGCTTCCAGGAGCTGCAGCTGGAGACACTTACTGCACGCATCATGGCCCCGGGCACTGGAAATGTGCCTGGCTTCCCACATAGAGTTGGAGGAGCACACCACGGCTTTGAGCTCTCCTGCCATGACTTACCCCTTTAAATTAAATTAAACCTTTAGGAAGATACTTAGTATCGCTTTCTCTAGGGCCCTTCTTCCCTGCTCCTTGTTGTTATTGAATATAGCCCCTGCAATTGATGAATCACAAAATAAGACCTTAAAAACTATAAGCAATAAAAGTAGTAAACGCTTACTTGGCCGTACTCACGGTACTCAAAGGATCACCTCGTTCCCTACTCACTGAACTCCCTCAGTCACCCTTGCTCTCCCAGCTTCTCTTCAACTCCCGCCTCCTCCGGCGCTCCTCTTCCGCTCCCGCCTCCTCCGGCGCTCCTCTTCCGCTCCCGCCTCCTCCGGCGCTCCTCTTCCGCTCCCGCCTCCTCCGGCGCTCCTCTTCCGCTCCCGCCTCCTCCGGCGCTCCTCTTCCGCTCCCGCCTCCTCCGGCGCTCCTCTTCCGCTCCCGCCTCCTCCGGCGCTCCTCTTCCGCTCCCGCCTCCTCCGGCGCTCCTCTTCCGCTCCCGCCTCCTCCGGCGCTCCTCTTCCGCTCCCGCCTCCTCCGGCGCTCCTCTTCCGCTCCCGCCTCCTCCGGCGCTCCTCTTCCGCTCCCGCCTCCTCCGGCGCTCCTCTTCCGCTCCCGCCTCCTCCGGCGCTCCTCTTCCGCTCCCGCCTCCTCCGGCGCTCCTCTTCCGCTCCCGCCTCCTCCGGCGCTCCTCTTCCGCTCCCGCCTCCTCCGGCGCTCCTCTTCCGCTCCCGCCTCCTCCGGCGCTCCTCTTCCGCTCCCGCCTCCTCCGGCGCTCCTCTTCCGCTCCCGCCTCCTCCGGCGCTCCTCTTCCGCTCCCGCCTCCTCCGGCGCTCCTCTTCCGCTCCCGCCTCCTCCGGCGCTCCTCTTCCGCTCCCGCCTCCTCCGGCGCTCCTCTTCCGCTCCCGCCTCCTCCGGCGCTCCTCTTCCGCTCCCGCCTCCTCCGGCGCTCCTCTTCCGCTCCCGCCTCCTCCGGCGCTCCTCTTCCGCTCCCGCCTCCTCCGGCGCTCCTCTTCCGCTCCCGCCTCCTCCGGCGCTCCTCTTCCGCTCCCGCCTCCTCCGGCGCTCCTCTTCCGCTCCCGCCTCCTCCGGCGCTCCTCTTCCGCTCCCGCCTCCTCCGGCGCTCCTCTTCCGCTCCCGCCTCCTCCGGCGCTCCTCTTCCGCTCCCGCCTCCTCCGGCGCTCCTCTTCCGCTCCCGCCTCCTCCGGCGCTCCTCTTCCGCTCCCGCCTCCTCTTTTCGTTCCTTAGCTCTAGCCAGAGCAATTCTGTCCTTGACCCCTCTGGAATAAACTCTCTCTCTCTGGTACTGTAATGCTATCTTTAATCAATACTACTGCTTTCACCCCCCCACCCCCTCTTTCTTCCTTTCCTGTCTCTTCTAAACATCTTGTACCCAGGAATATTTAATGCCCAGTTCTGCCCTCCTTTCAGCTAGGTCTCTGTTTTAGTAATAATATCATAATTCCACTTGTCAACATATGCCACCAATCTTATTAACCACACTCTGTGCATTCACATACATGCACATTAACCCTGATTTAGGCTTTTTTACTTTCCTCCTTATTCTGACCCATCTAATGACTTACTATTGCCTACTCTATTCTGTGAAACTCTCTAAGTATTCCATCTACCTTGATGCAACTCTGATATATCCCTGTTATCAGTAATACTTCTCTACTTTCCACTGCTAGTTTTTCTTCTCTCCACTCTGAATTTTCCTTCACGTTCCCATCCCCTTGCCAATCTAGTTTAAACCCTTCCCAACGGCACTAGCAAACCTCCCCATGAGGACACTTGTCTCAGTCCTGTTAAGGTGTAATTTGTCCCTCTTGCACAGGTCTCAGCTACCCCAGAACAGGTCCAAATGCCTCAGAAATCTAAACCCCTCCCTCCTACTTCATTTCTCCAGCTCTGTGTTGAACTGCTCGATCTTCCTAATCTTATGCTCACAAGTGCATGGCACTGGGAGAAAAACTGAGATTATTGCTCTTGAGGTCCTGCTTTTTAATTCTCTTCCTAACTCCCTAAAATCTGCTTTCAGGACCTCACCCCTTTTCCTACCTATGTCATTGGTCCCAATGTGCATCACAACCTACTCCTGGCTGTTCACCCTCCCCAAAAAGAATGTCCTGCAGGCGCTCTATGACATCCTTGACCCTGGCACCAGGGAGGCAACATACCATCCTGGAGTCACGTGTATGGCCGCAGAAACGCTCCCCTAACTATGGAATTCCCTACCACTATAGCTGTTCCAGTCTTCTTCCTCCCCTCCTGTGCACCTGAGCCACCTGTGGTGCCATGAACTTGGCTCTTGCTACAGTCCTCTGAGGAACCATATCACTCACTAGTATCCAAAATGGAATAACGGCTGGAGAGCGAGCTAGCCTTGAGATCCCTGCACTACCTGCCTGTTTCTCTTAGATACTCTTGTGGTCACCCATTTACCCTCTGTCTGTGTATTACTTACCTGCAGTGTGGCTACCTCGCTAAATGTGCTGTTCACGTAATACTCAGCTTTGCAGATGTACCACAGTGACTCCAGCCATCGCTCGACTGCAACCCAGAGCTCAAGTTTCTGCAGCTGGTGACGCTCGCTGCAGATGTCGTCATCGAGGGCACTTTGTGCCTGCATGCATTCCCACGTCCTGCAGGATGCACATTCCACATGGCCGAGCTACACTGACATACCTTAAACTTTATATAAAGTGTTTACTACAGTATGGTATAATATAATAACTTGCCTGCCACTCATGAATTGTCTCCTCTGTGCTGAATCTGGAAAGGACTATACTCAACAACCAATCAACTTATGGGACTCCTGTGATGTTACTTTTAGATTTTATCTGTAATTTGTTTTCAGTTCCTCCCTCCCTTTCACCTGATTCAGCTATTTCTGGGTTGTTATTTGTATCCTCTACATTGAAGACAGGGAGAACTGTTGGTTCATAAAAATCATAAAAAAGAGGATATGGAACAGAAGCTGATGTTTGGAGTTCGGTTGCAGATCTGCTATGATCCCATTGAATGGCGGGCAAGTGGAACAGCTCAGGGTTAAGTAGCTTACTCCTGTTCCTATTTTCCTTAGAAAGTGGATAACTTTGGGTACGGTCCATGGGTATAGTCCTCAATGAACACTTTGCATCGGTCTTCACAATAGAAAAGGACAATGCAGGTATAGACGTCAAAGTGGAGGATTGTGAAATGTTAGAGGAAATTAACATAGCGAGGAGGTACTAGCGGCTTTGGCGGCCTTAAAAATGGATAAATCCACAGGCCTGGATGAGATGTATCCCAGGCTGTTGAGGGAGGCAAGTGAAGAGATACCAGGGGCGCTGGCAGTAATTTTCAAATAGTCTCCGGCCACGGGGGAGGTGCCAGAGGACTAGAGGACTGCTAATGTTGTCCCATTGTTAAAAAAGGGAGGAAGGGGTGGACCAGGAAATTACAGGCCAGTCAGTCTAACCTCAGTGTTGGTTAAGTTACTAGAAACATTCTTTCCCTCAGAATTCTATCTGCACTTGGAGAGACACGGATTAATCAGGGATAGTCAGCATGGATTTGTTAAGGGGAGTTTGTGTTTGACAAATTTGATTGAATTTTTTGAAGAAGTTACCAGGAGTGTTGATGAGGGTAATGTATTTGATGTGGTCTATATGGACTCGAGCAAAGCTTTTGATAAGGTCCCACATGGCAGACTGATCAAGAAAGTAAGAGCCCATGGGATCCAAGGCAAAGTGGCACGCTGGATCCAAAATTGGCTGAGAGGCAAGAAGCAGAGGGTGATGGTGGAGGGATGTTTCTGTGAATGGAAGTCTGTTTCCAGTGGGGTTCTGCAGGGCTCAGTGCTTGGGCCCTTGCTGTTTGTGGCGTACATAAATGATTTGGTCTTAAATGTAGGGGGTATGATGAAGAAGTTCGCGGATGACACGAAAATTGGTAGAGTGGTAAATAGTGAGGAGGATAGCCGTAAACTGCAGGAGGATATCGATGGACTGGTCAGGTTGGCAGAGCAGTGGCAAATGGAATTCAACCCGGAAAAGTGTGAGGTAATGCACTTGGGGAGGGCTAACAAGGCAAGGGATTGCACAATGAATGGTAGGACCCTGGAAAGTACTGAAGATCAGAGGGACCTTGGTGTGCATATCCACAGTTCCCTGAAGGTAGCAGGGCAAGTGGATAAGGTGGTTAAGAAGGCATATGGGACACCTGCCTTTATTAGCTGAGGCGTAGGATACAAGAGCAGGGAGGTTCTGCAGCAACTGTATAAAATGCTGGTTAGGCCACAACTGGAGTACTGCGTGCAGTTCTGTTCACCACATTGTCGGAAGGATGTGATTGCACTGGAGAGGGTGCAGACCAGGATGCTGCCTGGGCTGGAGGCTCTGAGCTATGAGGAAAGATTGAATTGGCTAGGATTGTTTTTCTTGGAGCAGCGAAGGCTGAGAGGGGACCAGATAGAGGTCTGTAAGATTATGAGGGGCATAGATAGGGTGGACAGGAAGACATTTTTTCCATTAGTAGAGGGGTCAATAACCAGGGGGCATAAATTTAAGGTAAGAGGTAGAAGGCAAAGAGGGGATTTGAGAAATTTTTTCACCCAGATGGTGGTGGGAGTCTGGAACTCATTGCCTGAAAAGGTGGTTGAGTCATAACTCTCGTAACATTTGAGAAGTATTTAGATATTCACTTGCATAGCCATAGTCTCCAGGGTGTCCTCGGACTGGCATGGACAAGATGGGCTGGTTGGCCTCCTCCTGTGCTGTAACTTTTCTATGGTTCTATGGCTATGGGCCAAGCACTGGAAAATGGGGTTAGTGTAGTCAGATCTTTGTTGATCAGCACAGACACGATGGGCTGAATGGCCTCCTGTGCTGTAGACGTCTAACTATGAGTATACATATCTCCACATATTAGCTGCCGTGTTGTTACTCAGTCATTTGAGCCAGCATTTAACCCTTTGCAGACTCTGTGTCCTCTTAGCTTATCTTCCCACCTATCCTTGTGGCATCAGCAAACTTGGTACATTACTCTCAGTTCTGCCATCTAAGTCATTGATACAGATTGTGAATATCTGAGATCTAAGCACTGATCATTGTGGTGCCCTGCTAGTTACAGCCTACCAACCTGCAAATGATCCCTTTATTCTTACTCTTTGCTTTTTGTCTACTAACCAATCCCCAATCTATAATATTACCCCCGATCCCATGAACTCTACATTTTTGTAATAACCTGTTGTGTGGTACCTTATTGGATGATCTCTTGAAAATCCAAATGCATTGCATCCTCTGGTTCTGCTTCATTCACCCCGTTAGTTGGAACCTCAGAAAACATGATTTCCCTTTCATAAATCTGTGACTCTACCAAATATTTGATCAATTTCTAAGTGTTCTGTTATTGTGTCCCTCATAAGATTCTAAGATTCTAGCATTTTCTAAACTATTGCTATCAGGTCAACTGACCTATAGGTCCCGGTTTCCTTGCTCCTTTCGTTCTTGAGTAGTGAGGTTATGCTTGCTACTTTGCAATCCATGGAAACTGTTCTTGAATCTAGGGAATTTTGGAAGAACAAAATTAATGCTTCCACCATCACTATAGCTACCTTTTTCAAAACTCCAGGATGCAGATCACCTGGTCCGGGGATTAAATTCCGTTAAATTCTCCAGTGTTATTTCTTTCATAATATTCTTGAGTTCATGTTCCATTCGGTCCTTGATTTCCCACTATTTCTGGAATGTTCTGCTTTTTAACGTGTTGCTTTTGAGTAGTTTAGTAGGGATTAATGCACAATTATGGTGGATAGCAACATAGCTATTTTTTTCATGTTTTGGATCTAAGCTTACAGGTATCTCCCGTGATATTCAATGTTCCTTGAACCACTGCCTTCAGCACTTCAAGATCCACGCTTAATGTCATGTACTGCACTTGAATGCTATCTATCTCTCTCTCTGATGCTTCCTTGGTTGGAGGCCCAAACAGTTCCTTCCTCTTAGTGGTACTTTTTCTTGTGTTGAACAAGTTCTCCTTTAACTCCACTCACCTCCTCCAAATATAAAAAAATGTCGTTATGGGAACCTGTATAGGTCCTAAATATGCCTGCCCTTTTTGGGACACATGGAACATTTTGTTCCAGTTCTTCTCTGGCCCCCCTCCCTCACCATTTCCCAGTACGTTGACTTAACGATGTTGAGTCCTGGTCTCTAGCCCCGAAGTGGAAAATGTAATGAACTTTGCTCTTAGTTTCCACCCAGCTCTCCCTGCCCATCCCCCCCAACTCCTCCCCCCTCCACCCACCACATGTATTTCCTTAAAGAAGTTGACAAAGGCAAGATTCTATCTCCATTTCTGGGAATAGACTGCCCACTATCTACTAGTCCTCCAACAGATACCTCGAGTACACTTCCTCCCTACCACCTGTTGTAAGAACTCTTGCATACTCTGCTTCTCCATCATGTTTGTTCCAATGATGCTACCTTCCATACCAGCACTTCTAACATGTCTTCCTTCTCCCTTAACTTTCCTCCCCACCAGTCAGGACCCCAAACATTCCTTTCAGGTGAAACAGCATCTCACTTGTGCTTCAGACCTGGTACACAATACTTGCTGCTCACTATGCAGGTTCCTTTACATTGGGGAGACCAAACAAAAGGTAAGTCTGGATGGGAATGGGATCACTAGAGGATGGATAGGATGAAATCGCAGACATGATAATGATGCGGCATGCATATTTAATTACTTTTGTTTTCATTTTTAGAAGAGAGATCAGATGGACCTGACATTAGATAAGATTAGAAATGATATAACCAAATTTAAAATTGTGGCACTCTAATCCAAATAGATTACATTCATACATTTTCAAGAATCAAAGCAAGAGACAAACACACATTTAGAATGTTAGAGGATTGGTGGATAGCTAATGTAATACCTATATTTAAGAAGGGAGATAGAGCATCTCCAGGGAACTATAATTTAGATCGTTTAACATTGCTGGTATAAAAAACAATGGAATCCCTCCCAATGGAGAGAATAGAAAAAAATCTAGAAACCACAAACATAATGAATAGTCAGCATGGATTTCACAAGCGGAAAACTTTGCTTGATCAACCTTAATGAATTCTTTGAAGGGAAAGTAGATGAGGGTAATGTAGTAGATGGTAATTTATCCAGGTTTCTAAAATGCCCTTGATAAGGTGCCATGTAAGCCTGATGACTAAGGTCAGAGCATGCAGAGTCAGGGGAAATGTGATAGAATGGATTGCTGACTGCTTTCAAGACTAAGAAGAGAGTATGGTTAAAGAGTAGCTATTTAGAATTGCAGATGATGGAAAATAGGACCCCACAAGGATCAGCGCTGAGACCATTGCTCAGAATTTATTATTAGTGATTTAAACTTTGGAAATCTAAACAATTTATAAATTTGTAAATGACACCAAATCGATGGAAGGTGGTGGATATTGTAGATGTTGGCGTATAAGTTGACCTTTGAAGCTTCAAAATCCCTCCAAAAATGGGAGTCAACTTGTATGTAGAGTATGAAAATGAATTTCCAGGGTGACTGTAGGTGGTCGCCATTTTGAAATGCTGTTCGCATCTGACACAGTGGGTGTGTCTTAAACACCTACGTATCTTCGTAATGCAGCCTATATCGCTTATTTGATTCCTTGTATCCAGCTACAAGATACCAAATAAAATATACATTTGTGGGGTAAAAAATTGACTTTGGCTACAAATGTAAGTATAGCATGTCATGGCTGAAAATGGGAGTCGACTTTTGTGCCGAGTATGTGCAAAAACAAGATTTTTGGGGCCTGAAAAATGGGGTTGTCTTGTACGTCAGGTCAACTTATATGCTGCGATTTATGGTAATCAATTCTGTGGAAGATTGCAAATTACAACAAGACATTTTTAGGCATATAATTGGCATATGAGTTTTAACACAAGTGAAGTTCTACATGAGGTGAGAAAAATAAGGTTCAATATTTGGAAGGAAGGAAAATAATCCATTTGGGATAGAGGAGCAAAGGGATCTCGGAGTACGGATACACAAGTCATTAAAAGTAGTGAAGCAGGCTAACAAGGATGTTTTTAAGTATAAAAAGCACAACAAACCAAATATGAGGTTTTGTTTCTAGGTGGATAGAATTGTAGCAAAGCTTGGTTAGACCATACTTGGAGTACCGCGTATAATTCCAGTTGCCATATTATTTAAAAAGATATAGAGCTACTGGAAAGATTTGTAGTGATGATATCAGAAATGTAAGGATATATATCAGGAAAAAGATGAGCTCTCTTTTTTTCTCTTGGAAAAGTGAAGGCCGAGGGATGACCCAATAGAGGTCTTTAAAGTTATCTACTTGATCAAAATCTTTCATAGAGTAAACAGTGTTTCCAGAAGCAGAATGGTGCAGATGCTGGAAATCTGAAATAATGAAGTGCTAGAAATACTCAACAAGTCTGGAAAATATCTATGGAGAGAAACAGAGTTAATGTTTCAGGTCAGTAAGCTTTCATTGGAACACAAATGTTTCCACTTGTGGCACAGGGCAAAACTAGAGACCACCAAGAAATCCGATAGGGAATTCACAAGAAACTTCTTTACCCAGAATGGTGGGAAGGGACGGGCGATGACCTCCATTGCCCTCGGCCGATCGAAAGGAAGTCAGGTTCAGATCCCCGAATCTGGAGTGGCGGAGACGGGCGCCTCACGGCGTCCAATGTGGTAACACAAACGATCCTGGAGAAGTTGGCGGGAGCCCCGGGGAGAGTTCTCTCTTTGTGAAGGGCAGGGTGCCCTGGAGCGGGTTCGCCCTGAGAGCAGGGCCCGTGCCTTGGAAAGCGCCGTGGTTCCGGCGGCGTCCGGTGAGCTCTCGCTGGCCCTTGAAAATCCAGGGGAGATGGTGTAAATCTCGTGCCGGGCCGTACCCATATCCACAGCAGGTCTCCAACCGAACATTAAAGATGCATTTAAGGGGAAGCTAGATAAGTATATGAGGAGAAGGGAACAGAGGGTTATGCTAATAGTTTGATGAAAAAAATGGGAGGAGATTCAAATGGAGCAGAAAGGCTTGACATGGGCTGAATGGCCTGTTTCTGTACTGTTTGTTTGTTCTATGTGGAATCGCAGATTGGTGATCACTTTGAATGCTTCTGTTCAGTCCGCAAGTGTTATTATGAGCTTTGATCAGTTGGCACTTCAGTTTTTTTCCCAAAAATGTGCTTTATTCATAAGATGTATAAAAGTACATTATATAACAGTTTAATTTTCCATCTCAACCTGACCTCTGTTCATAGCCTCCTGCAATCTTACAACAAAGCTCAGTGCAACTTTGAGGAATAATACCTCACCTTTTCGGCCTGTAAATTCCAAGCTCCAGGGCATCGTAACTGGGGGTACCCCCAAAGATGCGCTGGGGACCCCCCTCCCACGCTTCTGGAACAGCCCCCACATAAGGATTGCACAGAAATCACCTGGGAAGTTTAAATTTCTGTTGGGCAATTGCCCAATTTTATGGATGGCTATTAGGTCATCCCTCAGCCTTCACCTTTTGCCTGACTCCCCCCACCACCAAGCCCAACCTGGCCCCCTCAATCCTACCTACTTAGTTACAAACTTACCTTCTCCCTGGCTTCTCACAGTGGCCGGACCTTTAAACTTAGCTGCTGGTTTAAAAAAAAACGGGGGCATGTCTTCCTTACCTTCGACTCTCCTGCCCACAACGCAAGACCTCAGGCATTCACTACACTACGTAGTTCTCATCCAGCCTGAGTCAGAAGGTCAGACGAGAAAGGAGAGGCTGAATTTCAAGCTTAAAAAAAAACTGGAGTGGAGTGGCAATCCGACTCTGATTGCCACTCCACAGAAGTTATGGACCCCTATTTAGGCCTTGTGGCCTCATTGAGCTCTAAAACATGAGGTCGTGACCACTGTTGTCATTTTCTCGGACTACATATACTGCTAGGGGTTCTATAGTTATGCTTGGACCCATTCTTTTTTTACTTGCCCTCTTATCACCCTTTCGCCTTCTACTTTCATCCTTTCCTATAGTTTTAATTGCTCCTGCTTTCTGCCCTATTCACCAGAAGAGTTATACACACTCGAAACGTTAACTGTATTCCTCTCCGCAGATGCTGTCAGACCTGCTGAGTTTTTCCAGGTATTTTTGTTTTTGTTTCAGCGATTTACTTGTACTACTTTCAATTTAGTCTACTGTATTTGCTGCTCACAATGCAGTCTTCTCTACACTGGGGAGACCAAATGGAGACTGGGTGACTGCTTTGCAGAATACCTCCACTCATTCTGCAAGCATGACCCTGACTTTCCAGTTGCTTTTGCCAAGTGCCACTCTGTACCTTGTTTTGATGCTTTTGATATTAACACTTCCTTTGCCTTTTGTTCCATGACACCGTTGCAATTTAACCTCTCCCCGCCATCTGACCTCTTTTTTGTTCTGCCTGAGCCTCCCCAGTGTCCCCCTGCCCCCACACCTTTTTCAACGGCATATAACCAATCACATTTCTACCTCTCTCCCATTCTGAAGAAGATTCGTATTGGACTTGAAACGTTAACTCTTTCTCTCTCCATGGATGCTGCCAGACCTGCTCAGCTTTTCTAGCGTTTTCTGCCTTTATTTCAGACCTCCAACATTCGCTGTGTTTTGTTTTTATACTAGCAAATTAAACTGGAAGCCTATGATCGGCTTTAGCAGAGTTTTATTTAACCATAGTTTGTAACCTCGTGGCCAGGCATATCCCCCCTCTCAACCATTATCATCAAGCCAGGGACCAATCCTGGTTTATTGAGGATTGTCAGAAGAGCCTGCCAGGAGCAACACAGACATATCTAAATGAGGTGGCAATCTGATGAAGCTGCAACACGGACAACCATGCATTATATAAACATTAGCAGCATCATGCTATACAGGATCTCACAACCAACCGATCAAATCAAAGCTCTGCAAATGGCGCATGTAGTTGTGAATGGTGGTGAATAATTAAAAACTAACTAGAGGAGGGGCCTCCACAATATTCTCATCCCCAATATTGGGGGAGCCCAGCATGTCCGTGCAAAAGACAAGACTACAGCATTTGCAACCATCTTCACCGATCCCTGTCTTCTCCTGAGGTGCCCAGCATTACAGCCAGTTTGAATTCACCAAGGCTCCTTTGGCAGCACCTTCCAAACCCACAACTACTAGAAGGACAAGGGCAGCAGATAGATGGGAACACCACTACCTGGAGGTTCCCCTCCAAGTCACTCACCACCCTGACTTGGAAATATATCACCGTTCCTTCACTGTCGCTGGGTCAAAATCCTGGAGCTCCCTTCCTAACAGCACTGTGGGTGTACCTACACCACGTGGACTGCAGCGGTTCAAGAAGGCAGCTCACTACCACCTTCTCAAGGGCAACTAGGGATGTGTAATAAATGCTAGCCCAGCCAGCAAAGCCGTCATCCTGTGAATGAATTTTTAAAATTATTCCACGTGTTATCAAGAAATGGCTGAGTACACTCGATACAGCAAAGGATATGGGCCTTGATAACATCCCAGCTGCAGTGCTGAAGGCTTGCGCTCCAGAACTATTCTTTTAGTCAAGTGGTTCCAGTACAGCTACAACACTGGCATCTACCTGACAATGGAAAGTCGGTCAGGTATGTCCTGTCCGCGAGAAGGACAAATCCAAGCTGGCCAATTACCACCTCATCAGTCTACTGAACCATCAGCAGTGATCTCATCATCATTGCGATCATGTGGCACTTGCCAATAGCCTGCTTAGTAATGCTCACTGGGTTCCACCAGGATCACGAGCCTTCATTACAGCTTTGGTCCAAAAAATCAGCAAAGAAGATGAATTCCTGATGTGAGACTGTGCGCTCTTGACATCAAGGCAGCATTTGACCGAGTATCGCATTAAGGAGCCCTTGTAAAATTTGAAGTCAATGGGAATTGAGGGAACATTCTGTACTGGCTGGAGCCATACAAAGCGCAGAAAAAAGATGGTTGTGGTTGTTGGAGGCCAGTCGTCTCAGTCGCAGAACATTGCTGATGGAGTTCCTCAGAGCAGTGTTTAGGCTCAACAATTTTCAGCTGCTTCATCAATGACCATCGATCTATCATAAGGTCAGAAGTGGGAATGACCGCTGTTGTTTGCACAATGTTCAGTTCAAGTTGCAATTCAAAGAATCATGGAATGTTGACAGCACAGAAGGAGAACCTTCAGCCCATTGTGTCTGTGCTGTATTTCTGCAAGAGCAATTCAGCTCATCCCATTTGCCTATCCTTTCTCCTTGGCTGGGCCAATTTTTCCTCTTCGGGTGCCTTTTTCAAAGCCCCTATTCTGTCTGCCTCCACCACACTGTCAGGTAGTACTTTTCAAATCCTAACCACTCTCTAACGATTTTTCATCATGTTACCATTTGTTCCTTTTCTAATCACCTTTCTAATCTAATTATCGGTGCCCTGATTCTCGACACTTTCACCAATGGATGATTTTTCGCTCTCACTCACTGGCTCTGCTCTGTCTAAACCCCTGATAATTTTGAATACATATCAAATCTCTCAACCTTTTCTTCTGAGAATAGCCTCAGCTTCTCTAACCTAAGTAACTGAAGTCGTTCATGCCAGGAACCATTCTCAAATCTTTTCTGTGCCCTCAAGTTTTTAATATCCTTCTGAAAGTATGATGGCCAGAATTGGACATACTCCATTACTCCAGTTGAGGTGGAACCAGTGTTTTATAAAGGTTCTTCATAACTCCTTTGCTTTTGTACTCTCTGTTCCTATTTGTAAAACCCAGTATGCCTTTGGAACCACTTTCTCAACCTCTCCTGCCAGCTTCAATGGGTGGTGATATATACCACAGATTTTTGTTTTCCTGCATTCCTTTTAGAATTGTACCCTTTTATTTATTTCTTCCTCATCCTTCCGACTATAAAAATGTATCTCTTCACGCTTCTCTGCATCAAATTTCATCTGTCACCTGTCACCATTCCACTAACCTTTCTATCACTATTCTCCCCACAGTTCATAATACTTCCAAGTTTGTCATCTGCCGATTTTGAAATTGTGCACTGCACACCCAAGTCTAGGTCAAAAATAAGCAGTGGTCCTAATAATGACCCCCAGGGAACCCATACTATACTTTTTCTCCATTCTGAAAAATGACAGTGCACTAGTACTGTTTCCCGTCACTCTGCTAACGTATCATGCTTCTGCTTTCCCTTTTATTTTATGGGCTTGAACTTTGCTGGCAAGCCTTATTAGGTGGCACTCCTAAATGTAGCAGTGAGGGCCAAGCAATGTCATCTCCAACAAGAGAATTTAGCCACCTTCCCCTCTTTTTCAATTCATTTACGGGATGAGAGTGTCACTGGCTAGGCAAGCATTTATTTCCCACCCCTCAATGCCCTTGAGAAGGTGGTGGTGAGCTGGCTTCTTGAACCATTGCAGTTCTTGTGGTGCAGGTGCACCCACAGTGCTGTTAGGGAGGAAGTTCTCTGACTTTGATCCAGCGACAGTGAAGGAGCAGTGATATATTTCCAAGTCAGCTGGGTGAGCGGCTTGGAGGGGAACTCCAGGTGGTGTTCCCATGTGTTTGCTCCCCCTTGTTCTTTTCGAGGGTAGTGGTTGTGGGTTTGGAAGGTGCTACCTAAGGAGCCTTGGTGAGATTCTGCAGTGCGTTTTACCATTGAAAGTCACGGGGTGATGGTTAGATACTCACTTGTTGGGGATGGTCATCGCCTGGCACTTGTGTGGCGTAAATGTTACTTACCACTTGTCAGCCCAAGCCTGGGAATTGTCCAGGTCTTGCTGCATTTGGACATGGACTGCTTTAGTATCTGAGGAATCATGAATGGTGCTGAACATTGTGCAACTATCAGTGAACTTCCCTACTTCTGACCTCATGATGGAAAGAAGGTCATTCATGAAGCAGCTGAAGATGGTTGGGCCAAGGACACTACCCTGAAGAAATCCCGCACTGATGTCCTGGAACTGAGGTGATTGATCTCCAACAAATACAACCATCTTCTTTCGTGCAAGGTATGACTCCAACCAGCAGAGAGTTTTCCCCCTGATTTCCATTGACTCCAGTTTTGCTAGGGCTCCTTGATGCTGCATTTGGTCAAGGTAGTCACTCTTGCCTCACTTCAGGAGTTCAGCTCTTTTGTCCATGTTTGAACCAAGGCTGTAATGACGTCAAGAGCTGAGTGGCCCTGGAGGAACTCCAACTGAGCATCAGTGAGCAGGTTATTGCTAAGCAAGTGCTGCTTGATAGCACTGCTGATGATCCCTTTGTCATTTTACTGATGATGGAGAGTACATTGATGGGGCAGTAATTGGCTGGGTTGGATTTGTCCTGCTTTTTGTGGACAGGACACACCTGGGCAATTTTCCACATAACCAGATATATGCCAGTGTTAGCTGTGCTGCAACAGTTTGGATAGGGGTGTGACAAGTCCTGGAGCACATGTCTTCAGTACGATTGCAGAATATTATCAGGGCCCATAGCCTTTGCAGTATCCAGTGCCTTCAGCTGTTTCTTGAGATCACGTGGAAAGAATCAAATTGGCCGAAGAGTGGCATCTGTGATGTTGGGGACCTCCAGAGGAGGCCGAGATGGATCATCCACTTGACACTTCTGGCTGAAGATTGTTGCGAACAGCCTTATCTTTTTCACTGATGTGCTGGGCTCCTCCATCATTGAGGATGGCGATATTAGTGGAGACTCCTCCAGTGAGTTGTTTAATTGTCCACCATTATTCACGACTGGGTGTAACAAGACAGCAGAGCTTAGACCTGACCTGCTGGTTATGGAATCGCTTAGCTCTGTCTATCACTTGCTGCTTATGCTGTTTGGCACACAAGTAGTCCAGTGCTGTAGCTTCACCAGGTTAACACCTATACCTGCACCACATGGACTGCAGCGGTTCAAGAAGGCAGCTTCCCACTGCGTTCTCAAGAGCAACTAGGGATGGGCAATAAATGCTGAACCAGCCAGTGAAGCCCACATCCCTTGAATGAATTAAAACTCATTTTTAGGTATGTCTGGTTCTGCTCCTGGCATGCCCTCCTGCACTCTGTTGAACCAGGGTTGATCCCCTGGCTTGGTGGTAATGGTAGCATGGGGGATATGCTGGGCCATGAGGTTACAGATTGTAGTCGAGTACAATTCTGCTGCTGCTGCCAGGCCTATGGATGCCCAGTCTTTAGTTACTAGATCTGTTCGAAAGCTCTCACATTTAGCATGGTGGTTAGTGCTATACAACATGATGGAGGGTGTCCTCAATGTGAAGATGGTACATGGTCTCCACAAGGACTGTGCGGTGGTCACTCCTACTGATACCGTCATGGACAGATGCATCTGCGGCAGGCAAGTTGTTGAGGATGAGGTCAGGTATGTTTTTTCTCTTGGTTCCCTCACCACCTGCAGCAGACCCAGCCTAACAGCTATGTCCTTTAGGACTCGGCCAGCTCGGTCAGTAGTGTTGCTACCGAGTCACTCTTGCTGATGGACATTGAAGTCCCCAGAGTCCATTCTGCATCCTTGCCATCCTCAGTGCTTTCTCCAAGTGGTGCTCAACATGGAGGAATACTGATTCATCAGCTGACGGAGTGCAGTATGCGTTAATGAGCAGGAGGTTCCCTTGCCTATGTTTGACCTGATGCCATGAGACTTCATGGGGTCCAGAGTCGATGTTGAGGACTCCCAGGGCAACACTCTTCTGACTTTATACCACTATGCTGCCAACTCTGTTGGGTCTGCCCAGCCAATGGGATACCCAGGGATGGTAATGGTGGGGTCTGGGACATGATCTGTAAGGTATGAGTCTGAGAGTATCACTGTCGGGCTGTTGCTTGACTCATCTATGAGACAGCTCTCCAAATTTGGCACTAGGCCACAGATGTTAGTAAAGGAGGACTTTGCAGAGTCAACAGGGCTGAGTTTGCCTAGGTGCCTAGGCCAATGCTGGATGGTCCATCTGGTTTCATCCCATTTTATTGGCTTTTTAGCGGTTTGTTACAACTGAGTGGCTTGCTAGGCCATTTCAGAGGCCGTTTAAGAGTCACCCATATTGCTGTGGATCTGGAGTCACATGTAGGCCAGACCAGGTGAGGACAGCATATTTCCTTCCCTAAAGGACATTAGTGAACCAGATGGGTTTTTACGACAATTGACAATTCAATTCATGGTCATCGTTCGACCTTTCCAGATTTTTTTTATTGAATTCAAATTCCACCATCTACCATGGAGGGAATTGAACCCTGGTTCCCAGAGCATTAACCTGGATCTCTAGATTATCAGTCCAGTGATATAAGAACTAGGAGTAAGAGTAGGCAATTCAGCCCCTCGAGCCTGCCCCGCCATTCAATACGATCATGGCTGATCTCATTTCAGCCTCAACTCCAATTTCCCGCCCTCTCCCCATAATCTTTCAACCCGTTACTAATTTAAAATCTGTCTATCTCAAATTTATTCAGCGTCCCGGCATCCACTGTTCTGAGGTAGTGAATTCCACAGATTCACAACCCTTTGAGAAAAATAATTCCTCCTCATCTACGATTTAATTCTACCACCCCTTAGCCTAAAACTATTGCCTTTCATTCTGGAATGCCCCACATGGGGAAACATCCACTCCACGTCTACTTTGTCTATCCCCTTTAGCATCTTACATACCTCAATTAGATCTCCTCTCATCCTTCTAAACTCTAGCGAGTATAGGCCTAAATTGCTCAATCTCTCCTCATCAGACAAGCCCCACATCTCTGGAATCAATCTAGTGATCCTCCTCTGAATTGCCTCCTATGCAACTCCATCCTTCCCCCACCCAAGTAAGGGGACCAAAACTGTGCACAGTACTCCAGGTGTGGTCTCATCAATGCCTTGTACAGTTGCAACAACACTTTCCTTTAACAATAAATGCCAAAATTCCATTTGCCTTCCTTATTACCTGCTGTGCCTGCATACTAGCTTTCAGTGATTCATGCAAAAGGACACCCAGATCCCTCTGCACTGAAGCATTCTGAAGTTTCTCTCCATTTCAATAATAAGTTGTCTTTTTATTCTTCCGACCAAAATGGATAACCTCACGCTTATCCATGTTAAACTCCATCTGCCAAATTTTGGCCCATTCACCTAACCTGTCCATATCCATTTGTAAATTTCTTATTTCTTCATTGCAACTTGCTTTCCCACCTATTTTGGTATCATCTGCAAATTTAGCTATTAGTACCTTCTATCCCTGAATCCAAGTCATTAATATAGATTGTCAATAGTCGGGGCCCAAGGACCGAACCCTGTGGCATCCCACTAGTTACAGCTTACCATCCAGAAAAAGACCCATTTATCCCGACTCTCTACTTTCTGTTGGTTAGCCAATCCTCTATCCAAGCTAATGTATTACCCCTAACTCCGTGTTATCTTATCTTGTGTATTAATCTTTTGTGCGGCACCTTATCAAAGGCATTCTGGAAGTCCAGATATACTACATCTACAGGATCCCCATTATCCACTTTGCTTGTCACATCTTCAAAGAACTCTAGCAAATTAGTCAAATACGATTTACTCTTCATAAAGCCATGCTGACTCTGATGGATTGCATTTTGACTTTCCAAATGCCCCGTTACTACTTCCTTAATAATGGATTCCAACAATTTCCCAACGACAGACGTTTAACTGGTCTGTAGTTTCTTACTTTTTGCCTCCCCCCGGCCGCCTTTTTTGAATAAGGGCGTTATATTAGCATTTTTCCAATTCATTGGAACATTGGAACCTTTCCAGAATCCAGGGGATTTTGGAATATTATTATTCCAATGGTAACAGGATTAGCAGTCCAGTGGCAATACCACTACACCACAGCCTCCCCTGAATCTCTTGATTTTGCTACCCAATTGAGGTAATAAATGTCTTCTGTGGGTAACTTAATGTTTTATTGCTATTTTCCTGCTCCAATCAAAATTAGCAGACATTTTGGAGCTTTGGTTTGCCATTTTCTAGTCCAACTGACTGGGAAATATGATAAACTGCTGATCAGCAATCTAGAAACTTTTTAGTCTGCAGTGCTTTGTTCTAGCCATTCTGAAACAAACATCTTTGATTATGTTTAATATAATTTCCAAGTTTCCTCAGTAGTAGAGTGCAAGAGTACAACACAGCCACAGACAGTATAGAGTCATTACAACATAGCCAGACACCATTTGGCTAACAAGCCCATGCAGGCTCTTTTGAGGAGCAATCGGATCATCCCAGTCCCCTGGTCTAGCCAAATAGCCTGACAAGTTTATTTCCCTCAAGTGCCCATCCAGTTTCCTTTTGAAATTGTCGTCCCTGGTTTCACCACTCTCTCAGCCCCACAGGGTGGATGTGGAGAGGATGTTTCCTCTTATGGATGAATCTAGAACTCGTGGTCACGGTTTAAAAATAAGGTGTCATCCATTGAATACAGAGATGAGGTGAAATTTTTTAATCTGATGGTCATGAGTGTTTGGAGCTCTTCCTGAAAAGGTGGTGGAAGCAGATTCTTTGAATATTTTTAAGGCAGAGGTGGATAGATTCATGGCAAGCAAGGGGATAATAGGTTATTGGTGGTAGGTGGGATGCAGGTTTCAGGTTACCATCAGATTAGCCCCTATCTTATTAAATGATGGAGCAGGCTCGAGGGGCTGAATGGCTTACTCCCCCTCAACCGAACAGGATGAGTTTTAGGTAATTACCACTGAAGCATCCTATTTACATGCAGGTAGAAGAGTTTTTTGTGCCCATTTGTCAACTGCCATTTTATTCCCATATATACTCATGTCATCACCCTCCCCAACGCCCCACACCTCTTGCTCAAAACCTTATGAACCCTCGTCTTTGTACTATCCGTTAATGGGAGCAACCTTTGTCGACCTTATTCAAACCTGTTATAATTTTGCACACCTCTATTACATCTCCCCTCAATCTCCTTTTCTCCAAGGAGAACAAGCACAGCATCTCCAGCCTAACCTTCTAGCTAAAATCCCTCATCCCTGGAACTTCTCTGGTAAATTCTCCTCTGCACCCTTGCATCTTCCTAATGTGTGCTGACCAGAACTGGATGGATGCAATGCCCTAGTAGTGGCCCAACCAGAGCTTCATAAAGTTTAGCATAACTTCTCTTCTTTTGTACTCCTACGTCCTATTTATGAAACCCTAGATTCTATATGCTTTCCTAACTCCTCTCGCAATATATGCTGCCATCTTCAAAAATCTATGCATTTGAACTATCGGGTCCCTCTATCTTTACACGCACTCTAGAACGATACCATTAAATCTTTCCCTTCAGCCAAATTACATCACCCCATTTTTCTGTATTAAATTCTGCCTGCTCGTTCATGCTAGCCTATCTTTGTTCTATTGCAGTCAATGCTTTCATCATAGATATTGGAATACAAAACAAAATTTAAAACATTGTCAAAGTTATTTGTATATATTGAAAAGTGTGGTCCTAACACTGACCCTTGGGGGAACACTACTGCCTATGATCGTCCTGTCTAAAAAAACAACCGTTTGCCACTTGCTGTTTTCTGTCCTTACTTAAGGCAGTTTTTTACCCAAGCCGATGCTACTATTCCATGAGCCACAATATTGTTACCCAGCCTTCTATGTGGTATTTTGTCAAACCCTTAAAGTCTATACAGTCAACATCTCCCTCATTCCCTTCATCAACCTTCGATATTCATCAAAAAATTCAATTAGATTAGTCAAGCACGATCTACCTTTTATAAAGCTCTGCTGGCTCTAATTAATTAACTCGAACCCCTCCAAGTGCCTGTTGACTTTTCCCCTGATTATTGTTCTTAAATCCTTACACACCACTGATGTTAAACTGACCGGCCTGTAGTTAATAAGAATGTCCTTTCTTGAATTAGGGTACCACTTTTCAATCCTCCAGCACATCCCCCATATCTAGGTAAGATTAGTAGGTTATGGCAAGCTCTTCTGCTATCTTCCCACCCACTTTCCTTAACCTGGGATGCAAGCCACCAGACCAGGCGACTTATTTACTTTAAGCATAGCCAGCCTTTCCAGTACCACCTGCCACCCAATTTTCATCCCATCTATTACCTCTACCATTTCCGTTTCGACCAATATTTTGTCAGCATCTTCTTAGTAAAGACCAGTACAAAGTACTCAAAGGCGTCGGCAAGGCTAGAATACTTAAAGCATATAGCAACCTCTTTGTCGCTATGGGGACCTATCCACATCCTATTTACGTGTGGATCAAAGACTTTTGGGTGGCCTTTTATGTTAACTGCCATTTTATTCCCATATTCTCTCAATGACAGTCTTATTCCCCCCACCCCCTCCCCGGACATATAATATTTGGCTTGATTGCCATCTCAATATGCATCCTACGTTTTTTTGTTTCCTCATATCCTCTACCTCTCTCATCATCTAAGGAGCCCTGGTTCCGCTGCCTTTTCCTCTTGTTAGAATGTACCTCAAACATCATCTCAAAGATGAACCACTGTTCTGTTAAATATTTTCCTGTCAGCCTTTCATTTCACTTTACCCTGGCTAGATCTCTTCTCATCCCGTTGAAGTTAGCCGTGTTCAAATTTAGAAGTTCAACTTGAGGTTGTTACTTGTCTCCATTACTAATGTAAACCTTGTGATACGATGATCACTCTTACTCAAGTGTTCTCCGGTAGACATTTGGTCCACTATGATTCTTGACCCACCTCATTCCCCAACACAAGATTCAGCATTGTCTCCTTTCTAGTTGGATGAAGAACAAACTGGTCAAGGAAGTTTTCCTGAACACATTTCAGAAATTCCTCCGCTGCCTTTTCCTTTACACTAACATTATCCCAATAGATAATTAGGTGATGAAAGTCCCCCACTATCATCACTCTATACCTCTTGCATATCTCTGGTGAGTTTGCTGCAGATTTACTCCTATATCTCTCTCACTGTTTGGAAATCTATAGAATACCCCCAGTAACAAAAAGAATTCTGTCCTTGTCCCCTTGAGGACAGCCTCTCTTTCTGACACTACATTGTCTTCTCTAATAAGTACTGCCACCCCTCCTCCCTTTCTTCTCCTTCCCTATCTTTTCTGAACACTCTGTATCCATGAATATTAGATGACCAGTCCTCATGGCTTAAAAAGTGATGTTTCCAATATTGCCACTACATCATATTTGTGCTGGGCTATTTGTGCATGCAATCTTATTCACCACACTTTTTTTTCTTTCATAGGTGTGGGCATTGCTGTCAAGGATCAGCATTTGTTGCCCACTCCTAATTGCTCTTGACCTGAGTAGCTTGCTAGGCCCTTAGGCTTTTCAGAGGGCAGTTAAGAGTTAACCACATTGCCGACAGTCTGGAGTCACAAGTAGGCCCGACTGGGTAAGGATGGCAGATTTCCTTCCCTTAAGGACATTGGTGAACCAGATGGGTTGTTATAACAATCGATGATAGCTTCATGATCATCATTACTGAGAGTAGCTTTCAACTCCATTGTGGGATTTGAACCTGTGCCCCCAGAGGATTAGCCTGGGCCTCTGGATTACTAGTCCAGTGACATTATCATTATGCCACCGTCTCCCCCATTTTGTGTAGCAAACATGTATTCTAAACCTGTCTCTGTATTCCTCATAGTCATCCTTAATCTGTTCCAATCTAATATGCTTCCACTTCTGGTACCATACTACAATCCTATTCTTTTATACACCTTCATTCTCTCTTCTACTTCTTTAAGCTGGTACCCACCCTCCTGCCAATTTAGATTGAACTCTTCCCAACCATAATAGTAAACCTTTCTGTGAGGGCACTGGTCATTGTCCTTTTTAAAAAGCGCCTCATGCTCCAGAACTGGTCCCAATAATCTAAGAATCTAAAACTCTGCATCCTGTGCCGTGCCTCAAGCCGCACATTGATTCTTCCCTAACTTCATATTTGTACTCTCACTGAATCGGAATTGTAGGTTAAAACATGTAGTCTGTTAGTTTTATTTGTTCATTTGTCAGTTGGGGAGGTTGTTTTCTTGATTCCTGTACATACATTAATAAGCCCAAATATTGTTCATCTAGAATTGCCCAGATGATTTGGTTAAATGTAAAAGGAAAATACTAGATGGTGAAAATACCCAGCAGGTCAGCCAGCATCTGTGGAGAGAGAACAGTGGTTCAGAGGTCATTATTGTGGTGCACCTTTAAGAGATGTGGTCCTGTGTCAAATGTACAGTGTAAGGGATGTGATATAGTGTAGCATGTGACTGTTGGCAGAAGGAACCTGCACTGTGTGTACATATAGAAACTTGAATAAAGAGTCCACGTTATTACTGCTCCTGTTTTGAGTGGCCATTGCCTTATGCATAGTATTTTACAGAGGTTAAGAAAACACAATATGGCAGCAGCCAGTGAGAATTTCAGCATCTCAACTTTATAAATACTCGTCCACACCTTTTTGGAGAAGTGCTAGCCACAGCCATTGCCAACTCAAGAAACCTTTAAGGCCCTGAATATTGGTCCCATCTACCCTGAGATTAAGGACGCTCTTTTGAAACAACGGGGAAAGATGAAAGAGGTGCATGATAGTCATGCTAGAAACAAACTTTCTGAATTAGTGGGTAGGACAACAGGTGATGATATAGAATCCTGTAGCTGGTACATGAAGTACTGCGCAAGTCTCCAGGGTTCATCGAGAACCACATTCATACAAGGTTGCTACTTCTAATCGTGCTATGTTTCATCAGTTTAGAGGTCAGAAGAGAATAGCTCATGATCCCAGATCAATGGAAGTCTATCTCAAACCAGACAAGATCAAAGACAAAGCCTGGGGCAGGTCTGTGCATTCTACTTAGAGAATTGTACATGTAAATCTGCTCCAGATTCCAAGACCTGTTATCTTGTTTTTGTCATATAAAGGGTTAATGTTGGATACGTAAATATATGGTCTACACCAATGACGTAAGATCACATGGTAACAGAGCGGAGAGAGTGAGTTCCATGTTGAGCTTTATGTAGAGACTACTGTGTAAATAGCATCAAGTTAAATAAAACATAGTTTGCTAATGTATCCTCTCCAGCCTTTTCTTTAAGTCCAGGGCCATGACTATCACATACCAGATCAAAGACAACAATGTCAAAGTTTCTAGATCAGGTTCATTGATTAAGCCACCTTTATGTTACTGTGACTGATGAGTCTACATGTTTCTGTGTCTGTATAGTACTATATATATCTATCTCCTATGACTATTGTTGAAGTTTATATAGTTAACTTTTATCTATTTGGTGGGGGGGAAATATGTTTTTATTTGTAAAAAAGTGATATTGTGATGCACTTCGTAAGAGGTAAGAGATGTGTATGTTTCAAATGGACAGTGTCAGGGATGTGATGTAACACAGCATGTGGCTTCTGTATGTTAACAGCCTGAAGAAGGTACCTGTACATTGAAGACCTGTGTGTGTATATATGCAGAACCATCCTTGAATAAAGAACCCATGTTATTGTGTTGTTGATCCCATTTTGAGTGGTCAGTGTCTTTATGCATAGTTGTAGCTATCACACAGGTTGTCTCTGCAGACATCACAGACATCATCCTGGAATGTTGTTAGAATTGATGAAACCTGTTATACCTCTAATTTTTTAGCAATTACAAAGGCAGGACAAGAAGGAAAAAAGCAAAGGAAGGTCTGTCCTGAAGGAACCTATCCTTGACCCCTTTGTACCCTCTGTTACATGCTGCCCATAAGTCTCATCATCTTCAAGTATGTGGGCCAGATAATCCCTTTCTTGGCTGATGACAGCCAACTTTTTCCCTGCCAGCTGTTTGTTTCCCCATTTATAAATTATTCTGTACTTGATATTCCCGTAAAACTCTCCACTTTGATATCCTCTTTTTAAAAGCATAAAACCAACCTTGTTGAATTGTTTCCCTTTTTCTTTGGCTTGACATTTTGTTTTTCTTGTGCCTATGGGCACTGTTCTTGCTGCCTGATGCCTTTTAAGTATTAGGAAATGCCAGTGATAATGGGACCCACACTCAAACAGGTTGTGTAATGGGCTAGGTAATCTCTGATTGGACATTTATTATGTAATAGTATAGCATGGATGTGGGTTATCAATAAGATTTTTCTTTTAAGTTCTGAATAAGATTTTGTGTTTTCATATATAAAATTATAAGATAGCAGTAGCTGCAAATTTATAAATGTACTAAATCAGAATTTTGGGCATCAATTCCTGGTCAAAACTGAGAGCTGACATATTCAAAACTTTGTACCTGTTTTACTTTCAAAAATATGTCCTCCAAGTGTTGTTTAAAAACCAGACAAATGTGGTTTTGCAAGAGTGCATTGTTGATTTTTGGCAGTGTATATGACGTGTACTAGATTTCGCCACTGAGATCAACTGTGAAGTACAGTACTTTAAGTACCATGCTAAAAATAAGCTAGCTATTTTAGGCAGCGGCCCAATTAGGGGGGGGAGAATGTATAGCTCTCTGATGCACCCTTGGTTTAGTGCAATCTTTATTATTTTCAGATTTAAATCCTCAATGGAAGTCACAGAATACTTTCCTGTGGCTAATAGTGAATGTAGCACCTCAGATTCTGTCCACTGTAATTAGACTATATGGGATCTTTTGCACAGCACAAGTAAACCTCAGCATGGTGGCCTTGTCCTTTGGGGATGCCACAACACAGCAAATTGAGGTAAAGTTGTAAGGTTGCCATTTAAGCCAGATAGCTGCAAGTTTAATTGTCGAGCCAGTCAAATTTACTGTTCTCAGCTTGGGAACAGAGAGTGCTATAATTGACCAAGGAGCCCCTGTGCTAGGGTGAGAAAACGACCAGAATTCCTCCATCATTATTCTGTAACACCTTCTCTAAAAGATGCATTTGTAAACATGAGATCAGAATTGAACTGAGTTTTGATGCCTTCCATAGAAGAATAGCTTGCATGTATTAAATTATAAGCTTGCATAAAATGGCTATTTGGATGACATGCTGGATTGAGTGACAGCAACTGAATTATACTTCAGCGTTCAATACTTTTGTAAGGTGAGCTCGACATGGAACTCACTCTCTCCATGCTCTGTTACCATGTGATCTTACGTCATTGGTGTAGACCATATATTTACGTATCCAACATTAACCCTTTATATGACAAAAACAAGGTAACAGGTCTTGGAATCTGGAGCAGATTTACATGTACAATTCTCTAAGTAGAATGCACAGACCTGCCCCAGGCTTTGTCTTTGATCTTGTCTGGTTTGCGATAGACTTCCATTGATCTGGGATCATGAGCTATTCTCTTCTGACCTCTATTCTGATGAAGTTGCAATGAAAAGTTAAATGTTTACATTTGTAATAAGTCTGATTTTCTTATCTTGGAGCTATTGAACAGGAGATCGTGTCTGCCAGCACTAGTAAAATTATTATAAGTATGCTATTAATCTGTAATTGATTGCCTCAAAGTAAATGTGCTGTAGTTCTAAAGCAGGAACAAGAACAGTTGCTGCTAAATTTGCAAGGCCAGTAAGGGATATTAAGTTAGACAAGGTCAATTTGTCTGAGCTTGCTAGATGGAAGCATAATGTAGACATGGTCCACTGGGATTGGAGAAACCTGAACTGCACCAATTCCCAGCCGTGTACAACCATAATGGCGACAACGGAGGGTTATGTAGCTAAAGATATCTTCACGGAGGATGAAACTGGTGGGGAAGTCCCCTGTGAAGATGCAAAATGAGTGAGGATAGAAATTTTTTTTATTATATCTAAATCAGATAAAAAACTTGTGCTTTAAAGTTTGCTTTATTTAGTTATGGAGTAGTATTGACCTGATCCTTGCATTAATAACTGTAAGAAACAAGGAACGACTTGCATTTATACATCACTTCCTCAATGTCTCAAACTGCTTTATTGCTAATGAATTAATTTTTGAAGTATAATCATAGTTATGTAAGCAAATATGGCAGCCAGTTTGTACATTGGAAGACGTTTCAAACCAGAAAAGGGGTGTGTGTTTTGGTGGTGTTGATTGAATGTCAGCCAGGAGAGCGCATCTTTGCATCAACACTTCACCTTCAGTAACCACACTTCAAAGGCACTTTCATTGACTGTAAAGCATTTTGAGACATCTGATGGTTGTGAAAGGTGTGATATGAATGAGTGTGAGGCTGCTTTTTCTTTCAGTAGTGCTGTAGGATGTTGTATGTCAAATTGAACAGGCCAAAGGGATCTTGGTTAATGGCTCATTGGGAAAAGAGCATCCTGAGTGCTACACTAAAGGATTAGCCTATATTATGTGCCTAAAAATGGTGATGGGTATTAAGGTAAATAACAGATGGTTCTGAACATCCCATCCTCAACTATGCTGGGGCCAAGTATGTTGGTGTGAGACAAAGCTGAGGTGTTTGCAAGTATCTTCAGCCAGAAGTACTGTGAACATTATGACTTGGCTTCCTCCTGCCATCCCCACTTTCATAGATACCAGTGTAGAATCAATTCAGTTCACTCTACACATCTAAGAAGAAGCTAATACAAAAGCAAAATACTGTGGATGCTGGAAATCTGAAATAAAACCAGAACATGCTGGAAATACTAAGCTGGTGAGGCAGCATTTGTAGAGAGAGAAACGGTTAATATTTCAGATCAATGACTTCTTAAGTGGGATCTGCTCATGACCATTTGAGGTTCTGCCAAACTTTATGGTGGTGTCCACTTCAAATTAGTTTAAAGACCCATAATTCCCGAGGAGTGAAGTTTGTGTATGTGTGCGCATGTGGTTTTGAGAAAAAAAATGTTGGCTTGTGCCTGTTTTCTTTTCAGTTTAAATACTGGTGTGTAGAAACTGAATACTTTCCTTGTGTTGTGACCTTTAAGTTTAAAGGAGGGGTGATGATTGAGGATATTGATGAAGTCTTCCAATTCTGCTTCTGTCCAAATATCCAAATTCCATCCAAATATCTGTAGTAACATATAAGGAGCTTGGGACACTTTTTAAATACACCCTCCTCCCAAACTGCCACGTATATGCTTGCTTAGGCTGGGGCAAAGTTTTTATCCATAGCTGTGCCTTTGATTTGAAATAAAATTTATTATTGCATTTGGTTGTTTCTTTGTTAAACCTAAGTGTAATAACTGGATAATAGCTTCACCTGGTCTATCAGATTGAGGAAGTTTATTAAAGATATTTTGGACAGCCAGCATACCTCTGTTTCTACACTTATACTTTCAATGTCCATTATAAAATATAGTGTTGGGGGTATGGGGTACAATTAGTGAGTTACCACCTCTCTATAAAGTGCTATATGTCTTTAATGTAACTAGGATGCTTCTGTGCTAAGGGGTTCCAATCTATGTCTCATGAAAGCACAGATGATCCTGTGAGGAGGTGCATTAGCTTGGGGGGGAAAAAATCACTGAAATATGAAGTATATGTGAATTAAGCTATTAATTATTTGAAGGTTAGCTTGCTGTTGCAGAATTAATTAGTGTGTATTTCCCTTGTTGCACAGTTGGACCTTTGGAAGTCAGTATCCTTTCATTTTTAAGAGTTGCAGTTGTGAGACTCATGCGCAATAAGTTACCTTATGCTAAGTTGTTAGAATTTTTATTTTGGACATGAGGCATGGGAGATTTATTTATAAAATAACAAAGGCACCTTATTTACAAATTTCAAGTGAAAATATTTAAAAATATATATATTTTTTATATATATATATATATATATATATATATATATATACACACACAGTCTCTGGTACTTGTGCTTCTTAAGGCTGTGACCTTTAAGTTTAAAGGAGGGGTGATGATTATTGAGGATATTAACGAATTCTTCTAATTCTGCTTCTGTCCAAACACCCAAATATCTGTAGTGATATATAGGGAGTTTGGGACACTTGTTAAATACACTCTCCTCCCACTATGCCATGCATATTACATTCTATATTTGCTTTTTAGGGTTTCCTCCTTTAGATAAGATTACTACAAGGTTGCATCACCTAATAAAGGAGTTAGTGAGAATGAAAAAAAACGAGCCCCTGAAAACCAAAGAGTAGCCCCATAAAATTGAAAAGTAAGCCTCAAATCTCAAGAAGAGCCCTTGAGGAGGAAAAAATTTTGACCCCTGATCAGGGCAGTATTTGACTAACCAATGCATTAAGGAGCCCCTTCAAAATTAAGGTCAAGGGAAAAATCCATTTGAGCTTGAGTCAATCTGCCATATAGGAAAACAGTCATCATTATGAGACTTTCCTCTGAGCCTCAGGATGATATGGAAGGAATTTTATTAAGTAGTAATCTTGGCCAAACCATTTTCAGCATATGTCATCAATGCCCTTCCCTCTATTATAAGGTCTATTATATTAGCGTCCAGTATTTAATTTCCATTTGGTGCAGCAGAAGAAGCAGGTAAATTAGTCACTGGTATTATTAGAAATTGTAAGTAGTGTATTGTTTCTTCAGTATTGTAAAGTTTACTGGCAGTGCCAAACCTATTGGGAGGTGTAGGCTTTATTAGTTATAAGTCAGCAATTATTAGTTAATTAAAACATATTGGAGATGGCAAGGCAGGTAATGTGCTGCGATTGCAGGATGTGGGAGCTTCTGGATACTGGTGATCCACGGCAAATACATCTGCAGTAAGTGTTTGCGGCTGCAGGAACTTTGACTCATAGTTAATAAGCTGGAGGCTGAGCTGCAGACACTACATCTCAGGGAGGGGGAAAGTTACCTGGACACTTGATTCCAGGAGACGGTTGCATCCCTTAGGATAGGGTCTTCTGGTTTGGTCAGTGGTCAGGAATAGGAGGGTATGACTGCAAGTGAGGTAAGTAAGGGATCCACAGGGTAGGAGTGCAGGAGCCTTGGCATTTGCAATTATCCATTAGGTTTGAGTTTTTTTCGGCTAGTTTGGATGAGAGTGAGGGCTGCAGGGTGGATGAGCTAACTGGCTATGGCACCTGGCTATGGCACTGTGGTACAGGAAACCATTCAAGCAGGGGGAGTAACAAGGAATGTAGTGGTAATAGGAGACAGTATAGCCAGAGGAATTGACACCATTCTCTGCAGCAAAGAGCGTGAGCCCAGGCGGCTGTGTTGTCTGCCCGGTGCCAGGGTTCGGGACATTTGCTCGGGGCTGGATAGGAGCTTGCAGTGGGAGAGGGAGGACCCAATTGTTGTGGTCTATGTAGGTACCAATGACATAGGCAAGACAAAGATGATGATTCTGCATAGAGGAGCTTGGCACAAAATTAAGAAGCAGAATTTCAAAGCTCATAATTTCTGGATGATTACCTGAGCCATGTGCAAATTGGCATATGACAGATCAGATTAGGGCGATTGAATGCATGGCTTCAAAGACGGATGTGGGAGAAGTGGGTTCCGGTTCGTGGGGCACTGGCACCAGTACTGGGGAAAGTGGGATCTGTACCGTTGGGACAGTTTACACCTGAACCTTGCTGGGACCAGTGTTCTTGTGAGCAGCATAATTAGGGAAGTCGAGAGGGTTTTAAACTAAGTAGTGGGGGCAAGGGATTGAATTTAGGAAGGTGTGGTAAACCAAAGAGAGACTAGGCAAAAGAGAAAGGTGTTATTATGGGAAATGAAAAACATCCTGTGACAGGAACGGATAGAGAGTACAAACCTAACAAATCAACAGATGAGACTAGAGGTTATAAAAAGAATAAAAGGATAAAACTCTAACTGAATGCATGAAGCATGCAAAACAAAACGGACAAATTGAGAGTGCACATAGAAATAAATAAGTACGATTTGATAGCCATTACAGAGACATGGCTGCAGGAGGACATGGCTAGGGACCTGAATATTGAAGGTATGGGACATTTAGGAAGGACAGGAAGTGAGGAAAAGGTGGAGGGTGGCTCTGTTTAAGGATGGTATTAGCACAATAGAGAGGGCTGACCTAAGTTCAGGAAACCAGGATGTGGAAACAGTTTGGATAGATACAAGAAATGGTAAAGGCAAGAAGTCACTTGTGGGAGTAGTATACAGGCCACCTAATAGTAATGACATGGCAGGGTGGAGCATAAAGGGAGAAATAAAGGGAGCTTGTCAGAAAGGCATGCCGATAATCATGGGGGACTTTAATCTACATATCGATGGAAAAGTCAGATGGGCAAAGGTAGCCTAGATGAGTTCATAGAATGTTTTCAGGATAGTTTCTTAGAACAGCAAGTTCTGGAGCCAACCAGAGAGCAGGTTAGACCAGACCTGGAACGAGATGGGATTAATTAATGATCTCATAGTCAAGGGACCACTAGGTAACAGCGACCATAATATGATTGAATTTTACATTCAGTTTGAAGGAGAGAGGAGTGGGTCTGAGACCATGTTTTTACACTTAAATAAGGGCATGAGGGCATGAAAAGAGAGCTGGCTAAAGTGAATTGGCAAATTAGGTTAAGGAATACATTAATAGAGATGCAGTGGCAAACATTTAAGGAGATATTTCAATACCCAGAATAGATACATCCCAACGAGTAAGAAAAAGCCCAAGGGACGGACACGCTATCGGTTGTTAACTAGAAAGCTTAGAGAGTATCAAAATATAATTATGCAAACACAGGTGGGAGGTCAGAAGATTGAACAGTGAAGGATGACTAAAAGATTAATAAGGTGGGAAAAATTAGAGTATGAGAGAAAGCTAGCTAGAAATATGAAAACAGATATTGAGAGTTTCTATAAATATTTAAAAAAGAAGAATTAACAAAGTGAGTGTTGATCCTATAGAAGGTGAGTCTGGAGAATTGAAAATGGAAAACAAGGAGATGGCAGATGAATTGAACAGGTATTTTGCATCAGTCTTCACTATACAGAATACAAGTAACATCCCAGAAACGGCTGTAATCAGGAAATGGAAGGGAGGGAGGAACTCAGGAAAATTACAATCACGAGAAGTGGTACAGAGTAAATTGTTGGAGCTGCGGGCTGACACATGCCCGGGTGCTGATGGACTCCATCTTAGGGCCTTAAAAAAAGTGGCTAGTGGGATAGTTGATGCATTGGTTTTCATTTTCCAAAACTCCCTAGATTCAGGGAAGGTCCTATTAGATTGGAAGATAACAAGAGACAGGAAGAGACAAAGCCAGAAACTGCAGGCTAGTTAGCTTAATACCTGTCATAGGGATAATGTTAGAAGCTATTAAAGAAGTTATAGCAGGGCACTCAGATAAATTCAAGATAATCAGACAGAGTCAACATGGTTTTGTGAAAAGGAAATCATGTTTAACTAACTTATTGAAGTTCTTTAAGGAAGTAACATGTGCTGTCGACCAAGGGGAACCGGTGGATGTACTGTCGTTATATTTCCAGAAGGCATTTGATAAAGTGCCACATCAGAGATTATTATGTAAAATAAAAGCCCACCGTATAGGGGTAACATTGGCATTGATAGAAGATTGGCTGGTTAACAGGAAGCAGAGAGTAGGCATAACTGGGTCTTTTTCAGGTTGGAAAAATGTAATGACTGGTGTGCCACAGGGATCAGTGCTGGGATCTCAACTGTTTACAATTTAAATAAATGACTTGGGTGAAGGGATGGATGGGATAGTTGCCATATTTGCTGATGAAACAAAGATAAGTAGGAAAGTAAGTTGTGAAGAGGACACAAGGAGGCTACAAAGGGATATAGATAGGTTAAGTGAGTGGGCAAAGATCTGGAAAATGACGTATGATGTGGGAAAATGTGAAATTGTCCATTTTGGCAGGAAGAAAGAAAGCATATTATCTAAATGGTGAGAGATTGCAGAGCTCTGAGATGCAGAGGGATCTGGGTATCTTAATGCATGAATCACAAAAGGATAGTATACAGGTACAGCAAGTAATTAGGAAAGCCAATAAAATGTTATCATTTATTGTGAGGTGAAGTGAATGCAAATGTAGGAAGGTTATGCTTCAGTTATACAGAGCACTAGTGAGACTGCACCTGGAGTACTGTGTACAGTATTGGTCACCTTATTTAAGGAAGTATGTAAATGCATTGGAAACAGCTCAGAAAGTTTACCAGACTAATCCCTGGAATGGGCAGGTTGTCTTATGAGGAAAAATTGGATAGGCTAGGCTTGTATCCACTGGAATTTAGAAGAGTAAGTGGTGACTTGATTGTCACATATAAGATCCTGAGGGGTCTTGACAGGGTGGGTGTGGAGAGGATGTTTCCTCTTGTGGGAGAATCGAGAAATGGGGTCACTGTCTAAAAATAAGGGGTCACCCAATTAAAACTGAGATGAGGCACGTTTTTTTCTGAGTCATGAGTCTTTGGAACTCTTCCTGAAAAGGCGGTGGAAGCAGAGTCTTTGAATATTTTTAAGGCAGAGGTGCATAGATTCTTGATGAGCAAGGGGTCAATAGGTTATCGGGGTGAGCAGGATGCAAATTTGAGGTTACTATCAGATTAGCCGTGATCTTATTGAATGGCAGAGCAGGTTCGAAGGGCTGAATGGCCTACTCCTTCTTGTTCGTATAATTCAACATGATCCACCAGCTTTATTTCAGTATAACTAGTGGCTTTGCCAGTGCCACATACTGAGAATAAATAAAAATGCTCGTGAATAAATAAGACACCCAAAGCAAACTAGGCTAGAATACATCTGTGATTTGGATTAGCCCTTGGCAGATATTTCCCATCACCAACTCCTGCTTTTCTGCACATACTAGACAATTTAGCATTGTGGCTATTATGGTTTTCTATTTTCCTGGAATGGTATGCGTAATTTTTGAATGCCCTCAAATGCACCCAGGGTTTGCAGAAAATATAAAAGCATGAAGATATTTCTAGTAACCTCATTTATCCTGCAGAATAATTTCTTGGTCATCTTTGCATTTAATGGTGTGTACCTGATGGAATCACAGAAGCAGAATCACAGAGTGCAGAAGAGGCCCATCAAGTCTGCACCGACACATAAGAAACACCTGACCTACCTACCTAATCCCATTTACCAGCACTTGGCCCATAGCCTTGAATATTATGACGTGCCAAGCGCTCATCCAGGTGCTTTTTAAAGGATGTGAGGCAACCCGCCACCATCACCCTCTCAGGCAGATTTCGACCACAAAGTGGCCATTTGGCCTGTTGTGCCTGTGCCAGATTTGTTGGGAGAGCTATCGACTTGCCCCCATTTACCTACCATGGTAAATTTTCTTCAATATTCACCCATTTTCTTTTAAGAATTATTTTTGATTCAGCTTCCACTACTATTTCTAATTAGTTGTTTCTAACCATTATTTCCACCCTATCCAAATGACCTATTGTGTTCTTCGTTTGCTCACTTTGGCAGGAAGAATAAAAATGCAGAATATTAGTTAAATGGAGAATGACTGCAGAATTCCGAAGTGCAGAGGGATCTAGGTGTTCTTCGTGTATGAGTTACAAAAAGTTAGTATGTAGGTAAAACAAATAATTAAGAAGGAGAGCGGAATGCAATCCTTTATTAAGAGATAAATTGAACGTAGAAGTGAAAAGTGGTGAGCAATAGTACTGAAGACTTGTGCTCCAGAACCAGCTGCGCTCCTAGCCTAGCTGTTTCAGTACAGCTACAACACTGGCATCTAACACCAACCCTTGTGGCTCAGTTCATAGCACCCTCGCCTTTGAATCAGAGGGTTGTGGGTTCATGTCCCACTCCCGGAAACCAAGAAATGTGATTGTACTTGAACGAGTTGCAATCTGTGATTGTTGATAACTCGAAAGAGTTTGAGAATATCTGTCAGGTTCAATGCAGGGAGCTGCAAAGTTTTCCGGCAGGGCCGGAAGCAGATTGGACGCTACGTCCAGATCCCTGATGGAAACAGTTAAGGATGCCAAGCTGCACGACGTCTTCAGCAACCCTGCAGACGGAGCGCAGCGTAGATACACCTGGTCGCGGCCAGACGGGTCCATTCGTTCCAGGATAGACTTCCTGTTTGTGTCCCGTGCATTCACAGTCAGATCCACCGAGGTCAAGCCGGTGTTCTTCTCTGACCACTGCCTCCTACTGGCGGACTGCCACTTGGAGGAAGACCTGAGGGTGGGCAGGGGGGCATGGAAGCTAAATGTGCAACTGCTGACCCCAGAGAACATTGAGGAGCTCAAGAGGGATTACAAAGGTTGGAGAACCGTGAAACCCCTCTTTGAGTCCCTGACACACTGGTGGGAAGTGATCAAGGGAAGCATCAAGAGGTTTTTCATCCTCAAAGGCACCCAGAAAGCTAGAAAGGAACAGAGGGAAATGTCCCGACTCCAGGAAAAGATGCAGAATCTGCTCCGGCTGCAGTCGATGGGGGTCGATGTCAAGGAGGAGCTCCAAGAGGTGAAGGGCCAGCAAGCCTCGCACTTTGCCTCGGAGGCCTCCAAGATCATCTTCCGTTCCAGAGTCCGCTCCGTGGAGCAGGATGAGACGTGCTCACGTTTCTTCTTCCAAAAGGTACACAGAGAGCGCTCTGTGATCAGCAGCCTGAAGGAAGAAGACGGCTCAGTAAAGTCATCACGGTCCGACATTCTGAGGATCAGCAAATCCTTTTATGCCGGACTGTATGACGTGAAGCCCACGGACAGCACGGCCTCCCAGTCCTTCCTGTCCTCTATCACGGAGGTCCTAGACCACAGTACGCGGGAGAGCCTAGACAAACCGCTAACTCCTGACGAACTGACTAAGGCCCTCGAGTCCTTCGAGAAGAGTAAAACCCCCGGAAGCGACGGCCTGCCGGCGGAGTTGTATTCGGCTCTGTGGGACTTGATCGGCCCAGACCTGCTAGAAGTGTACGAGAGTATGCTCCTGGCCGGCAGCATGTCAGAATCCATGAGGAAAGGCATCATCACCCTCATCTACAAGCACAAGGGGGAAAGGGAGGAAATTAGAAATTGGCGACCCATTTCACTGTTGAATATGGACTATAAGATTCTGTCCAAGGTCATCGCCAACCGGGTCAAATCCGCTCTGGAATTGGTGATTCACCCTGACCAGACCTGCTCTGTGCCAGGCAGGAAGATCTCTGACAGCCTGGCGCTGCTCAGGGATACGATTGCCTATGTACAGGACAGGGGTGTGGATACCTGCCTCATCAGCTTGGATCAGGAGAAGGCCTTTGACAGAATATCGCACACCTACATGGGGGATGTGCTCTCCAAAATGGGCTTTGGGGAGGGAATTCGAAATTGGATCCAACTGCTCTACACTAACATCAGTAGCGCAGTCTCAATCAATGGGTGGGAAACAGATAGCTTTCCGATTAAATCGGGAGTCAGGCAGGGCTGCCCTCTCTCGCCTGTCCTTTTTGTGTGCTGCATAGAACCCTTTGCCGAGTCCATCAGGAAGGATCCGGGCATAAGAGGAGTGACGATCCCAGGCAGTGGAGGCACTCAGGTAAAAGCCTCCCTGTACATGGACGACGTCGCCGTCTTCTGCTCGGATCCGCTGTCGGTGCGCAGACTGATGCACGTCTGCGACCAGTTCGAACTGGCCTCGGGAGCCAAGGTAAATCGTGGGAAGAGCGAGGCCATGTTCTTTGGGAACTGGGCTGACCGATCCTTTGTCCCCTTCACTGTCAGGGCTGACGGCCTGAAGGTGCTGGGGATATGGTTCGGAGGGACCGGGGCATGCGTTAGAAACTGGAAGGAGCGAGTGGCTATGGTGAAAAGGAAACTGGGCATGTGGGAGCGACGCTCCCTCTCCATTGCGGGTAAGAACCTGGTCATCAGGTGTGAGGTACTCTCGCTGTTGCTGTACGTGGCGCAGGTCTGGCCCATTCCACACTCCTGCGCGATGGCGATCACTCGAGCCATCTTCCGCTTTATCTGGAGGTCGAAAATGGATCGTGTCCGCAGGGACGCGATGTACAAGCCTCTAGATAAAGGGGGAAAAAACGTGCCCAACATCGCCCTCATACTGATGGCCACCTTTGTGTGCGGCTGCATCAAGCGGTGCGTAGACCCTCAGTACGCAAACACCAAGTGTCACTACGTGCTGAGGTTCTACCTGTCCCCGGTGTTGCGAAGGATGGGTCTGGCCACGCTGCCGCGGAACGCTCCAAGTAGTTGGACCATGCCGTACCACCTGTCCCTGGTGGAAAAATTTATGCAGAAAAACACCTTTGACCACAAGTCCATCAGGCAGTGGTCAGCACGTAACGTCCTAGAGGCCCTGAGGGATAAGGAGAGGGTGGACCCTGTGGGATGGTTCCCCGAGCAGACTGTCAAAGTCATTTGGCAGAATGCCTCATCGCCAGAACTTTCCAACAAGCACCAAGACGTAGCTTGGCTGGTGGTGAGAAAGGCCCTCCCCGTCAGATCCTTCCTACACGCCAGGAGTCTCACCCCCTCTGCACGATGCCCTCGAGGTGGCTGTGGTGGGGAAGAGACCGTTGTTCACCTCCTTGTGGATTGTGCCTTTGCAAAGAAAGTCTGGAGAGAGATGCAGTGGTTGCTGTCGAGGTTCATCCCGAGCAGTTCTGTGACACAGGACTCTGTGCTCTACGGGCTGTTCCCAGGGACACACACCGAGACAAACATCAACTGCAGCTGGAGGATCATCAACTCGGTGAAAGAGGCGCTTTGGTCTGCCCGAAACTTGTTGGTCTTCCAGCACAAAGAGTTGTCCCCGACCGATTGTTGCGGACTGGCACAATCCAAAGTCCAGGACTACGTGCTGAGGGACGCACTAAAGCTTGGGGCAGCTGCCGCAAAGGCGCAATGGGGAAGGGTCGCTGTCTAAGACCTTTCTACCACAGCGCACCGAGAGACTGGGAACTGTTTAGAGCCCCTCGGGCTGTACAGATCAAAATGAAAGGCTGTAAATGATTGTAATATTGTTTGTACTGATGCACCTGGTGATACATTTTGTAAAAGTTTAACCTGGATTGTACCCTTGTAATGTTGTTTTTGAAATGGTTTTGAATGTGATTGAAGATTTTTTATGAATAAAGTATATTTTTACAAAAAAAAAAAAAAAAAATCTAACACCAAGTGTCACTACGTGCTGAGGTTCTACCTGTCCCCGGTGTTGCGAAGGATGGGTCTGGCCACGCTGCCGCGGAACGCTCCAAGTAGTTGGACTGTGCCGTACCACCTGTCCCTGGTGGAAAAATTTATGCAGAAAAACACCTTTGACCACAAGTCCATCAGGCAGTGGTCAGCACGTAACGCCCTAGAGGCCCTGAGGGAAAAGGAGAGGGTGGACCCTGTGGGATGGTTCCCCGAGCAGACTGTCAAAGTCATTTGGCAGAATGCCTCATCGCCAGAACTTTCCAACAAGCACCAAGACGTAGCTTGGCTGGTGGTGAGAAAGGCCCTCCCCGTCAGATCCTTCCTACACGCCAGGAGGCTCACCCCCTCTGCACGTTGCCCTCGAGGTGGCTGTGGTGGGGAAGAGACCGTTGTTCACCTCCTTGTGGATTGTGCCTTTGCAAAGAAAGTCTGGAGAGAGATGCAGTGGTTGCTGTCGAGGTTCATCCCGAGCAGTTCTGTGACACAGGATTCTGTGCTCTACGGGCTGTTCCCAGGGACACACACCGAGACAAACATCAACTGCAGCTGGAGGATCATCAACTCGGTGAAAGACGCGCTTTGGTCTGCCCGAAACTTGTTGGTCTTCCAGCACAAAGAGTTGTCCCCGACCGATTGTTGCGGACTGGCACAATCCAAAGTCCAGGACTACGTGCTGAGGGACGCACTAAAGCTTGGGGCAGCTGCCGCAAAGGCGCAATGGGGAAGGGTCGCTGTCTAAGACCTTTCTACCACAGCGCACCGAGAGACTGGGAACTGTTTAGAGCCCCTCGGGCTGTACAGATCAAAATGAAAGGCTGTAAATGATTGTAATATTGTTTGTACTGATGCACCTGGTGATACATCTTGTAAAAGTGTAACCTGGATTGTACCCTTGTAATGTTGTTTTTGAAATGGTTTGGAATGTGATTGAAGATATTTTATGAATAAAGTATATTTTTACAAAAAAAAAAATCTATCTGACAATGTGGACAATTTCCCAGGTTTGTCCTGTACACAAAGAGCAGGATAAATCAAACCTGGCCAAATACTGCTCTTTCAGTCTATTCTTGAGTATCAGTGAAGTGTTGGAAGGGACTGTCGACAGTGCCATCAAGCAGCTCTTACTCCGAAATAACCTGCTTACTGATGCTCAGTTTGGGTTTAGCCAGGACCACTCGGTTCCTGACCTCATTACAGCCTGGGTTCAAACATGGACAAAAGAGCTGAACTCCAGAGATGAAGTGAGAGTGACTGTCCTTGACATCAAGGCAGTATTTGACCAAGTGTGGCATCGAGGAGCCCTAGCAAAACTGGAGTCAATGGAAATTGGGGAAAAACTCTCTGCTGGTTGGAGTCATGTCTAGCACAAAGGAAGATGGTTATGGTTATTGGAGGTCAATCATCTCAGCTCCAGGATGTCACTGCATGAGTTCTTCGGTCATGTCCTAGGCCCAAACATCTCCAGCTACTTTATCAAAGACTTCCTTCCATCATAAGGTCAGAAGTGGGGAGTGTTTGCACAATGTTCACCATTCGCAACACCTCAAATACTAAAGTAGCCTATGTCCAAATTCAGCAAGAGCTGGACGACATTCAGACTTGTGCTGATAAGTGGCAAGTAATATTCGTGCCATACAAATGTCAGGCAATGATCATCATCAACAATAGAGAATCTAAACATCTCCCTTTGATATTCAATGACATTACCTTGGCTGAATCCCCCACTATCAAAATCCTGGGGTTATCATTGACCAGAAACTGAACCTGACTAACCATATAAATACTGTGGCTACAAGAGCAGGTCAGAGGCTCGGAACCCTGCGACGAGTAACTCACCACCTGACTCCCCGAACCTGTCCACCGTCTACGAGGCACAAGTCAGGAGCGTGATGGATTACTCTCCAATTGTCTCGATGAGTGCAGCTCCAACAACACTCAAGTTCGACACCATCCAGGGCAAAGCAGCCTGCTTGATTGGCAACCCATCCACTGCCTTCAACGTTCACTCCCTTCACTTCCAACACAAAGTGGCAGCAGTGTAGACCATCGACAAGATGCACTGCAGCAACTCACCAAGCACCTTACAAACCCATGACCTCTACCACCTAGAAGGGCAGCATATGCATGGGAACACCACCACCTGCAAATTCCCCTCCATCCTGAATGGGAACTATATCGTCATTCCTTCACTGTCACTCTATCAAAATTCTAGAACTTGCTTCCTTCCTAACAGAACTATTGGTGTACCTACACCACGAGGACTGCAGTGTTTCAAGAAGGCAGTTCACCACCACCTTCTCGAGGGCAATTATGGATAGGCAGTAAATGCTGGCTGAGTCAGTAATACTCACATCTTGTGAAAGAACGAATAAAAAAAGCTATCCTCAGACTCCTACCTTCATTCTATCTGGTATCCAAATAAAACAGCTTAAAGTATAACCATTTACAAAACATGACATTCATAACACCTTTCTGGGACTTTGGAGATTAACAGCCTGTCCATGATTTACCTGCCCCCATTAATATTTGACAACCAAGCCATGCAGGCTTGCTGCCAACAAAATTCAGAACAGATCACATGATCCCCTTCATTCCTTACTTTTATCTAAAATTAAAGACACAGTCCCAAAGCATGAAGACCTTATAAAACATCACATTTGTAACAGTTGCTATCCCATGGTACCCTGAGAAGGTGATGGTGGGCCTTTTTGTAACAATGCAGGTGGCTTCATACAACTGAGTAGCTTACTTAGCTCACTTAAGGCAACTAAGTGTCAATCATTTTCATGTGGGGCTAGTATCATGTGTATAGGCCAGACTGGTTGGGGAGGGGCAGGTTTTCTTCCCTGAAGGACATGAGTAAACCAGTTAAGTTTGTTTTACAACAGTTCAACAGCCCCATGGTCCTTGGTAATTTTATTACCACCAACTTTATAATTCCATATTATTTAAACTGGACACTCATTCTCGGACTACTGTGATGGGTTTTGAACTTGCATGCTTGAGATGACTGTTACATTAACCTAGCCACTACATTACCATTGCCACCATTTCTCTTGATGCATGGCACTCTGACTGTAGCTTTCTCTTGGATAAAGATGAGGCAGACCACTTGTCACTTCAAAATGTCATCAATGAATAAGATGTTGATAAACTGGGACAAATTGTGGCAGATCTGATTGCCATCTCTTGGCAATAGTGGCAATTAGATCTGGTGAGGTGGGATAGGGTGCATAAATAATTTGAATTTGTTATAAACCTTGCCCAGTTATTTGTCTTGGGTGTTACCCCAACAAATTAAATGAAGGCTCATGCAAAGCCTGTGCTCCAGATGAAACTGTACCCTGAGTGTATATTTGACATCCCTGGTATATCTGAACCCTTAGGTGTCTATTCTGCACAAATGCTTTGCCGCTTAGAATATATGTTCTCTCCTTATCCTTCCTTCCTAAATGTTATCATGTTTATGTGGGAGATAATGACGTAGTGGTAATGTCACTAGACTAGTAATCCAGAGGCCCAGGCTAATTTACTGGGGCCATGGGTTCAGTTCCCATCATGGTAGCTGGTGCAATTTAAATTCAATTAATAAAATCTGGAATTGAAAGCTTGCCTCGGGAATGTTGATCACAAAACCATGATTGTTGTAAAAACCCATCTATTTCACTAATGTTCTTAACTGGTCTGGCCTACGTGACTCCTTATCCACAGCAATATGGTTGACTCGTAACTGCCCTTTGAAATGGCCTAGCAAGCCACTTTCAAAGGCAATTGGGGATGGGTGACAAACGCTGGCCTTGCCTTTGATGCCCACAGCCCAAGAAAGAATGAAGGGAAAAAAAACCTCCCCATCAAATTTCACCTGATATCATCTTCTGAAATTGCTTACAGCCCCCTTCAGTGAAACACATATCAAAATTTGACATCTATTTTTGCAATGTGGCCCTCTTGCTTAAGTCTGGATAATTTTTACACACTAAGAACAGTAATGGTCCCAGCGCTGGCCCCTGGGAAGCCTATGTGTTTACATCCTTTGGGTCTGAAAACATCTATTAACCACTATTCTGTTTTCTGTTCTTTTAACTAGCTTCTTACCTGTGCTGCCACATTTCCTTTAGTACCCTGCACCTTCATTTTATCAACAAGCCTCTTATTCTTGTTGATTAAAATAAACCCAGTACTCCACAAGAGAGACTTCTTTCTCAACTATCAGGCCAGTTTCTGTGTCAAGACTCTGCGTACTTCCTGTTGCCTGTTTGTTTATTAAAAAGGTACACTTACTGCAACAAAGCCTAGTTATTGGTTATGAACATTTTGGCTTGTGTAAACTGGGGGCAAATCAAAGATGCAGTAGGAAATGAAAAAAATCACGGATGGTCAAGTAGGTCTTCTGAAAGATTTTTCTGCTTTGTAAATAGTTAGCAGTATTATTAACTTGCATCTCAAGCGATCATTTACGGTGCCCAGTTTACCTTTTTTAACCCGAGTTGCCAGTGGAGTGTCCTTTGGTGTCTTGGCTTGAGGACAGTTTGAAAACACATCCAAATTGGGGCAGTAATCTGATACTATTGGAATTGTAGTACTCTCCTTACAAATCTCCTTTGCACATTATGTTCTTGCTGTGGAAGACTGCGTTTTTCATGGTTTTGATTTCAGCTTGCAGAGTACATGAAAATTCGGGCACTGGTTTCTGATCAGCCTTATTTGGTTTGGACACTGATCAGTTCTTAGCACTCTCATGCAAAACGTAGTCTTCCACTTCCATTTCGGGCAGCATATTCTCATCCCTTCAACCTTCGCAAGTGACAGCTTGTATGCTCATTGAGTTGAACTTTTACATTGTCTGTACAAAATCACTTTGGCAAATGCAGCATGGTTTGTTCACCCTCCAAAACCCAAGGCAAAAATATTTTTGCACAAAGATTAGCAAAATGGATAAAATGCATACTCTCTATCTCTGGCTGGAAACCCAAGGGCTCAGCATAGTGTCATTTCAAAATTGCAATATTTTGCCAGATTTGAGAGGTATTGTTAACTGTGAGGAGGATAGTGAAAGATCTCAAAGATGGTAGAGACAAGATGATGCAATGGGTATACAAATGGCGATTTAAATTTAATGCAGAGAAGTATGAAGTGATACATTTTAATATGACAAATGAGGACAGGCAATATAAAATTAAGGAGACAATGCTAAAGAGGGTGCAGGAGAAGTGACACCTCATGGTATATGTGCACAAATTGTCGAAGGAGACGGGGCAGATTGAGAAAGTGGTTAACAAAGCCCAGGATCCCATATGCTTTGCAAAAGAGGCAGAGAGTGCAAAAACAAGGAAGTTATGATGAATCTTTCAAGAACAGTAATTCAGCCTCAAATGGAGTAATGCATCCAAGGAAGGATGTGAAGGCTTTACAGAGTATGCAGAAAAGATCTATAAGAGTGTTTCCAGGGATGAGGGACTTCAATTACATAGATAAATTGGAGAAGCTTGGACTATTCTCAGAAGAGAAAGTTGAGAGGAGATTTGATAAGTGCTCAAAATCATGAGGAGTCGGGACAAAGAGAGAAAATAACTGTTCCAATTGGTGTAAGGATTGAGAGCCAGAGGGTACTGATTTAAGCCAAGTGGCAAAAAAATCAGAGGCAACAGGAAATAATTTCTATGCAGCGAATGCTTAGGACCTGGAAAGCATTGTCTGTGTGTGTGTGGTGGGGCCTGACTGGGGTTTGAAAAGGAAATTGGATAACCTGAAGAGAAAAATTGGAGGACTGTGCAGAAAAGGCAGGAGGAGAGTCGGACCTGTTGAGTTGTTCTTGTGGAGACCTGGCAAAGACATGGCAGGCCGAATGACCTATATTTGTGCTGTAACCATTCTGTGATTTTATTTTCCTCATTCCATAGTTTGAGCGTTCTTGTATCTGGGTTCATTTAAGCTGCCATATAGAGTTTACTGAATGTTTTTACATTCAGCCTATATTTAGCTGGTAGATCTTTCCTTATGATTTGGGACTATGCCCTTGCCCTCAACCACTTACAAAGGCCATTTAGTCACTGCTGAGTTAGACTCCAGCGTGTGGAGGTCTATGTGTGCATTGGAGAAGAATAGGTATCTCATCTTTTCAGACTAGAAGCATCTCGGCAAATCAAGCTTCTACCAGCCATCCTTTTTGCACATGGCTCATTTAAGTTTTATTTGCTTAACATTAGAAAGATCAGTGCTATTGTCATTGGCACCAGCCAAAATTCTGTACACTCAAGCCTGGCTGTACCTTCCACTCCAACCACTGTCTCTTATTGAACCAGATTTTTGGATATTTTTCTTCCATTTACTGAGCTAAGTTTCCAACACAATGCTTCCTCTATCAAAAATATCTCCTTGCACTTCTAACATCATACAAACATATCCATCCCTTTGTTCTCTCTAGATTGACCAATCCAATGCACTCCTGGCTGACATCCCATATTCTGCTTGAGGTGTTCCAAAACGTTGCCCATCTTCTAATGCTTGCTAAGTTCAGTTGACCCATTACTACTGTGCTCTGACCTATATTAGTTTCTTGTTAAGTAGCACCTCGTTTTAATTCTCAACCTTGTTTCGAATTTCCCATGACTTTGCTCCCCTTCCGTCTATGTATTCTCCTCCAGCCTCCGAACCCTGTGAGGTATTTGCAGTTCTCCAATTTTGGCCTCTTAGACATTCTTAATTTTAATTGCCTCACTGGTGGCCATACCTTCAGGTGCCAAGCCCCTAAGCTCTGGAATTCATTCCCTGCCCAAAGTGGTTTGCCCCTCCACCTCTCTTTCCTCCTCAACAGTCCTAAAAAACCTACTTCTTTGACCAAGCTTTGGGTCATTTGCAAAATCAAATCAAAGTTCTACAGTCCTGCCACAGGCAGTCATGAACGGTGGTGAACAATTAAACAACTAACCAGAGGAGGAGGCTGCACAAATATCCCCATCCTCAATGATGAAGGAGCCCGGCACATCAGTGCAAAAGGCAAGGCTGAATCATTTGCAAGAATCTTCAGCCAGAAGGGTTGATCCATCACGGCCTCCTCTTGAGGACCCCAGCATCTCAGTTGTCAGTCTTAAAGCCAATTCAATTCACTCCACGTGATACCAAGAAATGGCTGACGGCACTGGATACTGTAAAGACTATGGGCCCTGACAACATTCCAGCAGCAGTACTGAAGATTTACGCTCCAGAACTAGCCATGCCCCTAGCTAAGCTGTTCCAGTGCAGCTACAACACTGGCATCAACCTGACAATGTGGAAAATTGCTTAGATATGTCTTGCGCACAAAAAGCGGGACAAATCCAGCACGGCCAGTTACTGTCCATCAATATGCTCAGCAAAGTGATGAAAGGTTACTGTCAACAGTGATATCAAGTGACACTTAAACAGAAATAACCTGCTCAGGGATGCTCAGTTTTGGTTCCACCAGGACCACTCAGCTCCTGATTTGATTACAGCCTTGGTCCAAACATGGACAAAAGAGCTGAAGTTGAAAGGAGGTGAGAGTGACTGACTTTGACATCAAGGCAGCATTTGACCTGGTGTAGCATCAAGGAACCCTAGCAAAACCGAAGTCAATGGGATTTGGTGGAAAAACTCCTCTCTAGCACAAAGGAAGATGGTTGTAGTTGTTGGATGCCAATCATCTAGGTCTTGGAACATCCTGCAGGAATTCCTCAAAGAAGTGTTCTAGGCCCAACCATCATCTGCTGCTTCATTAATGACTTTCCCTCTGTCGTAAGGCCAGAAGTGGGGATGTTCACGCATGATTGCACGAGGTTCAGTACCATTTGCTATAACTAAGACACTGAAGCATTTCAAGTCGATATGCAGCAAGACCTGGACAAGATTTGGGCTTCAGCTGCGAAGTGGCAAATAACATTTGTGCCACACGAATGCCAGACAGTGACCATCTCCAACAAGAGAGAATCTAACCATCTCCACTTGTCATTCACTGGCATTACCATTGCTGAACCTCCCACTGTTAAACTGTACTGGGCCAGTTATATGAATATTATGGCTACAAAAGCAGGCCTGAGGCTGGGAATTCTGCAGTGAGTAACTCGCCACCTGATCCTCCAAAGCCTGTTCACCAGCTATAGGGCACAAGTCAGGAGTGTATTCCTTGCCTTGTTTGGATGAGTGCAGCTCCAACAACAGTTCGGAAGCTTGACACCTTCCAGAACAAAGCAGCCCACTTGATTGGCACCCCACCCACCACCTTAAACATCACTGTCTCCACCACCACTGTACAGTGGCAGCTGTGTGTACCGTATGCAAGGTGCATTGCAGCAACTCATCAGGCCTCCTTTGACAGCATTTCCCAAACCTGTGACCTCTACTACATAGAAGGACAAGGGCTGCACATGGGAACACCCCCACCTGCATGCTCCCCTCCAAGCCACACACCATCCTGACTTGGAACTGTATCATGGTCTCTTCACTGTTGCTAGGTCAAAAACCTGGGACTCCTTTTCTAACAACACTGGGCGTACCTGCACCAGATGGACTGCAGCAGCACAAGAAGGCAGCCCACCACCACCACCTTGGGATAATTAGGGATGGGCAACCAATGCTTGTCTTGCCAGTGAGACCCACATCCCATGAAAGAATAAGAAAAAAACTCCTTCTTTGGCTCGGTGTCAAACTTTGCTTTGTAACACTGAAACCCCACGAGACCTAAAGAATAAAAATTGTTAGAAAAAAAGCGCATGAGACCAGCTAGTTCATGAAGTCTGTCTAAAATAATCATGTAACTAAGTATTGTGACTGGCAATATTCCCACCCACTAACAGCTTTGTAACCTGGAAGATGCGGGGGAAAAAAATTGAGCTAATTCAGGTAGAGAAATCCCTTAAGGTAATCCAGGTGAGTTCAGATAATCAGTGATTAAGCCAACATCCCACCTGTCTTTAGTAAGCAATAATATTTATCATAGCAAGGAATTTGTCCAGTTCCCTTTTGAAATACTTATTCTGGCATATCTGCTCTCGCAACAAACTTATTTAAGGAACACACTGTGAAGAAAAAGTACATTACATTTAACATAGTTCTGTACTTCAAGTAGATTAAACCCCTTGTTTTCCCTAACTTGTCGTGTTCAGACAGTTGTCCTTGTAGGCGAGTGAGTCTCTGAAAGTGTAGAAGTACTGAGAAGCTATTGCAAACACACAATGCCAGGGTGGATAGAGAGGAAGGTCCGGTATAAAACATAGAACTATAGTGCACTTCAGATTGTATATCTGAAATATTGTGACCAGTCTGGTCTCAATGTTTGTTAGTTCCATTTGATCACCCAGGGGTCTGTCCCTGCACAGAGCAACCAGCATGGCTTTATGAAGGTTAGATAATAGAACTGACCTGGCTGAATTTTTTTTAAGAAAGCTACTAATGTGGTAGATAAGAGTGTCTTTCAATATTAGTTACACGGTCTTCCTGAAAGAATCAAAGGTTTCAGACAGGAGACTTGACCACAAATGAAAGTGTAAAGATTGACATGGGTAAGGATTTGGTTAGGGCAAAGAGAATGATAATAACCGTGTACTCTAATTGGCAGGATGTGATCAGTATTCTCCAAAGAGAGAATAGCTTATTCCATAGAGGAGGCCTGGGCCTCAGTTGCCTTTTTAGTGATGGCTTGGTTGAAAAAATAGGAAGCCATGTATCTGTGTTGGCTGGCACTGCATGAGCCTCCCTCCGTTCAATTGGAACAATCCCTGTCTACTGCACTATTAAATATATAACCAGGGAGGAGCTTGCTTAATACATCTCTTATTTCTGTTAGTACTGTACACTGGGGTGAATGCTGAGACCCAGTAGCCTGACTTTACTTGATATTTATCCCCGTTCTTCTGGGAGTTATTTTCTTTTAACCAGCAAAATAATTTTTGTTTCAGTCTGATTAGATCTGTGCATGACCAGTTATCCACTTGGGTTTTGCTTTAACGTTTACCTTTTCGATCACCCTAGAGACATGCACCCCTGTGTCTGCTCCTACCTCAGCACTTCTGCTGAATTCTTCTTCCATACCTTTGTCACCTCTGGGCTCATTTCAAATTTCTTCTCATCTCCTCTATGGAATAAGCTTCAGCTTATCCAATACTCTGCCCATGCTATCCTGCAACAAGTCCTGCTCGCCCATCTGACTGACTTAGATTGGCTTTCAATTCTCCATCTTAAACTTAATATTCCCATCCGCAAATGTAAATCCATTCATGGCCTTATTGTCCCCTTCTCTGTAACTTCCTTAAGCCCTTCAGCTCTCAGACTCTGCAGCCCTGGTCCCTTGTGCATTTCGCATTCGTTTCACTTTGTCTAGGTTCTAAACTCGAATGTCCTCTGTAATTGTCTATGCTCCTTCTCTCCTTTAAGACTGTCCTTTAGAACTCACTTCTTGGCCAAACCTTTAGTCACGCCTTCTAATATTTACTTTGGCTCAACATAGTTTTTATCTGAATCTTTTGTGAAGCATCTTAAGCTGTGCTAAATGCTAAAGATTCTGTATAAATCAGTATTGTAAATTAGAGGTAGATAGTAAAAAGTGTTGCTGTTCCTTTGCTGAGCTTTTGCATTGCAAAAGGGAAGGGGATGTTATCAGTGCAATGCATTGCTGACTGCTTCCATTGCCTAAAAGCCATTGCACAGCATCCACAGTATGATTTTCCTCAAAAATAAGTTGTTTAACAGGGCAGTTAAGTGAACTCCAATTGATGTTTTTTTTCTGGTCAAAGACTCAAAAAAAAGCCTGAAGTTTTTTTTCCTAATTTTGCCTAAGAGACTTCTAAGGATGGAAACTGACAGCAAAGTAACTACATCTTGCAGGTTAAATTTAGTAGTGTGAAAAAAAATCAAGTCCCCATGTTTTTGCTAAATAGCAAATGAGGCAGATGTTGGGTACTGAAATTTCTGTAGTGTTAAGGAACTGTCATGTTTTTCCTAATACTGTGGGATACTTGTGTGTGTATGGTTGTGTGTGTGGCTAATTTAATTAAACGGGACACAATTAGACTGCAAAGTTTAAATTATCAAAGGAGTTAGGTGTAAAACAGGCATTTGAAATGGAGATGAGTAAAGCGAGGGTGAGGTCAGCAGATATGGTGTGAATGAAACTTGCATTTTTAGGTAAGTGGAGAAGTGTTTGATTTTTCAAAGGGATATAGAAAATGTCTACAACTGGCAAGATAAATAAGGCAATGTTATTACGTTGAGTTTCCCAGAAGCACTGGCCATAATGATGATATGAAAGATTGGTATATTCTGGGAAAAGTAACTTCTAAAGACAAGTGGAAACAATTGGACTTACAAATCAAAAGGGATAAAATGTATTTAAAGAGGGATGGAAGGCTGTGTGAGTTGTGGCTGCGTGAGATCTTGAAAGGTGATTGTGTGAAACTGACTTGGAGGTGGGTTGGGGGAAAGCCTCTAGCCATCCCTGCAGAAGTTGCTGTTCCAATAACCAAAGTTGTGTTAAAAGCCTTTGGAATTCCTTTGTCCGGTGGGTGCTTGTGGTAATATTGCTGGATGACCGTATAAATTTGAAATCTATTTGGACTGTTGTTTTAAAGGGGGTGTGTAGTTGGGATTCTAGTTAAGTAGAAATTTTGGGAACCGTGTAACTGTAATTTTGTTAAAGTTTGTTGTTCTTTTGTTAATTGTTTTAATTTAACCTTTAAAATCTCTAAAGGTGGTAGTGGGCTCATTACTTCTGACTTCAGTGCACCGGCCTTCTCGTAATAAATACGAATTGCAAAATCGTTGTGATAGCATGACCAAGTTTCCCTTGTGGATTTGGTCAGCCTGGCAAATACCACCTGCCAAATCTTAATGAGTGAATTTCATAGAATTTCATTTCAAAACTATCTTAACTCCTTTTCGATAATTGCAAGTTCTGTATGCACAACTCAGCATTGTGTTGTAAGTCGTGAACTTGGTTATTGCAAATGAAGTGAACTTGTGTAGTTAAGCAACCATAGTCAACAAGCTAGGTAGGGAACAGTTTCCAGCTAAAAGAAAAAGTGAATGCAATAAGAAAGTGGAAAGTTCAGCCTGCAAGATTATAGAAAGCAGCAAATAGATATGAATAAAATAATGAGGTACAAAAAGGATATAAAATAAGTTGCAAGGGATCTCAAAGTGAACAGCAAAGGTTATTGGTCAGTAATCTGAAGAGAATTTGCAGAGCTATGGGGAAAAAGCAACAAAATGGGACTAGGTGCGTTGCTCTTGTGCAGACACAATGGGCTGAATGGCCTACTGTGCTGTAACCATTTTATTTGTATTTATAAATAAACTGTGGCAAAAAGGGACTGTGGCCCCATTAAAGACGATGTTGGCAAGATTATAATAGAATCATACAGCACAAGAGGATAATAAGTCAAGGGGAGGAACTTCTGATGAATTAAAAATTTTAAAGAAAAAATAATGGAGAAAAATAACGGATTTAAGATAGACAAATCTCCAGGATCTAATGGTGTTCACCCTAAGGTATTAATTATGTCATTGCATTCTTTGAAGCAAGGTAGAAGAAATTGCAAACCTGTTGATTCAGCAGCTGTGGCAGATTCTGGCAAGATTCTATCATTGGAAACAGTAACTGAACACTAGAACACAGTGTACATTTGGTCAACTATGAGCTGATTAGAGAGTTACTGTAGATCTGTGAAAAGTAGGTCATGTCTGCCTATTATTGTTGAAATATTTGAGGAGGCCAGCATGGTGAATAGGAAAGTGCCTATGAATGTTAGCTGAATGGTTTCCGGAGATCTTTTGATCACAGGTGGTTAGCAGCATATAAGGGACCACATAGAATTAGAGGGAACCTTATGAAATGGATCTGTAATTTGTTGTAAGGTAGAAGATAATTTAGGAGTAAAGTCAATGTTCTGTGTTAGAATGTGGCAAGTGGTATGTGCTGGGGTCTCTACTGGGCCTCAGCTTTTCAACATGCATCTAAATAACTTGGATGAAGAAGTAAGGAGTTGTATATCCAAGTTTGCAGATGATACTAAGTTATCAGGCATAGTAATTGTTTGGAAGGAAGTAGAACGTTACAAAGGGGAGAGAAAAAATTACATGCTCTTGCAACAGTGAGAAACTAAGAATCGTTAAGGAAAAGGGTTTTAGTTGCCTTGTATCTGCTGATCACACATGGATTGCAGCGGTTCAAGGTGGCGGCTCCCCACTGCCTTGTTGAGGGCAATTAGGAATGGGCAATAAATGCTGGCCTATTCAGTGACGCCCACATCCTGTGAAAGAAAAAAGGCTGGTGCACGGGTGCAAAAAGGTGAATAGAATTTTAGCCTTTCATTCAAGGGGTTTGGAATTCAAAAGCAAAGATTTAATGCTTCAAACAGACTTGTTTGACTCATCTGGAGTATGGCATTTAGTTTTGGGCACCTAACCTCAGGATAAATCTGGCATGGAAAGCACAAATTAACCTGAAATATACCAGGTCTTCAAATGTTAAATTGTGATAACAGGCTGCATGAACTTGGATTGTATTTACTTGAGTTTAGAAAATTGAGTGGCGACCTAATCAAGGCATTTGAGAAAAGAATTTAATATGGTAAATGGAGAAACTCTTTCCTCTGGTAGTATTCACAAAAGGACAGAATCTAAAATTGAAGGTAGATCATTGAGTGAAATGAGGAACGTTTTTAAACAAAGTATGGTGTAAATCTGAAGCTCACTTCCCCAAATGGTTGTGGATAATGGGTCAATCGAGATTTTCAATATTTCTGGTGTCTAATTTCTTTGAAGGTATATGGAGCAAAAGATAAGAGAACTGAGTTGAGATGCAGGTCAACCATGAACTAATGAAATGGTGCATAGGTTCCTATTAAATTATTTAAAGAGATGGTAAATGAAATGTTCGGTAAATGAAAATGTATAAGAGACTGAATATGACCCAAAAGAGTGCATTTTATGCAAATTATTTAATTTTTACTGGGAGTTGGGTATTGCTGACAAGGCCAACATTTGTCCATTCTGAACTGCCTTTGAGAAGATGGTGAACAGCCTTGAACCGCTGTAGTCTGTGTGATTAAACTACACCCACGATCTGTTAGGGTGTCACAGGATTTTAACCCAGCGATAATGGAGAGCAATATACTCATGTTGAAGTTGAATTTTTTAGCCCAGAAGTCAGGCAGTCAACTTGCACAGGGGTAGTATTTTCAAGGGATGACTTGCATGATTGGTTCGGGCTCAAGTAAAACCAAGAAAGGGCATTGCAATGGAATAAGCTTTTTCAATAATTTTGTAACTTTTTTATAACATTACAAACTACAGGTATATATATTTCATCAAATGTAATATGAATATATAGCAAATTAGCTACAAGACTTCACGTTGAAATCCTTTAAAATCACTCTGATTACCATCTGCGCCTGTGACCCATTGACATCATGTTGCTAGTGAAAGGTGGTTACATATTTCCATCCTTAATGTTCTTTTGCCTTCTGACATTCAGTTGCACATCTTTGGATACTGTCCCTGAGTGGTTTATTTGTACCTACATTCAAGCGCAACCGCTGAGACTAACTACCATGTTAGTGTTGGTCGATCTCACATTATTGACTACGTATCGAGGAGGTGGGATTTGGACATGTCACAGATGAACAAACGTTTTTCTTTAAGTAGTCCTGGTCTCAGATTTCAGACTAATTTGATCCTTCATCCAGCCTTTCTCATGAACATGGATGACAGCGCCTTTCTGAAAATCCTCTTTGGGGAGATGTTTTGCTTGAATATCACCTTCGGCTTTAATTTTGTGTCATCAGAGATACAAGATGGAACCACTATGAACCGCTCCTTTGTACGGCTAATTGACCTTAAAAGGACATTTTTTCCCCCATCAGTATTGGTAACGGCCTTGTTTGCTGGCATGTCAAAGTTCATCGGTGTTTCATCCGTATTTTTAATGTAGACCAATCAATACACACTCTTCTCTCAATATTGGATGACAAATCAGTGGAATTTGGTGATTTTTATTGTCCAGTTGAAATGGCAGATGCTGTGAAATTTTTGTTTTCTGACAGTACTGAATTGTGCCTTTTTCTGAATCTTGTTGTCCACCACCTGACCCTACTCTAAAATTTTGGAATTGCATCTACCTTTACATCTTTGAAGGCATAGAGCCGGTGGCTGCTCGGGTGATATGATCATTTTGCCAATACTTGTTGAGCCTTTATGTCACTTTGTTCTTCAGTTTAAATCGGACTGTCCTTGTTCTTTCTCAATGGAATCGTGATGGATTACGCTGTACACATTAGTCTTGTCAATGGGAGATTGCTGCTAGAATTGGTGGAGGGAAAATCTAAAGGTTCCCATGTGTGCCTTGAAATAGTAGTTACCATTCAGTGTGGTTACTAATCACAACATGGTTTAATCCCTGAAAAACTAGGGTCAACTTTTTAACTAGGTATATGAAAAATTAGTTTTTAGGCCAAGTCATGGGGTCAATTTTTACATGAGATCAACTTTACATGACTTGTATACAAGTCATTTTTCCAAGATATGGTGTGGAACTTGATGCTCCCATGTATCTGCTGCCCTTGACCTCCTGGGTGATAGTGGTTGCAGGTTTGGGAGGTGCTGTTCAAGAAAGTTAAGAGTTGCTGCAGCACATTGTGGTGACATAGATTCAAGATAAGTGGCAGAAAGTGTAGGGGGGGGACATAAAGAAGAACTTTTTTACGCAAAGGGTAGTGGATGTCTGGAATTCGCTACCCAAGTTGGTGTTAGAGGCAGAAACTTTAAACTCTTTTAAAAAGCACCTGGATCTGCACCTAAAATGCTGTAAGCTGCAGGGCTATGGGCCGGGTACAGGAAGGTGGGATGAGAAAGGGCTCCTAGGTGTCCTCGGGCTGGCATGGACAAGATGGGCCAAATGGCCTCCTTCTGTGCTGTAACTTTTCTATGGTTCTAATGTGAGTTGTCCACATTGCAGCCATGTTGATGGCAGAGATTATGAATCCTCCAAGTGGGAGAATGGAGTGCCAGTCAAACAGACAGCTTTGCCCTGGGCGGTGCCAAGTTTCTTGGGTACTGGACTTACATTCACCCAAGTAATAGGGAGTATTCTGTCACTCTTGTGCCTTGTAGCTGGTGCAAGTGCTTTGGAGAGTCAGAGGTATCATTCATCACCATATCTACACTGTGATGAACCGAAAGGAAAAAGGCAAAAAAAGGAAGAAAAACTTAGCTGTTAAAACGGAGATCGCGCCTCTGTTTCGGAACTATATATAACATTGTGCTCTAGAGGTCTTCGCACATGTGCAGATCATCCTTTTTCACGCTCTTCGGCTTCTATGTATGTGTCAGTCGGAGAATAGCTGCACATGTGTAGTTTGTGTGTGTTGATGTCTTCAAGCCGGTAAATGGCCCTGTGCATGTTCGTGGTTTTTTAAAAAAAAAAAATGTTCTAAGTTTGGAAACCAGCTCTGTGCTTGCACAGAAGAAATTAAAATGAAAGTGAAACAGTGCGAAAGAGGGTCAGATGACCCAGGCAAAAATGCCATTCTGCAGAGTGCCAGAAGAAGCTGGACACAGGAGAGGGACCAGGAGCAGGTCCCAAAACAAAGCCGTCCCAAACCAGGGAGTGGGGCAGAAAGAGGTCCCAGGAAAATGGCCAAGTTAAGGGACAAGGACAGGAATCTAAAACAGATCCTGTTAAGTAAAGTTAAGAGTGAGGAGCAGAGACAACTGCTCCAAATTAGAGACCAGAGCTGCGAGGAGCAGACTTGGAACGAGGTGGGCTTGCGAGAAGCCAGAAGATCTGAAGAGACAGCTGAAGGTCAGTAACTCCTTACTAATGGGCCTTTGGAGCAGTGGTGTTCTGTTTGGTGGAGCCAAATATCTGAGTGCGTGCATGTGGAAGGTGCAGCTTGAATGCACGTAGAGACCCAGGGGAAAAGAATGTCAGAAAGAGAGTGAAATCCTGGAGGTGGATCCTAGTTGAAAATGTCAGAGAGGAAGTGTCATTTGGGAGAGAATCCCAAAGTAAGTTCTTAGAGCGTGGAGACTGGAAACCCTCGGAAGGCAAGTGGTGAGGATGACAAAAAGAGTCTGCAGAGGGATATAGACAGGTTAAGTGAGTGGGCGAAAACCTGGAAGATGGAATATAATGTGGGAAAATGTGAGGTTATGCACTTGGCAGGAAGAATAGAAGAGCTGAATATTATTTAAATGGAGAAAAGACTGCAGAAAGCTGCAGCACAGGGATTAGGGGGTCCTCATGCATGAATCCCAAAAAGCTAGCAAACAAATTCAGCAGGTAGTAAGGAAGGCAAAATGGAATGTTGGCCTTTATTTCAAAGAGGATGGAGTATAAAAATAGGGAATTCTTGCTAAAACTATACAAAGCACTAGTTAGACCACATCTAGAATACTATGAACAGTTTTGGTCCCTTTATCTAAGGAAAGATATACTGGCAATGGAGGCAGTCCAGAGAAGGTTTACTAGGTTAATCCCAGGGATGGAGGGATTTTCTTATGAGGAGAGGGTGAGTTGTTTGGGCCTTTACTCATTGGAGTTAAGAAGAATGAGAGGCAACCTTATTGAAACATATAAGATTCTTGGGGGGCTTGACAGGTTAGATGCTGAGAGGTTGTTTCCCTTTGTGGGAGAGTCTAGGACCAGAGGGCATAATGTCAGAGTAAGGGGTCGCCCATTTAAGACACAGATAAGGAGGAATTTATTCTGAGGATAGTTAATCTGTGGAATTCTTTACCGCAGAGGGCTGTAGAGGCTGGATCGTTAAGTATATTCAAGGTTGAGATAGACAGATTTTTAATCAGTAAAGGATTCAAAGGTTTTGGGGAAACTCTTTCGAGTTATCAACAGTCACAGATTGCAACTCTTTCGAGTACAATCACAGTTCTTGGTTTCCGGGAGTGGGACATAAGGTTATGGGGAAGAGGCAGCAAAGTGGAGTTGAGGATTATCAGATCAGCCATGACCTCGTTGAATGGTACAGCAGATTCGATGTGCCGAATGGCCTACTTATACTCCAACATCTTATGGTCTTAAGAGTTTCAGTGAGACCGGCTGGCTCACATTGTGACAAGTGATTTGGGAGCTGATGAGATTCGTAGCATCTGCTTTGGGTGGCATCCATCCATTGGAGTGTGGTGTGTCTGACCATAGTTCACCTATTAGTTTATATGTACTGCATACCTAACGTGAATATTAGAGTTTAAGATACATAAATTGTGTTGTCTTTTGTGTTGAATTTGTATATAGATCTGGAAAGGTATTATTGGAGTGGAGTAGTGTAATATAGTTAATCTTTTCTCTTTTAATAAATGTTTTAGTCTGTTGTTAAAAGTTCATTCTGTGACTCTGTTCAGGAGCTGCCCTCCACGTTTTTAAAGAAATAAAAGTTAGGATCTATCAAGCTGGGTTCCACCCTGGGATCTGACTTGCTCAGTAGTTACGCCAACTGGGATCATGAATTGGGGGCTTGTCTGGGATCCCGTAACTAGATGGGATCTCTTGTAGGATTAGAAAGCCTTCAATTTCGGGGGGATCTGTGAATCCTTAAAGAAACAAGTACGTGGAGCTACTGAGGCACTGAGATACTGAGCATAAAACTTGGATTTGCTGTGATGTATAATACATGGGCTGGAATTTAAAAATGGCTTTGACTGTTGCTGAGACTTTTCAGGGAGTAGAAGATACAGCAGTGGGATCATTTGAAATCCTTTACTAAAGCTAAACTGAGAGAGCAGATAAAATGAAGGTAGAAATAAAAGTGGGATATCTTAAGGATGATATGATTAAAGCGCTTACCCAACATTTAAAATTAAGAGGAGATGCCTGAAAGTGATGTGTCACAGCTAAAGGTAGCAAAAATTTAGTTGCAAATGAAACAGCTTGAGATAAAAAGAGACAGAGAAAGGCAAAAGCTTGTGTTGGAGGAAAAGGCAAGAGAAAAAGAGATGAAAAGATTTGAATTGGGGGAAAAAAAGAGAAATGAAAAATCCTGAACTAGAAAGAAGGAAAGGGATAACGAAAAATTGAAAGAAATGGTACTGAAAAATTTTGATTTGGAAAAAGGAGAAAGAAAAAGATTGGAATGAAATGAAAATGTGAAAGCTTGAGCTTCAAAGAGAGAGAAATTAGACAACATACCTTGGCTAGGAAAAAGCTTAAAATAAAAGAAGGAAGAGATGATCATTCAGAGAATGATTGATTCGTGTGAGGAATTTGATTTAACTAAAAATCTTCATTTGGTGCCTAAATTTTCAGAGGGTGGAGTTGAAAAATATTCCACCTCATTTGAAAAGATAGCTATGAAATTGAATTGGCCAAAAGATGGTTGGACCTTAATGTTACAAAGTGTCCTGTAAGGTACAGCTATAAATGTGTACCCTAGTTTGTCAGAGGAACAATCTGCAGATTATGAAGCAGTTAAAAAGGCAAAATTAAATGCTTATGAACTTGTTCTTGGAGCTTGTCAATTAAAGCTTAGGACCATAAAGAAACCTAATCAGACATTTGTAGAATTTGCAAGAGAAAAAGAAATGCTATGGGATCAATGGTTTTGATCACTGAAGTTAGAGAGAACTTTTGAGAATATAAGGGAAATCATGATTATGGAAAAATTACAAAATAGTACTCCAGAAGCCTTTGAGACTTACTTAGATGACCGTCAAGTATCAAAGATCCGAGAAGCAGCAGTTTTGGCAGATACCTATGATCTCTCACAGGCAGTTATGCAGGAGGAAATGGCCGGATGAGAATCAACAGGAAAATTGGAGGAATAGAAAATGTTAGTGGGAAAGATGATCGTTCTAGAGAGCAGACAAAAGAACGCCATAATAATAGAGGAGATGTAAAGAAAATGGTATGTTTCTATTGTAGTAACCCTGGACATAATAAAGCTAATTGCTGGAAATTAAACAGGAGTTTAATTTACAGTAGTAGGAATGCCTAAGGAATCCTCTGGAAAAGTTGCAGCCAAAAAGGAAATGGTTAATAAAACAGTAGCAGTGGTATAGGTGAAGCGTGTTCCCTCAGAACTTACGGGAAAGGGGGATATGGCTCCGTATAGTCCAAAGAATTCTTCTTTGATAACAGGTTATATTTACAATATATGGAGGAGGCAGAGATGGATTATTTACTTGATGCTTCTGGTTGAATATGGTTGCAAACACCAATTTTGCCTTTTCCTTTGTATTTGTGCTGAGCTGTACTATCATTGAGGATTGGATGTTCCTGAAGCAGCCACCTCTTCACTCCTTAACTGCCACCAGCATTCACGATGATGCGGCAGGACTGCAAAGCTGTGATTTGATGTGTTCATTGGGGATTTCTTAGATCTGCCAATAACATGCTGTTTCTGCTGTTAAGCATACATGTAGTTCTGTGCTGTAGCTTCACCAGATTGGCACCTCCATTTTTAAATGTTCCTGCTGCTGCTCAGGCATGCCCTTCTACATTCCTCATTTGAACCAGAATTGGTCCCCTGGCTTGGTGGTAATAGTAGAATGAAGAATATGCCAGATACTGCAGATTGTGGTGGAATACAATTCTGCTGCTTTTTATTCTTAATGGAATATGAGTGTTGCTGGCAGAGTCAGCATTTATTGCCCATCCCTAAATGCCCTTGAGAAGGTGATGGTGAGCTGCTGCTGATGACCCACAGTGCTTCCATGGATGCCCAGTTTGGAGCAGCTAGATTTCTTGTTAATCTATGCCACACAACACTGTACTTGGAGAAGAATGCTTGGTGTGAAGATTGGGGCTTTGTCTTCAAGGACTGTGGCTCTGATCATTCCTGTCATGGACACTAAGACCAGTAAAATGCAGTGAGCGGAGGATAGTTATGATTTAAATTGTGCATAAGATCAATCCCATATGCTGGCAGTACTGTGGTCACTGGGTGAATTACCCAATCATCTCCATTCTGATCAAGGTTTGTAGAGTCACTGGTCACTGCGCAGGGCAATTCACTCCTAAAGTTACACAAGGCAGGCTGCCTTGTGTCTGCTGTGGTAGCAGGCAGCAATGATTTGATGAAGTCAAGCACTGGTCACAAATTGCATTAACCATATTAATGATGATTAATTAATAATGGTTAGCATTGGGGTTAGTAATTAATAATAATTAACCGTGACATCAATGTTATTGAGTGGCTAAAGTATTACTCATTCCGAACTGTCACTGAGGTGTATACATTACCTTTTCCCAATGCTTTGTCAGAAATGGGTAGCTTTCAGGGAGAGTGACACACAGACTCAACTGGTTATGAACCAAACCATGGTAGCCGAGCTGGTGATCAACCACCCTCTAAGGACATAACATAAGAAATAGGAACAGGAGTAGACCATTCGGCCCCTTGAACCTACTCCGCCATTCAATAAGATCATGGCTGGTCATCTTGTGTTTCAATTTCCACATTTCCCATCTAACCCCAATAACCTTTGATTCCCTTGCCTAACAAGAATCTATCTACAACAAAAACAGAATTACCTGGAAAAACTCAGCAGGTCTGGCAGCATCGTGGAGAAGAAATCAGTTAACGTTTCGAGTCCTCACGACCCTTCGGCAGAACGTGAGGACTCGAAACGTGATTTCTTCTCCACCGATGCTGCCAGACCTGCTGAGTTTTTCCAGGTAATTCTGTTTTTGTTTTGGATTTCCAGCATCCGCAGTAGCTTTTAGCTTTTTGTTTTTAGAATCTATCTACCTCTGCCTTAAAAATATTCAATGACCCCGCCTCCACCACCTTTTGAGGCAGAAAGTTCCAAAGTCACACAACCCTCAGAGAAAAATTCCCCCTCACCTCTGTCCTAAATGGGCAACACCTAATTTTAAAACAGTGCCCCCTAGTTCTGGACTCACCCACAAGAGGAAACATCCTTTTGACATCCACCTTGTCAAGGCCATTGACGATCTTGTATACTTCAAACAAGTCATCCTTCACTCTTTTAAACTCCAGTGCAAACAAGCCCAGAGGAATGAAGTCCTGCTGGCAGATTCAGGGAGCCAAGGAAGAAATTGAAAAGTAAGGATGAAGATGGTAATCTCTGGAATACTCTTGTGTGACACCCACTAGTGAGTATAAAGGTAGGCAGAAAATGCAGATGAATGCATGGTTGAAGAGACCATACAGGAGAGCGAGAGCTTCTTGGGGCATTGTGACATGTTTTGGAGGAGATGGGACCTGTGCAAGTTGGGTGTTTACACTTCAATAGGGCCCAGTCCGATAGCCTGGTGGGGAGGCTTGTGAATGCTGGTGGAGAGAGTTCACATGGGCCTGGCAGGGATATGGGAAGCTGAGCATAGATTCAAAAGGGAGAAAAGGAGAGCTGAAAATATGGTCAGGAAATTGGTAAGTCAGTATGGAAGGCAGTAAAACAAAGGCATGTCGCCTGGAGTTGGGGGGAGGGAAGAGGCTGCAAGGAAGCGTCTGTCTGCCAGGGAATGGGAGGAAAGAGACGGGAGGGGAGCGTGTGCGGAAATGAGACTGTGAGGGATCATTTGTCTGCTGGGTGGGTGGGGGGGGTTGGATTTTGTGTGGTGGGGAAATACAGTATAAACGTTACTGCCCCACTTTTGCTAACCCAACTTGCTTACAGAAGGAGCTGTTGAGATATGCTACATTTCTACTCCACAAGATCCAGCAGAGCTTTCTTCCTTCTTTCCTTACATGGTACCAATCAATTGTTACGCATAATAGTAATCAAAACATAGATGATTAATAGCAAGATAAATTTCCAAGACTTTATCTTTCCAAAATTTGCTGATTGGCCCCATGAATGAGAAAAAAATTGAAATGTGGCCGCTCGTGTGAAAAGATGGGACACCCCTTTGCTTAGAAGGATCATGAAATGAAGCCATTTGGGTTAAACTGAGGAACAAAAAGGAACAAGCTCACTGCTGAGATAGACCTGCAAAGAATCAAAGGGAGTGAGAAGGGCAAATATATAGGCAAATTGCTGAGAAGTACAGAAACAATAGGGTAGTGATGACTTTCAAGTACCCTGATATTAATTGGGATAAAATCAAAATGTATTTGGTGGCTGGGGGGCAAAAGTCTTGAAATCCATTTAGGAGAACTTTTTTGCTCAAGCCCATCAAGAGAAAGGGCAGTTCTGGACTTATTTTCTGAAATGAAGTTGGGCAGGTGGAAGGGGTATCAGCAGGAGAATGTTTTGATGGTAGTGATCATAATTCTGTTAAATTTAACATTGTTATGGTAAAGGATGAAGGAAAAGGATCAAGATAGACCAAGAATAAAAGTCTCAAATTGGGGAAAGGCAATTTTACTGAGCCAAGATGCGATTTGGCAAAAGTCCATGGAAACAAGTGTTTGAAAGTAAATCAATGTCTAAACAGTGGGAGGCATTAGAGAAAGGGGGAGGGAGAGATATTGCCATAAAGAAAGGCTCCAAATGTAGAGCTCTCTGGATGTCAAAGTCCATACAGAGTCGGGATAAACAAAAAAAGACAAGACCCAATACTAAAAGCTCATACTCCTCTAGGCTTTCTGGAGTATTAGGAAGTGCAGGAGTGAAAGTAAAAAGGAAATTAGGAATGCAAAGAGAGGACAAGAGAAAAATGGCAAGTGAGAAAAGGAAAACTCGAAGGTATTTCACAAAAACATAGAGCAAGAGGATCGCTAAGGAAAGAGGAGGGCTGATTAGAAACCTGTGGAAGCAGAAGATGTGGGTCTGGTTCTTAATAATACTTTTGCACCTGCCTTTACAAAACTGGGGGGCGGGGGTGGGGGGGTGCGCGTGGGCGGGAGTGGTGATGCAGAAATTATAGTTGAGGAAATATAGTTGTGTGTGAAATATTGAATAGGGCAAACACAATGAGAGAGGAAATATTAATATGTTTAGTATCTCTAAGTGGATAAATTGCCAGGCATGAAATAAATGGATTGCAGGCTGCTAAGAGAAGCAAGGGAAGAAATAGCAGAGGTTCTGATCACCATTTTCAAATCCTCTCCTGCTACCGACATGGTGCCAGAGGACTGCTAATGTTGTCCCATGGTTTACAAAAGGAGGAAGATGTGGGCAGAGTTCTCAGTGAGTACTTTGCTTCTGTTTTTGCTAAGGAGAAGGATGATGCAGACATTCTAGTTCAAGAGGAAGTGTGTGAAATATCAGATACAATAAGCATAATCAGAGAGGAAGTACTGGAGGGACTGTCATTATTGAAAGTAGATAAATCACCAGGGTTGGATGGTTGTATCCCAGCTTGTTAAAGGAAACCAGGAAGGAAATAGTTGATGCTCTGAGGATCATTTTCTCTAAGTACAGGTGAGGTACCAAAAGATTGGAGGTCTGCAAAAGGAATAGGCCAGAAAATTATAGGCCAGTCTGACTTTAGAAGTGGGAAAATTATTGAAATCAATTCTGAGAGACAGGATAAATTGTCACTTGAAAAGGCACAGATTAATCAGGGATAGTCATCATGGATTTGTTGGGGGAAGATCATGTCTTACTAAATTAATAGAGTTTTTTGAGGAAGTAAAAAGGAGGATTGATGAGGGTAGTGTAGTAGATGCTGTCAACATGGATTTTAGTAAGGCATTTGACATGGTCCCACATGGAAGACTAGCTAGAAAAGTGAGATCCCATGATATACAAGGGAATATAGCAAGTTGGATCCATAATTGGCTTAAGGACAGGAAACAAAGGGTAATGGTTGGATGGATGTTTTAGCAAGCAGAAAGCAGTTTCCAGTGGCATTCCACTGAGCTCAGTGTTGGGGCCCTTGCTGTTTGTTGCATATATTAATGATTTAGACTTAAATGTGGGAGGCATGATTGGAAAATTTGCAGATGACAAAAATTGGCTGTGTAGTTAATAGTGAAGAGCATAGCTGTTATCTCCAGAATGATATCAATGGATTGGTTGAATGAGTGGAAAAGTGGCAAATGGAATTCAATCTGGAAAAGTGTGAGGTAATGCATTTGGGGTGGGAAACAAAACAAGGGAATATTCAATAAACAGGAGGATCTTGAGAGGGATTGAGAAAGTGAGACCTTGGAGTGCATGTCCGCAGGTCCCTGAAGGCAGCAGGACAGGTGGGCAAGGTGGTAAAGAAGGCATATGGCGTGCTTTTCTTTATTGGACGAGTATAGAATACAAAACCAGGGATGCAGTGTTGGAACTGTATAAAACACTGGTTCAACCACAGCTGGAAATTTGTGTACAGTTCTGGTTGCCACGTTACTGGAAGAATATAATTGCTTTGGAAAGAATACAGAGGAGGTTTACAAGAATGTTGCCAAGGCTTGAAACTTGCAGCTACGAGGAAAGGTTGGATAGGCTAGGGTTGTTTTCCTTAGAACAGAGGAAGTGGAGGGGTGACCTAATTGACGTGTACAAAATTGAGGGGCCAAGATAAGGCTAGACAGGAAAGAACTGTTCTCCCCCAGCTGAGGGGTTAATTATCAGGGGCATAGATTTAACGTGATTGGAGGGATTAGAAGGGACTTGAGGAAAAACTTTTTCACCCAGAGGATGGTGGGCATCTGGAATTCACTGCCTAAATTGGTGGTTGAGGCTAAAATGCTCAACTCATTTAAAAGGTACCTGGTATCTGCAAGGCTACAGACCAGGTGCTGGAAAGTTGGATTAAAAATGAGTGGCTAGTTTTTTTTTGTCTAGCATAGACATGATTGGCGGAATGACCTGTTTCTGCACAATAACTTTTCCATGGTTCTATGGAAGGGATAAAGGCCAGTCAGCCTAAACTCGAGCAAATAATTGAAGAAGTTCTGAGGGACAGTATAAATAATTTAGAAAGCTGCTGATTATTCAAGAGCAGTGTGGATTTATTAAGGGAAGATCATGTCCGACTGACTTGATTGAATTTTTTGAGGTGGTAATGAGGAAGGTCAATAAGGTAACTCATTTGTCATCTGCATGGATTTTAGCAAAGCTTTTTTTCTTGAAAAGGTTCCAAATGGCAGACTGGTCAGAAAAGTAAAAGACCATGGAATCTAAGGGAAAGTGAAAAGTTGGTTCAAGATTGGCTTAGTGGCAAGAAGCAAAAGGTAACAGTTGGGTGTTTTTGTGACTGGAAGGCTGCTTCCAATGAGGTTTTGCAAGGATGAATAATGGGCCCCTTGTTTCTCATGGTATTTATTGAAAATTTAGACTTTAAGGCAGGGGTGATGATTAAGAAGCTTGTAACTCATGAAGAATTGTTTATTGCATGGAAGAAAGCTTTAGACTCCAGGAAGATATTGATAGTCAGGTGGGCAGAAAAGTGGCAAATAGAGATCAATCCGAATAAGTTTGAGGTTATGGATTTGGGGAGGGAAAATATGACACAGGATTCCATAATAAATGGGAGGATTCTGAGAAATGTTGAGGAACAGAGGGACCTTGGTGTGTATATTCATAGATCACTGAAGGCAACAGGACAGGTATGTAGATGGAGTGGATGAGAATACATATGGGATACTCCTTTTTATTCCCTTTATTGAATATAAGAGTAGGGAGGTTGTGTTAAAGCTGTATAATATACAAGTTAGATTACAGCTAGAGTCCTGTGTACAGTTTTGGTCACCACATAACAGGAAGGATGTGAGCATATGAGAGGCACTTGGCTTGTTTTTTTTTCAACCATTGAAAACTTGACCCAAATGGCTTTGTTGGAAGCTACTAATCCTCCCACACTGAACTAATTTTGTCCCCAAAGAGTGGTTCAGAACCTTGACCCCTTGTATGAGTTGATAATTAATAACTTCGACTCCACCACCAATGAGATGGATTGCTGCTCCAATAATTATTCAGATGTTGGCATGAGTTCCAACATAGCATATACCTCTCATTCAGGCAGTATAATATTTGGGCTGCATCTTGACTGTGTCCCTGGGCATAATCTGAAGCAGGTTTAAGTTGCTTTAATTAACCTTGTGCTTGCAACAAGCTGTCAGATTGTACCTGAACTCAGTTGTTTCAAATGCCGGAACATTTTTACTTTGAGTTGGCACATGTCTTCTAAATGCAGACAAAATATCACCAGTTTTCCATTCAAGATAGCCTTTAGATTTTCTGAAGAAGCTATGGTTCTAGGAAACACTATAGCCCGTAACTTCCGAGCCCTGGGACACCGTAACTAGTGGTTATCCAAAAGATGCGCTGGGGAATTGCCTAGGAAGACCAAATTTCTGTTGGGCAATTGTCCTCCATTGGGAGCCATCCGAAAGTACGATATAAATCGCAAACTTGGATGACTGTCTTAGAGTAACAGTTACCCATAAACAGTTAGGAGATTTAGAACTACTTCTAACTTTTGGGTAACTATAGTGCTGACCCCCTCCCCCCTCACCCTGATTATCCCCTCAACAGGGCTCCCCACATACTATCACTGACCATCTCAATTAACCTTGACCAGCAACCCCACTACTCACCCCTGACTGCCCTCCCTGCTTCACCCACCCCTAACCGCCTGTGCCCCCCTGTCCTGGCAACAGATTCTGATGTTTCAAATGCAAATTGCAATCGGCACAAATAGAATTTCTGTAGTCTTTTGCACCAGTTGTTAAAAGAACACTGCTGGAAGCTGGCCCTGCCCACACAGCTGGCCACGCCCCTGGGATGAATTGATTATAGTGAGGAGTTTCTGCTAATTGCTCTCGTTCCTAGGAAGTTCTAGAATTTAAGAGAACACTATTAGACGTTTTTAAAAAAAGTTTTTGAATGTAATTTTTTAAACATGCCGGAACTGATTATTTTGCCCTAATATAACTAACTTATGAATCTGTGTATTTGTTATTTTCCGTATTTAAATTGTGTTACTTACCTCAAATGCATCATACATACCTCTTTGTTTCACCATATTCTCTATTTCTCTTATCATCCACGGGGCCTTGGCTTTAGTTTCCCTAACTTGCCCGCTTGTTGGAATGTAACCTGCACCTGAATCATCTGCTCAAAAATCACTCATTGTTCTGTTACAATTTTCCAAGTCAGAATTTGGATCCATTATACTCTGACTAGATCTACTCTCATCCCGTTGAAGTTAGCCCTCTTCCAATTTAGAAGTTCCACTTCAGATTGTTTCTTGCTCTTCTCCATTACTAATCGAAACCTTTGATGTGATGATCACTTGTGCCCTTTAGGGACTGAAACCTGCCCTTTCCTACCTGGCCTACACGAGCCTCTCCAGCACATTAATTTGGTTGACCCTTAAATGCCCTTTGAAATGGCCTAGCAAGCCACTCAGTTGAATCAAACAGCTAAAAAGTCTAAAAGGCACAAAACAGGACAGACCAGCCGGCATCAACCTAGGCACCAGAAACAACAATGGCAAACTCGACCCTGTTGACCCTGCAAAGTCCTCCTTATTTGCTTGCATCTGTGCCAAAATTGGGAGAGCTGCCTCACAGACTAGTTGAGCAACAGCCTGACATAGTCATACTCGCTGAATCAGCCCTTCCAGATAATGTCCCAGACTCTACCATCACCACCCCTGGGTATGCCTGTCCCACCGGCAGGACAGACCCAGCAGAGGTGGAGGCTCAGTGGTTTACAGTCTGGAGGGAGTTGTCCCGGGAGTCCTCACCATCGATTCTGGACCCCAGGAGGTCTCATGGCATCAGGTCAAACATGAGCAAGGATTGCACGTACTGTACCCCTTCAGCTGATGAGCCAGTACTCCTCCATGTTGGACACCACTTGGAGGAAGCACGGAGGGCGTGCAGAATGTACTGTGGGTGGGGGATGGATGCCCATCACCAAAAGTGGCTTGGGAGCACAACTACTGGCTGAGTCCTAAAGGATGTAACTGCTAGAGTGGGTCTGCGGCAGGTGGTGAGAGAACCAACAGGAGGGAAAAACATGCTTGATCTCATCCACTCAAACCTGCCTGGCGCAGGTGCACCTGTCCATGACTGTATCAGTAGGAGTGACCACCGCATAGTCCTTGTGGAGACAAAGTCCCATCTTTGCATTGAGGATACCCTCCATCGTGTTGTGTGGCACTACTACTGTGCTAATTGGGATAGATTTCAAACAGGTGTAGCAACTCGAGACTGGGCAAGCACGAGGTGCTGTGGGCCATCAGCAGCAGAATTGTACTCTTCCACAATCTGTAACCTCATGGCCTGCCATATCCCCCACTCTACTATTACCACCAAGTTCAAGCCAGGGATTAACCCTGGTTCAAAAAGAGTGCAAGAGGGCGTACCAGGAGCAGCACTGGGCATATCTAAAAATGAGGTGTCAACCTGGTGAAGCTACAACACAGGACTACTTGCGTGCCAAATAGCAGAAGTAGCAAATGTTAGACAGAGCTAAATGATTCCACTACCAATGAATCAGATCTAAGCTCCTGTCGTGAATGCTGGTGGACAATTAAGCAACTCACTGGAGGAGGAGGCTCCACAAACATCCCCATCTTCAATGATGGAGGAGCACAGCACAGCAGTGCAAAAGATAAGGCTGAAGCATTTGCAACAATCTTAGCCAGAAGTGCCAAGTGGATGATCCATCTCGGCCACCTCCGGAGCTCCCCAGCATCACAGATGCCTGTCTTCAGCCAATTCAATTCACTCCATGGGATATCAAGAAATGGCTGAAAGCACTGGATTCAGCAAAGGCTATGGGCCCTGACCGTATTCCGGCAATAGTACTGAAGACTTGTACTCCAGAACTTGCCATGCCCCTAACCGAGCTGTTCCAATACAGCTACAATACTGGCATCTACCTGGCAATGTGGAAAATTGCCCAGGAATGTCCTGCGCGCACAAAGCAGGACAAATCTAGCCTGGCCAATTACTGCCCCATCAATGTACTCTCTGTCATCAGTAAAGTAATGAAAGGGGTCATCAACAGTGTTATCAAGTGGCACATGTTTAGCAATAACCTTACGGATGCTCAATTTGGGTCCTGCCAGGCCCACTGAGCTCCTGATCTCATCACAGCCTTGGTTCAAACATGGACAAAAGAGCTGAACTCCAGAGTTAAGGTGAGAGTGGCTGCCCTTGACATCAAAGCAGCATTTGACTGAATCAAGGAGCCCTCGCAAAACTGGAGTCAATGGGAATCGGTGCGGAGGGGTAACTCTCCGCTGGTTGGAGTCATATCTAGCACAAAGGAAGATGGTTCTGGTTATTGGAGGTCAATCATCTCCGTTCCAGGACATCACTGCAGAAGTTGCTCAGGGTAGTGTCCTCGGCCCAACCATCTTCAGCTGCTTCATCGATGACTTTCCATCCATCATAAGGTCACAAGTGGGGATGTTTGTAGATTATTGCACAATATTCACCATTTGCAACTCCTCAGGCACTGACACAGTCCATGTCCAAATGCAGCAAGACCTGGACAATATCGAGGCTTGGGCTGACAAGTGGCAGTTAGCATTCACGCCACACAAGTGCAAGGAAATGACCATCTCCATCAAGAGAGAATCTAACCATTGCCCCATGACATTCAATGGCATTACCATTGCTGAATCTCCCACTATCAACATCCTGGTGGTTACCATTGACCAGAAACTGAACTGGACTAGCCATATAAATTCTATGGCTGCAAGAGCAGGTCAAAGGCTGGGAATCCTGCGATGAATAATCACTACCTGTCTCCCCAAAGCCTATCCACCGTCTACAAGACACAAGTCAGGACTATGATGAAATACTCTCCACTTGCCTGGATGAGTGCAGCTCCAACAACACTGAAGAAGCTTGACACCATCCAGGGCAAAGCAGCCTGCTTGATTGGCACCCATCCACAAACATTCACTCCTTCCACCATCAATGTACAGTAGCAGAAGTGTGTACCATCTACAAAATTCATTGCAGGAACTCGGCAAGCCTCCTTCGACAGCACCTTCCAAACCCACGACCATATAGAAGGACAAGGGCAACAGGTAGATGGGAACACCACCAAATAGAATTTCCCCTCAAAGCCACTCACTATCCTGACTTGGAAATATATCGTTGTTCCTTCACTGTCGCTGAGTCAAAGTCTGGAACTCCCTTGCTCACAGCACTGTGGATGTACCTACAGCACAAGGATTTTTTAACTTTTATTAATTCATGTAACATGGGTGTTGCTGGTTAAGCCAACATTTATTGCCGATCACCACCTTCTCAAGGGCAATCACCACAACGCCGTCACCACCCCTGCAGCAGTTTAAGAAGGCAACTCACCACCACTTTCTCGAGGGCAATGAGGCTTGGGTGTTAAATGCTGGCCTAGCCAGCAGTGCCCACATCCCAAGAATGAATTTTTAAAAACTCAAGTGCACAGGCATTTGGTCTATTTGGCCATCTCATTCGCCAGCACCAGATACTGCAATGCCTTGGTTCTAGTTGGACCACGAACACATGGTCAAGCAAGCTCTCCTGAACACATTTCATAAATGCCTCTCTCTCTCTCTCTCTCTCTCTTACCCTGTAATCTTGTTCCAAACAACTTTTGGGAAATCAGCCTCCCAATCCCACTTCTATATGATTCTTGCACATCTGTGATTTCTCTGTAGATTTACTCCTCTTTGGAGGAGTAATTGGAGATCAATGGAATAACCCCAGTAGTGTGATCATACCCTTTTGAATCTCAACAAAATGTATTCTGTCTGTACCCCTCGAGGACATCCTCTCTTTCCAATGTAACATTGCCTTTCTTAGTCAGTACTGCTACCCCACCTTCCTTTTCCCTTCTGTACCTTTTCTGAACCCATTGTACCCCTGTTACGTCAACAGTCTTCACCATGTTTAAAGCCACATTTCCATTGTTGCCACTAATCATATCCAGGTGGCTTTTTGTCTTTGTAGCTCACAACCATCACTCACCATACTTGATGTTCAATGGCATTACCATCACGGAATCCCCTACTATCAACATCCTGGGGGTTACCATTGACCAGAAACTGAACTGGACTAGCCATATAAATACTGTGTCTACAAGAGCAGGTCAGAGGTTAGGAACAGTGCGATGAGTAATTCACCTCCTGACTCCTAAAAGCCTATCCACGATCTACAAGGCACAAGTCAGGAATGTGATGGAATGCTCCCACTTGCCTGGATAAATGCAGCTCCCACAACACTCAAGAAGCTTGACACCATCCAGGACAAAGCAGCTCACTTGATTGGCACCCCTTCCACAAACATTCATTCCCTCTACCACTGATGCACAGTAGCAGCAATGTGTACCATCTACAAGATGCACTGCAGGAATTCACCAAGGCTCCTTCGACAGCACCTTCCAGCACCATCCAAATCCATGACCACTACCATCTAGAAGGACAAGAGCAGCAGATAGATGGGAACATTGCCACCTAGAAGTTCCCTTCCAAGTCAATCACCATCCTGACTTAGAAATACATTGCTGTTCCTTCACTGTCGCTGGGTCAAAATCCAGGAACTCCCTTGCTAATGTGGGTGTATCTACGTCATATAGAACTATAGAAAACTTACAGCACAGAAGGAGACCATTTGGCCCATCTTGTCCATGCCAGCCCGATGACACCCAGGTGCCCTTTCTAACCCCACCTTCCTGCACCCGGCCCATAGCCCTACAGCTTCCAGCACTTTAGGTGCAGATCCAGGTACTTTTTAAAAGAGTTTAAAGTTTCTGCCTCTACCACCAACTTGGGCAGTGAATTCCAGACACCCACTACCCTCTGTGTAAAAAAAGTTCTTCCTCATGTCCCCCCTACACCGTCTGCCACTTATCTTGAATCTATGTCCCCTGGTTCTAGAATTCTCCACCAAGAGAAACAATTTTATCCTGTCCACTCTATCTATTCCCCTCATAATTTTGTACACCTCAATCAAGTCACCTCTCAGCCTTCTTTGTTCTAAGGAAAATAACCCCAAACTATCCAACCTCTCCTCGTAGCTACACTTTTCTAACCCTGGCAACATTCTTGTAAACCTCTTCTGCACTCTCTCCAGAGCTATTACGCCCTTCCTGTAATGTGATTACCAGAACTGCACACAATACTCCAATTGTGGCCTCACCAGTGTTTTATACAATTCCAACATTATATCCTTACTTTTATATTCTGTACCTCTGCCAATGAAGGAGAGCATTCCATATACCTTCTTTACAACCTTGTCTACTTGAACTGCTGCCTTCAGGGACCTGTGTACTTGTACGCCAAAATCTCTCACTTCATCTACCCCTCTTAGTATATTCCCATTTATTGTGTAATCCCTGTAACTGTTTGACCTCCCTAAATGTATGACCTCACTTCTCTATGTTAAAATCCATCTGCCACTTTACCGCCCACTCCACCAACCCATCTATATTGTTTTGGAGATTATGGCTATCCTCTACACTATCCACTACTCGGCCAATCTTTGTGTCATCTGCAAATTTCCCAATCGTACCCCCCACGTTCACGTCCAAATCAGTAATATATAACACAAACAGCAAGGGTCCCAACACCGAGCCCTGTGGAACACCACTTGAGACAACTTTCCATTCGTAAGGGCATCCATCGACCATTACCCTTTGTTTCCTGTTACAAAGCCAACCTTTTATCCAGTTTACCACATTACCCTGAATCCCATGGGCTTTTACTTTCCTGACCAATCTGCCATGTGGGACCTTGTCAAATGCCTTGCTAAAATCCATGTACACAACATCCACTGCACTACCTTCATCAACCCTTCTTGTCACTTCCTCAAAGAATTCAATCAAATTTGTGAGGCAAGACCTTCCTTTAACAAACCCATGCTGACCATCCCTGACCAGTCCATGCCTTTCCACATGATCGTTAATCCGAACTCTCAGGATTGATTCTACTAAGTTGCTCAGCACCGTGTAAGACAAACTGGCCTATAATTGTTTGGCATTTTCTTTGATCCCTTTTTAAACAGTGGAACTACGTTTGCATTTCTCCAGTCCTCCGGTACCTCCCCTGTATCTAGTGAAGATTGGAAAATCATCCTCAGAGCATCTGCTATCTCCTCCCTGACTTCCTTCAGCAGCCTCGGAAACAATCCATCTGGCCCTAGCGACTTATCAACTTTCAAGGATTTCAACCTTTTGAGTGCTTCCTCTCTCTTTATGACTATCCCGTCTAATATCTCGCAGCGTTCCTCCTGGATTACTATATCGACATCCTCCCTTTCCTTTGTAAACATGGAGACAAAATATTCATTCAAAACCCTTCCCACAGCCTCTGCATCTGCACACAAGTTTCCATCTTCATCTCTGATAGGTCCCACTTTTTCCTTACCTAACCTTTTAGCATTAATGTATTGGTAAAACATCTTTGGGTTATCTTTAACTTTACTTGCTAACCTTTTTTCATGCCCTCTCTTTGATTCCCTTATTTCCTTTTTTACTTTGTCCCTGCACTTCCTATATTTGTCTAGGCTAGCTGCAGTGCTTAGTTCTTTGTGCCTATCGTACGCTTTCTTTTTCTGTTTGATCTTCCCCTGTATTCCTCTAGACAACCAGGGAGGTCTAGATTTGGTAGACCTCCAACTCTTATTTTTGTAGGGGACATGTCTACTTTGTACCATTAGGATTTCGCTTTTTAGTGCTTCCCACTGGTTTTCCACTGTTTTATCCTCCAGCAGTGCTGTCCAGTCCACCTCAGCCAAGTCCCTTCTCATTTCTGCAAAATTTGCCTTCCCCCAGTTCAAGACTTTTACTGCTGCCTTATCTCTGTCCTTTTCCATGGTAATGCTAAATCTAACTGAATTGTGATCACTGTCCCCGATATGGTCGCCAACTGTCACTTCACCCACTTGCCCTTCTTCGTTCCCCAAGACTAGGTCTAGAATTGCATCTCCTCTCGTTGGGTTCGTCACTAATTGGTTTAAAAAATTTTCCTGGACACACTGAATGATTTTTCTCCCTCAGTCCCCCTCAAATTGTTTGAATCCCAGTTGATATTAGGATAGTTGAAGTCTCCTACTATTATTGCCCTCTTCTTCCAAGCAGAAATTTGCCTACATATCTGTACTTCTATCTTCCTTTCACTATTTGGAGGTCTGTAGTATACTCCCAGTGACTGCACCTTTTTTATTTCTAAGCTCAATCCATAAAGCCTCGTTTGTTGATCCATTTAGTATATCATCACTTCTCACAACTGCAATTGATTCTTTAACCATTAGTGCTACCCCCCCTCCTTTTTTATCTCCTACTCTATCGTGTCTGAAGACTCGATAACCAGGGATATTTAGCTGCCAGTTTTGTCCTTCCTTTAGCCAGGTCTCCGTGATAGCAATGACACCCTGCTGCCATGTGTCTACCTGTACCCTTAACTCATCTACCTTGGACTGCAGCGGTTCAAGAAGGCAGCTCACCATCACCTTCTCAAGGGAAACTAGGGATGGGAAATAAATGCTGGCCCAGCCAGCGAAGCCCACATCCCATGAATGAATAAAAGAAAAACTGTATATTGACGTATATACATTTGAAACCTGTCTTTGAGGAATATAAAGACAGGGGCAGACTATGAAGGACTATTATGGTACCGCTTCCTTCTCTAGTGTTTTCCACATCCATGCTCCTTTGTGCACCTTAATTCTTTTTATACTTCCTTGTGCTTGTGCCCACCGCCACCCTGCCGGTTTCGTCCAGTCCCACCCCAACCACACTAGTGAACCTCCCGAAGGACGTTGGCCCCCCATCCTGTTATGGTACAGCTCGTCCTTTTGATTGGTGATTCCTGCCTGAGAACTGATCTCGCTGCCCCAGGAACCTGAGTCCCTCTATCCTGCACCATGCCTCAAGAAACTCATTGATTCCCCCCATCTTCCTGTTTGTACATTTGAATATAGTAAATAGCTGAGACCCCAAGACTGATCCTTTTATTACCCCACTGTTAACTTGTCAGTGTGCACTACCTGTTTACTGCTACTGTTTTGCCTGTGAACCCATTTTAATACAGAGCTCCCAACCCCATGAGCCCTTGTATAAAACCTTTGTGTGACATTATTGAAGGGCTTTTGAAAATCGAAATGCACTCCTTGCTTTATTCATCAAAATATGCAAGCGCTGCTGGTAAGGCCAGCCCTCATTGCCCATTACTAATTGCCTTTGCGAAGATGGTGAAGAGAGCTGTCATCTTGAACTGCTGCAGCCCATGAGGTGTAGGTACCTCAGTGCTGTTAGGGAGTTCTAGGATTTGGTATCAGCAACAGTGAAGGAATGCCGATATAGTTCTAGGCCAGGGTGGTGCATGGCTTGGAGGGGAGTTTGGAGGTGGTGGTGGTCCATGGAACTGCTGCCTTTGTCCTTCTAGATGGTGGTGGTCGTGGGTTTGGAAGGCGCTGTTGAAGGAGGCTTGGTGAGTTCATGCAGTGCACCTGTAGATGGTGCACACTGCTGCCACTGTGCATTGGTGGTGGAGGCAGTGAATGTTCATTGTGGTGTATGGGGTGCCAATTAAATGGGCTGCTTTGCCCTCGATGGTGTTGAGCTTCTTGAATGTTGTGGGAGCTGCACTTATCCAGGCAAGTGAAGAGTATTCCCTGACTTCTGCCTTGTAGATGGTAGACAGGCTTTGGGAGTTGGGAGGTGAGTTACTTGGCTGCAGGATTCCTAGCCTCTTAGCTCTTGAAGCCACAGTATTTATATGACTAGTCCAGTTCAGTTTCTGGTCAGTGGTGGGGGAATTCCATGATGGCAATGCTGTTGACCATCAAGGGAAATTTGGCTAGATTCTTGTTGGAAATCGTCATTTCTGTGCACTTGTGTGGCACAAATGTTAGTTGCCACTTATCACCCCAAGCCTGAATGTTGTCCTGGCCTTGCTGGAGGTGGGCACGGACTGCTTCAGTATCTGAGTTGCATAATACACTGAACACTCTGCAGAATCATCAGCTAATGCCTCCACTTCTGATCTTGTGTTGGAGGCAAAGCCATTGAAGCAGATGGTTGGGCCTCAGACACTCCCCTGAGGAACTCATGCATTCGTGTCCTGGGATGATTGAGCCCCACAGCCATCTTGCTTTGTACTGTGTATGACTCCAACCAGTGGAGAGTTTGTGCATCCCCTCCCCTACCCCCCACCCCTCCACCTCAGTTTCCATTAAGTTGAATTTTGCTAGGGCCATAACTTGATTAAATGCTACCTTGATCTCAAGGGCAGTCATTCTGTTCCCATGTCTGGAATTCAGCTCTTGCAGCATTAACTGAGTGGCTTTTCTCTGTGCGGCTAGTTGTGGAACACCAGAATTCACTGCTATTGCCAGGATGTTGTCAGGGCCCATAACCTTTGCTGTTTCCAGTGCCTTCAGCTTTTTCTTGATATCACATCATATGAAAGTAATTGGCTGAAGACTGGCATCTGTGATGCTGGGGACCTCAGGAGGAGCTGAAATGGATCATCCACTCAGCACTTCTGGTTGAAGATGGTTTAAATACCTCAGCTTTGTCTTTGCATTGTCGTGCTCGGTTCTCCTATCATTGAGGATGGGAGTGTTTTTGGAGCCTCCTCCGTTTAGTTGCCACTACCATTCATGATTGGATGTGGCAGAACTGCAGAGCTTTGATCCAATCTGTTGGTTTTGGGATCTGTCTATTATGCTGCTTCTGCTGATTATCATGTATATAGCCCTGTGTTGTAGCTTTACAACATGGACACCTCATTTTTGGATATGCCTAATGTTGCTTCTGGCACGTTCTTCTATACTCATTGAAGCAGCGTTAGTTCTGTGGCTTAGCTCTTCTGTTGCCTCCACCTCCGAGCCCATTTCTTTGGCCAGGTGTCATCCTTCTGTGCAGCGGTCTACAGCATTCCCCCTCAGCCTGGATCCCTCCCTCTAGCTTCTTGCCCTTGATCTTTTTTTTGTGAAATGGTCAGCGTGACATTGGCCGACTCATTTTCTTTGCTCCCCTCGCTCACTGAACTATCTGAGTTTGAGCTTAGTGTATTTTATTCTTTTGTCCAATCTTAACATTTGTCATCAAACCTGCTAAGAAGGGTGCTGCTGCTGTCGTCTGGCAAACTCACCTCGACCAAGTAGAGACCTGACATTTCCTCCCACCTCCCTTGGACCATGACTCCACCAATGAACATCAAGCCATTATCTCCAAGACTGTCACTGACCTCATCCCGTCTGTAAATCTTGCCTCCAAGCTTATGGACCCCCCCCACTTTAAACAATCTGTTTCTACCTCTACCTCAAGATCCACAAACAAGAACTCCCTACTAGATCGATCATTTTAGTCTGTTCCTGCCCCACTCAACTGTTTTCTTCCTACCTCAACTTTTTCTTTCTCCCCTTGGCCCGTTTCCTCCAATCTACATCTGCCATTCTTCCAACACCCTCTGCCACTTTAATAGTTTCCAGTTTCCTGCCCCTAATAGTCTCCTTTTGACCATGAACATCCATCCCCACTGAGATTGTCTGAGGGTTTCCTCTTCTTCTTTAATCCACCACCACTCCCCTCCACCTGGCTGAACTTGCTCTCACATTGAACAACCTCTCTTTTAACTCATTTCACTTCCTCCAAATAAAAGGTGTTAGTCTGGGTACCCACATGGGTCGTACTATGCCTGCCTTTTTATGGGATTTGCGGAACATTCCCTATTCTGTCCCTATTCTGCAACCCCCCCACCCATCACCTCTCTTCCAGCACAATGATGTCTACATCTGCACTCACTGAACTAGGAAATTTCACCAACCTTGCTTACAATTTCCACCTTTCTCATACCTTCAATTGGTCCATTTCTGACTTTTTCCCTCATTACTTGGCTTCTCTGTCTCCCATCTCTGAGGATTGGCTACAAACAAATATTCGTTATTAACCCACTGATGCCACAGCTACCTCACAGAATTACAGAATTGTTATGGTGTAGGAGGAGGCCACTCGGCCCATCATTTCTGCACTGGCTGTCTGAGTATTTTAACTTAGTGCCAATCTCCTTCCTTTTTCCCGTAACCTTGCACATTGTTTCTATTTAAATAATCATCCAATTCCCTCTTGAATGCCTCAACTGAACCTGTCTCCACCACACTTCCAGGCAGTGCATTCGAAATCCTAACTACTCGCTGTGTGAAGAAGTTTTTTCTTGCCTCGCATTTGCTTCTTTTGCAAAACACTTTAAAACTGTGCTTTCTGGTTCTCTATCCATTTATGAGCGGGAGCAGTTTCTCCCTATCTACCCTGTCCAGACCCCTCATGATTTTGAAAACTTCTATCAAGTCTCCTCTTAGCCTTCTCCTCTCCAAGGCAAACAGTCCCATCTTCTCCAATTTTTCTTTATAACTGAAATGTCTCATCCCTGGAACCATTCTCGTAAACCTCTTCTGCACTCTCTCCAATGTGTTCACTTCCTTCCTATAGTGTAGCACTCAGAACTGTACACAATACTCCCAGCTGAGGTGTAACCAGTGTTTTATATAAGTTTATCACAACCTCCCTGTTCGTGTACTCTTATGTCCCTATTACTGAAACCTAGAATACTGTATGCTTTAGAAACATCTCTCTACCTGCCTTGCTACCTTTGACTTATGAACATATATACCCAGATCTCTCTGCTTCTGCACACCCTTTAGTATCCTTTATTTTATGCTGTCTCTCCATGTTCTTTGTACCAAAGTGTATTACCTCACACTCCTCTGCATTGAACTTCATCTGCCACCTATCTGCCCAATCCACCAATGTGTCAATGTCCTTTTGAAGTTCTACACTGTCCCCCTCACAATTTACAATTCTCCCAAGTTTTGTGTCATCTGCAAACTTTGAAATTGTCCCAATACCGACCCCTGGGGAAATCCACTGCGAACCTACTTCCAGCCCAAAAATTACCCATTAACCATTCCTCTCTGTTTCCTATCCCTCAGCCAATTTTGTGTCCAAGTTGCTACTGTCCCTTTTTATTTCATGACCCATAACTTTCCTCAAATCTATTGTTTGGTACTGTATCGACGCCTTTTGGAAGCCCATATACACCACATCAACGGCCTTGCCCTCATCAACCATCTCTGTTACCTCATCAAAAAAACTCAGCGAGTTAGACGTGATTTTACTTTAACAAATCCATGCTAACTCTTCTGAATCAATTTCCATGTGACTATTAATTCTATCCTGAATAATTGTTTCTAGGAGTTTCCCCACCACTGAAATTAAACTCTAAGATAAAGCAAAAAACTGCAGATGCTGGAAATCCAAAACAAAAATAAAAATACCTGGAAAAACTCAGCAAGTCTGGCAGCATCTGTGGAGAGGAACACAGTTAACGTTTCGAGTCTGTATGACTCTTCAACAGAACTAAGTAAAAAAAGAAAAGAGGTGAAATATAAGCTGTTTTGGTGGGGGGGGGGGGTTAAAGCTGGATAGAGGGCCAGTGATAGGTGGAGATAGCCAAAAGATGTCATAGACAAAAGGGACAAAGAGGAGTTGAAGGTGGTGATATTATCTAAGGATTGTGCTAATTAAGGGTAGAAAACAGGATAAGCAAGCTACAGATAGCCCTAGTGGGGGTGGGGTGAAGGGAAGGGATCGAAATAGGCTAAAAGGTAGAGATAAAACAATGGATAGGAATACATTTAAAAATAATGGAAATAGGTGGGAAAAGAAAAATCTATATAAATTATTGGGGAAAAAAAGGGGGGATCGGAAAGGGGGTGGGGATAGAGGAGAGAGTTCACGATCTAAAATTGTTGAACTCAATATTCAGTCCAGAAGGCTGTAAAGTGCCTAGTCGGAAGATGAGGTGCTGTTCCTCCAGTTTGCGTTGAGCTTCACTGGAACAATGCAGCAGGCCAAGGACGGACATGTGGGCATGAGAGCAGGGTGGAGTGTTGAAATGGCAAGCGACAGGGAGGTCTGGGTCATGCTTGCAGACAGACCGAAGGTGTTCTGCAAAGCGGTCACCCAGTCTGGTCTCTCCAATGTAGAGGAAACCACATTGGGAGCAATGAATGCAGTAGACTAAATTGCGGGAAGTGCAAGTGAAATGCTGCTTCACTTGCAAGGAGTGTTTGGGCCCTTGCACGGTGAGGAGAGGGGAAGTAAAGGGGCAGGTGTTGCACCTTCTGCGGTTGCATGGGAAGGTGCCGTGGGAGGGGGTTGAGGTGTAGGGGGTGATGGAGGAGTGGACCAGGGCGTCCCGGAGGGAATGAACCCTGTGGAATGCCGCTGGGGGGCTGAAGGGAAGATGTGTTTGGTGGTGGCATCACGCTGGAAATGTAGGAGGGTGATCCTTTGAATGCGGAGGCTGGTGGGGTGATAAGTGAGGACAAGGGGGACCCTATCATGGTTCTGGGAGGGAGAGGAGGGTGTGAGGGCGGATGCGTGGGAGATGGGCCAGACACGGTTGAGGGTCCTGTCAACCACCGTGGGTGGAAAACCTCGGTTAAGGACGAAGGAAGACATGTCAGAGGAACTGTTTTTGAAAGTGGCATCATCAGAACAGATGGGACGGAGGCGAAGGAACTGAGAGAATGGGATGGAGTCCTTACAGGAAGCAGAATGTGAGGAGCTGTAGTCGAGGTAGTTGTGGGAGTCGGTAGGCTTGTAATGAATATTGGTGGACAGTTTATATCACCAGAAATTGAGACAGAGAGGTCAAGGAAGGGAAGTGTCAGAGATGAACCATGTGAAAATGATGGAGGGGTGGAAATTGGAAGCAAAATTAATAAATTTTTCCAGGTCCAGACGAGAGCATGAAGCAGCACCGAAGCAATCATCGATGTACGGGAGAAAGAGCTGTGGGAGGGGGCCAGAGTGGGACTGGAACAAGGAATGTTCCACATACCCCATAAAGAGACAGGCATAACTGGGGCCCATGCGGGTACCCATAGCCACACCTTTTATTTGGAGGAAGTGAGAGGAGTTTAAGGAGAAATTGTTCAGTGTGAGAACAAGTTCAGCCAGACGGAAGAGAGTAGTGGTGGATGGGGATTGTTCGGGCCTCTGTTTGAGGAAGAAGCGGAGAGCCATCAGACCATCCCGGTGGGGGATGGAGGTGTAGAGGGATTGGACGTCCATGGTGAAGAGGAGGCGGTTGGGGCCAGGGAACTGGAAATCGTTGATATGATGTAGGGTGTCAGAGGAATCACGTATGTAGGTGGGAAGGGACTGGACAAGGGAGAGAGAATGGAGTCAAGATAGCAAGAAGTGAGTTCCATGGGGTAGGAACAGGCTGACACGATCGGCCTGCCAGGCCAGTCCTGTTTGTGGATTTTGGATAGGAGGTAGAAGCGGGCCATCCGAGTTTGGGAGACTATCAGGTTGGAAGCTGTGGAAGGAAGACCTAGAGAGGAGATGAGGTCAGTAACAGTCCTGGAAACAATGGCTTGATGTTCAGATTAAACTGACTGATCTGTAATTGCAGGGCAGATCTTTATGCTCTTGTTCAAAAAAGGTTGTAATGTTTGCAATTCTCCAGTCCTCCGGCACCTCCCCCAAATCCAGGGAACTTTAAAAGATTATTGCCAGTGGAACTGCAGTTCCACTCTCACTTCTTCGATATTCTCGGGTGCATCTCATCTGGTCCTTATCAACTTTAGCTACCAATGGCCTTTCCAATACCACCTCCTTATAAATTTTAAAGCCTTCTAGTGACTGAGTTTCCTCCTCTGTCACCATGGCCTGGGCAACATCTACCTCATAGGTAAAGACAGATGCAAAGTATTCATTTAACATCTCAGCCATGCCTCTTGCCTCTGTGTAATTCCCCTGTTTGGTCCCTAATTGGCCCTACTCCTTTTACTACTCTTTTACTATTGATGTGCTTATAGAATACTTTGGGATTTCCTTTTATGTTAGCTGCAAGCCTTTTTTCATAATTCCTCTTTGCTCCTCATATTTGCTTTTTCGCATCCCTTCTGAACCTTCTGTATTCAGCTTGGTTCTCAATTGTATTTGCTATCTGACACCTGTCATAAGCACATTTTTTCTTCATTAACTTAATTTCTATCTCCTTTGCCTTCCGGGGAGCTCTGGATTTGTTTGTCCTACCCTTCCATTTTGAGGGAACATACCTTGACTGTGCCCAAACCATCTCCTCTGAAGGTAGCCCATTGTTCAGCCACTGTTTTCCCTGCCAACCTTTGGTTCCAGTCTATCCAGTCCAGCTCCGTTCTTGCCTCATTGAAGCCCACTCTGTGCCAGTTGATTATTCTTACTCTGGATTGAACAATGTCATTTTCCACTGTCCTTGTAAACCTTATGATACAATGATCATTGTCCCCTAAGTGTTCCACTACTGCCACTTGACCTGCTTGGCCCACCTCATTCCCAAGAACCAGGTCTAGCAGTGTCTCCTTTCTTGTTGGACTGGACAAATACTGCTGTAGGAAATTCTCCTGAGCACAATGTAGGAACGCTTGTCCCTCACTGCCCCTTACACTACCACTATCCCAGTCTATATATAAGTAATTAAAGTCCCCATTATAACTACTGTATGATGTTTACACCTCTCTGTAATTTCTTTGCAGATTGGTTCCTCTATATCCTTCCCATTTGCTGGGTGGGCTGTGTGTTGCATCGAGCAATGTACTCGCACCCTTGTTATTCCTTAGCTGTAGCCAAATCGACTCTGTCCTTGAGTCCTCTGACACATCCCCTTTCTCTAGTACTGCAATACTCTCCTTAACCAAAAACGCCACCCTCCTCCCCTTTTTCCTTTCCCATCTTTTCTGAACACCTTGTAACCAGGAATATTTAACACCCAGATCTGCCCTTCCTTAAGCCAGGTCCCCTTCATCGCCACAACAACATAATCCCACAAGACTATCTATGCCTGTCACTCCCCAGTTTTATTAACTATACTCTGTGCATTCACATAAATGCAGTGTAACCTGAATTTAGACTTCATTACTTGCTCCCTTATTCCGACTCCATCTATTAACTTTCTATTCTCTCGTTTGGTGCTATCTGCCTCTTCCAGCATTCTGTGCATCCTTGTATTACTTTCTCATAGTCTCGCCTGGTTTGCCACACGCCTGCTGTTAGTTTAAACCCTCCCCAACAGTACTAGCAAAACGCTCAGCAATGAATTCAGTCCCAGCTCTGTTCAGATGCAACCCATCTGGCTTGTACAGATGCTATCTCCCCAGAGCCAGACCCAGTGTCCCAGGAATCTAAAGCCCTCCCTCCTGCACCGTCTTTCCAGCCATGCATCCATCTGCCTTATCCTCCTATTTCTGTACTTGCACGTGGCACTGTGAGTAATCTGGAGATTTCTGCATTTGAGGTCCTGCTTCCTAATTTTCTACCTAGCTCCCTAAATTCTGATTGCATGACCACACCTCCCTTCCTACCTTTGTTGTTAGTACCAATGTGGACCATGACCTCTGGCTGTTTGCCCTCCCCCACAATAATGTCCTGCAGCCGTTCTGTGACATCCTTGACCTTAGCACTAGGGAGGCACCAAACCATCCTGGAGTCACATTGATGGCTGCAGAAATGCATGACTGTTCCCCCAACTAAAGAATCCCCTATCAGTACTGCCCTTCTACTCTTCTTCCTCCCCTCCTGTACAGCTGGGTCACCTGTGGTTCCATGGGCTTGGCTCTTGCTGCACTCCTCCAAGGATCCATTGCCCTCACCAATATCCAGAATGGAAAACTGGTTAGTGAGCAGGACCTCTGGGGACTCCTGCACTACCTGCCTGTTTCTCTTGGACTGCCTGGCAGTCATCCATTCCCTATTTGCCTGCTTACCCCTAACTTGTGGTGTGACCACCTCTCTGCTGTCCATGTAGTTCTCTGCCTAACTGCACCTCAGTGACTCCAGCCACTGCTCAAGCTCTGAAATGTGGAGCTGAAGCTTCTGCAGCTGTTGACACTTACTGCACATCGGCTCGTCTGGGCCATGAGAAGTGTCCGTGACTCCCCTCATGCTTGACTGAGCTGTCCTGTCATGCCCTAACCGTAAACTTTTAAATCACTTAATTTACTTTAACTTTTAGTTACTTTTATTTACTTTAACCTTACTCTTGTGCTATTAACAATAAACTGGAGATTAGCAGAAAGTAGAAATCCTTCACTCTTACCTTGTTAAACTTCCCTGATCCCTGTTTCCTGCAAGGACAATACAATAAGTTCTTCCTCTTAAGTTGCCTGTTTTAAATTGTTTCGATTTAACAGCAGTGAGTTAATGGGGCAGGTATTCATGTCTACCATGGGGTGTTTAGTTTTGACCTTGTTTCGCATTGGGTGTCAGTTAGGGTTGCATGACACTGGGGCCATTTTGGAGGTTGTCCCTCTTGCTCACCAACCCTCCAGCTTGCAGCTTACCTCTGTGACCCTGCAACTCGAAGCTGCTTTCACTCTGAAGCTGCTCTTGTTGCTTATCTCCAGAGTCCTCAGTCACAGGAAGGGTTCAGGAGAGGGAAGTGGCAAGCGAGAGAGGTGTGAGTGGAAGGGTCGGTCAGTGACCCAGATGGTTGGTGAGCATGATGTGTGGTTCAATGAGCACCATGTGTGGGTAGAAGGAGAGGCCAAGGGATCAGGAGAGGCAATGAGTGGAGAATTGGCAAACAGGAGGCAGGTAGAAAGATTTAGCATATTTTTTTATTTCGAAATTAATTTAAAAATTTATTTCATTTATCAATATAGCAATTACAGTACTTCCACTTACAAGGTATAATGTTTCTATACTGACTATAGTTTTTACGTTGGTTGCATTGGAAAAATCTTATTCACTTAATAATTTTTTGCTTAAAGTTGCACTTTACAGGAATGTTACTACAACTTTAAGCGAGGACTTAGTGTATTAATTTTAACTAGTTTTTCGATGTTCATTACATCTGTTCTGTTGATGCAATCACTTTACCAGTGCTTCTGGTATGTTTGCCTTTTTCCTCAGAGGATCTCTCTCCCCTGCAGCCCCCCCAACCACCCCATCACCATTTTTCATTATTAATATTATTAATTATTAACCACCATGGTTGATATAGGATCTTTGACCATGCTTGTCCCTTCCCAGAATTATGATAAGGTTCCCTTGAGCTCGCCTTTCACCCCAACACCCCATCTCTGTATTCAATGAATCATCCTTTTGTCACCTCCAGCATGATGCCACCACCTGATGCATCTTTCCTTCATTACCCTTTCAAGCCTCAGACTGTTCCCTCTGACACTCTGGTCCAGTCAGTCACTCCCTCCTTTGTCATGATACTTTTCCATGCAAGTGCAGGAGGTGCAGGTCCTCCACTTTTACCACCTCTTTCCTCACTGACTGCTGCCCTAAGCATTTCTTCCAGGTGAAACAGCAATATATGTCTACTTTGAATTTGGTATTGCTGAAATAAACAGATGTTGTTGAAGCTTTTCGCCTTGCACTCATCAGGACAGATTCGCAAGAATCCAAATTTCAAAGTGCACAACAGTTTATACTGCATGAAAAAATGGGTGCTGATTGGTTGACAAGTGGACTTTGGTAGAGGCATTGCCATGGAGAATGCACCAGGGAACAGCTAACTGCCAAACTTTTGTTTAAGTTCAAATCAGGCAGGTTGACTTTGGTCAAGACATTGCCATGGGGTATGAACCAGGGAATGGCTGTCCCCCAAGCTTTTGTTTAGTTGGGAAAGGTGCAATACGTGGAAATGTTCTTTCTGTTTACAAAGGACAGGGCTGTGTGAGTGAATATATGTAGATTCTAGCACACGTAAGTGAGCCACACTGAGCCTGACTGATGATCTTAAGTTGGTTGTTAGTGTAATTCTTAGCACAATCAGGATTGTTTAGCAAGTGTTGTCCAATCCTTGAATCACATCTAGTATTGTTCTGAGTTTTGCAAGCATGCCTGGTTGAGCACAGTCAGTACTTTGCCTTTTGTGAACAGCTGAAGGGACGTGCTGCTTGATACGATCCACCAGTCATTGGGATCTATGGCTTACGTACATGACATCACACTGGCACTGAAATTCATATGCCACATTACTCATCTCAAATTTTTGAGACGCCTTACCCTTCCAGGGTAACCTGAGGTAGACTGGGCACTCTGAGTTCGAAAGTGGTGGCCTTAGGCTCATTCATGAGTTTGCACTATATACAGCAAGCAATGATCTAATCACGGAAGCGTTAGTGCCCATTTCAGCATCAAGCTTGCATGGTGAGCAAATGCCATGGGCCTTATTTACAAGTTTGCTGTCAGGCCAGTCATAAAGCATGTGGAACTGTAGGAATCCTAACGTGCATATTGACCAGTGAAGGTGGGCTTGCGGTACACAGTAATAGAGAACCCATTGGCAGATTTTTCAACAAGCACGTCAAGGAATGGGAGCTCATTTGACTGCTCCATTTCAAAGGTGAAGTTGAGCGCAGGTTGGAACCCATTAAGGTGTGTAAGGAGATTCTTACACACAGCTACAACTTCAAATATAACAAACGTATCATCCACGTATCAGTGATAGCCAAGGGGCAGGAGGTTAGGGGTCGTTCCATCAGAGACAAGTTTCTCATGGAAACCAGTGAAGCTGCTGGCAAGAGCTGGGCCTAGAGGGGAGCCCACGGCAGCAACTTGCATTTGGACATACATGAAGCTGTTAACACTGAGCTTAACTGCACGAGCTGCTGAGTTCATAAATTCAATGAATACTTTCAATTTAGTGTACTGTATTAACTGCTCATATGAGGTCCTGTCACAGGTTGGGTGGCTAATTGGTAGAACACCTCAGTTCGGTCTGCAAGCAAGAACCCAAGCTTCTGGTTGCCAAGCACCACCAGCTCCTTGTTTGTCATTTAATCTCTTTTGCCGTTCACCCTATCACTCTTTTTCCACCCTCCCCTCTTTCACTTGCTTAATACCCATTACATGTCGAACATTTCCCAGTTCTGATGAATGGTCATTGAGCTGAAATATTAACCCTGTTTCTCTCTTGCCAGGTACTGCCTGACCTGCTAAGTGCTTTGTATGTGTTTTCTTTTTTATTTCAGAACTTTAGCATCCACAATATTTTGCTTTTGTATTGGTCCCATGGCTTGATGGTAATGGTAGAGTGAGAGACATCCTAGCCCGTGAGGCTATAGATTGTTGAAGTGCCTCATTGATGCCCAGTTTTGAGCTGCAAAATTTGTTCTGAATCTATCCCATTTAGTAGTGTGGTAGTGCCCTGTAACACGGTGTGTACTGAAGTGTGAAGACAGGACTTTGGCTCCAAAAGGTGAGTGCTGTGGTCACTCTTTCCAGTACTGTCATGGATGTATCTGCTACAGGGAGATTGGTGAGGATGAGGTCATTAGGTTTTTTTTGTATCTTTGTTCTCTCACTGCCTGCCACGGAACCAATCTGGCAGATAATGCCCCTCAGGACTTGGTCAACAGTGGTGCTACCGAGCTACCCTTTCGACATTGAAGTCCCCCACCCAGATTGTAATCTATGCCCTTGCTACATTCAGTGCTTCTTCCAAGTGGTGTTCAACTTGGAGGAGGTCAGATTTATTTCTTAATAGCTGAGGGAGAATGATAGATGGTAATCAGGATGTTTCCTTTCCATGAGACTTCACTGGGTTCATAGTCCATGCTGAGGACTCCCAGGGGTAGTCTCTCTCGACTATATTGACACAACTGGTGGGTCTTTCCTGCCAATGGAACTAGACAAAGTGATGCTGATGGAGGAGTCTGGGACAGTGCCTGTAAGGAATGATCCGATCAGCATGACTGTTAGGCTGGTGCTTGACTACAGCTCTCCCAATTTTTGGCTTTAGTCGCCAGATGTTGGTGAAGAGGGCTTTACAGTCTTGGCTGGGTAGGGTGTGCCTTTGCTTTTGGTGTCTGGGTCAGTGCCAGGCACTCCATCTGGTTTTATTCTTCAACATTTATGGTACTGGTTTGATATTAGTTTCATGTAACTGAGTGGCCTTGTAAGCTATTTCAGAAGGCAGTTAAGTGTGAAGCATATTGCTGTGGGGCTGAGGTCGTATGTAGGTCAGATCAGGTAAGGACGACAGATGTCCTTCCCTGAAGGACTGTAATGGACCAATGGGTTTTTGCACCAATTGGTAGTTTGTTTTTGTCTTTTTATTCCAGATTTATTAATTAAATTTAAATTCCCGATCCCGAAGCTGCTATGGTGGGATTTGAACTCGTGTCCCTGGCCTCTGGATTACTTGTCCTGTAACATTACCGCTATGCTTCCCATTACTGAATTGCTGCGTATTACTATTTTTACTTGTACCCTCTATGTACCCAGCTAGTTACATCCTCAAAGCACTAATAGATTTGTCGAACATGATTACCCTTTCTTAAAACCATATTGACTCTACCTAATCATTATGGTTTTCCAAGTGCCCTGTAGCCACTTGATTCCAGCATTTACCTAACAATTGACGTCAGACCAACTGGCAGAAGAACATAAGCAGAAGAAATAAGAGCAAGAGTTGACCATTCTGCCCCTCACCTATGCTCCTCCATTCAATCTGATCATCAGCCATAGCTCCACTTTCCTGCTGCCTCCTCAAATCCCTGATTCCCTGAGAGACCAAAAACCTCTGTCCAAGCCTTAAATATATTCAACAATGGAGCATCCACAACCCTCTGGGTTAGAGAATTCCAAAAATTCGCGGCCCTTTGCATGAAGTTTATACTCCTCTCAGTCCTAAATGATCAACCCCTTATCCTGAGAGTCTGCCCCCTTGTTCTAGATTCCCCAGCCAGGGAAACCATCTCTGCGTCCATCCCATCGAGCCCCTTCAGAATCTTGTATGTTTCAATGAGGTCACTTCTCATTCTTCTAAACTCCAGGCAATATGGGCCCAATTTACTTTGCCTCTTATCAAAGGACAGCCCTCTCATTCCAGATACCAATCTAATGAACCTTTGCTCCGACACCTCCAATATAGGTGTATTATCCTTGTGTCAAAGAGGCCAAAGCTACACACACTACTCCAGGTGTGGTCTCAGCAAAGCCCTGTATAATTGTAGTAAGACTTCTTTATTCTTGTAATCAAACCCTCTTGCAACATAGGTCAGCATGCCTTCCTAATTCACATTCCTAATTGCTTGTTCTAACTGCATGCTAACTTGGGTGTCCTGGTACAAGGGTCACTAAGTCCCTCTTAATATTAACATTGCAATGGTGGGCTGGATGTAAACAGGGAGGGTGATAATGTACTGGTGAAATGACAAAGTATGTAAAATAGAATGGAAGAGTGAGTTTGGGGGGAGTGCGATTTGGTGGGTTGGGGGAGGCTTGTGTCATGCCACAAAAGTAAAACTAACTGGGATCAGCTAATAGTGAAAGGAGAAATAGGTAATGATGAAAACATATTAGCAAGTGAAATAGAATCAAATGTACTCATTTATCAATATGGAAAAGACTGAAAGCAGGGGATAGCTTGTTTAAAAAAAAATGGGAAAAGTAGTGTTTACAAAAAAGGTTAAACTGCAAGTCTTGTGATGTCAGACTGGGGAACTGAACTTTATAGTTTAACAGGTGGGTCTTTATTTCATATCCATCTGCAGCCAGAATTCTGTTATTGTTAAGAATGGGAAATAAAAGTATTGGGATACTATATATTTAGCAGGGTTAGAAAATATATAAAAAAGGAGGCTGAATAGCAATTTAAAAAAAAAAGATTAATAGTTTCAGTGGCGAGTCGTAATTTAAACAGAGGAGGAGTAAGAATTCAAGTTCAATTTTTTTTTTAAAAAAGGCTTCATGGTAGTACATAGTGCATTACAGACCTAAACTGTGGAAAGAAAATGGAAAAAAAAATTTGGAGTTGGGTTAGATGGAGGACTCTGAATAACAATCCAGATTTTTTTGTTCGTTCATGGGATAGGGGCATCGCTTGCTAGGCTAGTTTGTATTGCCCTTCTCTTAATTGCCCTTGAGAGGTTGGTGGTGAACTGCCTTCTTGAACCGCTGCAGTTTATGTGGCATAGGGACACACACACTGTTCCAGGATTTTGCCCCAGCAACAATGAAGGAACGGTGATATATTTCCAAGTCAGGATGGTGAGTGGCTTCAAGGGGAACTTGCGGGTGGTGGTGTCCCCATCTGCTTGTTGCCCTTGTCCTTCTAGATGGTAGTGGTTGTGGGTTTGGAAGGTGCTGTCTAAGGAGGCTTGCTGAGCACTTGCACTGTATCTTGGAGATGGTGCACACTGCTGCCACTCTGCATCAGTGGTGGAGGGAATAAATGTTTGTGGATGAGGTGCCAATTATGCAGGCTGCTTTGTTCTGGATGGTGTCAAGCTTCTTGAGTGTTGTTGGAGCTGCACTCATCCAGGCAAGTGGAGAGTATTCCATCACACTCCTGACTTGTGCCTTGTATATGGACAGGCTTTGGGGAGTCAGGAGGTGAGTTACTCACCTCAGGATTCCTAGCCTCTGGCCTGCTCTTGTAGCCACAGTATTTATATAGTTAGTCCAGTTCAGTTTCTGGTCAGTGGTAACCACCAGGATGATGTTAGTGGGGGATTTGGTGATAGTAGTACCATTGAATGTCAAGGGCCGATGATCAGATACACACTTATTGGAGGTGGTCATTACCTGGCAGTTTGGCACGAATGTTACTTACAACTTGTCAGCCCAAGCCAGGATATTGTCCAGGTTTTGCTGTATTTGGACATGGACTGCCTCAGTATCTGAGGAGTCACGAATGGTGCTGAACATTGTGCAATCATCAACAAAATTCCCCACTTTGCCCTTATGGTGGAAGGAAGGTCACTGATGAAGCAGCTGAAAATGGTTGGGCCTAGGACACAAGACCACAAGAGGTAGGAACAGAAGTAGGCCATTCGGCCCATCGAGTCTGCTGTGCCATTCATGAGGTCATGGCTGATCTGATAATCCTCAGCTGCAGTTTGCTGCCTTTTCCCCATAACCCTTGATTCCTTTACTGATTAAAAATCTGTCTATCTCAGCCTTGAATATACTTAACGACCCAACTTCTACAACCCTCTGCAGCAAAGAATTCCACGGATTGACTGCCCTCTGAAAAGAAATTCCTCCTCATCTCTGTTTTAAATGGGTGACCCCTTACTCTGAAATTATGCCCTCTGGTCCTAGACTCTCCCACAAGGGGCAACAACCTCTCAGCATCTACCCTGTCAAGCCCCCTAAGAATCTTGTATGTTTCAATAAGGCCAACTCTCATTCTTCTAAACTCCACTGAGTACAGGCCCAACCTACTCACCCTCTCCTCATAAGAAAACCCCTCCATACCTGCGATCAACCTAGTGAACCTTCTCTGGACTGCCTCCAATGCACCTTTCCTTAGATAATGGGACCAAAACTTTTTACAGTATTCTAGGTGTGATCTAACTGGTGCCTTGTATCTTTTAGCAAGACTTCCCTATTTGTATACTCCATTCCCTTTGAAATAAAGGCAACATTCCATTTGCCTTCCCTACTACCTGCTGAACTTGTTTGCCAGCTTCTTGTAATTCATGCATGAGGACCTCCAGATACCCCTGTGCTTCAGCTTTCTGCAGTCTTTCTCCATTTAAATAATAATCAGCTTCTCTATTGTTCCTGCAAAGTGCATAACCTCACATTTTCCCACATTATATTCCATCTGCCAAGTTTTTGCCCACTCTCTTAACCTGCCTTTATCCCTCTGTAGACTCTGTCATCTTCACCACTTGCCTTCCTGTCTATTTTTGTGTCATCCACAAACTTGGCGATAGTACATTTGTTTCCCTCATCTAAGTGATTAATATATATTGTAAATAATTGTGGCCCCAGACTGAGCCCTGTGGCACTCCACTAGTTACAGGTTGCCATACTGAACATGCCCACTTATCCCAACTCTGTCTTCTATTAATTAGCCAACCCTATGTCCATGCTAATATACTATGCCATGGGCTCTTATCTTATTAAGTAGCCTTATGCGTGGTACCTTATCTAACATCTTTTGGAAATCCAAATATATTACATCTTCTGGTTCCCCTTTACCTATCCTGCTTGTTACCTCTTCAAAGAATTCTAATAAATTTGTCGGGTGTGATGAGGAACTCCTATAGTGATGTCCTGGAACTGAGATGACTGACCTCCAGTAACCACATCCATCTTCCTTTGTGCTAGTTGTGACTCCAGACAGTGGAGAGTTTCCCCCCTGATTCCCATTGACTCCAGTTTTGCTAGAACTCCTTGATGCCACACTTGGTCAAATGCTGCCTTGATGTCAAGGGCAGTTGCATTCACTTCACCTCTGGAGTTGAGCTCTCTAGTCCATCTTTGAACCAAGGCTGTAATGAGGTCAGGAGCTGAATGGTCCTGGTGGAACCCAAGCTGAGCGTCAGTGTGCAGGTTATTGCTAAGCAAGTGCTGTTTAATAGCACTGTTGATGACCCCTTCCATTACTTTACTGATGATCAAGAGTAGACGGATGGGGCGGTAATTGGCTAGGTTGAACTTGTCCTGCTTCTGTGCACAGGACATACTGGGTCAATTTTCCACATTGCCGAATAGATGCCAGTGTGTTTGCTGTATTTGAACAGCTTGGCTAGGGGCGCAGCAGGTTCTGAAGCATAAGTCTGCAGTACTGTTGCTTGAATATTGTCAGGACGCATAGCCCTTGCAGTATCCAGTGCCTTCAGCTGTTCCTTGATATCATGTGGAGTGAATCGAATTGGCTGAAGACTGGCAATCTGTGATGCTTAGGACCTCTGGAGGAGGCTGAAATGGATCATCCAGTCAGCACTTCTGACTGAAGATTGTTACAAATGCTTCAGCCTTATCTTTTGCACTGATGTCCTGGGCTTCTCCATCATTGAGGATGTGGATTTTCGTGGAGCTTCCTCCTCCAGTGATTTGCCTAATTGCCCACTACCATTCACGACTGGTTGTGGCAGGACTGTAGAGCTTGGATCTGATTCATTGGTTGTGGAATTGCTTAGCTCTGTCTGTCACTTGCTGCTTATGCTGTTCAGCGTGCAAGTCGTCCTGTTATAGCTTCACCAGGTTGACATCTCATTTTTAGGTATGTTGGATGCTGCTCCTAGCATGCCCTCCTGCACTCCTCATTGAGCAGTTATTTGAAACAGAGGGAATAAATGAGTAAATAATTGAATTCCTACAAATATGTACAGAACTCCTTTCTCATGGCATATCTTAATAGACCAAGGGTGGAGGCATTGCTGTATCTGGTAATGAGCAATAATATGTATCAGATAGTTGAGATTAATGCGGGTGAGCATGTTGGGAGTCATAATGTGAAATATAAGTTCACAGGGCATTAAAGGCAGCATCACTAGTTGATGTAGCTTTTTTTGAAGAGACACTGAAATTCTTGTTTTATTTCTAGGTATAGACTATTAAACATGGGAGCTAATGATTGGTCTGTATAAAACCTAGGTCTACTTGTCTGCATGTTGTATAGCACACCGTCGGAAGGATTTATAGAGGGGACAATACAGTTTGTTGAATGTTGCCTTGTATGATGAACTAAGGATAAAAGTGAACCTTCTTTCATTGGAACAAACACATGATGACAACAACAATTTACATTTATGTAGCACATTTAACATGATGATTCATCCCAAGGCGCTTCATAGGAATATTTTAAAATAAAGTAGGACACCAAGTCACGTAAGGAGATATTAGGTCAGATGCAAAAAGTTTGATCAAAGAGGTGAGTTTTACGAAGTGTCCTAAAGGAGGAAAAAGAGGTGGAGAGCCAGAGAGATGTGGGGGTGGGTTGGTGGCGGAATTCCAGAGCTTGCGGCCTAGGCAACTGAAGGCATGGCCTCCGATGGAGCAATTATGCTTGGGAATGTCCAAGAGGCCACAATTAGAAGAGTGCAGATATCAGAGGGTTGTGGGGCTTGAGGAAGTTAGAGATAGCGAGGAGCAAAACTATGGAGGGATTTGAAAACAAGGAAGAAAGTTTTAAAACCAAGTCATTGGTTGACTAGTTGAAGGTGGCTGATATTACGGAGGTGGTAATAGGCGGTCTTAATAGTGACACAAATATGAAGTTGGAAGCTCATTTTTGGGATCAAATGTGACGAGGTTGCAAACAGAGTGACTTAATCTCTGATGCCAGGGAGAGAGCTGGTGTCAATAGCTAGGGAACAGAGTTTGGAGCAGGAACAGAAAACAATTATGGAGCAATATGGCGATGTTTTTAAATTGTATAAGGATGGGATTGGGAGGATGGAAGCAGATGATTTCCAGTCCAGGGTAAAGAATAAGGAGGAATTGTAAACCAAGGTTAAAACAGAGATTTGGAGCAGGAGAAACACTTTGAAACAAAACTAAGTCTCTGAAATTCACTTCTGAGTTTAATTGTTGAGACAGAAACTCAGCGTGGATGTTAGTCCAGGACTCAGGAGTAATAATCCAGTAAAATAACCATTACAGTAATTACCATTACAGTACTGGAGGAACAGCACCTCATCTTCCGACTAGGCACTTTACAGCCTTCCGGGCTGAATATTGAATTCAACAACTTTAGATCTTAAACTCCCCCTCCCCCCATCCCCACCCCGTTTCTCCCCCCTCCCTTTTTTGTCAATACTTTATATAGATTCTTCTTTTCCCACCTATTTCCATTATTTTTAAATCTAAAACTAAAACTTTGTTAGTCTTTCCACCCCACCCCCACTAGAGCTGTACCTTGAGTGTCCTGCCTTCCATTCTTAATTAGCACTTTTCTTAGATAATATCACCACCTTCAACACCTCTTTGATCCTTTTGTCTGTGACATCTTTTGATTATCTGCTCCTATCACTGCTTGCTTATCCCCACAATCACCCCACCCTCAACTTCTCTCTCCCCCCGCCCCCCCCCACCTTAGACCAGCTTATATTTCACCCCTCTCCTAACTATACTCAGTTCTGCCGAAGGGTCATGAGGACTCGAAACGTTAACTGATTTCTTCTCCACCGATGCTGCCAGACCTGCTGAGTTTTTCCAGGTAATTCTGTTTTTGTTTTGGATTTCCAGCATCCGCAGTAGCTTTTAGCTTTTTGTTTTTATATTATTACAGTATTATTATTTGTTTAGTTTCATAGGAGGGGGAAAATAAACCCCAATGTATAATATTGGAAATGTGTGGCTCTACAATCATTTTTCCTTTTGTTTTTCCCTGCCTACCTCCCATCTTTTTTTCCCCCTGCTTCTAATTAAATTGCAGGTTAGGAGCAGCATATTAAGTCCTGTATCGTTATTTCTTAAGTGGTTTTGTACACCTCTGGGTTTGTTTTTGTCTTGTAAATAACGATTGTGTGTTCCTTGTCTGCAAGGAAGAAGTTCTTTACGATGGACAGTGCCCATTCACTTTGTTGTAAAGGAACAAAACATGCTGAGGAGCATCAAAATAAATGGTTAATTTGTGTCCATTCCATTTCCTGCACCACTTTCCAACTCAGTACCACAATACCATAACCTTTGTCCTCACCTACCCAATCAGTCTTCACAGAATGCATCATCCTCTGTCACTTGCATCACCTTCCAGCATGATGGTACCACCAAACACATCTTCCGCTTCCTCCCTTTCAGCATTCTGAATGGACTGTTCCCTGAACGATACCCTGGCTCAGTAGACGATCACCTTCTCTCAGAACCTTCCCAGGCAAGTCTTGAAGGTGCAACAACTGCAACTTTATCTCCTCCCTTCTCACCATCCAGGGCACCAAACACTTATTCCAGGTGAAACAGCAATTGACTTGTAATTTTCAATTTAACATATAGCGTTCACTGCTCACAATATAATCTCTATATTGTGGTAATCAATCGCAGATTGGGTGATCACTTTGTGGAACGTGTTGATTAATCTCCACATTTATCCCTGCACTCCTAGTAGCCTGCAATTTTATATCTCCACTTGACTGACCTCTGTCTTATGCCTCCTACACTTACTGTGAAGCTCGAGGAACAACACCTCACCATTCATTTAGGCATTTGAGAGTCTTTGAGACTTGATATTAAGTTCAATGATTTCAGATCATAACCATTGCTTCTATTTTTTTTTTAATTTTGTTTTTGTTTTGACTTCTTGAATGGCAGATGTTGGTTATGCTCTGCCCCATTGCACACCCTCTAGAATACATCTTTTGTTCAATAAAGCCAGGACATTCTGGAAATACTCAGCTGGTCTGGCAGCATCTGTGGAGATAGAAACAGAGTGTACTTCTCAGGTGGATGATCCTTTGTCAGAATCCGCAATGCTTTTCTCTTATTTTTTGTTTCTTGTTCTATTACCCCATCCCCTTTTGCCTTGGCCCATCACCCCTTTTGTCATTTTAATCTCTACCTTCCACCCTATCACAGACTTTCGCTTTGTTTCTGCCGCTCCACCTGCCCCCGTCCTTGTTTAAAGCATGCTGGATCTCTAACATTTTCTCGTTTGGGTGAAATGTCTTGAAAAGTTAACCCTGTTTCTTTCTCTACAAATGCTGTCTGAGCTGCTGAGTATTTTCAGCATGTTCTCTTTTCATTTTAGCCTTCCAGTATCCACAGTATTTTGCTTTTATTAATTTGTCACACCTTTATGTCCACGCTAACTAGAAATGACACCCCTTAGTAGTTGTACTTACTAAAACAACTTGTTTTTATATAGCCACTCCAGTGTAATAAAATCACAAAATCATGAGGGGGCCAAGCCCAGTAGGTAGGGAGAAACTGTTCCTGCTTGTAAAAGGACTGAGAACGAGAAGACACAGATTTAAAGTGATTTGCTAAAGAAGCAAATGTGATGTGAAAAAAAGCTTTCTCACAAAGCAAGTAGTGTGAGCTTGGAATGCACTGCCTGGAAGTGTGGTGGAGGTAGGTTCAATCGAGGCATTCAAGAGGGCAATGGATGATTGTTTCTATTCAAATAATGTGCAAGGGTACAGGGAAAAGGCAGGACAATGGCACAAAGTCATAATGCTCATTTAGAGAGCTGGTGCAGACATCATGGGCCGAATGGCCTCCTTCTGTGCCACAACAATTCTGTGATTCTGTGATTCACTTCACAGGAGTGTTATGAAGCAAAATTTGACAAAGCCACATAAGGCTATATTAGGCCAGATTGCTAAAAAACTTGTTCAGAGGTAGGTTTTAAAGAGCCAATGTAGGTCAAAGAGCACAATAGTGACGGGTGAAAGGGACTTGGTGTGAGTAAGGACATGGGTTTGGTTTATAACATCAAGTTTATGGTGGTTAGAGTATGGGAAGCTAACCAGGTGTATGTTGGAATAGTCAGGTCTAGAAGTATCAAACACATGGAAGAGGGTTTCAGCAGCAGATGAGCTGACACAGGTCCGGAACCGGGCAATGTTAAGGAGGTAAAAATAGGAGACCTTAGTGATGATGCAGATCCTAGATTGGGAGTTCACCTTGGGGTCAGATATGACGCCGAAGTTGTGAGCAGTGTGGTTCATCCTCAGGCAGTTGCCAAGGAGAGAGATGCAGTCCGTAGCTAGAGAATGGCGTTTGTATTGGGCTCAAATACCATGGTTTTGGTTTTCCCAATATTTGGAGAAAATTTGTGCATATCCAGTACTGGATGTTGGACAAGCAACAGTGATATAGTTGGGAGTCATAAACGTGCATGTGAAAACTAATGCTGTTTTTTGGATGACATTGCCAAGGGGCAGATCCTTGGAGACATCTAGAGGCAATGGTGTGAGAGTGGAAAGAAAAACCATTGCAAATGATACTCTGGCTATGATTAGATCGTTAAGAATGGACCCAAGTGAATGCAGCCCCTTCCAGCTGGATGACAGTGGAGAGACATTGGAAGAGGGTGGTATGGTCAACTGTATCAAAGGCTGCAGACAGTTCGAGAAGAGCAAGGAGGAATAGTTTCATTCTGTTGCAGTCATGTAGGATGTCATTTGTGACTTTGAGAGCTGTCTGGTATTGTGGCAAGAACAAATATACTATTTAGGTTCTCTTCTTGAGAAGGAAATTTTTAACCTTTCTGACGTGTGCTCGCATAATTCCCATATCCTCAGTTATCTTAGGAGTTATCCCAGGTTGGTGGTGAGACACCAGCTTAAACCACTGCAGTTTTGGTACCAAAGTTGGTGGGTATGGAATCTCAATTTTGCCCATCTTTGTTATCCTTAATCTTTTTTTGAACAGATATTCGATTTTCTTGTTTTTCACCTTACCGTCGAGCTTGGCGATAGGAAAATGTGTTAAATTTCATGCTTTTTGTGAACCCTATAGGACTCCAGTCAAAGCCAAGCCGTTCAATCATGAATCATAATTTGGGTGTTGATTCAAATTGAGATTCTCATGTGCAACGTTTTTAAATGTCTTCAAAATCCAAATAAGTTTCTGTACTCAACCTGATCGGTTAATCTCATGGCTTGGCAGGGCGAATGCTGAAAGGATGTTTCCCTTTGTGGGTCACCGTTTAAAAAGGAGTCTTCCATTTAAAATGGATTTGAGGAAAAAATTTTCTCTGGGGGTCATGAGTCTTTTGGAACTCTCTTCCCCAGAGAGTGGTGGAGGCAGGGTCAATGAATATTTTTAAAGCTGAATAAGGTGGCTTCTTGATAGACAAGAGACTCCAAGGGCATAGGAGGCAGGAAGGAAAGTGGAATTGAGGTCGCAGTCAGATCAGCCACGATCTTATTCAATGGTGGAGCAGGCTTGTGGGGCCAAATTGTCGGCTCATGCTCTTAATTTGTATGTTCTTAGGCCAGGAAAAGATTACAGTGATGACATTTTTAGAAGTTGTGTAGAACCCCGGTTGGGAGTGTAGTCGGTGGGGGTAGAGGGGTGTCGGGGCATGGTCAGTTGGTGGGGTGGGGTGTGGTTGGGGAGGATGGGGGCTAGTTGTGGCCCGACATATTCGGGGCAGAGTGGTGTCCAGTAGGTTTTCGGGGGGGGTTGTGGCTCAGTAGTTTAGTTACTCAGGAGATAGAACTGGTTTTAATCCTTTAACTTTTCCTGGGTAACTCTTCTGCTACCTTAGCCTAAGCCATCTGAAGTCTCCGACTTTAAATTGCAGTTTCGGAGGGTTCCAGGCATAGGGTAATTGCCCAAACGGAAGTTGAAACTTCCTGGGCAATTCCCATGTAGTCAGTGCATGGGGACTTCTGAGTGATTCCCCAGTGCATCTTCCAGGGTACCTCTGGGGTACGACCATCCAGAGAAAGGAAGATTTGGGCTCTAAGACCAGAGGCAAGGGTACTAGTTAGAGTCCTGGATGGTGTCTCGTTTCTTGGATTGTTGCAGCTACAGTCATCCAGGTGAGTATTCCACTACATTCCTTTTTTCGGCCTTGCAGATTTATAGGTTCTGAGGGAGTCACTAATTTTTGAGAACAAGGTTCCTGACCTGCTTTTGGAGCCATTATATTGATACATTTGCTAAGGTCCTGGTGAATGATGTACTTCACATTGAATTCAAGAGTTGCATCGAAAGTTAGGCATTCAAATGTGACTTAATTAGCACGCCTGCTGAGTGTCAGCATGAAACCATTTTCCCTGATTCCTAAGAGTAGCTGTTCCTCAAGCAAAAATTTCAACTCATTGATCCTGACCATATTGTGCTTATCACAGATACGGCGATGGTGTTCTCTGAACCAGCTGCATGGTCAAAAGTTAGCTATCCTTGTAGTCAATCATTACAGTAAAGAACTTGGAATTCACTGAATGTTGTCTGTTTCTGCAGCTGAACTTGCCAAGATTATTCTCAATATTGCTGTAAGACGTGGATGCCATTTATGTGGACAATTCTTAGTTGAAGAGAAAAGTCAACATGGCTTTGGCCGGCTGTCCAGACTCTTTCCTACACCATCCCTACTATCAGGTTGGGCAATTACTTATTTATATTTATTGGTGAAATATTTTATTCTATACCCTTTTATTTACATATGCATTAGTTAATAATTGTGGATAGTGATTATCTAATCTTAGTTCTGTTAATTCCTAGTCATCACCATAGCAAGTTTGGAAGAAAACAGAGCCCCTGTGATTGAAATATCACTGAAGCTGTGATTTCAAGAGAAACTCTGCAAATTTCTCCATAACTTAAAGCACTTGAATTCAAAATCTACCCTGATCATTCTTAGTTGAGCCCTCTTCAATAAAACTTTGTTTGAAGGTATACTGCCTAACCTTCCATACAGTATTCCTGTGTGGCTCTCGGACTCTAACTAGATAATGGAAGTTTGGGAAACATGTAGACAATAATGGTCACATCATAATTGGGAAGGACAAATAAGGCATAGCCCACAGTAATAAATTGGTTAAAGTTTATTTCAAAGGAAAAATAAACTGAAAAATGTAGGGACTAATGGACACAGAACAACAACGGGAAGCACTTAAAACAATGGTAGAGTTTGGAGGGAGGGATCCCATGAAAAAGCAAGAGCAAACTAGCCAGTTATGGCACACCACGGATGAATAAAGAAATACAGGTAAAACTGGAACCAAAGGAAAATACATACGCTAAATGCATAAACAATAAAGGCAAGAATTAGAATATGAATGTAAAAATAGTCAAAGAAAACAAATAAACAATTAGGAAAGCAAAGAGAAACAATTAAATGATCAAGGAATTATAATGTATTATACGGACACAATGAAAATCAAGAGAGCGGTTGGGACCACTAAAATACTAGCTCAGTTAATTTGAGACCTGATATCATAGATTTTTCTAGCCAAAGGTTTTTAAGGGATGTGCAGCCCAGGCAGGTAAATGGAGTTAAGATACAGACACATGATTGCTTACCTTGAAGGTAATGGAGTAATGGCAGAATTATTAATTACTGAGGCGAAGTAACGATTTAATAGGGAGACACGATGTTAGAGGAGACCAAAGAAGATATAAAGAGATTTGAGATAGAAAGTAGGACGATAATTGATTAACGAATTGTATCTGAAGAGAATAATAGCCCTGATCCAGATAAGTAGCCTGGGTGGACATTGAATGTCCCCCTTGTCCTCACTTATCACCCCACCAGCCTCCGCATTCAAAGGAGCATTCTCCACCATTTCCGCCAACTCCAGCATGATGCAACCACCCTGACACTTTCAAATGGCATTGTAGGAATGAAAATGTTGCTTGTAATTGTATTTCAGTAATTCCCTAAGAACCATGGGAGAAAATGTCTTGTTGTCTTTAACCATGAAACTATGCAATACAATCCCTCACAAATGGACAAAAATGGTTTAGATAGCTCTCAACTTGCAGCTGCTATAGTACATTTTGGAAGGCTTTGTTTGTTTCGTTATACAGTTATACATGTGCCTAGGATGATGCCACCACCAAACACATCTTCTCTCCTCCCCCCCCCCCCCCCCCCCTGCCCCGGGTGGCATTCGGCATGGATCGTTCCCTCCGGGACACCCTGGTCCACTCCTCCATCACCCCTTACACCTCAACCCCCTCCCACAGCACCTTCCCATGCAACCGCAGAAGGTGCAACACCTGCCCCTTTACTTCCCCTCTCCTCACCGTCCAAGGGCCCAAACACTCCTTTCAAGTGAAGCA